>NW_020622934.1:22201010-22888633 GCF_003573695.1 Papaver somniferum
TGGGATTTCCAAAAACTCGTTTTCTTGTTTAGCTTGCGAACTCAGTCCGGGAACTGGCGAAAGTCTCTTTGCCGAGATTTTCTGCTGAGTTTGGAAAACTCTGCCGGTTATCTTAAGTCCGCGAACTTGTTTATGAGCTTAAGTGGTTATGATCTATAGATGTGCTATGAACATGAAACTTAACTTACTAAGGAATGCTTTATGCAAACCGTGGCTAAAGTTCATGAGACGATTCATCGAATCAAATCATCTTTGTTTCAATTGTGTCTTGTGTAGTTACATAAGATCTCATAGCAATTGAACAACTCTCTAACTAGTTCATTTGAGTCAATTGAACTAGTTATGGTGAAGAAGAACAAGGTTAATATGAAATGCTCATATGGTTAACCTTTTGGGTTACTATGTTGAACCAACATACACGTACACGTTTGGGCATGGTTTTCACAAACCCAGTAAACGTCTACCCAAGTGTGTGTGACAAGCTAAGTTTTCGATCTAACGGTTGAGAAATATTAGCTTGAATCTAAATCAGGTTTTCATCTAACGGTGAATATGGATTGCTTTGTAACTAAGGAAAAACCCTGATTTGAAGGCTATATAAAGGAGACATCTAGCATTGCGCAAAACTAATCCCCACACGTCTGTGGGATACTAGTGCGCTCTCTAGAGTCGATTCTCCTTTAACCTTTGGTTTTCTTCTCTAAAACCAGGTTAACGACTTAAAGACTTCATTGGGATTGTGAAGCCAGACCGATACTACTTTTATCGTAGTTGTGTGATCTGATCTTGCATCTTCTATCGTACGAGTAAAATATGTTGATTGGCTTTAGATCGTGTGAGTTCTCAGATAGGCAAGATAAAGAAGTCACAAACATATTCGTCTCACTGTTTGTGATTCCTCGACATCCTCTTGTGTAGTCAAGAAAGATTGTTGAGAGGTGATTGATTAATCTAGGCTGTTCTTCGGGAATATAAGACCGGATTATCAATTGGTTTCTGTTCACCTTGATTTCATATCATAAGACGGAACAAAACCTAGGGTTTTTCTATGGGAGACAGATTTATCCTTTGATAGACTTTTATGTGTGAGACAGATTTGTTTATTATCAAGTATGCGATTTTGGGTTGCAGCAACTCTTAGGTGTGGGTGAGATCAACTAAGGGAATCAAGTGCGCAGTGTCCTGCTGGGATCAGAGGCGTAGGGAGTAAAATTGTACCTTGGATCAGTGAGAGACTGATTGGGGTTCAACTATAGTCCAGTCCGAAGTTAGCTTGTAGTAGGCTAGTGTCTGTAGCGGCTTAATACATTGTGTATTCAATCTGGACTAGGTCCCGGGGTTTTTCTGCATTTGCGGTTTCCTCGTTAACAAAACTTCTGGTGTCTATATTATTTCTTTTTCGCATTATATTTTATATAATTGAAATAATACAGGTTGTGCGTTAAGATCATCAATTGGAAATCCAACCTTTGGTTGCTGATTGATCCTTGGACATTGGTCTTTGGTACCGTCCAAGTTATTCCTTGTGTTTGATTAAAGACTCTCCATTGTTTTATCTTGAGTAAATCAAAACAAGTGAGAGATATTAACTCCTTGAGATACTTTAATCTAGATTGAGTCTGACTGTCTAGTTGATTCTCTAGCAAAGTATTTCGGAGTTAGTCCGTACAGATTACTAAGCGAAATATTGGGTGGTGTTGTTAGACCCTCGCTTTTTCAGTTGTATTGTCTCGATCTCATATCCATAGACGATCACACGAAGTGTGAACCGATTAGTTGTATTGTCTCGACTCAGTCCATAGACAATCACTTTCGGAGAATGGACTTATAGGTAGGAAAAGTTTTAGCTTGAGGTATATTTGGGTACCCTCGCCTTTTCAGTAGATATTCACAAGACTTGTCTAATGGACTATAGAACCAATCTAATTGAATTAGTAAACCTTATTTATGCTAAAGATAGTGAATAAAAAGGGATAGAACCATAAATGGGCTTAGAATCATTAGATGGAATTGTATGATTCTTGTGTGAGCCATTTTGGCTAGATTCTTAGACTTCTTGTGTGATTAACAGTTAGTCTATATTAATGTCGATCGATTCAAAGGACGAACCAGTGGATCTTGGATCTCGAGGTAGGCGTGGCTTATCATCAAAATAGTTGGGAATATATTTGACTCTTTTGTAACCATTGTTGTTCTTTTACAAAAGTTTATATGTCAAGTTTGAAGTTTAAGCACAACTTTCTTCAAACTCATGCATTGTCTAGTGTGCATTCCATGCTTTGTTTAAATTGCTTTACTATACTTCTGTTGATTTTGTTAATCTTTTCATGGTTTGGGAAGGACTTGTAATGTTTGTTTGTCATATGAATTGTTATGGGAAATACGAATTTCCACTTGTGGTATGTAGGATATGCTCCTTCACATTTATACCTGAATTATATATATATATATAGTTCACCCTGCTATCTATTTCATCAACCCTTTTGGATAATTCGTTTACAGTACGTAACCACGATTGGCAGTCTAGAAACGATTCATTTGATACCACTTGCAGGAATATGTTACAAATGCATTCAGATTTAACAGTAAAACGACTCGTACTTGTTATTCCCAACCAAATTAACATCTTTTTTCTTATTATTATGGTTCTTACATTGTCTACAGAGAGTTTTCATATGGCAAGGAATTCCACAAACATAACAAGCACCCTTAATTTATTAATGCTAGATTTGTGTTTTTGAAACATACCTTTCTCGTGAGGACCACGCTTGGAGTTGTGTTTGTTGTTCTTACCTTTTTCAGCATTGGAGATTCGTGTTCAATTACACGAGCTTTGTTAGACGTGTCCCTTACAGAAGACACATTCTTGTCCTTGGAACACAACAATTCTTCCAATAAAATCTTCTTACCCAAATCAACCATATTAACTTTACAAGTTTCATGCCTCAATCTTCGTTTGTTCTCTGACCAGCAAGACACTAGTTTCTCAATCACATCAGACAGTTGAAAAATTTCATCAATCAATATACTTTCACAATAATTTCATTGATAATGCACTAAAGTTCAATAAATTGATCAATCACAGATTTGTCATTGGACATCTTATATATCGAGAACCTAGCTACCAAGAATTTCTTACTTCCAACAGTTTCAGCTTGGTACTTTGTCTATAATGCAACTCACAAATTAAATGCAGTAAAGTTCTCTTTTGCATTGTAAAAATCATGCAACATTGTAATGACCCGTCCCTTACAGCGATATTGTCCCCACTTAGCCACTGCGGTGGGACCAGCACTGTGAGGTTTTCAAAGGGCATCGCTGCGGTAATCCAACAGAAACTTCCCGGGAGGTCACCCATCCCTGGATTACTCCCGTCCGAGCACGCTTAACTTTCTGCCGACTATGGAGCCAATTGTGCTGAAAAAGCCTCGGTGTTAGGAAATGACAAACCATTACTTGTATTCCATTCGGCCAACCACTTCCGAATATCGGGTATTACAATACCACCACCTTAAATTGGAGCCGTCCTCGGCTCCAGAATATATACAAGCCCAGATCACCGACTTTCGTGCCTCTCATGAGATAAACATCTGGAGCAACCCCGTCCAGCGTACTTTCCCACCCTCGGCAGGTGAACCGTCGTCGGCTCTGATACCATTTGTGATGATCCGTCCCTTCCACCGGTATTGTCCCTACTTAACCACTGCGTTTATCCCGCAGTGTGGGGTTTTCAACGTGCATCGCTGTGGAAATCCAGTAGAAACTTCCCGGGCGGTCACCCATCCCTGGATTACTCCCGTCCGAGCACTCATCCCTGGATTACCCCAATATTCGGAAGTGGTTGGCCAAATGGAATATACCTATATAAGTAATGATTTGTCATTTCCTAACACCGAGGTCTTTTCAGCACAATTGGCTCCAAAGTTGGCAGAAAACTCTGCAGTTAAGCGTGCTCGGACTGGAGCTATCCAGGGATGGGTGACCTCTCGGGAAGTTGAAGTTGTTGCTGGATAACCGCAGCGATTCCCGTTAAAAACCCCACGCTGCTGGATAAACGCAGTGTCTAAGTGGGGATAGTATCGGTGGAGGGATGAGTCATTACAAATGGTATCATAGCCGACGACGAGTCACCTGTCGAGGGTGTGAAGGTACGCTGGACGGGGTTGGTCCAGGTGCTTCTCATGAGGGGTAGGGAACTTCGGAGATCTGGGCATGCGAATATACTCTGGAGCCGAGGACGACTCTAATTTAAGGTGGTGGATTGTATTACCCCCCAATATTCGGCATTGGTTGGTCGAATGGAATATAATATGGTTTGTCCTTCTCTAACACCGAGGCCTGTTCAGTACAGTTGGCTCGAGAGTTGGCAGAAAACTCTATAGTTAAGCGTGCTCGGGCCGGAGCAATCCTGGAATGGGTGACCTCCCGGGAAGTTGTTGTTGGATTATCGCAGCGATGCCCGTTGAAAATATCACGCTGCCGGATAACCGCAATGGCTAAGTGGGGATAGTATCGGTGGAAGGACGGGTCATTACAAATGGTGTCAAAACCGACGATGGGTCACCTGCCGAGGGTGGGAAGGTATGTTGTACGGGGTTGGTCCAGGTGTTTCTCATGAGGGTCGGGGAACGTCGGAGATCTGGGCTTGCGAATATATTCTGGAGCTGAGGACGGCTCCAATTTAAGGTGGTGGTATTGTAATACCCCGATATTCGGCAGTGGTTGACCGAATGGAATATAAGTAATGGTTTGTCCTTTCTAACACCGAGGCCTTTTCAGCACAATTGGCTCCAGAGTTGGCAGAAAACTCTGCAGTTAAGTGTGCTCGAGCGGGAGCAATCCAGGGATGGGTGACCTCCCGGGAAGTTGTTGCTGGATAACCGCAGCGATGCCCATTGAAAACCCCACACTGCCGAATAACTGCAGTGGCTAAGTGGTGACAATATCGGTGGAGAGACGGGTCATTAGAAATGGTATCAGAGCCGACAACGAGTCACCTGCCGAGGGTGTGAAGGTACGCTGGACGGGGTTGGGGTTGGTCCTGGTCCTTCTCATGAGGGGCAGGGAACGTCGGAGATCTGGTCTTGCGAATGTATTACCCCGATATTTGCCTACGGGTTGTGCGAGGCTTGGTCAGGCCTGCGTAAAAACTATGTCCAATATTTGGGAACTAACATTGTCTCCTACCCAAACCCGGTACTTGCTACTGGAAAATGGGTTTCGGTTCTCGGTATTGTATTACCCCGATATTCGGCAGTGGTCGTTTGTTCTTCCCTAACACCGAGACCTTTTCAGCACAGTTGGCTCCAGAGTTGACAGAAAACTCTGCAGTTAAGCGTGCTCGGGCGGGAGCGATCCTGGGATGGGTGACCTCCCGGGAAGTTGTTGCTGGATTACCGCAGCGATGCCCGTTGAAAACCCCACACTGTCGGATAACCGCAGTAGCTAAGTGGGACAATATCGGTGGAAGGACGGGTCATTACAAACACGGCCTCCAAACTGTTCAGAATATCGTTTTTCGCCATGTAATGTTCCCTTCTCCGTTCGCGGAATTGTAAATAAAAGCGGACACACATGTTTTATCATATATACAGAAGGGTTATGATTTACAATGGTCTTGTTTGGTAGAATTTATGATTATACATAATCATGAATAGATATATGATTCTGATTGAATCATTTTTATGATAAATTTTTACAAACACCATTTTTAAATAATTGATTATCTTAGAATAAAGGAAAGCAAATAACGAGGACCTATCTCGCTATTTTTTTTGTCACTTGATAGTTGAAAAAAAATAGGAAAAAAAAACCAAAATCAATTTTCTTAAAATATAACTGATTATGACAGCTTTTAAAAGTAACACTCATTTAATAAATTATGAGCTGATCAACTGAAATACTTGATTACGTACAGTGTTCTTCCGCTTAATGTGGATCAGTTTGTCATAGACACACCAAGGGAAACTAAGGTAATAAGCCCTTTTCATTCCATCGTTATAACATCCCCAGTAACTGGGATGATAAGTAACGTAATACCAAGCCGAAGCCTTGGCATAAATATCATCAACTGCTTCATTTACTGAAATTGTACCACTGTTCTCATCAAACCAAGTTCTTGCTTCGTTCCTTAAAGACCTAAATTCCAAACTGATTGCTTCCGCATCTTTCCTCATGTTGAATGATTTTGACATTTTTAGTATGCCACCGCCAAAAATCTCTGCCTCGGACTGGATCCCATAATAAGCCAGCAAGTTCCCCAACTTGAAATCATATTCTCCTTTGTAAAACTTGGCATCAACTAGGTGTTTCTCAAAACCATGAAACTCCATGTCATGATCATAGGATTTCTCTGCCACCTCCCGGGTGAAGGATTTCACACAGCTCATGTTTGGTGCAGTACCTTTGACCTGCCTAAACAATCTCCCGATCACTCGGTCTGATATGTAGCTGGGCTTATCAAACTTTTCCATGAAGTCGGGATATGTATCTACACGTAGATGTGGAGGAATTACTGCAGGTACACCAGTTTTTGGGAAGTCGACAGCAATTGAGAATAGCTTAGCAAGCTCTTTGCACTGGGAGCTCTCAGCCATGAAGTCGGCAAAGGCAAAGTGGGTATTCCCAATTAGTCCCAAATTATCATTTATCATGTAGTCGGTGAAGAACTGTTCAACCTCCTGCACATCAAAAACAAATACATTAATACTAATAGTGGACTGCAGAATAAGGCAAGCTAATCATATCTCTCCATTAGCATCCCCCATGCATGTTAACGAGTAGGTAGAAAAACTTTACCAAAATTGATTCGAATAGGCATCGGTTCTTATCAGTTCATTACATATAATAGATATAATGCTAAAACTTAAGAGAACCAATAAATCATTATAAGGTAATTGAAAGCCAATTGGCAACGGTAAGGATCCATGAACAATCATTGTTCACCAGTTTTTCGGTTATAATTTCATCTTACTAAATTCTATATTCCATCAAATAATTGAGCATGATTAGAGATACCAAACCTCACCATTTACCAATTTTAATTTCGACCGTCAATTTCCAACTGTTGGTTTTCAAAGTGGTAGATAGTGGTGTTATACGTCTCGGACTTCTTTCATTTTTTTTTGTAGGATTGTCGAGTTTCAAAAGAAGCACATATCATCAAAGTATTGGCTTCAAATTCATTATCGTTTGGCCTCTAAAAAAAGTTGGGTTAAATCTTGTAAGATAGTGTTCATGTAAGATTATCCATGAATCTTCCCTCGGATATAAAAACATACTCCCTCCATTCCACTTTAGATGATGTTTTTTGGAGTTTTCACGCAGATTAAGAAATTGAGAGAGATATGAAAATTTTTCATTTATATCCTTAAGAAAAGTCTTCAAACATTAATTGTTATTAATGTATTTAAAAAAAAAACTTATAGTTCCAAGACAAAATGTCAAGGTGTAATTGGTAGTTATGTGAAAAAATATGAAAACTTTCAAGTATTGTAGAACAAAAAAATAACCCTAAAACATCATTTAAAATAGAACGGATAGAGTATTATAGGTGATGCCAGGGTTGCAAGCTACTTTCGTTGAGTACTGTCTGGCATGTTGTGTCTCATTACTTGGACAGGTTGAGGTCTTGGGTGTTTGCGATCATGATTTCAAGTGCAACATGATAGTCACACATCGGTTCATCATCATTCTTTGCTTGATATGCGGTCTTTTAGATGTTACTTTTTGGGTAGTATACCTAAAGGCTAAATCAATTGATACGCCATGACGAGTGACAAAAATGTGTTCGTGTGTTTCGGTGGTAACAATTGTAAGAATATAAGAGTAAATAATGTTCTTATTTAAGCATTGTAGTGAAGACCGATAATATCTGATGCACGTTAAAAGGCTTTCTGATGCCACTACAGCACGCTCATAAAGTCATTGAGTGATGATACTAATGATATAGACATGAACCTTGAAGAAAAATAAATCAGCTCTCTAATAAGTTAGCATTTAATCTGTGATGCATATTAAAAGACTTGCTGATGCCACTATAGTAGAGTGATAAAGTCATTGAGTGACGATACCCATAACTTCGTCATTACCAAGTTCTTTATCAATCACAACAAATCAAAAGGCTCAAAGGCAACTTCCTTACAAATAAATGCATGCACTCCGGTGTCCTCATGAATTTCTACTTGATTACTTCACATTTCCTGCAAATGCTCTATTTTCACAATAGCCTAACGTAAACCAAGCATCGAATAAAAATACCCCATTTCCCAATAATCTTTATGTAAATCAAGCATCCAAACGTGTTGAGTAACAAAAGTAATAAAGCTAATCATTATATGGAATTTTATACATACCTCAGTTCTAACATCATGATCCAAGAGCACTGTAGGCGCTGCAGCATAATTCATTGCCTCTACTTGTCGAGGTGGAATAAGTTCAGGGTCCCATGAGACAAAGTATACATCACCGTCCAAATCGCTCCCGGAACACTCGTTTGGATGGGGTCTGCAATATCATTGTTAATCAAGCGTCCACGCTATTTTTTTTTGGGCTTTTCACAAAAATAGGCCCGTTTTTTTCTGGTGCTTTTTATTTCTAGGCTACTTTTTTTATTTATTGCTAGACTAGGTAAGTTTTGATCAAAAGTGATGGATGGAAAGTTAGCTACAGTTATCTTCCAGCTATCCATATTTTCTTAGCTAAAAAGACGTTTTAGTCCTTCAAATCTTCATCAACGACACAGATTGCATAATAAAGAGAACGGCAAAGATGTAGTGCTAAGCCATACTCTTCCTACACCAACCAAGGATAAAACAAAATCTAGTGCTAGCAAGAAAACCCCTTTGAATATAAACTAGTATAGCTAGTTTTAAACGATGGTAACACTAACCCCAGATCCCCCATAATTCAACATCGGAACTTCATATATTATGGGTAGAAACTAAGGAGACTAAGGAAGTCGCTAAACCACCACCTGACTGCTTAAAAGTAAAGTTGGACGCTTCTCCAGAGTAATAATCACTGTTTTGCATATTCTTAAGGGATTATGCAGGACATTTCCATGCAGCCAGATAAATCTATACAAGAGACGGCAGTGCCAAGCAGGCCAAACCTAGGGCATCTATTTCTCTAGAATGAACACATACGAGGTCACAAAACATACTGAAAGGATGCTAGATATCACTCACACAAATGTATGGAGAGCAACAACGGGATGGAATAGCACTAATAATCATTAGCCAATGTCAACCGAAATCGAAAAGATCCGCTACAAGATGACAGCAAAAGAATAAGGTTCCAGTAGTTTTATCTTCTCATAACTCGTTTTACTTTCCAAAATTTAATAGAAGAGGGGTAACATACCACAGGTCCATGGATAGGATCAATAGAGATGAAAGATTGAACATCAGAATTAGACCATTTGATTCCGTTCTCATTAGCATCTATAAACTTAAACTCATGTAATTTTGTACAGCAATACACATCTCCACTTTTGCTCATTCTCTCAACTCAAACACACAAATACCTTAAACTCATGTAATTCTGTACCTTAGCTCAACACAGTCAATCCCATAACCACTATGAGTTCTTCCCTGCACTTCACAAAACCACAACAACAATATCCTCACCACCACCTCCTTCCTCAATTATTCATATGTGCAACTTCAGAATCACCACAACCACAACAGTAAACCACAATTACAACTCCATTCTACATTGATCTCAATTCTGGTTCTATTCTCTATCAAATAAATTGAATACTTTAATCAGCTCAATTAAAAATACCAGAATTAGAAATAATTAGAGACTTACCCAGCAATTCACGTTCTCTGAATTGTTAAATCACCAAATCATTTCCACCCAGAACCTAATTCCTGTTTTAAGGAAGAACATAAACCCTAACTGACCACTTCAAGACCTGAAATGTCGTTCAGGCTTTCTGTCGTTCAGGTTTTCTGTCGAACACCTTTGTGTGTGTGAAACTGGGAACTCAGAGATGGCAATTTTGCTGTTGTATGAGCTCCCCTTTAACCTGCAATCGAATTGGAGATAAACCCATTCTCGTGTACCTTCTCAAATACACATACATTCACTAATCAGTCACCATTCATCTAACACCAAAATACTCTCATCATCACCAACAGTTCTCAATCTTCATAACAAATTCTATCGAACCCTTCTCTCGGTTTCCTGACTTCAATCAAATCCAGCACCACCACCAATCTTCTTTAATCTTGAAATACTCTTCATTGTTTCCATCAATTCATCATCAACAGCTTCTACATACTCTTCTCATATAACTGAAATCACCAGCAAACCTTAATTCTTTGATTCATCTTCAGGACAGCTTCAATCAAACATCAATTAGAACAAACCCATCTTCTAGCTTCTTCTTATTCATCCTCAAATTAAACTCTGATTCCATTTCTCAGAAACCGTAACTCAATTCCCAATTATTCTCCCAGAACTGCTTCATATCATCAATTCATCAACAACCCCTATTTTCCTCATCCATTAAGATCTCAATTCATTTCTCAATTTCATGCCAAACCCTAACTCTGATTTTATCATATTAATCCCGAAACCGTAAAATCTCTAATTGATTTTCTTCATGAACCTCAACCACACCATCTTCTTCAACAATCATACCACCTCAACATCTGATGTACTTAGATAGACATAACACACGACTCGCAGAGAGTCAGCAGAAAACAAACGGAGGATGATATCAGCAGAATCATTCAAAACCAGCACCAAGAACCCAATTTCAGTTCGAATTCAACCCTAGTCTTCGATTATCGAAACCATCACTGCCAAACACCATCAATACTTTCTTCACAAACTGAACCTTAATCTACTTTGCTTCTCAATTTCTATCAAACCCTTTTTCTTCACTAATGAGCAGAAGAAATAAAACGGAAGGAGAAGAAAACAAAGAAGAAAAAGATAAGAAGAAGAATGAATTAATCCTCGATAGCAACACGTGATGTCGTCTGGTTCTCAGATAATTAGGCTCGAGTGGTTTATCATGGCCGTTCAATTAATCCTCGAGATGTCGTCTTAGTTAGATTAGGCTCTCAGATAGCAACACGTGGACATCTTATCTAGTGTGATTGACACACACGTGTGAAGGACATTTCAGTAATCTTACCACATCCATGAGATATCCCTATATGATATTTTGGTGAGATATTGACAAGTCAACGCGATAAATTGACCGAGATGGTTAAAATGGATGGAATCCGTTTAACTTGCCTAGTTTTGTAAGAAATAAAAAAAGTGGCCTAGAAATGAAAGTGAGGGTCCAGACCAGGCCTACTTCTGAATATAATCCTTTTTTTTTGTTTTTTTGAACGGTAAAGAATTTGGTGCTAGTGAATTTCGAAATCAGTTCACTGTTATCACCCAATAAAAAAAAAAGAATTCTCACCTTTTTCCTTTTTGAGGAAAAACAACACAATCCACCGTATGGTGCAGAGCTGGCACATCAACCGCACACAAAACACGAATATCACAAGGGTGCAGGCATGGTTTCTTAGCAACCACTACCTTCCCAACCACAACAAAATTGTTCTCCTCTGATCCTTTAAGACTATTGTTAGAGAATGAATCTTCATGAAACTGTTTGCTGCCAACAGCGGAAACTTGAATAAACACCTGCCCATAATCTAAAATTCCCCTTTCGTCAAGACACCCAATCATAGACCTCCCTTTTGGAATAAAAATCCGTGTTTTAGTGCTCAGCTCATGCAGCTTTGATGCTCGAAAAGTTTGGAGCATCATCGATAGGAATGGCTCTTGATTAGGCATGTATCCACACAAGAGCATTTCCTTGATAATATTTGTGCTTTCTCCTGGGGACATGATTGCAAGTGTTTCATACGCTCTTAAGGGATCTGTCAAACTCAAATCCAGTTGCTCGGTAACTTCCTTTTGTTTTTTCTCAAATACAGAATCGCTGACCCCAAGTGTAGACAAAAGGGTGATCACTTGACGATTGAGGAAACACGGCTGATACTTGCTCCAAGCTAATACATCTAGTGTTGTATTCTTTGACTTGAACTTGTGCATGCTCTTCCTTAAAGACAACTTCTTTCTTGACATGGGATCTACAGCAACAACACCTTTGTAACCGCCGTATCGAACTTGGAAAGCAGTTGGAGTACTAAAACCTTCTAGGCCACACTTGTTAGCCACTTCACGCGCAAATGCATAAGAGATTTTTCCAATTCCATCAGAGAAAGTATATTTGGTTTCATTGCTTTCAATCTCTATATCAGGAATGATTTCCACTTCATGGCTGTAAACATTCAACGTTTCTGTCGAGGAGCCAAAAGATTGACCCAATCTGGCAGCATACTTGGCCACATTTCTGATCTCACGAAAATCACCCATCCAGTCCCTAATTCCAGCTGCAGTAAGGTTGCCAACAGAAGCAAACATCCAGGCTGAATTATTCCGGAGTTGACTTGACGAGAAGGCAAGAAAATCGAACTTCTTATCACCTATCACTATTCCGTTTCTCAACGTTGAGAGTACCCTTGTGTAAAGCGCTGTGCGGATTTCAGTTTCGTCTGAACGAGAAGATAAATCAGCTGGACGTAATTTCTCCCAGTCTTCGTCGACAAAAGATATACGGATAAAGTTATCAATATGCCTATGAAAATGACGCAGAACCCTGTTGGAAATAATTACTTCTGGGCCACAAAAGTATACTTTCGAAGGGGTTACTTGAACCTTGCGAACACTAACCAGTCCTTTATCCAAGGAGATAGCAGGGGACCCAGGATATCTCGGCCACAATGAGTAACTTAAGTACTGCTCGTCAAGCCACTTTGCTGGCTCATAACAGCATTCTCGCAAGTGATAAAGCTTTTCCAGGGCACGCTCTATGTGACCAGCAGGTATATACCTAGGATCTACCATCTCAAAGAAAGCTGCATCGAGAGTTGGCCCCGGAAGACACCCACGCTGGACCAAGGAACTAACCCTGAACAGGATCTCATATGGCAACTCATTCTCAAGTCCCTGAGGAGATGCAACAATGGGAACTAGATCCGAACTCTGACAAAAAATAGAACCACCCTGCTGCTCTTGCAATGCGAAGTAATATTTATCTTCCTTGAAATGGGGAAAGTTTACACGGAAATCTGGGAGATGGCAATCATCTGGGAGTTTCAAACATATAGCAGAAGACCGCCCAATACAACATGATTGAGTGAAGTCTGTGGTCCGAACCCACTTATCATCAAATGTGTCCTTGTAATATTGTAAAGCAGAATCCTCTGAAGAGGAAAGAAACTTCTTGTAAACCTTCGGAGCTGCAAACATCTGCCAGGTGAAAAGAATGTTAGTGCTCTTAGCTTACATGCTTTCCACATGAAATGAAACTTAAAAAAAAAAAGAAAAAAAAAACGGAAAATGGGTCATTTGTCCAAATATTTTTTAAAAGTTAGTATGGATGAAATGGACACCAGAAAAATTGCATGAGTGAAACTGGATTCATCATGGGTTAAACATAAAAAATTGCGAGGATGAAACTGGATGTATCCTGATGTAAATTAAAAATAAGAAAAAGTATTTGAAAATGGGCAGGATGAAACTGTTTACATCCTGACTATTTTTAAATTTTCTTTCATTTAAACAATATCAAATTTTACATGTTTTTTTCACCCAGAAATATCGTTATTGGGTTAATGGACCAAATTTGTGGAAAAAAAAGTAAAAACGAAATTAAAGTATAGCCTTATGGTTCGAATAAGTCAGTAATTTGCTTCACAAAAAACCAACTAAAAATGATAATAATTTTTTTTAAGGAATTGGATCTCACAATTAGTAGACCATTAGTTTTTGTAACTTTTATATACCTATGTGCCATTCATTTACTGGTATATATATTTTCTATTTTTATTTTTAGGTAGTAATAAATGGTAACTAGGAAGGAAGACTTCCCGTAAATGAATCTCTAGTTCTAAAAGTTCGCTTAGAGGTTGTCTTCTCGTAACTAGGTTACGTCATCTAAACATTAGTTATAGAGGTTAGACCTAAAGAAACATTTATGAGAAAGTGAATATGTATTTTATGTGGATTAAGTTATAACTTCTTTTCAAACACATTCCATTAGAGAAGGTCTAAGTGCTTCTTTAATAGTTGTTGTGTATTTTCTAAGTGGCAACGCAAATAGGACGTTTTTATTCCAATTTTTCCTCAAGTTCAAGGGAAATTCATCTCCACTCTTATTATTTGTGGTTCTTTCAGGATTAAATGTGAATTTTATTTTTAGTAATTTAAGATTTTATTATAGCTAAAAATGGTTATGTTAATACTCCCTTTGTCCCTCAATAGGTGATCTAGTTCAAGTTTGTAAAATTCTTAAGCCAAGTAAAAGGAAGGAGTAGTATTATTTGCAATTATATCCTTATGGATATTAATTAGTAAAATTTTGAAATGATTTATCTCTCAAACTATACTACATATACCGTCAACTTTATACCATAGAAAAGCATTTAAAAACATTTAAGTAACGAATATAAAGATTCTATCAAATTATACATATGTTTCTTGTGCTAACAATGATCAATTAATATGATAGTTTTAGAAATATCTCCTTGTTTAATGATATAGGTCTCCTATAAGTGGGACAAAATTTAAAACCGAATATGCCATCTATTGTAGAACGAATGGAGTATATTGAAATTATTTTAGTTAAACAAAAACTTACTAAGATAGTTAGACATCCTCAAGATGGTTGTCTAGAACTAGACATTCGCCTTGAGAATGTCTACCAAAATTAATCCACGTCATCTTCACATTGATTTAAGAAGTTGGGGTTGGAAAAAAAATTTAAGAAAAATAAATATGTATCCTATGTGAATTTAAACGTTTATTTTCACATACATTCCATTGGAAAAGCTCTAAAGCACACAAACAATATCTAAATTCTAATAAGGGAGAGAATTTCATAAACAATGGATTTTCATTAAGGCAGAGAATTTGATTATTTTCTAATAAGGTTTCTAAAACCAAGTGAGAGAATCGTAGGTTACACGTAAGAATAATTTAGTTGCTCTAGGTAATAAAAAAATGTTTTTACCTTTACACCAAAACTTTACACTAGATCCATTCACCACTATACGAACAATATCTAAACTCTAAATCCAGAAATAATGAATCATTTAAAATAATGGTGAATCGCACACGAAAATCATACATAACTATTTACATATAATGATGTACAGGTTTGTTGTAGAATTATTTAGCAACTAATTAAAAAAAGTATTCTACATTAATTTAAAAACATATGTCCCCTCTGTAACAGCACTTAATTTATTTGTAAGCTTTTTTTGTTCTTTATTTTTTGCAAGTTGATTACTATGTACCACGCTACAGCTATAACTATTTGTCGGAGCTATTAGAAGGAAAGAAAAAAAAAACACGAAATAATTCTTTAAAGATGATAGCAAACCTGAATTAGGAGCATCTGCGGACTTCGATTCTCTGAGCGATGTAAATGGATCCGCCAAATGCTCTCATATGTAAGTTCAAGCTTATAGTCCACGTGAAGATAAGATAAAAGAAAGCTTAATCTCCGAAATCCAAACTCGAAATCTACTATCACATTGTGCCCCTTCCAATTCGAAAGAAAACAATTATCAGAAACCTGGTCGCCGAAGTACAGAGCAGTGGCCTGTGAACGGAATACTGAAACCCTTAATGGCAACTGCAAGATCGAAACTTAGCTTATATAAAGACAACTCTATTTATTGATGTTTAGAAAATCTCTCAAAACTAAACACAAGCTCTATTCTTGCTCATGTGATCAACCACAACTTTGGTGATCATATATATATAGAACTATGAATTCCTTTTCCTAGTCCTATTACCTTATTACATGTCTTTCCTTTTCTTAGAACTTAGCTAGATCCTAATTCTTAGAACTTCATGTATTTCCTATTCTTATCCTAACCAACTTGTTAGTGATTTCTATGTTGAAGTTTAACCAACATTCTCCCCGTTAAGCTTCAACCTTACCCGTGACATATCTTGTACTCCAATCAGTTGTCTCATTTCTTCAAACTTGATCCGAGCTAATGCCTTTGTCAATATATCTGCTTTCTGCTCAGTTCCTGGTATGTGTTCAACGTTAATGACCTCCTTATCGATGCATTCTCGTATGGAATGTTACCTTTTATGAATGTGTTTCGTCTTCCCATGAAACACTGGATTTTTAGTGAGTGCAATTGCAAACTTATTATAATCTTGATGAGAACTTTTTCAGGTTCTCTTCCTTTGATTTCACCCAACAGCTCTTGAAGCCATATTGATTGTTTAGCTGCTTCTGTTGCGGCCATGAACTCAGCTTCACAGGATGAGAGGGCTACAGTGTCTTGCTTCTTTGAACACCATGTAATAGGTGCTTCACCTAGATAAAATATATGACCAGTTGTACCTTTTCCATCATCTTGGTCAATATTATGACTGCTGTCACTATACCCAACAATTTCTTTTGATCCTCCTCGACCATACTTCAACTCACAGCTGATTGTTCCTCTTAGATATCTCAATATCTGCTTTATTACATCACCATGAGACTTGCGTGGACTCTGCATATATCGGCTTGCTACTCCCACAGAGAAAGCCAAGTCTGGTCTTGTGTGTAACAAGTATCTAAGGCATCCAACATTTCTTCTATAACTCGTTGGATCAATCTCAGCTTCTTCTTGTTCCTTTGAAACTTTAAGTCCAAACTCCATTGGTATCTTAGTTGGATTACAAGTTTCAAGTCCTGCTTCTTTCAGAATTCTCCTTGCATAAGATTCTTGTTTAATATGAATCCCATCTACTCCTTGATGGAATTCTATGCCAAGATAATAAGTGAGTTTTCCGAGGTCTGACATCTCAAACTTTGATGACATTTCTCTCTTGAACTCATTGATCACCTTAAGGGAGTTTCCAGTCAAAAATAGATCATCTACATAGACTGCAATCACAAGAAGCGTTCCCTTTTCTTCTCTTCTGTATACTGATGTTTCATCAAAGTCTATGCCTGATTCTTGAACGTATCCCTTAGCTACAAGTCTTGCCTTATATTTGTTGACAGTACCATCAGCATTCCGTTTTATTTTGAAGATCCACTTAAGACCAATCACTTTTACCCCACCTGGCTTATCAACTAGAAACCAAGTATTGTTTTTGTTGATTGAAATAATTTATTCTCTACATGCTTGTGTCCATTTAGTCGAGACCTTTGCTTCCTGAAAATTTCTTGGTTCATCATTAACAGAAAGTAGCATTATCTCACATTCTTCTGCAGCTTGAAGAACATAATCCTCCAGATACTGTGGCCTTTGTATCTGTCTTGTTGATTTTCGCAGTGGAATGGGTTGAGTTATTTCATCGATCTCTTCTTCTTCTACTACTTCTTCGTTATTCTCAGTGTTTTCATTATTCTCTTCTTCTTCTTGATTAACATCATTGTTTCCATTGGTATTGATGATTATGGGTCCTTCGCCTTCATCAATTACTTGACCCCATCTCATGTGAAACATTCCTGGATCCCTACTTGGTCCATCATTAGTTTCTTTCCAGTTCCAGTTTGCTTTTTCATCGAATACCACATCTCGACTCACTATCACTCTTTTCGTTGTTGGATTGAATAATATATAGGCTTTGGATCCAGGCTCAATTCCTAGATTCACAAGAGTCTGAGATCTGTCATCCAGTTTCTTAAGAGTTGCAGAATCAAATTTTGCGTATGCTTTGCAACCAAACACTCTTAAATGATCTATGTTTGGTTTTCTCTTTCGCAAGCTTTCATATGGAGTCATGTCTTTCAGAACTTTCGTAGGTATCTTGTTTATTAGGTATTTGGAGTGTCGTACAGCTTCTCCCCGTAGATAATTAGGTAGCTGCATATCCTTTAAAGAACTTCTTGTCATCTCCATTAGAGTCCTGTTTCTCCTCTCCACCACTCCGTTTTGTTGTGGTGTATATGGTGCTGTGAGTTGCCTTTTGATTCCATTTGACTCACAGAACTTGTTGAACTCTGCGGAAGTGAACTATCCTCCTCTATCAGTTCCAATCATGAGACTTATCTTGTAGAGTCTATTCTGTGAGCGTGAGACTCTAACTAAAAGTCTTCCACTTGGGTCATGAACTGTTAGATAATCTTGTCGCATTCTAACATCACATCCAACTTCTGTAGCTTGTCCTAAACTTAGAATGTTGCTTTGTAAGTTTGGGATGAAGTAGATGTTTGTGACAAGCTTCTGTTCTCCGGTCTTGCTCTGAAATAGAATTGATCCTTTCCCTTAAATTTCTACAGAAGATCTATCCCCAAACTTCACTTGTCCTTTGATTTTCTCATTAAGTTCAGAAAAGTAGTGTCTCTTACCAGTCATGTGATTGCTGGCTCCATTATCTAAATACCAGATTCCTTCTTCTCCATCCTTTGATTCGTAGTTCTTTGGTATTAGTTTCCCTTCGTTTAAGAAGACAACTCCGTGCATGAAAAGAGTTGTATCTGCTTCCCTTGTTTCATTCTTGTTTGTTTCTTCCATCTTTTGTATTCTTTCAGGGCATACAGAGGAGAAGTGTCCTGGTTTATCACATCTGTAACAAATAATGTTTGATCTATCCTTCTTTTCTTTCCTTTGGTTTTGATCATTCTGACTTGTTGTTCTATCTTGTGAGTTAAACCTTCCTCCCATTCCTCGGCCTCTGTTTCCTCTTCCACCTCTTCCACGACCTCTCTTTTCGCAGAGTTTTTTTGGTAAGAGTTTGTGTAGAAGAGTTTTCCTTGAGTTTCTCCATTGTTTTCTTCATCAAGGATTCTCTCTTCATATGCTTTCAATCTTCCAATTATATCTTCATAGCTAGTCTTCTTTAAATCTAAGACTTGTTCGAGAGAAGCTATGATATGAATATACTTGGATCTTGGTAAACTATTGAGAAACTTCTTTACCAGTTTATCTTCATCAATGGATTGTCCAAGTGACGCAGCTTTTGAGGCTATCTCTGATAGCTTTCCTGCAAAGCTATCAATAGTATCCGTGTCTTTCATCTTCACTCTTTCAAATTCAGACATTAAGGTTTGCAGACGGGCTTCTTTAACTCGATCAGCTCCGAGATTACGTGCCTTTATTGCATCCCAAATTTTCTTTGAAGTTTCCTGTTCACCAACTTGTAGAACAAGACATTCTGGTATTGCTTGAAAGAGTAATCCAATGGCAACATTGTTTTTGTCTGGGTCCAATGTACCAGGATCAATTGTTTCCCAAACTTTGTAGATTTTCATCAGTACCTTCATTCTCATGGCCCATACTGTGTAGTTTGTGGTGTTGAGGATTGGAACTTGTATTGATGGTGGCGTGAACTGTTTTGCACCCACAATGGTAGTTTCGTTTTCCATGGCTCAGAAACAAGCTCTGATACCAATTAATGGCAACTGCAAGATGAAACTTAGCTTATATAAAGACAACTCTCTTTATTGATGTTTAAAAAATCTCTCAAAACTAAACACAAGCTCTAATCTTGCTCATATGATCAACCACAACTTTGGTGATCATATATATATAGAACTATGAATTCCTTTTCCTAGTCCTATTACCTTATTACATGTCTTTCCTTTTCTTAGAACTTAGCTAGCTCCTAATTCTTAGAACTTCATGTATTTCCTATTCTTATCCTAACCAACTTGTTAGTGGTTTCTATGTTGAAGTTTAACCAACAACCCTTGAGTTTGGCACAATATCAAGCGCCAAATCCGTAACTTTTAAATATGACTTGCCATCATAATTGAGCTGTTTATTAATCAAAGAAGACGCATCTTCTTTGCTTATGAATTGCACTTTTGCAAAAACTCTAGGATTCGTCCCTTTTCTTTTGAACTTTAACATTTTTAGTGGTGCGTATGCTTTCTTTTTCTTGATCAATAGTGCGTACACAGTTCCCTTGCCCGTATATTTCTCCAGGAATTCTTTTGCCATTTCTGCATTCACATAAGAAGGGAACTCGTCAACTTCGACTGTCCTTCCCATCTCCTCTATATTTACCTGATTAATTGAAGTCACCTGTTACAAACCAAGTTAAACTTTATCAAACAAATTTCCACTATACATACCGAAACAACCTACTCCCTCTGTTTCACTTTAGATAAGTGTTTAGGATTATTTTTTTGTTCCACATTACTTGAGAGTTTTCATATTTTTCCCACAAAATTACCAACAATATCCTCACAATTTTTCTTGGAACCATAAATTTATTAATACACTAATAATAATTAATGTTTGAAGACTTTTCTCATGGGCATAAATAGAATTTTTTTTGTATCTCTCTCCATTTCTTAATCTGCAAGAAAACTCCCAAAACATCATCTAAATTGGAACGGAGAGAGTATTTTTTTGGCACACAAAAAAATTTCAACCAAAAGAAAACTTTAATCCACAATGACATCCTATCGATATGAAAGTATATAACATTGTCATTATTGTCATTGTAGTATATTAATAAAGTCGTTAGGTGATAATATCACGTACAATCATATTAATTAGTATCCAAACTGCATGAGATTGTGGTCAATAGACAGCCAAACTGCTTATGGCACTTCATAATTCAAACTCAAACTGTTAAACACACCCTAGCTAGTGTAAGCTACTGTTTATGATATTTTCGATGAATCCAAAAATGTTGCTTCTAACTAAAAGGGAAGATAACGCCAATGCTTATGAAGGTAGAGATCATCTATTATTCTACTTGATATTTTGTAATTTTATTTAAGACTTCCTATTTGACAGGAGTCAATAGTGATTGGCAGATTAACTGCATCCCGGAAGTCTTAAACAGAGTTGAAAGAACACATCCATGTAGCATCACATCACAAGGCAATTACGCATCCTCTTATGAAGTCCTAATGAATTAATGTCATTTTCTGTGTAACTTGATCGTCACATCCTGTATAAGACTGGCTTAGTTTGAGGAACAGACTCCTCCTGTTCTCCTCTTTCCCAAATTCACAAAAATGGTTATTTGCCCAACGAAAGTAAAAGCTAAGCTAACCCCTTTGTAACCTAGTTTTTAAGCTTATTGAACGATATATCATCTCTCAAATTTTTGTAAATTTTAAATCGTTGGGAAGCTTATAAACATGACTATAAAATTGCTGTCATTTCTTAAGATAAGAGTTTAACACCACTATGTTAAAAATGATGATGAAAGTTATCGAGGGATTTGTTTAAATTTTCATTTTCATCAAAACTATAGAAGTCTTATTATCCATGGACTGTTTTTATTATTGAAGTAGAAGAGAGAGATGGATTTACAAGAAACAAAAAACATATAAGCTATATATCTATGGATTGATTATCAGAACAAAGATGAAACTAATATTTATCTACATAAATCATTTTAGTGTAAGTTGATCAAAATAAAAAGAAGTAGATGATAAAGTAAATCAGAAAACATATAATAACAGTAAACCAAAGAGAGCTTAATGAGATCTCACAAGTGTGATTAACGCGTTGGAGTGCCGCTCGATCAAAAAAACGATTGTACTTGATGCCTTAACGAAATATGAATGAGCTGATACAATCTGACAACCCTTTTATAGACAAATGGTATTATGTACGCAATGAAGATGATAAAAGCTTTCCCCATAAAACAACTATTAGTATTCTTCTAAAAAGTCAAATTTAGTCACTACACACTTTTCTTATCAGAGATTCAGAGTATGTTAATTAATTTCCCTGTGAATGGAAACTTATCGGAGTATATCAATTAGTCTACTCGTGAACGAAAAAAAACATAATTTCGAGAACTGTACATTTATTCTCGCTTGTTTAATGCTTAGAAAAATTTAAATATACTTTCCTATTTGGAAAAAAGAGTAGGTATTATCATTTTTTTTTTATTTTAGTCTAAAAATAAGTAGTGACAAACTAGTCTGGTAGTAATTCTTTTCTAAAAATAAAGAGAATATATTATCATATTGGGGTCTGACTGACTTCACTTTTCTTTTGTTATTCCTTACATTTATGTTAAAATAAAAAGTGATGGTATCTCGTTTTTGTAAGTGGAAGTAATATTATTTTTTGATAAAAAAGCTAAAAAGGACTGGAGATCAACTGCAACTACAAGAAGACAGGGAAGGGAATATCACTAATTTGGCCACATTTATCTTGTATTCCCGACCATATGACAGGTGTGTCTCTGCATTCGAATAAGAAATAGCGTCGAACAAATTCAGGTTCGGCCCAAAAATAACATGGTGGAGATAGCAACTCCGCTTTATGGAAAGAGAGAATTAAAGAAAATTTAATGGTCTTTAGGCAACAAACGAACAATCTCAATATAATATAACTATCATTGTTTTTAGTAATGTAAAAAAAATATTTTACCAAAAATTAATTTCTGATTCGTTACCGTTTGGGTTTAATAAAGAAAAATTGGTGCCTAAATTCTATGACATAATGTCAGAATAATTACGTCAACGTAATCTCTCTAATATAAAGAAAAATTTAAATATACCTTCCTATTTGGAAAAAAGATGTAGGTATTATGATAATTTTATTTTAACCTAAAAATAGGATAAATTGAAATCGTGATACTAACTCTTTTCCAGAAACAAAGGGAATATATTATCAAATTGGGGTTTGACTGACTTCACATTTTCTTTTGTTATTCCTTTCATTTAGGTTAAAATGGAAAAATAATGGTATCTCGTTTTTGTAAGTAAAAGTAATATTATTTTTGATAAAGAAGTTAAAAGAGGGCTGGAGATTAACTGCCGTTACAAGAAGACAGGGAAAGGAAATATCACTAATTTGGTCACATTTATCTTGTAATCCCGACCATATGACAGGTGTGTCTCTACATTCAAATAAGAAATAGTGGCGAACAAATTCAGGCTCCGCCCAAAAATATAAATGGTAAAGATAGCAATGTCTGCTTTGCAGAAATAGAGAAATTAAAGAAAATTTAATGGTCTTTTAGACAACAAACGAACAATCTCAATATAGTACGTAAAGTTATGTAAGAAAATATTTTGCCATAAGTAGTGCCTAAATTCTATAACATAATGTCAGGGTAATCACGTCAACGTTACCTCTCTCGTATAAAGAAACTATGCATATTGTGTAACATAACTTAGATGAAATTTAATATGTTTATGCGACGCTACGCATATCTATAACATAAAATTGGTCAACTAACCCAATAATGACAAGCCATGGGTGAAAAATACATGTAAAATTTGATACTGTTTAAATGGACGAGAATGTAAAAATAGTCAGGATGTAAACAGTTTCATCCTACCAAATTTCAAATACTTTTTCTTATTTTTAATTTACATCAGGATGTACCCAGTTTCACTCTCGCTATTTTTTAAGCTTAAGCTATTATGAATCCAGATTCATTCTTGCTATTTTTTTGGTGTCCATTTCACCCATACTAAGTTTTACTCGTCCATTAGAACCATGTTTTAAAAATATTTGGACAATTGACCCCAATTTTTCTATTTATAACATAACTAAATTGGTTCGACCAAAAACTAACACAAAAATCAACATTATGCAAATGTTGTGCGTCTTCAGGAGGCTCCGATGGCAATGACAGATGCAGCTACATGAGTCTGGTTATCATATATGCTCTGGAGTCTGGATGACGAGGTATGTTTGTGTCTCCAAGAGTCACGACTCTATGCTCTTGTTTGTCGTACGTCTCATATTTGTTCTTTTTGCCTAGCTGCAGCCTTACGATCTTTGGTTGCATTTTCTCTTTCCTTTGCTGCGCTACAACTTTTTGTTCCTTTCTTCTCAACTCAGCAAGATCCCGTAACAAACATCCCATAGAATATAAAACGATACGAAAAATACATATCGGGAACTCGGTGGACATTTTACTGATTTAATTATCGGAAAATGAGTCATTTGTCCAAATATTTTTAAAACATGGTTCTAATGGATGAGTAAAAATAAGCATGGGTGAAATGGACACAAGAAAAGTAGCAAGCATGAAACTGGATTCATCCTGCCTTAAACTTAAAAAATAGCGAGGATGAAACTGGATACATCCCGATGTAAATTAAAAATAAGTAAAAGTATTTGAAAATGGGTCGGATGAAACTGTTTACATCCTGGCTATTTTTAAATTTTTGTCCATTTAAACAGTTCAAATCTAGATGTCTTTTTCACCCAGAAATTATTGATTTTAGTCTTTTTAACCAATTTTGTGTTTAATTATACGCCACTGTTTTTGAGTTTCATTTTCTTGTTGATATTTATGAACTGATCGTCAAAACAAACAAAATAAAATATTGTGCTATACTATGTAAACTATAATGCATTCTAGTTCACAAGTACGAAAAGCCTCCATCAAAGTACACAAGCAGGTTAGAGGGCATATATTACATTTCATCACTTATTTGTGTCTTCAAATCTGTTTAAGAACAAAGTTTTGCTCGAAAAAAAGTGGAATATCACTGGACATAAGAGTTTAAGACATCGAAAAGATGAAAACGTAAGATTAGCAAATTTAAGAGTTTAAGAGATCGAGAAGATCCCACATAGAGTTTAACGGGCTGGCACGTCGCTGAGAACTTTCTACTTCTTCTGTTACTTAATTAGAGTCGTTAAAAATTGGTTTACATGCACTTTATTTTTATTCTTGTCATAGTAATTAATCCAAATTAGTCTATATACATTTTATCTTGGTTTTGTCTAAGTAATCAATTCTAGGGTCAAGGTCATTCTATATGGAAATCTTATTTACTTTTTTTAGTTGTGGGTTATTTACTTCATGACAAAAGAAAATAAGAATAATACTTTCTATCTAAATTTCATTATTAACCCCTAAATTTTATCTAACACTTTTTATTTATTGGGGCGGGATCGGCTCACAGTCTTGGCTTCACAGAGTTTGTCACAGACTCCCATGGCTGTTGATTGTTATCACTTTGAATGGCTACAATGAATTGACAAAACAAGCAGATTTTCAGAGTAACCCATGATCCGATTTGATATGTAAGAAACTTTTGACTTTTTTTTTTTAATTTCCTCCTGATCCTTTTTCCAATTTCTGTAATACTCCATCGAGGTCAAAAGTTCATCAGTTGATGAAACTCTTATTTTGTTCACTATGGAAATTGGAAAAATCTTAAAATCTCGAAAATTTATCATGTCTGCCAATATATTTCCAGTTTTTCAGATAATGATCTGATTTCTGTTGCTTTTCTGCAATTAAATGGACACTCAGTATACTTTATCAAACAGATCGGTGCAGTTATTTCTCTAACAACACCAGTTCTTGCTGGAACTGAATGTAGTAGAATCTCAAAAATTCTACATTTCAAACATAATCCAGTAAACCAACATAATTGTAAGTTTAATAATTCGATTGAAGAACAAGAGAAATGAAATCTTAGCATAATGACGTGGACTTAAGATTTAAGGTCATGAAGAAAGTCTAATTTGAAATTTCTCCTTTACCCTCACTTAGTCATGTCATCCTTTTTTATGACCTTCACCTTTGCATTGGAGATGAAACTTTGGTGGAACAAGTCTTAAATCATGTGTATCATTCAATTTTAAGACCTTGACCTCTTGCATTGGAGATGCTCTTATATGCGTATTTCGTGAAAAAAATGTAATTATTATAGAGGTGTTACTTCCCTCATTTTTTTTTCTTTTTATTTATACAGTGATCGAAAAGAAAACAACGCTAGATTATTTTGAAACTTTCAGTATTGATATTTCTATCTCTCTCCTGACACAATTTGATACGCAGTGATACCTGATTGGCTCAAAATCAATAATTGCAGAAATAATTGCTTGCATTCAAACAAGCACAAGGGGAAAAGAAAGTGTCTTCAATCACGGCTCTTATGGTTATACGTTCAAGGTAGCCGCGGAAGTCTTCAATCAAATAGTCGAGGTTATAGCAGTCTGTAACGGCATCAGAGGTATGAATCTGGTCTCTCCATGATTAGACTCTGTGAATATACTGCTAAAGATTCCGTAAGATGTTCTCTAGGAATATGTTTTCCTCCTTGATTGCATAACCGCCACTGAATAAATAGTGAACTTTACTCTCTACGTTCATACATGGCTAGAGAAGATATAATTCTTATGTTGAGTCATATCGCATAAGTTGTCCTCTTTGCTCCTAACTGGCATAGAGAATAGATTTTTTCGATGATTATTTTCCTCACACAAAAATTGTATCTTAGTGTCTTTAACATTAAGATCGTACTTTTTTACTTCTTTGTTCGTAACTAGAGAGAAGAGAAAAAAATATTGAATACATATCTACTTTGTTCGTAACTGACGAGTAAATTTGTTAATGTCTAAGAAATCCTTCTCTTGTGACCAGAGTAAAGTCGCTCATGTTGTTCTTTCATAAATGACATTAAATAGGGGAGAGTTTTTTTGAACTTATGCTTAATTGTCATATCTTTTTGGGGAAACCGAATGTGGAATTGTAGGAGATGCTTGTACCTATATATCTCCTTGATGAAAACACCGAGTTTTCTTGGTAGCATCTAAACTAAAAGCTGGTATGATTTCTATAATCTTGATACTCTTTTTTTTAATTCATAATGATCCTTGTTTTTCTCCTTTGCAAAATTTGTTGACAAAAAGAGGGAAAATTATTAAGTAGTATCTTACTACAACATATGGCTTTTCGGAGCATTATGTAAAGGGGAGTCAATTATGATCTGTATGTTTTACCTATTTTGAAAAACACGTAAGCATTGACTAAGGGCGGGAACATATCACCGTAATATTGCTTCAAAGATGTGGTGCAATTGAACTTTGAGGAAGGTAACAATAGTATGTTTTGGTATAACAACCGTTGAGTAGAGTGATTTTTCATTTTAATAAAGCTCTAATTAAATATTCTCATAAGTTGTTATCACTACGAATTATCTTCAAAAACAAAAGTGTTGAACGAACACATGCAGAACCATAAAAAAACTTGAAGTACGAAGAATTCAAGACGATGTTGAAGAACTAAGGAAATCAAGCATAGTGGATTTTGAGCTGAAAGTTTATTTTATTTTAAATCCATATGTTTTGAATAATTTTATCAATAAAATTGACAAAGGGGAGGATTGTTAGAGAACTGCTCGTTCGAACTCACAAGTTTTGATATCTCAAGCTTATTGTCAATGTTAGATGAACAAAACTATATCTTGATTTCAAATCTACTAAGTCAAGTCTCGGACTAGGTATAGAAGTTGGTAGTTCAGTATCAGACATCACCTCGTGAACTGAAGATCGACGAAGAAATTTATAGAACTTCATCAACAAGGAATGTGAAGACTGAACCATTTTATTTACTCACAAGCTTTACCATTCTATCTATTTGTGACTATGTCATATGACTTCTAGTAGATTTATTACAAAGAAGAAACTTCGAGTCAAGTTTGTCTTGTTAAACATTTTGAAATATGATTCAAGCAATGGATGTCCATCGGTCCCATTCAATACCAATTTGAAATAATTTAGTGTTTGAGAAATAATGTTTTATATCATTTGAAAATTGACCAAGAAATGATATTTGTATCTCTGGCAAGTGGGAAGGTTTCAAACATCAAGATAAAAATTTAGAACTACTATAATTTGGACTTGTTCACGGCTAACATTCGTCAACGTGTCTGATGGAAGATGAGATCACTTCATCAACACTCATATAAGTTTTCATGGCTAATATTCATCTTCATGTCTGATGGCATAAGAATCACTGCCTTAACACTCATCCTAGTATTCACGGCTAACACTCATATTTGTGTCTGATGACAGACGAATCACTGCCTCAACACTCGCTCTAGTGTTCTGACGGTACTGTTGCCTAACACTTATTCTGATTTCATCTTTCCATGCTCTTCAGATGATACTTCTACAACTTTTTTGGTCCTTCCTTTCCGGTCATTGCTCTTTGGGTGATTACTGGACATCACTACGCCTAGAGTATCAAATCTAGTCGACTATAGAGCATCTGGCAAAAACGCCACGACTATATTAAATTATTTATTTAGCTCCTGTTTGAAAAATTACTATCTGGTACTTATCTATTAGAGGTATATTGGTATCATAAGTCTTCACTTAGGCTAAAGCAACTCTTACGTTACTAAGGACGTCATCTAAGGGAATCAATTGCATAGAGCCTTGCGAGGTTCAAGAGACGTAAGGAGAACGAATGCAGCTGAATTTCTTAGAGGATAAATTTGGTCTCAACTACATTCCAGTCCGAAGTCTGATAGTAGGCCAGTGTCTGTAGTGGATCAAATATAGTTTGGTGTTCAAATTTGGACAAGGTCTCAGGATTTTTCTGCAGTTGCAGTTTTCCTTGTTAACAAAACTTCTAGTGTCTTGTGTTTTTTTCCTTTCCACGTAAAATTATTTTATCTTTATAATATGATGACACAAGTAGTACGTAATCAATTTTAGTAGATAACTCCATCTTAATCGTGATCAGTTACGAGACTCGTTCTTGTATAATTCGTATCTTAAAAGATAAATAACAAGTTTCATACTTGGCATAATTCATATTCAATTATTTGGAAATGACCAGATTGATCTTGGATATTGATTTTTGATATCGTCCGAGTAGTTTTCTATACAGTCGGACTCACGGATTTTATTTTCTTGATTTTCTGTTTATGAAGAGCTATAGATAGAAACTCTATGTACATATTGTTCAAGGATCATTAAGTTGGTCTACTTGCAATTGTATTAGGTTTTTTCCATACTGGTTGCCGAACGAAAAATTTGGTGGTGTACTCGGTACCTTCTACTTTTTACTTTCGTTATCAACCTATATGCAAGACACACTTTGTGTAATATAATATAAAGGCACGAACTTTCAAGGAAATAACTCAAACAAGATGTACACTTGGTATATATCGCAAGTTTTAATCTAAACCAATTTATGGGATCAAGCCAAGTGTTGATTAATGTATAATTATAAAGACAAAGCAAAATAACCCGAAAGTAAAGTAAATCACTCAACACACAAGATTTTGTTAACAAGGAAAACTGCAAGGCAGAATAACCCCGGGACCTAGTCCAGTTTTGAATACTCTCATAATTAATCTTCTATGAAAATTGACTACAACAACTTTGTATAGTTGAGGCCAAGTAAACATTGCTTCGTCACTCAGTTTCTTTAGTATCCCTGCGCCTAAAACTAATATAGCCTACGCACATTAATCCTAAGATAGAGTCTATTATCTCAAGATATTTTACCTGCTATGAATACTTCAAGAACTCAACTCCTTTGGATCGTAATCTGAAACAGTAAATGACTAATATGTTTCAGTAACCTCTCTATCAATCTCCAGAAATAATTCAGAGATAAATTTGAGTACAAAGGTTCTTCCATTTAATCAATATAAACCCCTTTTTCTGGTCAGATCACCTCGATCAAGATTACCAGAATAATCAATCTTAGTTCACAAACTATTAGAGTATATCTCAAAGACAAACACCTATATAGATTGTTGATATCCATATAACAAGCCTAATGTCAATTAAGAAAATATTTCTGTCGGATCCCACTCAATCAAGTGTGCACGAAGTTATCACTAAGATCTGCATACCAAAAAGAAAATATTAGTTTTCATTATTCAATCTTTAAAGTACCTGCACAAAAAAATTGATTTAACTAATGACCGATCACACACAGAACAAAGTCTGTTAACAAGGATGATCATATCTAGATGCAATAAAGTAGATCTGAAATCGTTGATCCTTGAACTAGTTCGAGTGATCTTATATCAAAAGAAATGGATCACTGAATAAATAAACTAGATCTATCAAGGTGCAACTTCACCTTTAGTCAATCAAATCCATAATCAAAAACTAAAATAACAATACGATTCTTAGTTTCCCACCAACAATATTACTATTACATAAGAGATTTCACCTAATTAGGATACTCTCCCTATGAACGAGTATTACAAGAATACTTCAGTGGGATTCCCATATAGACGGTTAGTTCAGTGTGTCCAAGGGATAAACTTATAAGAATCACAAGCTTCACTATTTATAATGACCAGGGTAGTTTGGACAACAAAGAATTACCAAATCCAAAAATTCTAAATATATTTAATAAATGCTTATTTTCGGTTTTGTTAAATGAAAAAAATCAAGTTTGTATTTCTAAATTGAAAAAAAATATTTAGAATATTTTGGTCTCAGGATCTCACCTTGAGTATCAAGAAAAATACTTGAACGTTAAGTATAAGATTTTAGCACATGTTCAAATATTATGTCGACATATTGTGAACTTTCCATAGTAACCGGACTACATTTATGATAGCTAAGCAAACCCTAAAGATAATAATCAAACCAGAAATGTCTATTTTAACTAATATAAGGATCGGTCCTGCTAGTGATCCATGGGATGCGTCCTAGTAGAGATCCCTGGGACCGTACCTAGTAAAGATCCTTTTTAAGAAATCGGTCATACTAGAGATCCTTTGAATCGTTCCTAGTAAAGATCCTTGTTTAAGGGATCGGTCATAGAGTATACTTTTTGATTCCTTTCAACTACGAAACAATTTTAATACTGTTAGAGCACTGCTCGGTCGAACTCGCAAGCGTTGCTATCTCAAGATTGTTTGTCAAGTTTAGTTGATCAAAACTATTTACTTGATTTATAGTCTACTTATATCTATGTCTCGGATTAGGATAGAATGTGTAGTTGAGCTTAGACTTCACGACGTTCACCAATTGAAGACAAAGATCTACTGAGGAGCATGGAGGAACTTCATCAACAAAAGGTATGTGGAGACTAAAACTTATCTATCACTCAGAAGTCTAATCTATTCTATATTCTAATCAGACTAAGTCGTATAACTATATAGAATTTTACATTATACACATTTGATATTTCGAGCCGAGTTTATCTCGCTTATCTATTTCTCGAAATATGTGTTAAAATCTTTTTTCTTTAGATATGTTCATCATATTCTTGACGAGTTTAGTTGGAAACAATTTATTTGTTGGAAACTAAATATTATGTCAAAAGATGATCATGTGAAAATTACCTTGAACAACTTATATGTTTGTGTCAGACCGTCATTTGATGTTAGCTTGGGAAGTTTCGTATTGATCATTCGATCACTTGAAAATTACTTGAAGCTAATGGTTTGTGTGAGACAACCATTGTCGTCTTCCAAGGATGTTTCGATGACTGAAATGAGAATTTAGAACAATTACCCATGTCTGGATACAACATGGTATGCATACCTAGTATGCGAACTTTATTGTGATGATTCAGGTCCGGAACTCTTGTCTGCGTACCTAGTATGCGAACTGATTTATCTGAGAAGGTCCGTAACTCTTGTTTGCGTACCAAGTATGCGAACAGGTTTACCTGAGTTGGGTCCAGAACGGTTGGTCGCGGACCGGGTTTGCGAACGGCTTGACTAGGCCAAGGTACGGAGCTGCTGTTCACGTACCTGGTTGGCGAACACAGTGGTGAATTTCTAGAATCGGTTATATATGATTCTCATATTCATGAACTAAAACATTTATGATCTAAGGAATGCAATCTTTGCAAACCATGGTTTAATGTTCATGAATTTTTTCTTTTTTTTCTTTTTTTAAAAAAAAATTTATTAATAAAAAAAGCATTCAAGAACACAGGGCCAAAAAAGAAAAAGAAAAAAAGGACAAAGAAAGACCAAAGCAAAAATCTAAACAAATTTGTAATATGGTTGATCAGGCCATTCCAAGCTAGCCAAACTACTTGATATGTCTTCATAAGTAGAAATTTTTCCCTTTAGTAAGTGTGCACCCTTTTTAGCAAAATGATCAGAAGCAAACTTGATTTCCCTGTACACATGCCGGTATGAAATTGATAGAAATTTATCATGAATTCTTTGCCATCTATCCATTAGGAACCAAGGGATTTTTTTTATGCATTAAAGATGTAATACAAGCCTTAGAATCTGATTGTAGAATAATGTTGTATCTCTGGTGTTCAATGGCCCATTCCATAGCTCTAATGCTTGCAACAAAATCTGCAATATAATTGGTAGTCACCCCAAGTCCTCCAGATTCAGCAAACACAAACTCCCCATATTTATTTCTAGCAACAAAGACATAACCAGCAACACCAGGATTGCCTCTTGAGGCACCATCACACATAAAAGAATTTCATCACCACTAGGAAGGTAGAAAAAAATTTCAACAATTCTAGTTCTTCTCATGGTCCTGTGCTGAATCAAAAAGTATTGCATAATTACTAATTCAGTGTTAGAGCCCCACATGGTACCTTTCATTCTACATTCACATTCATGTTCCCTATTCTTAATCTTGTTCTTCATCTTGACCAGATCAGGTTTGACATCATCATAATAAATCTCATTTCTTAAGAACCATAACTCAGTCATAAGGGTATAAGAACATACAATCCATAGATGTTTGATGATGGGGCTGACATGCTTGCAGAATTTCAAAACATCTTCAAAAGATAAAGGGTTAAGAAAATGGAAAATACCTCCCAACCAGCTCCAAAGAATTTTACTAAAATTACAGTTCCATAGAATGTGGTTCATTGAATCTTCCTCATGATGACATATGAAACACCTAGAAGTGGACTGAAAGACCTTCTTTCTCAAATATTCATCAGTAGGACAAAGTTCCCTTGTGATTTTCCAAACATTTGCTGAAACAGATGGAAGGACAGCATCATTCCATATCTTTTTGTACCAGTGGAGCTTAGGCATGGGTTTACTGATTTTCTTTACTGCATCAGAAACAGTGAAACAACCTGAGTGAGAGTTAGTCCAGATTAATAATTCATCACCTGATTTTGTCACTGGAAGTTGATCAGTGCTAAAGAATTGAAGAAAATCTTCTGGAATACACCATTGACCATCTGATATTAGTTGTTTAACTTTCATATTAGGGTGTAAGTGAAGAAAAGGGTGATCAGGGAACAAATTAATAAGTGGCTCGTCATGAATCCAACTATCCATCCAAATAGAGATTTTTTCACCATTACCAACAAGCCATCTAGTGTTTTCATTAAAATCATTGATGATCCATTTGATACCAGGCCAGACAGAGGATTTCTTGTAGTAAGAATTCCAATTGTCATCTCTGTCTTTATATTTTGCAAGGAATAATTTAGCCCATTCCTCTTGAGAATTCAACATTTTCCATAGGAACTTCATCAACAGTGCGTTGTTCATATCCTCAAGCTTCCTTATACCAAGACCACCTTCCTCCACAGGAGAACATACTTTGTCCCATTTTAAGGTGACACATTTTTGCTCCTCAACATTCCCTAACCATAGATAGTTTCTAATAATTCTTTCACATGCAGCAATAACTTTTCTTGGCCGTCTATAAATAGACATATTATATATAGGAATACTGCAGAGTACATGTTTAACCAAAGTGAGTCTTTCCTGGAAATTTAAAAGTTTACCACTCCAAGCAGTGATTTTGGACTACATATACTCCACAAGGTTCCATAAACGAATAGATTTGATTTTTCCCTGTACCAGCATAACACCCAAATATTTGTCTGAATAACAAGATAACTCCATGTGAAAGAACTCAACAATCTGCCTCTTCCTTATATCATAAGTTCCATTGACAAAACATTTACTTTTAGCAGCATTTATAACTTGACCAGAAGCTGCTTAATAATCAAGAAGTAAAGTCCTCAAATTTGTAATACTTCTCGTATTCCGATTAAAAAATAATAAGATGTCACTAGTACAAACCTTCACATAGGCCACGTTTTTTGGTTTACAGCCCAGCCACGTTTCGGGTTATTTGTGTGGCTACTGGTCATCAGTATAACTATAGCCACGTTTTGTGTTACCATGTAGCCATAGTGCACCATTTGGTCATGGGTTTAATCCTAAACCCATCAACTGTATCCACAGGGTATCATTTGGAAATAGTTTTCAGTCTAATCCCATCACATGTGGCCATAGATGCGTATATGGCCACATTAAATAATTATGTATGTGTCGAAAGTGTAGGATAGCAATAGACACACCTATTAATCCGTGGCGGAAAAAGGATTTATTTAGTCCATAATATATGGTTTATTAGACACGCATGTACTGATGAATTGACACATTTTATCAAACATGACAAAACATTGACATATGGTTACACCATTTCTTTTTTTCGTGTGTGTGTGGGGGGGAGGATTATGATATGGCTATACGAAAAACAAATTGTGACCATAGCATCAGATCCATTAGACACATGAGATTGAATTTTAACTTTTAAAGTACTAGCCATGGTTGTTACTGAGTCTTTTCTTGGGATAATGTTTATGCTTGTTCACTGCAATACAGAAACCTCAAACTCTGGTGTATAGAAGGACATATTACAAGTGATTGTGTCCATAGTTTATCATGCTAGGTTTGAAGTCAGAACCCTCCCAGAGCTTCTTGGTTCATAGTTTGTATGCTGGTATGCCATATTTGAAGTTCGAATCGACACTGAGCTTCATATTTATTGATTTCGATGATGTATCATGCTAAGTTTGAAGTCAGAACCCTCCCAGAGCTTCTTGGTTCATAGTTTGTATGCCGGTATACCATACTTGAAGTTTGAATCGATACTGAGCTTCATATTTGTCAATTTCGATGATGCATCATGTTAAGTTTGAAGTCAGAACCCTCCCGGAGCTTCTTGGTTCATAGTTTGTATGTTGTTATACCATATTTGAAGTTCAAATCGACACTGAGCTTCATATTTACCGATTTCGATGATGTGTCCTGCTAAGTTTGAAGTCAGAACCCTCCTGGAGCTTCTTGGTTCATAGTTTGTATGTCGGTATACCATATTTGAAGTTCAAACCGACACTGAGCTTCATATTTACCGATTTCGATGATGTATCCTGCTAAGTTTGAAGTCAGAACCCTCCTGGAGCTTCTTGGTTCATAGTTTGTGTGTCGTTATACCGAATTCGAAGTTCGAATCGACACTGAGCTTCATATTTATTGATTTCGATGAGGTATCATGCTAAGTTTGAAGTCAGAACCCTCCCAGAGTTTCTTGGTTCATAGTTTGTATGCCAGTATACCATATTTGAAGTTTGAATCGACACTGAGATTCATATTTTTCAATTTCGATGATGTATCATGTTAAGTTTAAAGTCAGAACCCTCCTGGAGCTTCTTGGTTCATAGTTTGTATGTCGTTATACCATATTTGAAGTTCGAATCGACACTGAGCTTCATATATATCGATTTGGATGATGTATCCTTCTAAGTTTGAAGTCAGAACCCACCTGAAGCTTCTTGGTTTATATTTTATACGTCGTTATACCACATTTGAAGTTCATGACCTGTATGACTAGTCAAAATTGCCTCAAGACCTATGTGACTAGTCGAAATTCAAACCGAAACATAAAGAAAAAGCACAAAAGCACAAAGAGAAAGCACAAAGAAAATACACTTTCTTATTTTTTCTGCTTCATTCCCATATATGTTTGGAATTTTTTTTATAATTTAAGGTCATAATAATATCTTAAATGTATTGATATATTTTTTGGATTTTTTTCATACGGAAAGTTGATAATAAAATCGAATGCACAAGTTTGAACTAGCACAGAGAGAAACACACAAGCTTCTCAATCCGTATGAGCATCTTAAAGCGAATCTACACCGTCCCTTAATTTCTGCAATTCGTATGAACACCCTAAAGAGAATCTACACCGTCCAAGACGGAGGGTTCAGATTATTGAGGAGGAATCCAAGTTATCATCATTCTAACGTGGCCGATGTTTATAGGCCGATCATCAAACAGTTGATACATAAAAATACATGGAAAATTAAAAACTTATGAATACCTTTTTCACGTCTCTCTCTATATCCCTCCTAATCTAGATTTTCCTCCGCCTCTAGGGAATATCGAAGATGCCGAACTTTGCAAAAACCCTCACAGCCAAACCCTCTAATTTCTGTAAGTTCAAATCCAAAAACTCTTACCTTTGCATCGCAAAAACTAAATCCACTGAAACTCTAATCAAAGCGAAACTGGAGGTACTGATTTACGTTTTTCATCTCCTGCAAATCAAACAAACAAGCGACCTTTAGGGTTAGTTATTCCCTACCGTTCTTCACGTCTCCTACAAATATCAATCGATTTACATCTTATTGTTGTTTCCTTTGTGTAGATTCATAAGAAATAAGAAGAAGAGAAGCCCTAACTTCACCAAATAAAGAGGAAGAAGTGATGAAACCCTAACTTCTATATTCAAATTGGGTTCCTATTCTTCCTTCACGAAGTCAATTTTCATATGTTCTGTTGATACAGGTTTAGTATTTCTTAATTTTTTTTTTATAATCCCTAGTTTAATTTTGGCATCAATTCTTTTAAAGATTTTGTTTTTCTCCGTTTTTAAGAAAAAAAACCTTCATTGAATTTCCACTTAATTTTTTTTTCAATTTCATTACTAGACAAATTCTGAGATTTTGGTAAGTTAATTTCTTACATTTGTTGTTTAATTCATGTGTTTTACAAAAAAATTTTTTTGCTGATTTGGATTTTGGTTCTGTTAATGGATATTGAGCTTCCACAAGTAATACATTAGGACCAATCGATTATGATTAAATTACTCTAGTAATCCATGTGGAAGAGGAAGATGTTATTGTTGTATCTTGTTCAAAAGGGCGCTATTATTCTTTGTAAACCAATGAATTCTGGTTTTTGAACTCATTGTCGTCTTTTGAGGTACTAGGATCAACTTTAATATATGGAAGTAGCTATTCTGTTGATTCAAGTTATTTTAATTGCGGAATACCTCACTTTGATTGGTTGTTGTTTTTGTGGCTTGTATATGTTCACAATTCTTTTCTCCAGTATGCTCAAGATATTTTCTAAGTTTTGTGTAATTCATCTCCTTGCAGTGTTCTATTTTAAAATTGTATAGTTCTGAATGTGTTGTATCTTGATGCCTCTATGTTTTTTTTATGCTTTTTATGTTTTTTTTATTCTCATGGTTTAATTCTTCTTGCAAATGCAGGTTACTTCTGGGCTGGGGTGCAAAAACAATCCCAAGCACAATAGAAGATGCTTAATTAACAGGCTGAAGCTAGAAGCTCTTCTTGCAACAATCATATGAGCTAATCCAAATCTAAGGGGACTGAATCTATTGTATGTCAATGGTTCTCAGTCTAGTGCTAAATGGACTACCACTCTTATAATAGTAGATTGTACATTTGATTCAAGTCTTTTGCATTTCTATGCTTGTAAGTTTGTTAATGGGTCTTAACCTTGGTTGATGTCCTCCTGGCATTTTGCTCATGTTAAAGGAGTGGTCAGTTCATATAACCACCTCTTAGCTTAATGTACTACCCTTTATCATTCAAATAATAAATATAAATAATATGTTTCAATGTCATTTTCGTTTGCACAATGTACATTTTTTTATATTTTTTTGGACGAATGCAATTCTTAAGCCATGGCGGTAAATGTTACCCGTAACTGTAAGTTGTCATTTGGCCACGTTAATATGTATTTTGTCAATTTATGTGATAGCAATGGCTATGGTTAAAACGAACCTATGTGGATTAAAGGTACACATTAGCCACGTTGAAAGCCTATTGTGTGTCCGTGAGGAATTTATTAACAATTTTCCGTGTCCAAAAAGTAAATAATAGCTACTTTGAAAACGTTTTGCGTGTTTTTATAAAGTTTATCGTCATGGTGTTCCAAGTTCAGTGTAGCTATAGGTCACAAATTGGCCATGATAAAATGAATTTTGCGTGTCCGATTGATGACAAAGGCCACGGCTATAATAAAATTCACGTGACTTTAAGGTAAACTTTAGCCACATATAATTAAATTGTGTGTCTATAAGGATCCTATGGCCATGGTGATAGTGAAAATGCTTAACTACAAAAAAAATATTGAGTACCATATAGACACGATTTTAGAGTTATGGCCATGGTAAATCATATTTTATAGCCACTCAAAGTTTATGTAGCCATAGGGATACCTTTTTGTCTTGGCACCTGATGCCACATTTTTGGAGTGAAAAAAATCCATGACCAAAAGCCTATGGACACGGTAATTAAGTGTGACCAATGCGACTTTTTGTACTAGTGTGTCATCAACAAATAATAAGTGGGTAGGATGAATGCCATTCCTTATCACCATTGGTTGCAATTTATGTTCAGTGACCATTTTCTGAATATTTCTACTAAGGACATCTTCAGCAATTATAAACAAAATGGGGAAAAGGGGGTCACCTTGCTTGAGCCCTCTACCAATTCCAAAGAAACCAATTGGGCCACCATTTAACATGATGGAAATTTATTAATATTTAAGAAGCACCAAAATCCAGTTACAAAATTTAGCAGAGAAGCCAAGTTTTTCATAGTTCTATACAGGAATTCCCAGCTAATAGTATCATAAGCTTGTGAGATATCCAGTTTAAGACTCAAATTACCCCATCTTCTAGTAGTAGACATTTCATTCACTAATTCAGAGGCAAGGAGAACTTGTTCATGAATATTCCTATCTTTAATGAAGGCACATTGTTGGTGAGAGATAATTTTATGCATGAAGTTATTAAGCCTCAGAGTAATAATCTTGGTGACAATCTTAAAGTAGAAATTACTCAAACCTACAGGCCTAAAACATTTAGAATTTTTTGCACCTTTAATTTTAGGAATCAAAACTAGGAAATTTGAGTTCATACCACTAGGAATCATGTTGTTCTGCCAACAAAATTGGATAGCATCCACCAGATTGTTGTTGATAATGTCCCAAGATGCTATGTAAAAGAAACCAGTAAATCCATCTGGACCTGGTGCACCATCTTGATTAAGATCAAAGACTGCTCTTTTTATTTCATCTGCATCAGGAATGCCTTCTAAAAAAGAATTATCATCTTCAATAATAATATGAGGAACAACATCAAAGATAGAATCATTAATTTGAACATGTTGATAGTAAAAAAATTTACTGAAATATTCAATTAAAACATTGGATATACCCTGTTCATCAGTAATGATGTTACCATAACTATCTTCAATTTCAGCAAAGGAATTTTGTTGTTGTCTCAACTTAATACTTGTATGAAAGAAACTGGAATTGATGTCCCCCTCTTTAATCCAATTTGCTCTGGCTTTATCCCTTAGAAAAGTATGGTAATTGTTAGCTGCAACATCATATTCCCCTCTAGCAGGTACAAGTTTGTTTAAGAGAGTAATATTAGAAGGATCATTATCTGATTCCACATTAGCTGCCATAACTTTGTCCTCAACAATTGAAATATTAACTTTTACATCACCAAACACCTCCCATTTCCAAATCTTCAAAATCTTTTTATGTCTTTTAAGTTTATTCATGAATATAAAGATGGGATTTCCAACTAACTCTTCATTCCAAGAATTAAGAACAACTTGCTTAAAGGAAGGATGGGATAACCACATCTTCTGGAATCTAAAAGGAGTATTAGCAGCTCTAGGAATGATAGTACCAAAACCAATGAGATAAGCATGATCAGAAATCCACCTAGCACCCACATGATAATGACATCCTTTAAAAATATCTAACCATTGCAAATTGAAGAAAGCTCTATCAAAATTACAAAGAATTCTTTTTGATCAAGCTCTACCATTACACCAAGAGAATTCAAGACCACTCTTTGAAGCTTGTAGGAGACCACAAAAATCTATACAGTCCTGGAAATCACTAATTGCTGAATAAAAAGGACTTCTACCACCTTTCTTCTCATCCACAAATAAAACATAATTGAAATCACCCAAAAGAATCCATGCTTTATTTAATAAACTAATATCACATAAGTTTTGCCATATAATTCCCTTTTATTAACAGTATAAGAATTACCATGGACACCAGTAACCAAAACACCGCCAATTTCAACAGTAACATATTGGCTTGAAGAAGCAACTACAGAAAAGAACTAATAGAGCAGTTCCAAAACAACCAGATGTTACCTTTACTATTATCATCAGAAGCATTATGAATGATTTTGTGATTCATACCAGGAAGTTTAATAATATTTTTCTTAAATTTAATCTTAGGTTCCACAACCCAAATTAGAGAAGGATTATTTGTGTTAACTAAAGAATGAAGCTTATCTTTGGCATTTTGTCTTTTAAGGCCTTTAATATTCCAAAAAACTATCTTCATTTAAAAGGTGGAGGAATAGAAGGAGGAGAGGAACCCCCTTTTTCAACCACATGTTAAAGAACTTCTCTACTGCCTTTCCTAGTGACAATAGTTTTTGTAGGTTTTAGAGGAGGTTTTTTCTTAGAAACTCCAACCACCTTATTAATCTCACCAATTTCAGTAATACAATGGATAAAGCTTGTAATATTAGGCAAAATAGTAACATGCTGAGAAACAATACCAAATTCCAATAAACTTGAAGTACTAACCTCCTTAATTTCACCATCTTCAGAACTAGAATCATCATCCATATTATCCTGAAGAATTTCATATTTATTGGGACTTAAATGAATACCATAATTAGGAATAGTAACATGATCTACCTTTTGAGAAGTAACCAAAATCTCCAAAGAAGGAGGTTCCACAAGTAATGTCTCTGCCACAATGGTTGGCGGAGGATCCCCTGAGGTAGTTGTTTCAGGTGACAATGAAGGTTGTGGTATCTCAGGATTTTTAAAATTTGAACCTGAAATAGTGGGGGTTGAAGTGTTCAAAGACTTGGGAGAAACATTTCCATTAGTCTTTTTTTGATGTGGAGGGTTATGAACATTATCTCCAGAAGAAACTTGTTTATCGAATCTATATTCAAATGATAGATGTCCAACAATCTCACACTTACTACAAAATTTAGGTAAGTTAGTGAGAATTACCCCCCTGAGAGAAAGCTCCATATATGGTGATGATCCATAGCTTATTAGGAATTTGTTTTGCTAAATCCACCTCAATAAGAACTTTAGCATAGAAACCATTATGGTAATTTAAAGTAGGTGCATCAACCTAAACCAGGGAATTGAACCCAAACCATTGCCTTAGAAGTACGCTAATTTTCTGATCTAAAATTTGGGATCCAGTTTCTAATAGTAAGAACTTGATCAAGAACTTCCCATCTGCCAGATTTGATATAATTCTTATCTTCATCATTATCTAGTTTGATAGTAAAAAAACCTTTACCCAATTGAATCATTTGACATTGACCATTTAAGCTCCATTGTTTCTTCAAAATAGATACTGCTTCTGAGAATTTAAGGACGAAAAAGATCAAGCCTACCAATTAGAGAGAAACGTCGTGATTCATATTTATTATTATCTTGTTCATCAATCAGATTAACCGAAGGCTGACTACTAGAATTTTGTGAAAGATCTACTATCGATGGATCTATTTCAGAACCATCGACTTTTTCCTCAAAAACCATATTTAATCAACAAAAGAAAAAAAATTATTACAAAATAAATCCCTAATAATATCCAGATGATGAAATCGAAACACCGATCAATGAAATATGAAGAAGAAACACCTGAATTAATGATGTGTTGACCTTGAAATTTGGAAGAACGATGGAAAAAAGGGGGATGAGTCGATTGCCGATTCGTAGAGCTCCACTCAGTCAATACCAGCAGTAGTTTTCTCGATGAAGTTGGTATTGATTTTACTGTATTATTGTCGTGATTGAAATTATAAATGCATGAATTGATTCTTTTATAAGTACTTTGTACGACTGCGAATCAAACCGATTTCTATTCAATTTGTTCATATATATTTCTATGAGATAGTGAACAATTGAATAACTCTATTTGAAACACAATTAGATTCATTTGATTATCTTTCATGATTGATTGATCTTCATATTTGATCTAGAAGTGTTAGATGAATATGATTATGTCAAAAGTGTTCATATGGCTAACTTTGGTTAACTGTTATTGAGCCAAATCAATATACAAGTTTAGGTACGCCAAACCATATCTAAATATAAGTATATTTCATTTGTGTGTAACAAGCTAATACCATCTAACGGTGGAGATTGATTGCTTAATTTTTAAGTAGACTTAACTTGAATCTTAAATCAGGATTTCATCTAACGGTGAATATTGAATGTTTTGTTATTAAGATATCTTAGCTTTGATTGAAAGCAACCCTGATTTGAAAGACTATATATAAGGGAGAACTCTAGCAACTGGAAAACCTAATCCCGACACTTTCCCGTGTCCTAGTTGCGTGCTAGAGTCGATTTTCCTTAAACCTAGGTTTTTCCAAAACTATTATAGGTTAACGACTTGAAGACTTCATCTGGTATTCTTGAAGACAGGTCCAACTATTTTCTCTGTAGTTGCATATTATGATCTTACTTGTTCTATCATATTGAGTTTTATCTTCTCTAAGATTTACTCGAGATTTATCTCTGATATGTAAGATATAAAAAGTAATCACAACAGTTCTTCGTCTCAGAGTCTTGTGATTCCGCAATAACTTTTCTTGTTAATCATTTGGGTTATTGTGAGGTGACTAATTTATTTTTAGGTTGCTCTTTGGGAGTATAAGACCGTATTATTAGTTGACTCATGTTCACCTTGATTTATCAAAAGACGGAACATAAACCAAATAAAGAATATACATATCTGTGGGAGACAGATTTTTTTATAAGTCTTCAACTTTGGGTCGTATAAACTTTTAGTTTTGGGTGTGATCATCTAAGGGATTCAAGTGCGCAGAATCCGGCGTGGTTCTAAAGGCGCAAGGAACGCAACTGTACCTTAATCGGTGTGATACTTGGTTAGGGATCAATTAAATTCCAGTCCGAAGTTACTTGTAGTAGGCTAGAGTCTGTAGCGGCTTAATACAGTGTAGTGTTCAAATCTGGACTAGGTCTCGGGTTTTTTCTGCATTTGCGGTTTCCTCGTTAACAAAAATTTTGGTGTCTGTGTTATTTGTTTTCGGTATTATATTTGTTTATATAATTGAAATATCACAGGTTGTGCGTAGTTCAATCAGTTGATAAATCCGACCTTGTTTGTTGGATAGAACTTGATTGACACTTGGGCATTGGTCTTTGGTAGCGTCCAAGTTATTTCTCATATCAATCAGGCTCGCAGGTTTCTATCTGTTTGATTTGCTGATTGTATTGAGAAAGAGATAAAAACTCTTTGATATAATTCTTGATTGAGTCTTTCTTTTAAGTTGGTGCTCTCGGAATTAAATTGGAGTTTAGTCCATACAGATTGCCGAACGAATTATTAGGTGTGGTTGTTATATCCCCGCTTTTTCAAATATGTCTACTTCCTTAAAACTCATGTAGTTAAACATGGTCGTCGAGGTATGGAATCAACTCGAAAGTTCAACACAGTAAATAACAAGAAGTTATGAAATAGTATTATGTTGAGTCTAAGAAGTCCAAATAATTAATGTATACTTCATAATCCAATATATAATTTCTGTAAAATAACTAGTATATGCATCCTTGACACATTGATCATAATGAAGTGATCAAGCCACCAATACTAGAGATATATAAATATACTTTGTAGTAATGTTTTCAATTCAAATGACTTGAAAGAGACGTAAATTAAAAGGAAAAAATCAAGTTTGTATTACTAACCTTGAATGGAAGGATGATATGTTCATTGATGAGATTTTTTACAGTGGTAAGTGAAAAAGCGGGGGTCAAAAAACTTAGGAAATCTGTATGGACTAACTCCAATATATTTCCAAGAGAATCAACTAGGCAATCAGACTCAATCAAGGAAAATACATCCAAGAGTTATATCCCAATTTCTCAAATCAATCTGCAATCGAACAAATAGAAATATGTGAGCCAAATTAATATGAAAAATAATTTGGATGGTACCAAGACCAATATCCAAGCGTCAATCAACAACCAAAGGTTGGATTCACCAATTGATTGAACTACGCACAACCTGTGATATTTCAATTATATAAAAATATACTGCGGAAAATAAATAACACAAACACCAGAAATTATGTTAACGAGGAAACCACAAATGCAGAAAAACCTCGGGACCTAGTACAGATTTGAACACCACACTGTATTAAGCCTCTACAAAGTCTAGCCTACTGCAAGTTAACTTCAGACTGGAATGTAGTTGATCTCTAAGAAATCTCACACTGATTAAGGTGCAGTCGTGTTCCTTACGCCTCTTGAACCACGCCGGATTCTGCGCACTTGATTCCCTTAGCTGATCTCACCCATAATTAAGAGTTGCTACGACCCAAAGTCGAAGACTTGATAAACAAATCTGTCTAACACAGAAAAGTTTATTGAATAGATAAACCTGTCTCCCACAGAAATACCTACGAGTTTTTGTTCCGTCTTTTGATAAATCAAGGTGAACAGGAACCAATTGATACACCTGACTTATATTCCCCAAGAAAAACTTAGTAATATTAATCACCTCACAATAATCTTAATCGTGTGGTAGCGAAACAAGATATTATGGAATCAAAAACGATGAGACGAAGATGTTTGTGACTACTTTTTATCTTACTTATCGGAGATTAAATCTCGAGAAAATCTTAGAGAAGATAGTACTCAATACGATAGAACAAAGTAAGATCAGAACACGCAACTACAGAGAAAATAGTTGGGTCTGGCTTAAGAATCTCAATGAAGTCTTTAAGTCGTTAACCTATAATGGTTTTAGGAAAAACCTAGGTTAAAGGAGAATCGACTCTAGTCGCAACTACTATCACACAGGAGGTGTGGGGATTAGGTTTCCCAGTTTCTAGAGTTCTCCCTTATATAGTCTTCAAATCAGGGTTTGCAATCAATGTTACCTTGGTAACAAAGCATTCAATATTCACCTTTAGATGAAAACCTGATTAGAGTCAAGATAATATCTTTCAACTATTAGATCAAACTTAGCTTGTTATACACAAATGAAATCTAACTTCATTTAGATATGGGTAACCGTGCCTAAACGTGTACACGTGGTTGGCTCAACAATAGTTAACCGAAGGTAGCCATATGAACACTTTCATATCAACCTTGTTCATATTAAAAACAACTAGTTAAAATGACTCAAATGAAACTAGTTCTAGAGTTGTCAATTGTTTATATTCTCACAGAAGTATACAAGACACAATTGACACTCGAATAAATTCATGAACATTATAGCCATAGTTTGCAAAAGATTGCATTCCTCATTATATAAATGTATTTGTTCATGAACAGACCGACTTTAGAAATTAACCCACTCAAGTATGCAAACGGGTACGCATACCTAAGTATCCGTACTTGGTCTGGGTTCGCTAGTATGTGAATGGGTACGCATACTGTCGTACATGACCAAACTCAGTTGAATTCCCGGACTTGAACTTTTAAGCCGGTATACATTCGGGTATGCATATATACTAAGTTCCTAGATTTCAACTATCAAACCAGTACACATACGGGTATGCATATTATGGTTCCCGGACTTGGAATATCTTGCAACAGTTAGCATGCAAGTACGCATACTGTGTTATATCCAATCAATGGTTAATCGTTCTAAACTCCATGTTAATCATTGAAACATTCTTGGTAGACGGGAATAGCTATCTCACACAAACTATTAGCTTCAAAGCAATTTTAAGTGATCAATAGATCAATACGAAACATTCCGAGTCCACATCAAATGACTGTCTCACACAAATCATGTAAGATGTTACTAGGAGATTTTTACATGATCATCTTTTGACTTTCGCCAATAATAAAGATGAACTTGATTAAAGCAAAATTTTACCAACACATATTTTGAGAAATATGAAACGAGTTAAACTCATCTCGAAATATCAAATGTGTATAATGTAAAGTCTATATACCTATAAGAATTTTTTCTCAATAGGAAATAGAATAGAAGCAGACTTCTGAGTGATAGATGAGTTCAAGTCTCCACATACCTTTTGTTGATGAAGTTCCACAAGATCCCCTTAGTAGTTCTTAGTCTTGAATCGATGAACGTGGTGAAGTCTAAAGCTCAACTACACATTCTATCCTAATCCGAGACATGGTTATAAGTAGACTAGAAATCAAGACTTATAGTTTTTGGAAAATAAATTTGACAAACAAGCTTGAGATATCAACGCTTGCGAGTTCGACCGAGCAGTGCTCTAACAGTGTAATGCCCCGAGTTCCAGACCAGGGTCAAACCCATATGGAGATCTGAATTCGAAGTGTTACGGGTCGGAAAAAGACTCATGCATACATATTTTTGCTAATTTACTTTTGCACAAAACATTGTTGAAATTTATTAAACTTAAACTGAAGAATATAAATCCTCTTATTATCTTAACAACGATTTCAACCAAACATACTATTTCAAATCACATTTCAAGCAATACAAATAAGCAATTCAATCATAAGCTACTCATTCATAGCTTTCGTTGCGCCACTCTGATAATTCGGAAAGGGTGTCAATTGGGGTGAGATGACAGCTCAATAGAATGCATTCCCAATTCTCCAAAGATGCGCAAACATAATCATTTTATCAAGCAAAAACATATACCAAGAAACACATTACGACTTTAGTGAATCAATGTTATATTCAACAATCACATTACCAATAATGTTTCTAATAAATTATTTTATTTAGATTCCAATCATGCATTCACAACGCCAAGAATATTTCCAACAAATAATCTAAATTCAGATTCAATACATGAGTTCATAACATTAATACAAAAAATCATCCATTTAGGATTTAACATTTCAATTCACAATTCATCCATATAAGTTCACACTCGAGTTCAACAATTCATTGAATTATATTTCGCACGTGAGTTCATAACACCAATTATGTTTTCCAACAAATCATATAATCTAGATTTCAACACATGATTCACAAATTAATGTTGTCATCACAACAAGTAACTATGAGTTCACAATACCAAAATAATTGTCAACAATTCATTTATCAATGATTTAACACATCTATTCAAGTATTAATATACACAGCGAAACCATGAGTTCACGGTACGAATGTCCTTGGTTCGTACACCCACCTATCATTTATCAGCACGGACAACCTCCATCGATGGTCAGGAACAAAAGTTCCTATGGGGATCCTACCCATATGCTCTCGGGGATCATTACCCGTTTCATTCACGGTGCGAAAACCTTGGTTCGTACACCACCTATCGTTTACCGACACGGACAGCCGCCATCGACGGTCGGGAAACACAAGTTCTCATGGGGATCATTACCCATTTAACTTTGGGGGATCATTACCCGCCATTAGCATGAAACATGTTTCATATAATGGTAAAACATAAACTCATTTACTTTTTATAAATCATTTTCACAAACAACACAAGCAACCATGGGTTAACAACATGAATTTCATTCAAGCATTTGATCAAACACACTAACTGCAACCATATTACATTATATTTTTCATGGTGATAACTTTATCTGATCGTCCTCAAATTTTACAGGTACATTCTTCACACATTATTGTATAACATATCCAAAATTCACACCAAACCAACAGTTCAAAAAAAAAGATATTTATTTTATATGATCATTCTAAAAACTTGGCAGATAATATCATATTATCATATTATTCACAGTAAATTCATATTAATCTCAAATTGAGAAATTCCAAAACAAAATGAAAGATAAGCTGTTTATCTACAACTTTCGTTAAGACATAAAGTTATTTCAACATCATTAAGACTACCTACGAACATCAAAACCACAACAAAGCGAATCTGTCCAGAAATTTCAGAAACATCACTCAAATTCAAACAAACTTTCAACGGTGAATATATGGTGGAATACTCTCAAATTTCAACTAGTGATACCTAATCATGTTATATACCAATAATAGAAGTCTGATCATCCATAATATGCATCAAATTAAATATACAAATTTTAGAACCCTAATGGTATAAGAATAAACAAAATTGAAATAACAAAGAAACACAAAGAGAAAAGGGATTAAACATTCTACCTCAATTCTATTAAGCCTCCACTGATTTTCCATAGTCTTCCTCTCTAAAATAAACCATAATTTTATCTCCTTCTTCTCCATAACTTTTAGTTTTCTCCTCCCTAAAATTTCTTTCCTAAACTTTTTTTTATAAAAAACTTAATAATACTAATGTTTATTTCTTTTAATTGTCTATTCATTTTCTCCTAATTTTATTTATTAGTAATTATTCTATTTCCACCATATCTTGTATCCTTTCTAGTTCAATCAACCCTCCTAGTCTAAGGCCAAGGAACAACAACCTAAGACACAAGGTTAACTAATTTCGGTATAACCCGACCCAAAACCGTAACTAAAAATACCGGGTATCACATTCTACCACCCTTAAAGAAATTTCGTCCCGAAATTTAGAAAATAAATATAATCTCAAAATTATAAATAATATAAATAAAATAATAAACAACAACAAAATATTTCAATCCACCACACAACTAGTTTCATACGAATTTCGACCAAATCAAGAAAATCCATATGCATAAACTTAAGCAAACAACACAATCATATTAAACAATCATGCAATAACAATTCATATAACATTCTTTTTTTTTTATCATGGTCCCGTTCAAGATCTAAAGCCTAGAGCTCTGATACCAACTTGTAACACCCTGAGTTCCGGACCAGCGTCAAACCCATATGGAGATCCGAACTCGAAGTGTTACGGGTCGGAAAGAGACTTATGCATACATATTTTTTCTAATTTACTTTTGCACAAAACATATTTGAAATTTATTAAACATAAACTGAAGAATATAAATCCTCTTATTATCTTAACAAAGATTTCAACCAAACATATTATTTCAAATCACATTTCAAGCAATACAATTAAGCAATTCAATCACTAAGCTACTCATTCCTAACTTTCGCTGCGCCACTCTGATAAATCTGCAAGGTGTCAATTGGGGTGAGATGACAGCTCAATAGAATGCATTCCCACTTCTCCAAAGATGCGCATACATAATCATTTTATCAAGCAAAAACATATACCGAGAAACACATTACCACTTCAGCGAATCAATGTTATATTCGACAATCACATTACCAATAATGTTTCTAATAAATTATATTATTTAGATTCCAATCATGCATTCAAAACGCCAAGAATATTTCCAACAAATAATCTAAATTCAGATTCAATAAATGAGTTCATAACATTAATACAACAAATCATCCATTTAGGATTTAACACTTCAATTCACAATTCATCCATATAAGTTCACGCTAGAGTTCAACAATTCATTGAATTATATTTCACACATGAGTTCATAACACCAACTATGTTTTCCAACAAATCATATAATCTAGATTTCAACACATGATTCACAAATTAATGTTGTCATCACAACAAGTAATTATGAGTTCACAATACCAAAATAATTGTCAACAATTCATTTATCAATGATTTAACACATCTATTCATGTATTAATATACACAGCGAAATCATGAGTTCACGGTACGAATGTCCTTGGTTCGTACACCCACCTATCGTTTATCGGCACAGACACCCTACATCGATGGTCAGGAACAAAAGTTCCTATGGGGATCATACCCATATGCTCTCAGAGATCATTACCCATTTAATTCACGGTACGAAAACCTTGGTTCGTACACCACCTATCGTTTACCGGCACGGACAGCCGCCATCGATGGTCGGGAAACACAAATTCCCATGGGTATCATTACCCATTTAACTCTCGGGGATCATTACCCGCCATTAGCATGAAACATGTTTCATATAATGGTAAAACATGAACTCATTTACTTTTTATAAATCATTTTCACAAACAACACAAGCAACCATGGGTTAACAACATGAATTTCATTCAAGCATTTAATCAAACACACTAACTGCAACCATATTACATTATATGTTTCATGGTGATAACTTTATCTGATCATCCTCAAATTTACAGGGACATTCTTGACACATTATTGTATAACATATCCAAAATTCACACCAAACCAACGGTTAAAAAAAGATGTTTATTTTATATGATCATTCTAAAAACTGGGCAGATAACATCATATTATTCACAGTAAATTCATATTAATCCCAAATTGAGAAATTCCAAAACAAAATTAAAGATAAGATATTTATCTACAACTTTCGTTAAGAAATCAAGTTATTTCAACATTATTAAGACTACCTACGAACATCAAAACCACAGCAAAGCGAATCTGTCTAGAAATTTCAGAAACATCACTCAAATTCAAACAAACTTTCAACGGTGAATATATGGTAGAATATTCTCAAATTTCAACTAGTGATACCCAATCATGTTATATACCAGTAATAGAAGTCTGATCATCCATAATATGCATCAAATTAAATAGACAAATTTTAGAACCCTAATGGTATAAGAATAAACAAAATTGAAATAACAAAGAAACACAAAGAGAAAAGGGATTAAACATTCTACCTCAATTCTATTAAGCCTCCACTGATTTTCCATAGTCTTCCTCTCTAAAATAAACCATAATTTTATCTCCTTCTTCTCCATAACTTTTAGTTTTCTCCTCCCTAAAATTTCTTTCCTAAACTTTTTGTTATAAAAATCTTAATAATACTAATGTTTATTTCTTTTAGTTGTCTATTCATTTTCTCCTAATTTTATTTATTATTAATTATTCTATTTCCACCCTATCTTGTAGCCTTTCTAGTTCAATCAACCCACCTAGGCTAAGACCAAGGAACAACAACCTAAGACACAAGGTTAACTAATTTCGGTATAACCCGACCCAAAACCGTAACTAAAAATACCGGGTATCACAAACAGTAAGCAATATGGTTCATTCAAGACTTATAAAAGCAGATATGAGACCTAATTTTAAAACTGGAATATGCAAACACAAAATAAAATGTGTTGTGAAAATTATAGAGAGACTGGGGCTAAGGATTTCACTATTTAGCAATTCCAAAGTGATACTAATTATAACCATGCAATTTCACATGTTCAATTTGATTCTCATTGCAAAAGTAGATTTTTGAAAACAACAAATGTTAATCCAAAGCATGGGACATCAAAATCCTAGGCTAAGCATGTTCAATCAATAGAAAATACAATTTTTTAACAAAAATCATAAAATCTATTTTCAATCCTGGAAAATAATCATAAATAAAAATTGCACAAAATAAATAATTAGGAATTACCCCTTTTTCATTGGCAAAATAGCTTCCTCCGTCGCCAGAGTTTGGGTTTAGCTCCTCATCATCGATACACACTCAAAATATGATTTTATTTCTCAAAAGGTGTTCACAAATAATGAAAAGGAAGGAGAAACGATAAAAATCGGGTTCTGTAACATTTACAATTGTTACAAGAAACGATACACATAATATGTCACTGTCATTATAGCTATGCGACTGTTTTCTGGCGTCAATGTTTTTCGTGTTCTTCCTCCTTATGCAGCAACAAAAAAATATTCTACAACTATGAATTTCACTCTGTTCTTCTACCAATTCTCTCAGTCCGTGTGATATTACTCAACAGACACACTCCAAATTGGTTGAAACTCGTGTATTGGTTGAGTTAAACATGCTGAAGTCACATGAACATAGTGAAGAAAAATCGGGTTTTCCCGTGAACTCAGTTTTCTCTCAAAACTGATTATCTAGCCAAACTGATCAATTTCAACGATCATACCACGCCTTTTAAGCCCATAGGAACAAACCCAATCAAATTCAGCCGTTGATTCTCTCTGAAACTCCTCCAAATTCTCAACCCTAATTTTGCTTGGTGACTGTTATTGTTTCCCGCCAAAATTGTATTTTAAATGAAGAAGAAGGCCATCCCTTATCTAACAGCTGGGGCGCGAATATCAGGTGGGTGCCCCTTAGTAATTAGGGTGCCTGTTAATGTCCTCCGGGGATGTCCCGAGTAATTTTTCGAGCCGATTTTACCAAAAATGTTTATTTCTCAAAAAAACCTACAAACACATAAAACACCATAATAAGTACAAAATCGAGTACTAATAATACAGAAAATTGAGGACTACTTAGTCACAAAAATGTGTCTGTCACCTGTAAGTCTTCAGGTTCTTCACAGTAACACGATCAAGTCTCAACATTTATATTGTTCCTAATCTAACCTAACTAAGTTCACTTTAGTAATCAAATCAAGTCGTCTCGACTTTTGGAGCTAAAATATGACAATCAAACTTGACATACCATGGTGGGCTCAACTGAGCAATGCTCTTACAATAATCCCATGTTTGTTTTACTTACTAAATTAAAGAAAGTGAATTTCTGGTTGATTCAGTTAAACAAACAAAGGGTTAGGAATCTTATTGTACAAGCAAAATGTGGCATGTGAATGAAGCTATTCATGCTACTCATTTGGTTATATTAATAGTGTATTTTTGGCAAGGGCGCAAAAATCATAAATTCGCCTCTGCCCTGTAGCAAAAATACAAATTATACATTTATGGAATCTTTCAATGACCAAAGGAGTTATGCACTGATCCATATGTCATGTCTATGTATATATGTACTAGGGATTCACCCAACTCAAATCTCAATATATATATATATATATATATATACCAAGTATCTCAGTATCTAGATTGTGCTCACTTCCTTATTGGATCTATATTGATTGGACAACTCCTAGTTGTATTATCCACTAGTACAAAGCAACATTAATTGACCTTAAAATGCCACTGGTGTTCAATGCAACTCCTCACCAGATGTTCAGTGGCTATACACGATGTATATTCAGGATATACTAAGATCCTAGATGGATATCCAATGGTATATAAGAAGATGGATATAGAGAAAAAACATAGATGGTTTTACTTGTTTACTAAGGTGAACGGTGTTTCCATATCTGTGTAAAGGCCACTGCCAAGATAAACCCATCCTACTGGACTGAGATCTGGTCTGACTAATGTCAACACAACGGGCATATACAAGGGAACCAGTGGTTGATAAACCTAACTCTAGATCAACTCAGTTGGCATATACAAGGAATCCAGTGGTCAATTTTATTGAATTTATTCCGGTTGGTCTGACGGTCTGGTCTAATTTTTTTTTTTCATTTTGTTATTTTTTATAATGGTATCTCAATCACTCTATTTCATTATAGCATTGGTAACAATTCGATGCGTGTGTCCCACCAAATCACTTAGAGAAACATATTTCCAAACAATAAAATATAAACAGAAGGTGAAAAGAACTCAACGAGATATGACGAAACTACCATGTTATTTCTAACACCTTAGTTTTGTGCTTTTATGAATAGACTCTATTTTTGGGTTCCTCAACTCCTACAACCAAGATGCTTCCATCACTTAGATTGATTACAACTATCTTTAATTGGCACAAATTTCTAGGCTTTGGAGTTTATAATGCAACTAAAAGTTTCTTCCATACCCCCAAACTTAAATCTAACATTGCCCTCAACGTTCTAAAGATAAAATTAAAAACATGCACAAGGAGAAATTGTTACCACTCGAAGGAAAGGAAAATAAGGAAAGATATTACCGTGTCGCATGAGCAAGGGTTACCTTCCAAGGAGTGCTAAGTTTAAAGTCTTTAGCCAGAAATCAAATGCCACAAAAGGGATTGTCACCTTCCAGAGTCATATACCAATAGCCGAAATAGATGCGGGTCCTCGGAACCAAATAGATCCGATACAAATATAGAACTACCATCTTGGAATAGAAAAATGAACAAACGGACGGAGCACAACCTTACCTAGGGTTTCTCTCAAGACAACTAGACTTATCTGGGTGTCCTTGTGGGCTCTATATGAATGTTTAGAAAAACATGTTCAGCCGAACGACAGGTCTCTAAGAATTGGATTTCCTCATGGAAAATATCTGGAGGATCGGGTAGCAGAGTTTGAAGAAACTCAAGTAATACCTTAAATGCACAAAGCTCGAGTCCCAATTAGGAATACTTGACGATCACCAAAATCATCATTACCCCTAAACTTAGGGTGAACGATATCCTCAAATGGACCAAGATCTATGGGATGGATTCTAAGATCCATAAAGTCAGTACAATGACCAACTTTTTTTCAGAACGGGTCATCTAGATGAACAACATCATCGTATAATGAATTATCAAAGAAAATCTCTAATATAAGCTCATCAACATGAAAATTACTTTTCTCAAAAAAAACTAGCCCCTTTAAATTTCCTAAAAAAATAGAGAATAAGACGTTGAAAAAAAAAAGAGGGCCACATACTCCTATGATGTGACCCGACCGCATCGTAGCTGCTCCGGCCCAAGAAGAACAAATTAAGCATTTCTTAATCTAACGAACCAACTCTACGCAAAACATAAGACACGGATCGAGTATCAATCTTTCGGTCGACAATCTCCAACCTTAGATTACCAAAAGGGGTTTCATTTCTCAATCCAAACAACATAATATCAACCAATCAAACATGAGTATTTTTGATCCAACGATTATACCAGAAAACACAACCTTCATCCGGATCCAAACCAAATCTGACGAACATACTCAAGCCAAAAAAGTTATAAAAAACCCTCTCATCTCTTCCGAGGATCAAAAAAACACAATCAAAATCAGATTCCAAACAGAGAAAGAGAGAAATTTTCTGTGGAGAGAAATTAAAATGTCAGGAAGAGGGAAAGGAGGAAAAGGATTAGGAAAGGGAGGAGCAAAGAGACACAGGAAGGTATTGAGAGATAACATTCAAGGTATTACTAAACCAGCAATAAGAAGATTAGCAAGAAGAGGTGGTGTTAAACGTATCAGTGGATTGATTTATGAAGAGACTCGTGGTGTTCTTAAGATCTTCTTAGAGAATGTCATTCGTGATGCTGTTACTTACACTGAACATGCCCGAAGAAAGACTGTCACTGCTATGGATGTTGTCTATGCTTTGAAAAGACAAGGAAGAACCCTCTACGGATTTGGCGGTTAGGGTTTTGTTAAATAATGTTGAATGAGGCTTTGAATTGTTTTTTTTTTTTGTTTGTTTGTTGGGTTTCAAATGTATTCGGAGATTAATTTAATCCAATCTTTTCTCTCATTTTCAATTTCTCCATCAACAAATCCAGTATCAGCTAATATTATTGAATTTGATTTCAATCGACTATTCATTCCCTGCACCAAAATTGCTCATCTTGCCGAATGTCTCCATGTTCTTTTTCTCTTATACATATGTTCTTATGCAATGAAATCTGTGTACATAAAGGTTGTTTTTTGTTTGTTTGTTTTGATTTCAATTTACTTAGTTTCTGTATCAAATTACTGAGTATGAGCTTTTACCTCAATGCCTTTCTTTTATTTCACCGCTCTTCCGTTTAGTTGAAGGCCGTTCATTGTTGGGTTCGGAAACTTGGGTTTTGCTTCGATTTATTGATAAATGCTTCTTTGATTCATGTGTTCGAGTGATGCCTGTAAAGTGTTTGATGAAATGGGGTACCGGATTAGGGATCTTGGAGTGCAATGATATCTGGGTTGTCAAAATGGGAATGAAGTAGAGGCTTTGGGTGCAATGATTTCGTTGTATTTGTTTCTAATGCTTTATAGTTCATGTATGCTAAATTTGGTGAATACTCCCTGTTTTTTATGAAGCATGGTCTTGAATGATGTATCTGTTTCTAATGCTTTAATGTTCATGTATACTAAGTTTGGTGATTTGGTTTCCTCAAGGTAGGCATTTGGTCAAATGATTGCAAGAGATCTGGTGCGATGGATCTTGTTGATATCTACGTGTGAGCAGAACAGTGTCCCAATTTCTGCTCTTGAGTTTCGGAGATGATGGGATTGGGGAACCAGTTTCAGCCTGATGTGTTTACCTTGGTAAGGTTGGCTTTCGTTGTGGGCAAGTCTGGAAACGATTAGCATGTTATTGGATTGGATGCGTGGAGGGCCTGGAGGTAGCTTTATTAACTTCTGTGATGGACATGTATTCTAAGCTGGGTTGGATAGCTTGTAACCATGCCGGTTTGGTAGAACAAGGGCAGAGTTGCCTTCGACTGATGCAGCAGAAATATGGTATCGAGCTTAGCTAGTTTGAAGCATTATGGATGCATAGGGGACTTGCTAGTTCGAGCTGGGTATTTGGACATTGCCGATAAGTTAAAGGTTAGTCCATTGTTTACATTTACAGTTTTACAGTATGATTTTGTTAACTGATTCTAATATTTGAAAGTTTTGCCATTCCCCCGGAGTTTCATGTAGACCTCTCTGAGGCAGAACTATTTTTTTTATTACTCTAGTCTCCTGACTACCTGCTGCTGCCAGCTATTGTTGTCCCACTGGAAAGCCCTAATACAATATAAGGTTGTTGCTGCATGCTACAAACAGACATCACCTGGTACACGACTGTTTTGTTTTACCCTTGGCCACTTTGTAGAAATGAATCAAATGATAGTCTATAGTCACAAGATCCACAAAATAAATTGCCTTCATTGAGATTCCTCAAACCCGCAACATTCTTATCTGGTTTTTACAAATGAAAATCACATCTTCTAGTTCCATGCATGCTTTAATTAGTCGTTGATATGTTCATGTTATTCTTTACATCCTGCTTTTTATTTGTTTTTCATCTCCAAGTTATTCGAAGTCTGTACATATTGCAATAACATATAATCGCTCTCCCAGTTTATTTTATCCTCCTCCGGGTAACATGTATAACATTTTCTATTATTAGGTCCTGTATGAGCACAATGCAACCAGGTTTAGTTTTAGCATGCTAAAAATGCTCATTTATTAAAAGTTCGCTACTGTATGAGGCTATTGGCCTCAGAAATGTGTCTTTTTTGTTCCTTGTGTAATCTTGATGGGCCTTATATCCGTTCACTGCGAAATTAACTGTTGCACTCTGCAACTGCAAGCAATTTTCAGATGTGGCGAATCTGATCACATGGGGTCAAGATATTAGTTCCCTACAAATTGCGGAAGCCTCCTGTTTCATGGTTTCCGCTGTCTTATTGTACGAACGCAGCACCTTTGATGTTGCTGGGAATACTGTGTGGCAATTGTCTATCTTGGGAAATATCATGTTTCACTTTAATTCACTTTCTCTATTTTGTTTCCTTAGTTCCAGCAACTGCTTGGATACAGCACTGGAACCCTACTGATTTTGTGATGGATGCATACAGAAAAATTGCTAGAGTCTAAACAAGTTTAATTACCAACCAAACCAATGAACCATTACATAATGTCAGGAAGAGGAAAAGGAGGTAAAGGATTAGGAAAGGGAGGAGCAAAGAGGCATATATAAGTACTGAGAGATAATATCCATGGTATTACTAAACCAGCGCGATTAGAAGATTAGCAAGAAGAGGTGGTCTCAAATGTATTAGTGGATTGATTTATGAAGAAACAAGAGAATGTGATTTGTGATGCTGTTACTTACGCTGAACATGCTAGAAGGACTGTCACTGCTGTGGATGTGTCTATGCTCTCAAGAACGCTCTGTAGGATTTGGGGTTATGTTCGCAATTTAAGTAAATTGTGATTGTACATTAAGTTCTGGTTGAATATGGTTTTGTTCTAGGCATATTTCTGCTTTTGTAACTTCTTTGTTGTGTATTTTGTTTCTTACATTTGTCATAGATTAGCACTTAGCAGCAATTTGTTGTAGATCAATTTTGAGTCAATGAGATTTGGTTACAGTTGCTGGCGAAGCAAATTAGCGGAACTTCTTCAGCTTTCTTTGAGCAGCACTGAAAGTTACCCGTGCAAGAGTGGATTGCTATTGAGAGGTAATTTTTGTCCACATGACTGCATCTGGGCTTCATTTTGTCTATCAAAATTCAAACTGAAGCTATTCATGTTAAATTACAAATTGTCTTTTCCTTTTTAGATGATAGAAATCTCACATTGCCCGAAATTGCCATTGAATAATTATTCTTAAAACTTTGATACTTTCCGGACAGTAGTGTTTGTTTCTCTTACATGTCCAGGCAATGCTGAAACCAGGTTTTCATAAGCGCCCAGTTGGAGAGAGAGGAGGAAGGAACAAGCAGCTGCCGAGTGGAAAGAGGAGAAAGCAGCAAACATCCGCTGAGCTTTCAAGATTTTCTTGATACACGCAACTCGGAAGGCTTAAAACTGGCTGCCATCATAGTTCGATTTTGATTTTTATAAATTGTTCCTTCGATTTAGCTTATTACTACTTCGCATCTTGAAATCTTTATTTGGAGATAAATTAACTGAAATACGAAACTCTGAAAAATGCAAATTTCATCCAGATTTTCGCTGAAAATACTGGTGTAGTGCTATACCACCATACACCGCCTAGCAAAAATAAATAAAATAAGAATTCTATTATTGGGGCTTTGAGGGGGTGTGACTTTGGGGGCTTAAAATGCTAGGTGGAGACTAAATGGTACACGGGGAGATCAGATTTATGTGAAAGTTCAAAGACACCCTCATGTATTTTTATTTAAGACACTTCTACCCTTCCATTAACCGATTAATCTAATCGATAAAAAAAATTGATTTTCATAAAATGTAAAAAAAACTGAAAATCAAATGAACTAAAAGAGAAAAAAAACTGCCCCTTTTTCATTTTCATTCCCTTTCTTCTTCTCTGCCCTTCTTCTTCTTCTTCTTCTTCTTCTTCCATTCTTCTCCGTGCATCAACGATTGATCGTCGATTCAAAAATAAATTCTTCGTCGATTAAACTCATTGTATAAAAGCACGAAAGCAAAGGAAAAATTAGGCCATTCTTCGTCGAATCAACCTCCTATTGAAGCAGAGAAACCAACTTCAACTAATGAAGTGGTAAGTGAAGATGAAGAGGAATTGAATGAAGGAGATGCACCAGCTTCCCAGACTTCTGAGATGACAACAATAAGGTATGAATCGAAATACCTACTCTTTAGTTAAGCTTTTTATCGATCTTTCATTAAGTTTCGAAGATTTTAGGTCTGAAAAAACAGTTTCAGAAACTGTTTACGGCTGGGAGTTCTTTGATTCCCAGCCGTAAATAAGTATCACAGTTGGTATATGTTTGTTTCCCATCCGTTTATATGTATCACGGTTGGGAGATCTAAGAACTCCCAGCCGTTTATATGCATCACGGTTGGGAGATCTAAGAACTCCCAGCAGTTTATATTCTCACGGTTGGGAATTTTTCGAATACCTAGCCGTAATTTAGTCGATGTGTACGAGATAGAATAATCCCATCCGCAACAACTTAATCACGTCTGGGACTTTCCTAGCCGTATATATCTCTGTGTTCGAATTCATGTGATCAGCAGTAGTGGTTACGTCTAGGATTTTCTGTCCGTAATTGGTTTTCCCAACCGTGTATGTTAGTTACCTAGCCGATTATATATGGCGGCTAGGTTTTCCTATCCGTAATATGAGTAAGCAATGAGAAAAGAAAACTTCCCAGCCGTTATTGTTTTTACGGCTTGGTCGATAAATCAAAATCCCATCCGTTATTTTTGTTGCGGCTGGGACTTTTCACTTTTCCTAGACGTTTTTTGATTACGTCTTGGTCGTTTGATAATTAACCCATCCGTAACTGTATTTTCTTCTGGAACTTTGCGTACATCCTAGCCGTTTTTATGCTGTCGGCTGGTTTTTGTCGATTTCTCAGCCGTTGTGACTTATCTTCTTTTGCATTCTTGTCTGGTTTGTCTTTGAACATAAACGAAAAGAGAAAGAAAAGATCAATAGAAGTAACACCTTCTAGTGATCCCACTCCGCAACCTCGTCACGGATAACCATTGGGTGCAAACGCAAGGAATACAAGTGAAGTTGGAGTTGGTGGAGTAAGTGAATTTGTGCTTGCTGTTAGTGGAGGAAATGAAGGTGGAGTTTCAGGAGGAAATGATGGTCTTGCTGTTATTGGGGGGAATGAAGGTGAAGTTGCTGTAGAAAATCAAGGTGAAGTTGTTTTAGGAAATCAAGGTGGAGCTGTTGTAGGAAATCAAGGTGTAGATGCTGTTGCTGTAGGAAATCAAGGTGTAGATACTGTTGTTGTAGGAAATCAAGGTGGACTTGTTGTTACTGAAGTTGCCACTTCTAGTGCTGCTCTTGATCAAGGTGTAGTTGTTACTGAAGTTGGTAGTTCTAGGTGTGATGCTCTTGATAAAGGTAAAGCAGTGGTTGAGGAGGACAAGAAGGATGGAAAGAAGAAGTATCCACCAAAGGATAATGCAAGAGACATCATTGATGCTATGGAGTTTTTACCTAAAAAGAAGAATGGGAGACCTTGGGGTTTGCCAAGAGATCGTTCCGTCTTGATTGGTTACGAGTCATCATGGGATTCTAGAGTCTGTGCCGCAAAGGTAATAAATCAAACTTAATTAATATATGTTGTTTTCATTTTATTATGGATATTCAATCGTAACAACCAAAATTTTATATTATTTGTAGTTTTCCGATAAAGCGGTTCCTAAACTAAAGCACCAAAAACCAAGGTTTTGGCTGTTGGAGGGTGAGCATCCAGAGCATCCAGATGTGGTAGATTTGGTAAAAGCTTCGGGGTTATGTTTCGGAATCGAGGCGCTACAGAAGTCATATGATGTTGTGACAATTTGTAATTTTAGAGAAAGATTCTGGTCCTAAACGATGACTTTGCAACTCCCATTCGGCGAGATGACTATGACTCCGGATGATGCAAAGGAAATCACCGGTCTTTCTTTGGAAGGAAAGGCTGTGTATGAGGGTTTCAACAATACTCTACCTTATGATGAGCTTTATGTCTTGGCTAACCACTGTCTTGGATGGAGTAAAGATCAAGCGGAAGAAGAGTTTGAGATTGGTTATGGATCCCCGCCCATATCTAGAATGGAAGTTAGACAACCGGGTGAACGTTATGAAACAGTTTATAAGTCAAGGAAGATTAACCTGGTTCGTCTGAGGGAGCAGTTTGAGGATTCTGACCGTAAGACCAAGAATGGAGAGATCGTGATGGACGCAGAAAGAGATAGACATACGACTATAGCTTACTTGTTGCACGCTCTTGGGACCGTCTTTTTTCCCGTTTTCTCAGGAAATAAGGTAAATGCTTGTTATTTACAGTGGTTGAAGACTCTCAGTCTCGATCCGGAAACAAACGAGGTTCCTAGGTACTCGTGGGGCACCGCCCTCCTTGCTAGTGTGATGGAGAATCTTTGCAAAGCTTCTAGGTGGAACATAACACAAATTACGGGATGTGTTGCTCTTATCCAGGTATATTTTTATGTTAATATAACAAATGTTGGTTTATTTTACATTCATATATATTGGTTTGTATGTATAATTGATTAATTTTTGTTCCGTAGTCATGGGTTTACGACCATTTCAAATCCATGAGGCCTACTCGGGATACAAAATGGCCTCTAGAGAAACCTACATGAGGAAGATACCCCTTTAACGGGACCCAACACAAGGATGAAGAGAACGAAATGGTCGAAATGAGGAGAAAATTGGATGCTTCGACAATTAATGATGTGAATTTTGATCAAAATTTGAAACTTGATGAGGATGGAGATGAGGAAGTTGGTGATAGAGTATTTTCTAATGTGGCGACCTATACGGGACCTTTGTTTCATTCAACCAGGTTCGTCATTTTGGATCCTCGTAGAACGCTCCGCCAAATTGGTATTGTCCAGAAAATTGTACCTCAAGAATCTCGTTTTGCACTGAGCTTAGCCAACTCCATATTTAAGGAAAAAGATGTCAAATTGAAATATGCAACAACAATAGCTCTGGCGGTCGAAGATTGGAATGCTCGTTCCCAAGGACATCACCCGTATGATTGATTCGGGAGAGAAGTTAACCGTCCCTGAACTAAGATTACTTCGGAATCGAGTCCAAGGCATAATACTCCCTGAGAAAGGAGGTTTATATCCTCAAGAAGATGACACATCAAGGAGAAATAAGAGGTCTAGGTCTCCTTCTTCTAGCGACGACTCGGATACTCCCTCCTCCCCCGTGAGCAAGCTCCATCAAAGCAAGGAAGGGGCGGAAAAAAAGGAGGCCGTGCTGGAACAAGTGCTCGAGGTGGATCAAGTGCTCGAGGTGGAAAAAAAGAAGGCCGTGGTGGAACAAGTGCTGCTCGAGGTGGACGTGGTGGAGGTAAAAAGACTCCCACTCAAGCTGGTAAGGGAAAAGGAGGTAAAAAGGCTAGAGTTGTAGAACCAGTTGTTGAACGGGACCAAGAGAACGATTTGGATTCGTTTTTACAAGAGTCTTCTGGGGAGGGATCAAGTGAATGACAATCTACTCGCTTTTTAGTATTTTACTTCATGAATATTTTGTTATCTAAGTCTTTGATATTTTACTGTTTTCGTTCTTTAGTTAAGGATTGAGATGGATGGATTTTTATAACTTTGCATTTATGAATTAGTGTTAGTCTTTCAATGTGTTTAATCTAAGAAAAATGAGTAAAAAAACAACATCATTGTCTTTTTCAGGCATTTTCGGCTAGGTCGTTGCTTAACAAAACCTAGCCGAAAATGAAACTTCCAGCCGTAAAATGCACCACGGATAGGAAACTCGTCCGTGGCCTGTTCACGGTTGGGAAAAACCTAGCCGTTGTTTGGTCTAAATTCCCTGAACTACAATGAGTCTTGTTTACGGTTATGTTTATATCCGTAAATAAATTTACGTCTTGGTCGACCTAGATACTTCCTAGCCGTTACGTTGGAAACGTTTAGGATTTGGGACATTCCTACCCGTATAGTACTCTGGTAAACCAAAAAAAAAGGACTCCTAGAAACGTCTACATATCCAAGCCGTAATTTCCAGCACGGACAGGAATCCCAGCCGTTTTTCTGGCTAAAAGTAAAAAATCAGAGTTACGATCAGGAATCCCAGCCGTAACTCTGACAGACCACCAACTCTGCAGGTCATACAGAATTACGGCTTGGTATGCCTAGCATTTCCCAGCCGTAATGCTCTATAATTTCACTTGTACCACTTCAAATCGGCTAGTTTTTTGAATTTTGAAAAATATATTCGTTTGAAGACTAATCTATAGAAGGTTCTATCTGTTCAACTACCTATTTAAACTTGAAATAACTTGTTCTCCATATAAACATCTATTCCAAATCAAAACCACACCTACAAGCTCTAGTAAAACTCCTAATAACTAAATGCAATGTACTCAAAGGATAAACCCGACTTTAATTTGGATGAAGACTTATCTCTTTGTCAAAATTTTGTGCTATGCTATCCAAAGAAGGGAGAAGAACGAAGGAATGGTGGTGTACCAAGTCCATCTTATTGGAAGAAGATTTTTGAAATTTTTTTGTAGTGAAACAGGTAACCCTAACAACCGCGATGGGATTGAATTGTATCTTCAATTCTCAAACATACGTAAAAAAGTGAAAGAGTATATGACTTTACTTCGTATGTGCAAGCAACTTCGACTTAGAGGTGAGACTGATGAAGAATTCGTAGCTCAAGCTAACAAGGAATGGAGAAAATGGAAAGGTTATAATTTCAACTTGGAAGCTCAAATGACCATCATCAAAGATTTCTTGATACATCGGAAGGGATGTTATTAAAACCAACTTTGTAATGAGGATATATTAAGCATGTAATGAGTTTTACTGTGGTCTAGTTGATGAAAGTATTAGTAATTTTCAATCGTATTAAGAATTCATGTTGAATCAAAAAATTTCTCAACTTTCAAATCTAATTACGGCCGGGAATGTTTTGTAAACCCAGCCGTTTTGCAGACTCAGGTTATTCAGGGAAGAATAACGGCCAAAAGTTCGTAAATTCCTGTCCGTTTTCTATAATCACGGCTGGGAGTTCCTGATTTCCCAACCGTTTTGTGGTGTTACGTCTGGGAATTTCTAATATCCCAATCGTTGTGTTGATTTTAGGCCGGGTCGACAAGTTTACCCAGCCGTTACTGCAGAAAATTCCAGATTTTTTTTTCCAGATTTTCGACGGATTTGAACTGATAAAATTGATGTTGGGAGTTGATTATAAGGTTATCTTGAGTTTTGTGATGAAGGGTTTCGTCATTTGTCTTCAAAATTTGTCAAAAAATTTGTCAAAAAATTTTCACCAAAATCACCATTTTTCCTTCTTCAAAACTCAAAAAAATCAAGTTTAGATTTACAAAAAATTAATGTTTGGATTAGTCTAATCGATTCACTAAGAATGATTAGTTAGATTAATCAATTTAATTAACATTAATCAAATTAAAGGTAGATTAGTCATTAGATAAAAATATAGATAAGAGGTCATATAGGTTGTTATTTCATGACCCTAAAAAACTCCCCAAAATCCACCCTTTTTAAGCCCCAATAATAGGATTCTAAAATAAATTAGCCGTCTCAACTGCCAGATAGATAGGCATAAACCGTATAATTTCATTAGATTTTTCCTTTTGAGCATATTCGCGTCTTAGCGAGTGGTTTTAGCTTATTGTGGTGGTGTATGGTGTGCTCTTTACACAATTTTTCTGTTTTAGTCTCGTTTGGCAGATGTTCGGTCCGTATGAACTACTTAGAGCGTCCACAATGGTACGATCATAACCAAAGATCAAACACCAAAACAAACGATCAAATTTGAGAGTAGTATGGAGTATGACGTTAAGGCAGTGGAGTATATTTAGTCGAGCGGATGTATAATCTACGCTTGTATGTGGAGCATTCGTATAATCTTCGTCCCGAAGAGGCGTAGATATAGTTTACGCTGGTTGTGGGGCGTTGGTAAAGAATACGCTCGTTGTAGGGCGTATATATAGTTAACGCTCGGAGAAGGGACGTAGGTATAATCTACGCCTGGTGTGGCGGACGGGTAAATCAACGCCTCATTCAGGCGTACGTATAATCAACGCCTCTCTCAGGCGTACGTATAATCAACGCCTCATCCAGGCGGACGTATAATCAACGCCTCATTCAGGCGGACGTATAATCAAAGATCAAAGACAAGGCGAACGTATAATCAACGCCTCTTGTCAGGCGTACGTATAGTGTTCGACTTGTATTAACACACGTATCGAGCACATGTGGCATTAAAGCCCAGACAAAGAGAAACCACCACGTATAGCCCACGTGTTCACTTGGCCTTTACCCTAATCTTCTCCGTCTTCTTCTTTTCTTTTCTTCTTTTCTTTTCTACCTCCTCTTTGTTTCTACCGCCCACAAACACAACTTCTAAACCAACACATCACAGTAACTAGAAGGAAAAGAGAAAAAAAAACACGAGATACTTGATGAATCCCGGTTACAAAAGAGGTATATTTCTTTTTTCTTAATCTCTTTTGTTTTATCCATATTGTTGTATAATTTATTTAGGGTTTTATTTATTAAAATTAGTTTATATAAAATTGGGTTTTAACGAACAAATATGAATATGAAATTGATTAAATATAATTGGGTATGTGTGTTTTATGATTTTAGAGATTAATATGTATGTGAAAAAAACCATATTTGCTGCTTATGTAAATTTGGTTAAAAGAAATTTTAAAATAGTTATAGAAGATCTAATTTGTGGGTGGAATAGATTTAAAATTTTTGGCTACTGTAAAAATTGGTATTTATGTAGATTATGTGTGTTATATATGTGGAAGAGATGATTTGTACATATGTGAATATGGTTAAAAATAATTGAATTTGTATTGTTTTTTATTGAATTTTGAGGTGATTAATTTTAGTTGTTTTTTGGTTTATTTTTGATGTTCATGTGAATTAGGCTAAAAGATTTTATGAAATTTTGTCAAATATGTACAACACTTTGTGGGTTTTATAGATTAATATGTGTTTTTACAATTCACGTGGTTATGCCAAAAATTGTAGTTATGTAAATTTTGTGTGTTACATATGTAGAAGAGCTAATTTATATGTATGGAATTGATTTTTTAGTGATTTTTATGGAATCTTGAAGTGATTAAATTGGGTTGTGGAATCCTGTAATGATTTTCGAAATGCATCGGTGACGATTTAATTTGTGTTCGTAGAATTATAGAATTTGGAATTGATATAGTTTGTGTTAAGGATTTATAGTATTTGGAATATAAATGGTGATGGACTAATAAAAATATGAAATAATGAGGGTCTGTCTTTTAATAATGTAATTGCATCTATCTTGTGTATGCATAGATGTTGAACAAATTCACAGCGCGGTTCAATGGTCGCATGAAGACAAACAAGAAACAAAAATTTGTAGCCGAAGAGGATTATAACTTAATCACTACTGGTAAAATTAAGGAGGTTGATATTCCCCGGTTAGGGAGGTTTCCTATACTGCAAGATGATAAACCGCACGCTACTATGGACATCACATTTACAGGGGAGCACAAATTGAAGTATCAACATCGTGGATCTCTGGCATCGGTAATTCATCACTATCAAACTATTTCACAATACTTTCCTAGAGCTAAATATATTATTGAAAAAGCGGTATGGCAAAATTTACTGAACATACAATGTAGGGAAACCAACCATTCAATGGTTGATTATATTGCTGAGCAGTTTTGGGATACAACAAACACTTTTCACTTCCCATTTGGTGAGATGGGATTCACCCCCTAGATTGGCTCATGTTGACTGGACTGAGTATCGGTGATGGGCCTGATGTTCCTTATGATTCGGGGAAGTACCAATTTGAACATGTTCGTGAGCATATCTTTCCGGATATCCAAGATGTCACGTTCAGTCCAAAAGCACCGTCGTGGGTTTCAAATTCAATTACAATTAAATATTTAAGGTCATATTTCTTCGAAGACAAGTTGGTTGCGGCTGAAAATGATAGCACCCTTGCTCATAGAGTAGCAATTGCCTTTTTCATGTATGTTTTGGGACATTTTTTCTTTTCTAATGCAAATACCTATATTGATGCTGGATGGTGCCGCGTTTTCGAAATTGTATGCGACACTCCGTTTATCTGGGAGGAGACAGAAGGCACTATGTGGTCCATTCCAAGTATTAGAGGTATTCATTTAATCTAGTTATTTCTCCTTTCATTGTTTATTTTGTTGCTAAGTAATTAAATTGGCTAATTATTTTGATGGAGTAGTTTTGGGGGTATGACTACCTGGGCATATGTCGACCAGAAATCCCAGAGGCGAGTACAGAACAAAAATGGCCTGTATCTTCTAAATGGAATGTACCGAAGAATACAAATGATATTTTTCGTTGCAGGGATTTACTGAGTAAGCTTACTGCTGAACAAGTGACATGGCGCCCATGGGAATCATACAGAGAAGTTCTTGCATCTGATATTGGATGCACGGCTACGCGGCTATCAGACTCGAGATATATATTTTCTTACATGGGCATTGTGAGTTAATAATTAAATTTTATTCAATAATTGTTGTTAAATGCCAAGTACCTTTTTTTTCATGGTTTTGTTTCTATATAACATACTTACTAAATTCTTATTCCCTTTCTAACTGTACAACACAACATGTATCTTGGTGAAAGGTGTTGTAGGCAAAACCATTGTACTTTCGCTGTTCCTATAAGACTACACACAGTTATAGGGGGTATCGGCAATATTCAAGCTGAACGCCTAAAAAAAGAAGGTTTGGTCGATGCAACATAGATAGTGCAAGTTGTTAAAGATTATGATATATATTTACAATACTGGAGAATGGTAACCAACTACAAAGATTATGTGACTCATCCTATTTGGGAAGCCCATACATATGGGTATGTCGGTGACTTGTATACGGAACCAATTGAACAACCTGCTGAACATGTACATATCCCTCCTCCACATATATTATCCCACGTAAGTGTACTTTCGACTTTTTATTGTACGTTCGATTTTTTATTGTATATTTGTACTTATGTATTTTATTTTTTCTTGACAGCATGAAGCTTACACATTATTTCAAGAAAATGTTGATTTTAATCAACAATTTCGCGATTTTACATTAAAACAAAAGAAGGAGAGGATGGACGTTATTATGTCGAAAGAAGCAGAAATACAAAGGCTAAATAATGCGAACGTTGATTTGCAGCAACAACTATCTCTTTTCCGTATGCCACACACTGTCCAACCTCCCCTTGGATATGGTTCCTTTTCCCAAACAATGCCACCACAAGTTTGGAGTGCTATGAATCTAGGATCACCTTCAACAATGTCCTCATCAATACCACTCCGAGAACGCACATGCCTTTTATGGAACCAAGATCGTCGACTTCGGATACTGATAATAAGAATGGTTAATTTGTTATGACTATTTAGATGACCTGTCTTTGGTGTTATCTTTTCTTATCTTTTTGTGTAGTCATACTAGACCTACTGATAGTTAGATGCTTATCTATTCTTTCAGCGACTAGTCATTTCAAGTCTACTCTGTTTGATGTCATTTTAGGAGTCCTCTGAAGTTTGAGAGAGTAGTCAGTGTGTATAGGATTTTCACCATCCATTCTTCTTGTATAGTCATATCAGGTCACTGAAAAACACTTTATCTTTTTTGGAAAACACTTTATCTTTTTTGGAAATCAGTACCTCTCTTCTGCTGTCACTTTAATGCTCTTGAAAATGGGTTATAAATTAAAGACCTGATCACTCAATATATGAATAACAATACCTCTCTTCTGCTTCATATAGTAATGGAAAACTATGAGAAAACCGCTCATTATTGCTATTCTGTTTCTTCTTCATCTTCTTCTTCTAACAGTAGTTTTTATTCCTCGGATGATGATGCAATAACAATTATGCAAAATAACATGGCCGTTAGTTTGGGAGTCCTTATTACAAATTCAAAATGGCCTCAAACTCGTATCAAAATACCAAGAGATCGTGTGTCAGAGGCTGAACTTCTATGGAACGACTATTTTTCTCCGTACCCAAACCAACCACCCAATGTTTTTCGCAGAAGATTTAGAATGCGTCGACAATTGTTTAACCGAATAGTGGAAGGTGTTACCAATGCAGACAAATATTTTGTTCAAAAGCCCGATGCTTGTGGAGTTCTAGGATTAAACCCTCATCAAAAAGTAACAGCAGCAGTACGAATGTTAGCTTACGGATGTGCGGCAGATGCAATAGACGAGTACTTACGCATAGGAGAAACCACTGTGCTGGAAGCTACTCGTAGGTTCTGTAAGACGATTGTAAATGTGTATGGGAAAGAATATTTGCGTGAACTAATGGCTGGTGATATTGAACTGTTGCTCAAGAAAAACAAAGACCGGGGATTTCCTGGGATGCTGGGTAGTCTAGATTGCATGCATTGGAAATGGGATAAATGTCCATCGGCAGAATCCGGGGCTTACACCGCGTATAAATGGAGCGAAAGTATCGTGTTGGAGGCAGTGGTGTCGTATGACCTATGATTTTGGCATGCTTTTTTTGGTATGCCCGGCTCTAACAACGATATTAATGTTATGAACCGTTCATATGTTTTTCGAAGTCTTGTAACAGGAAAAGCACCGCTGGTGAGCTATGAGGTGAACGGACATTCATATGATATGCCGTATTATCTAGGTGATGGCATATACCCAGAGATTCCTACTATTATTATGGCCATTAAACATCCTGTTGGTAGGAAAAAGGAAATATTTTCATTGATGCAAGAGGGTGAAAGAAAAGATGTTGAACGGAGATTTGGTGTACTTCAACAACAATTTGGAATCATCAAACAACCTGCAAGAATGTGGAATCCAGATGTGCTTGCCTATATCATGAAAACCTGCATTATCTTACATAATATGATAGTCGAGGATGAGCATCTACCCGGTGACTGGCCACATGTTTATGAACAACGTAGCAACGCAGCACCGGTTAATATATTAAGAGGCAATAGTGACGAGTTTTCCCAAATTAGAGCTGAGCAACGCCGACGTGCAATGCGTAACAAAGATGCACATATTCGCTTGCGTGATGACTTGATCGAACATATATGGGTAGAATATGGGAATTAAAAATTGTCGTTTGTCATTTCCTTTGTATGTTAACTTTGGATAATAATAAAATAATTAACTTTGGACAAATGATTTTGTTGTACGTTCTATTATCTCTTTGTATGTAACCATCCTCAAGTTTTAATTAAGGTCGTATGTTTCAAAAAAAGTAGAAATTTAATTAAAATCAACGGAAGTAAACTTAAAATCCAAAAATTACATAATAACACGGCTAATTGTTCAGATAAAAAGAAATATTAAAACATAATAACACTAATAATACTACTAATCACTAAATAGGAGAAATAAGTAAGATTTGAACTATTCCGCCTTTGTGTTAAGATTGGTTTCTTTTATTCCGAACTATGTCCGCCCTGCGAAGTTGGAAGTACTCTTGTTGTACAGGTTCCATTTTTTGAAGATCCATCATAATGATGCGAAATTCTTCGTCTTCAGCTTGCTTGGCTATTTTTGCCGCATGTTCAGCTTGTTTTGCTGCAAACTCTGCTGCTCTTTGTTCCATCTTGAATCTTGATTGTGCTTGGTAATGAGTATTGAAATTTTGTTGTTCTTTAATAATTATTCCCTTCAATTCCTTTTGGTGACTGGATCTCTCTCTCCCTGTTTTCTTCAATCTTTTTACTGCTTTTCCCCCCATCTTACGAAGATATGTGTTCTCTATGTCTCCCCCATCTGTGTCGTTACAAGTCTCTCCTTGGGTTGTTGTTTGCGGTCCTTCCTCATCTTCCTCGTTATTCTCGTAAGTGTCCAAATCGTGAGTCGTATCGAATACAAAAGTCGATTGCCGATTATATTTTATATTTTCTAACACAATTGGATAGCACTCTTCGTACTTAAATTTTTTCCCATCGTTGCATTCCTTGAACCTCTTGTTCACTTCTTCAAGCTGTTAATGTTTTTAAAAACACTTAAGTACATGGGCGCTTATTAAATATTAGAAAATAATTGTTCAAAAAATTAAGAATGCTTACCTTCTTTTCGGGACCCCATCCAGTATGATATTCACCTTCCACTTCTGCCTCTTTTGCCGAAAATAACGCCACATCTTTACTTATTCCCTGATATCGTTTTTGCCAGGAACTCCAAGACCGCTCGGGATTATTAGATAAATGAAGTTCAATATCATCCTTGATACGAGTCCACATCGTCGCCTCTGATTGATCAGCTCCAACACTAGGATCTTGAGATATAGATAAATGAATTTTACACATTGTTACATCTTCGATTGTCGTAAAATTTGGACCTCGTGCTGTTCTTGGTGCCATTGTAAGCGAAATGCAGAAAAATTTCCAAATGATTTGAAAGCAGAAATAATATTTCTTCTTATTGGTGTGATAGATAGTTTGAAGTATTAGTTGTGGGAAAATGTTACAGGATTTCATGTGTATATATAGGTGTTTCCTCAGTAAATTTCCAACGTTCGAAAATGTCTTCCAAACTTTCCAACGTTCCAAATTACCCAACGTTCGATTTTCTTCAACGTTCGAATTACCAACGGTATAAAAAAATTTCAAATTTTTTTTTGTCTAATAACGTTTTAAAATTTTCTGAAGCTTTAAATGGGGCGGAGCTATTAAGTCCGCTCAACAACATGCGTTAACTATACATACGCCGGGCTGGGGCGTTGATATAATCTTCTTCTCACTGGGGAGTAAAGTTTATGAACGCCTGGCGTGGGGCGTAAACTTTAGCAACGTCCCATCGGGCGAACATTTCAGCAACGCCTCATTCAGGCGTAACTTATATACACGCCTCTTTGTGGGGCGGTGACTTTACGTACGTTTCACAACAGGCGTAGTTTATATACACGCCCGATGACAAACGGTGATTATACATCCGCTCCATTATATATAGTTTTGGTCTTGGTCCCAGACCAAATATGGTCCGGAATTTGGTTATGGTCCAGCTTTTAATCTTTACTCCGTCCCGCTGCGTCTCGTCCCTGGACCATAATTATAGATTTGGTCGTCCACTGCAGTTCCTCTTAGAGCGTCCACAGTGGGCGACTAAACCCAAATATTTGGTCTTTTGAACAAACGTAGTGGAACGTACTATCGATCAAATTTTGATCGACGACTAAAACCCAGAGTATATTTGGTCTGGGACCAAGACTAAACCCAATTATAGTCGAGCGTTGGTATAGTCCACGCCCCACCACCAGGCGGACGTATAGTACACGTCCCACACCAGGCGGACGTATAGTCCACGCCCCACATCAGGCGTTGGTATAGTCTACGCTCCACATGGGGCGTATGCAAAGTCTACGCCCCATTTTTTTTTTTTTTAATTTTGTATGGGGCGGGCATTATACCCCCGCCCCATTCTTTACAAATTCAAATTGCATGGGGCGGGCTTAATACCTCCGCCCCATTTTTTCTATTTCTTTTTTATTATTTTTTTTTTGAATCTTTCTTACCCGGGCGAATGTATAGTCCCCGTCCCACACCAGGCGTTGGTATAGTCCACGCCCCACACCAGGCGAACGTATAATGTACGTCTGACCAAATTTAGTCTTTCCACCGTATCGTCACACACCAGACTAAACCTAAAATTTGGTCTTTTTTTCCCTCTTTGGTTTTTGATTATACTCGCACCACTGCAGTTGCTCTTACGTTATGAAATATGGATATTAATTTCAAAATTTCCTCCAGCTGAGTGTTGTTTGCAACCGTTGGATCCGTAGTGTTGTTTTCGAGTTCTCATCATGATTGAACTTTCGAAGGATCTTGTCAATGTAATAGGACTGACAAATGACAAGACGATACCATACCAACACATACAGGGCCGAAAAATTGTTGACTATTGTCCAGAACCTCTAGGTGTATTGACCAAAAAGCAACAAATTCTGCATTATTTATTAGTATTATTATACCCCACCACGAATCTGAGATTACGAGGAAGATCATATTCTTGTTGGTCGAGTATAAGGAGGCCTTCTATATGGCGACTAAATAGATTTTGTCCGTCACATTTTTATGGTCCTTTTTTTTTTATTAATTTTTTTTCTCTTCATTAGATCAAAATTCGATTAATTTTGGAGTTTTCTTTCTCGGTCTTCAACTTAATTCAAACAATACTGTCGTAATAGTTATCAATTTCAATTCAATGACTTTAAACGATCTGCAACAACCTAGAATGCAGAATGGTGATGATTTTCAATTTTGAAATTAATCCATCAAATCTAGCTATTACAATGAATTTGTACCGAATTGGTTGACACAAACGAGCTTAATTACAACCCAATTGACCAATTTTATCGATTCTATTGTCTGATTATAGCTTATTTGATCTCTGTAAGAAACCAGAGTTGATCAATCACGACACATAAAGAGAGTTATTTTCCCAGAATTTCGGGTTAAGAAGATGGAGTTGCTGGCCGGTTTAACCTGAATATGACCCATAACCGGTAAAGATAAAGAAAAGACCAAATACTATTTTCACCCCTTTCTCTTCTCTTATTTCTATTCCACGTTCTCGTTCCTTCAGAGAGGCACAAATTTTCCCAAGGAAGAGGTGAATCAATTCGTCCAAAATTCACAGTGTATTGTAGTTTTCAGAAAAAAATCTTTAAGTTGGATTTCATTTGATCTCAGAAGTTCCCTAACTAACAAAAATTAAAGTGAATGAAAGAAGTGAAATAATTGTAAACTCACTGATTACTTCGCCATCAACCTTTGAAAGTGAAAGAGCTGCTACACTTGGATAGATTGAGTAACTTCCCAGTCATCATAAACAAAAATAAGAAAAACAGGTAAACTCTCTCGTAATTATCATCTCCTAAGAGCGTCCACAGTGGTACGATCATAACCAAAGATCAAAGACCAAAACAAACGATCAAATTTGAGTTTAGTCTGGTGTGTGATGTTACGGGTGAAAGACTAAATTTGATCGAGCGTACACTATATATTCGCCTGGTGTGGGGCGTGAGATATACGTCCGCCTGATTGGGGAGATTCTTAAAAAAAAAAGAAAAAAAAAAGAAAGAAGTGGGGCGGAGGTATAAAGCCCGCCCCACAAAAATTTTTTTGGAAAACAAAGAATGGGGTGGGGTATAATGCCCGCCCCATAAAAAATAAAAAATGGGGCGTAGACTTTACGTACGCCCTATGTGGAGCGTAGACTTTACGTACGCCTGCTGTGGTGCGGGGACTTTACGTACGCCTGGTGTGGGACGTAGATTATATAACCGCCTGGTGGTGGGGCGTGAATTATACGACCGCTCGACTATATCTGGGTTTGGTCTTGATCGCCGACCAAATTTGGTCTGGGTTTTACTCTTTGATCAAATTTTGATCGATGGTCCGTCCCACTACGCCAGCCCATTCGACTAAAAATTTGTTCTTAGTCGTCCACTGCAGTTGCTCCAAACCTTTTTCCCAAAACTTCACCACCATGAACATGTATCCCTTAAGTGTTTGATAAAATGTCTAGAGATAATTGTACTTTGATGACATTACGTACTTCTAGCTTCGAGTGGGGTCGTTGTGCATAATGACGAGAGGAAGGAAAAATCTTCACATACTTGGGAGTGTGCCAAGGTAATAAAAGTAGATTGGTATAATCATATTTTAAAACTAAATTGGTACGATCATATTGTGCTGACTTTAATAATGGTACTAAATTCTGTTTGAAAATTGACAGTAAAACAGGGTGAAGAAAAGAATGTTGTAATAGGGTTCAAGGCTCTAATGAAAGATTCTTTTCGACAATTATTCGACCCTTTTTTAATTGAATTGGCGAGTACAAACAGGTCAATGAATATCGCCGTCAGGATACTTGAAGCCCCACAACAGTGTTAGATTCAAAGCTTGTATGACCTTGATCCAACCAAGAACACACTGATTTTGTTATTGATGATGCTTGTAAGAAAGAAAACAGAGAGAGTTGAGATGTGTTTTGAATGAAAACAAGTCTCCTATTTAAAGAGGAAATCACACCCTTTGGAGATGACTCTTCATCTCTACAGGCATCTTTTCAGAGTGAACAGGCGCGTCTCTTCCTTCAATGCGTCCATTGGTGAAACGAGATTTCTGTTCAGTTTTCTAAATGCCTACAATTCAAGGGTTTGTTGAAAATATCCAACATTCTCCCCTTATTTTCAAAAAAACAAAAATAAGGAATAAAAAGTTTTAAAACTAGAGTGGCTACATCACCTAAGTGACTTCCTACGTACCCGATTGGGATCAAGCCAACGTAGTTCAAGCTAAGTTGAGACAAAGCATCATCGTGGAAACCAATACATAAATGATAGGTATCTTTTGGGGTTGAACCCCCACTTAGTGTAAGATATTCAAAGCTTTATCGAGGTCCTATGGTGAATTTAATCTTGAACCAAGTACCCCTTGTGATAAAGCCGGAACCTCCGCACATATTGATTTTAGGAAGTAGTGTGTTCCGTAGCTCGCACATTAACGGCCCTTTGCTTTCTCCTGGAGCGATTGTAAAACAAGATCAGCAGAGAAGCATCATGAGAGCTTTGGAGATAGATGGGGCAGATAGGACCACTGTAGATTTGCAGTTCACCGGTGAAGCAATCGATGAGTTTCCAAAGGAAGGATATATAACCATGGCGTTTCCAGCTTTGTTTCCTTATGGTACTGATGATTTACGGCAGTTAAGGATTAGGAAAGTCGGTGAATATCAGTATTTTCAAGGATGGGCGTTTTGCTCGGGACTCAAGATTCAGATATTTTGCTTTAAATTCACTTACAAGGTGGCGTGCATTGTCTTTAGGGGATGTTTATGTTAACAACAACCCTCAAGATGGTGAATTTTCGATTGAAAGAATTCAAGAAATGGTATTATCAGGGGACACCCGGTTAGTTTCTCGTGTCTCTTATCGTGCATAACAAATTCGCGGAACAAGAGCCTATTGGTACAACAGGTTAAAGGAACTTATGGCGATGGTGAAACGGTTGGGGCCACCAACTATATTTTTCACACTTAATGCTGCAGACTTGCAATGGCATGAACTCTACACACTCCTTGACCAGGAAAACAAATTGGAAACTTTGGATCAATCGGCAAGAAAACGGGAAAGAGCGAGGCTACTAAATGAGAGTCCATTGGTTGTGTCTTGGTTCTTCCAAAAACGAGTACAAATATTTTTCAAGGAGTACTTGAAGAAAGAGTTTGATGTAGTTGATCATGGGTATAGGTTTGAGTGGCAAAATCGGGGAAGTGGACATGTCCACGGTTTCTTGTGGTTTAAAGACAGGCCAGATGTTTCTCGTATTGCTACTGAAGAGCAAGTACGTCGTTGGATATGTGAATATTTTGATAGTATAGTTTGCACAATGAATCCCGATCCTGCATTCTCACTCGACAATCAAAATCATCCTTGTGCAAGGAAAGTTTCTTTGGAATCAAATTTAGATGAAGATGAGGCTGATTATGCATCTCTTGTGAATTGTGTTATGCGACACACTCGATGTGGAGACCATTGTTTGAGGATGAGCAAGACCACGAGAAGACAAGTGTTTCGATTTAAGTTTCCATTTGAGATTCTACTAGAGTCTAAGCTTGTCGAGGAGCCGCCAAATAGCAATATGTATAGATTCGTTGGGCGAAGAAATGATCCACTAGTTAATTCTCATAACCGATCAGTTCTACAAACCAGGAGAGCAAATATTGATTGGTCAGCTATAACAACTACAGAATATGTAACTCGATATATCGCCAAGTATGCAGCAAAAATCGGAACAAGCATGATACTTTGCGTGGAATAATCGATGATCCGCAACGACCATGTCGTGATTCAACATCTGCAAAACCCAAACCCTACTATAATCATAGAAGATGGTGCAAATACATATCCGAGGCTGTTGTCATGATTTTGCCCGAATTGATCGGGAAACAAATCATGACGGATACTGATCAATGGGAAGCTTTTTATAGACAACAAGTATTATTAAATAGTTTTTACAAGAGTGTGGGAGAAGCGAAAGGAAATTTTAGGACGTGGTCTGAATGTTATGCTGGACTTAGTGCCATTGGAAATCAACCGGTAGATCTTGAAATGGTTGAGGATGAGTTTGAAGATGAAATTGATCCAGAAGATGAACAATCAGAGGAATGGATGATTGCAGCGGGAATGGCACCCAATTTTAGGCAAGTACAGGATACTGATCTAGGTTCACGATCTCTTGATATCGAACACAATTGGTCCGAAGGTTTGCAAAATTACTCCTCCATTGATGAAGATAGCAGATTCATCCACACGCTGGGACAAACGGCTCAAGAGAAAAATTCAGTTGCCGGTCAAAATATTCCTCTTACTATTTTGTCAAATCAGAAACAGGCAGCTCTTGATTTTATTTTACAATCTTTGAGATCTCATTCAACCATTCGGTTAATTATCAGCGGAGGGGAAGGCACGGGAAAATCAACACTTATCAACTCTATTGGCGACATACGGCAATTGCCACCGGTTTTTGATACTCCATTGTATGCTCAAGGCGGGCGAAACTTGCAATTAACAGGCTCTTTCTCTTACTCTGTGTTCGAACATTGTGTTCGCCTCGAACATGTCTTCCGACAATCTGGAGATGAAGAGTCACTTTTCAGAGAAGCGTTGTTACGATTAAGTGATGGGTCGTCTACTATTCATGATTGGAAACTTTTTAAGACTAGAGAATACATGATTCTTACAGAAGAAGAGAAAAACAATTTCAAACATGCTCTCCGTCTTTTTCCCACCAAGTGAGGTGCTGCCACCTATAACTATGAACGCCTCAGGGAGCTTGGGCGTCCCGTTGAACGTATTACATCAAAGAACAATTGTCAAACAGCTAAGAAAGCAAATTCCGATGAAACAAAAGGTTTACAAGAAGTTGTATTGTTATCAAAGGGTGCAAGGGTGATGTTGTGCAAAAATCTATCCACTCAACATGGTTTGGTTAATGTCGCAACCGGAGCCGTCGTGGACATTGTATACAAAGAAGGGGAAAAACCGCCGGAGATGCCTATTGTTGTTATGGTGGGATTTGATAAGTATACCGGTCCAAGAGTATACAATGGATCGAGTATGATTCCGATCGCGCCAATCACAACAAGCTCGATATCAACTACGGGGATAACTTGCCAGCGGACTCAGTTACCATTCATTCTATGTTGGGCAATCACTGTTCATAAAAGTCAAGGATTGACACTTGACCAGGCGGTGGTGGATATAGGACTGGGAGAGAGTCTTGGTCTGACCTTTGTGGCACTATGACGAACAAGAAGACTAAGAGACCTTGGGTTTTTTCGGATGTTCAGTTTCGACGGAATAAGAAAAATGAGAAGATTTTTGATGGGTGCGAAATCCGAAGGGGGCATGGGGGATAAATGATATGTTGACACATATCTTTAATTCCCATGAATTATGTTTCCAATAATATAAAAGAAATGTATTTTTGGACAGAAAACTTGTTTTCTTAATTGTTGTTGGTATTATTGGAAACAGAATTCACGGGAATTAAAGACATGTGTCAACATATCATTTGTCCCCCATGCCCCCTTCGGATTTCGCCCCCATCAAAAATTTTCTCAAGAAAAATCAGTGAATGTCTGGGGCTTCCTAAAAGACGGCAGGAAGAGGAGCGGCTGCAACAATTATCAAGTGCAACAATATGTATATGAGGTAGGTCATCTATGTTTCTAGCGAAAACATGTGGTGTTTACGGGTAGGTTTCTTTGTCGGCCCTACTGCTACAACAGTAGTCTAATTAGTTGTTTCCATCTCTGCTTTTCGTCCTCAGAAAATGCTTGATCAAACTCGGCTCAAATGGGTCCAAGAACATAGCTCAGTGGTATCACATCAACTCCAGTAAGGAAGAAGTCAAGAGTTCGATCCCCATCGTGGTAGATGTTAGTATTTAATTAGTTGTATAGAGGGGTTTGGCGGGGTTGTGTCTAGCAGTGGGGCTAATCCAACTTGCTGGATTTGGGTAAGGGTCTGGGTAAGGGTCCAGCTTTAGCCTATAAGAAAAAATAAAAAAATAAAAGAAAAACCTCTTCTTCTCTTCATATTTATGATTCTCTTTTGTTTTTTCAACACATTAATAACGATGATGAAGGTGATTAATTTCGGGGTGAATTAGTAGAATGGTTGATTTCTCTACTTCTTCTGGTATCTATGATTTCTCTTCTTATTAGGACTCTTGCCTAAACTACTGTCTTTCTGTATCCAGTAATTAGTTTACGTTTCCTTATTTAACCAGAATTCTAAGCTATATAAGATGGTTTTGGATGATCAATTCCTGAGTTTCCAGTGTAAGCATCCTAACATCTTCGATTCTGGAACTAGGGTTTAAGAAATTACAGATTTTTAAAATTGGGTTTCTGCTGAATTAGAAGAATTCACGAGTTGTATAGTTTAGTGAAGCTTCTTTAAGCTCTTTAGGGTTTGGGTTTTGAAGTTACAGTGGAATCAAGCTTTTGTGTGACTGAGTGGTTCACTAATTAATGAAGATGAGAATTGCAGTAGAAGGATGTATGCATGGAGATCTAGACAATGTGTATGCAACGTTATTACATTTGGAAAAAGTTGAGAACACAAAAATTGATTTGCTAATCTGTTGTGGTGACTTTCAGGCTGTAAGGAATGACAGGGATTTGGAGAGTTTACACGTGAAGAATGAACAATACAGGACTATGAATTCATTCTGGAAGTATTACTCTGGTCAAGAAGTTGCTCCATTTCCTACAATCTTTATTGGTGGGAATCATGAAGCATCCAATTACTTGTGGGAGTTGTATTATGGAGGTTGGGCAGCGCCTAATATATATTTCCTGGGATTTGTCGGGGTGATAAAGTTCGGAAACTTACGTATTGGTGGACTATCTGGAATTTACAATGCTCGCCATTACCACTCAGGACATTACGAGAGGCCTCCTTATAACGAGAATGATATTCGATCTATCTATTGTGTGCGTGAGTATGATGTCTACAAGATCATGCAAGTTGAAGAACCTATAGATATTTTCCTCTCACATGACTGGCCTGTTGGCATCACCCACTATGGAAATTGGCAGCAACTGGTTGATTCCAAGCGCTATTTTATGCAAGAGATTCAAGATAAAACCTTGGGAAGTAAAGCTGCTGCGGATCTGCTAGAGAAATTGAAGCCTCCTTACTAGTTTTCAGCTCATCTGCATTGCAAATTTGCAGCATCGGTCCAGCACGGGGAGAGTGGTCCAATTACAAAGTTTCTTGCACTTGATAAGTGTCTCCCAGGTAGCGAATTTATGCAGATTGTGGATTTTCCATCAGAGCCTGGACCATATGAGATTCAGTATGATGAAGAATGGCTTGCAATTACAAGGAAATTCAATCCCATTTTTCCTTTAACCAGAAATACCGCATGGTTGGGGAGTGTTCAGCTCGACAAGCAAGATCGCGAGTGGGTTAAGAATAAGCTGGCAACTACAGGCCCCAAGCCTTTTGATTTTGTGCAGACTGTCCCTCCCCACAATCCCAACCAGCCGATGTTGAGGGGTTCCTTTCCTGAGCAACCGAGAAACCCTCAAACAATGTCTCTATTGCAGCTTTTAGAACTCCCATGTCTTCTTGATACCGCAGCAGAATCAAAATATAGTCCTATGCACTATAGTTCTAAGCATATAGATGAAGTGGCTTCTGATGGTGATGACGTGGATGAAATTGAACTTCCCGAAGGTGATGTGGATTCTTAACTTACATGTTAAGCTTGTTTTGGGTGATGTTATTCCCATGATCATAATCTTACTCTTTATTCCTTACATTTCATAGGAATGCTAATATGCTATTATAGCGTGATGTTTGGGGGTATTCAACCAATTTTTTGACGGTTTACGCCCCTCTATGAAACTTTGATAGACTCGATATTAGTGACCTTGTGTTATCAGTTGAGTCATTGTATATATTGAAAAGGTAATATTCAACAGTAGGTCGAATAGAGCTTATGCTCATCTGCTAGTTGATGTTCAATAACATATATATTCTTTTTTTTTCCTGCATGTGTGGTTGTAATTGTGAAAAAGCATTTTTTTTTGCATAGTCTTGAAATCCGTAATGAGAAGAGGATTAATTGACTTTGTTGGAATAGGACATTATTTGTGATACAAATTGCAGTTGCAAGTACATTTACATGTTAGCTAGACACCATGGAAGAAGGAAGATAATCATTGGACCTGCATGCATATTACTTGAAACGCCAATGTGTTCGATTCGGATGCTTATTATTTCTTTTTCTTTGACCTTACTCTAGAGTTAATACCTCTAGTTCCATTTTCCTTGTTGGGGTAACCCGACAAAATGATGCTGCACATTACGATTTCGCCATCTTCATTATGTTTTTTATTTTATTTTATTTATAATAAATAAGCTTCATAGCATCATAATTAAATCTTCCCTGAAATATATGTTGAAGATGGGATTCAAGTGCAGCTGCTCAAATGGATGATGCAGCAGTCACTACATGCAATTTAGGGGCCTGCTCTGGAATCTTTAATGGTGGCAGAATTTTGAAATAGAATTGAGATGTCAGTACAGATCCTTGCGAGGTGATAGGATGCATATTAGCTAGTAGAGTTTCATAGTTGAGCTACTTCGATACTTTAGGGTAGCGCAGAATTAAATCTTAGAATCCGTTCTTTACTGTCAGAGTTTCAATAGGACCGCGGGGGAAAATAGGGAATCTTTTGTGGTAGAGCTGCGGCACTAGGTCACTTACACTACTATGATTAGAAGAGTTTGAGGTCTTTGTATGCAGGATCTATAACTTCCTGCATTTTTGACTATTTCAGGAAATGTCTGAGAATGGCGTTCAACCTACTGTTGTTACATGTGGGACTCTTAGCAAGTTTTATTTTAAATCTGAAACTTTCTTTATGCTTGATTCTTCTGAAAGTTTTTGCAGTTTGCCTTTGAATGTCCTAGTGATTGTTATAACTCATTCATCGGAATTCAACCGAGTCCTGACCAAATTATGTGCTTTAGTGTATAGCATTTTGTTATTAGCAACAGGCTTTTATTGCAAATTTGTCTGGTTCATTTGATGTTCCCATTTTTTTGTGTTTTTTATGGTTTGGGTCATATGTATGGGAAGGGAAAATCTGAATGTACCAAGTCTATAGCTCGTATGTACTCGCAATGTTGTAAAAGATCCTGCTTGGTCAATGAAACATCATATACCTGGAAAACTTTAATAAGAAAGTACAGATCACCCAAAGACTATTATTTGACTAATGGAAACTTTCATGCTTGAAAGGCAACTTTATCCATTATTTGCATTGATAGGTTTAATTTAAGTTGTTGCAATGCAGGAGCTTGTAAGATGGAATTTACCGGTTAGACCTATACTGGGCCCAATTATGTATACTAGGCCCAGTTAAAATGTAAGACGCGGTCGGGTCCATGTAACCGCCAGTTCATTTCGTATTCAAGTCCCAAACATGTTACCTTTGTTGAGGCGGGGAATAGGGTTTATATTGAAAGAAGTAGTAGAGCTCTCAAGGTTCGGTTAAGTTTATTTGAACAGAGAAATTCTTCATGCCTGCAAATACTGTGGTATATTCACTAATTTGCGTTAGATTTGATGGGGATATGTAAGTTCAGATGGATATTCGGAGGAGAGTATATACAGATGAGTGGTCGTTCTGGCAATCGAGAAATGGCGGAATGTGTATTCTATGAGAAGCCGGAACCATCTACAGAAAGCCTATGTAGATAGGAAAAAAGAAAATCAATAAACTACGAAGTAGGATCCAATATCCCTAAACTCGATTCTGAGGTGGTTGCCAAACATGAATAAATACAGTAATCAGTTCTAAAACACTCACTTGAAATTAAGATCGCAGATTATTATGTTAATCAGTAGTCGCACGTAATAATAATCTCGGCGTAAAATAGAAAAGTAATAGCCAACTCAGTAGGCTCAGCGGCACAATATACTACTGTATAAAGACTCGTACTCAACCAGGAAGACTCAGATCGAGCAGCGTCCAGTTCCCCGATATTCCTACGGTGCAACGAGGACGAAAACAAAAACGAAGAGTAAAAGAAATATAAACAAACACACCAGTAGTACAATACCCCCTGCAACCAACTTCAAAGAAATCCAAGCCCTGTCCGACCATAGACTGCCTAAATCAGGTTTCGCTTCTGAATTATTAGACGTCTTGCGATTCTCCTTGACTGCCTTATAACTGATCATATCGGTAGTTGCCCGGAGAGTCAAATCCAATAAGTTCTCAATATCCAAGTAGTTCGCCGCTGAGGTAATGCCGAACAATGTAGTTTGCTTGTTGACCTTATTAACAAATTCAGCATCCCACTTCTTAAGTTCTTCCATGTCGCCCCCGTCCGGACTTTGAACATGCTTCTCGCAGTATTCAATAACTTTAGCCAAAATGTTGCCCGTGACATTGGGTAAAGGTAAAGATACAAGATAACCTCTCTAAAATTCCACTGCCGCACATCCCTCAAGATATGACCATTAACGCAAGTTCAAAAGAACTCTTCCCCATTTGATGTCATTCCCGAAAGAACAACAAGAGCGACCTTAATTTCGAAAGAAAAGAAGGATTTTTGTTGGACACAAAAAAAACCATGAGAATGATTTCCTATATCCAAAAACTCAATCAAATTAATCACAAGTAAACCCATGATTAATTCAATCGGAATACACAATCAAATTAAACACAAAAAGTGATCAATTCAATTGATTGTGCTCAACATAAGATAACTTATGGAGACACGAAAAAACTCAACTAGATTAATTACAAGAGAACCCATAATTAATCTAATTGGAATACACAACTAAACTAATCACAAGATTAATCAATTTAATTGTCATTTGTTTTGCTCGACATAAGAAAAACGGAGCAATAACTAAATAACCAAACAAGATGATTAACTTAGTCCAATATGCTCGACATAACATATCTCGCGGAACAACAACTAAGCTAAAAATCAACTTGATTGTATGGTGCTCAACATAAGATACATTACGGAGCCTCACAATAATATGGATCATGGATGATCAATACTGCGAAAAACACAAGGATTCATTCTATTTTCCACCATTATTTGCATAACGATATTAATAGACATAATCCTTGAAAACAAAAGATTTTAACCTATCTTCCATCAAATATTTGACAATATAGGCTTAACTTTTGTATTTGTCAAAAGTCTATTCATTCTTAAATCAATATGTGAATATCAACAACAAGTGACTTTACTTTTGACAACATATGGGACAAACATAGTTCATGGATGTAAACACCAATATCCCATAACAAATTGCAGTATACAAAATCATAAAGATTAAATACTGCAAAACATCATCCTCCGAATATTTTTAGAATTTAAACCAAATAAACCTAAAAAAAAAACAAGAAGATGAAAAATAATAATAACTATGTGTAGTCACAATCATTGATATTCAAAGCACTAATTATTCTTCCAACTAAACCAAAAAGAAGACATACTAGGCAACAAAACAAGAATCATGATTTAAACACCCTAAACTCTGTCAGCAACTAGGGATTGAACACGGACGAGCTCATCAGTTGCCTTCTTTAGTTTGTCTTTCAGAAAATCAAGATTCCTTGTTGCAATTCCGAGTTGTTCACGTACTGCTTCAAGGTCTCGAAGAAGATTTCCTACCAGTTGTAATAACATCTGAACTGGTAGATTGTTTTCATGATCAACAACATGAAAGCATGTTATAGAAACAGGATTCAACTTAGGAATATTGCACTTCTCAACTTCATCAACCGTAGCTTCCATCCATTGTGTACACACAAAAAGAATCCAGTAGAATCTTTTGACCTTATGGAACAGTGTATTTAAAAGGTGTTCCAAGAAACCCTAGGAACCATGACGTTCGTGTGGGTCCGGTATGTGTACTCGGTCAATCACACATGTGAGACCCGAAAAAGGAAGCACAATTATGCAAAGAAAATTGCCGAGTGACAGACACTCGGAGAAGGGATGAAGGAGAACAAGGACTAGAGAAGATATTAAAACTTAACAAAGAATCTAATACAACCCTGACAACTTTCTCAAGATGAGCATCTTGAGAACAAAGAGCATCCTTCTTCATTAAAAGAGGGATGCACCCTTATGCAGTCATGGTGTATTAAGATGAGCATCCTGCTCATCAATATTTACTTCTTCTTTTTCCTTTTCAAGGGTATACAGATAGACATTACCTGTCACTGCTGAAGTAGTTTTATCAAGAGGAGAGTTAGGAGTACCCGAATCAACTGCTTTCCATATTTTCTTGATGCTCCGTTTGAGTCTGTTTACACTGGTTTTCAGATCTGACACTCGATTGTTGATATGTATGAAGTCTGGAACAGGAGTCTTGGATTTGCATCCTTCTTTAGGGAGAGATGAGGAACTCAACTTTTTTTTCTTCCTCCTATGCCTTTTCCTCTTTGCAGGGTCAGACATTCTTTTGCCATTCTTCCTTCTTTCATTGTAGGAATTTTTTGTATTGGACACACAATTAAGAAAGGACTTATCACAGTACATTCCTCGAGTGTAAAAAGTGCTTTTTACTCCAACAACGTGTGAAACCGGTTTAATAACCTCTTTAGACATCCATGCAAGAATTTTATGAAGCTTTTCATTCCTCAAACGAAAACGACATCTTTGCTCGGAATGTCCCTTGTTCCCGCAGTAATAGCATTTAAGAGGTCTATATTTAACCTTTCTCTTGTGAGTAGATTTTGAAGGAACTTTGAATCCTTATTTTTAATATCATTGCAAGCTGCCAGTGGTCTTTCACATGGAGAATTATCAACATCTTTAACAAAATTAATCTTACTAGTTTTTGGAGCGTCTATTCCTTTATAGCCCAGACCACGTGTGTCACGATGTTCTTTACATGCTCCAAGCATAGAAGATAATTTTGTAGAGCTAGAATTGAATCTATTCAGACTCTCTTCCAGTGATCTTACCTTTTTAAGGGCAGCTGCAAGTTCAGTCTTCAAGGATTTTTCTTTGGCGAGAAGACTGCATTCTTTGTCGTTAAAACATTTTTGTTGAGATTCACATCTTGCTTCAGTCTCTTCAAGCCTTTCCTTCAACATAAAAAGATTTCGAAACAGGTTATCACACTCATACCTTTTTGTGCGAGCATCTTCTTCACGATCTTTAACGGTAGATTGTAAGAGTTTATATCCACCATCATAACCTTTAAAGAGTTTTCTCAACTTTATGTTTTTTTGACAAAGAGGACCCATGTATTTTCTCAAGCAGGTTGTTGACTTCATTTCTTTCAAAGCACGGTCAAACAAATTGATATATTGAGAGACTTCCTCATCAATACTTTGTCCCTCTTCTGAATCACTATCATCCGAAAGATCATCCAACTTTTTTGTTCATCAAGGGATTTTTTCCAGTCGAATGTAGATTCAGTTGATGGACAAGGATTAGATTTTTTATCAGAAGTTTCAGGACTTTGAAACTTACCAGAATGTCTCTGAACTGGTGTTTCGTTAACAGAGATAGTACTTTTGTCCATAGAGTCAGATCGCTACAAACACAAACTTATAATGTCTTAAACGTGTTTGCCTGCTCTGATACCGATTGAAAAAACGGGGGTCTAACAACACCACCCAATATTTCGTTTAGCAATCTGTATGGACTAACTCCGAAATACTTTCTAGAAAATCAACCAGACAGTCAGACTCAATCTAAGTGGAAGTATCTCAAGGAGTTAATATCTCTCTCTTGTTTTGATTTACTCGAGCTAATAGAAATCAACGAGTCCTTAATCAAACACAAGGAATAACTTGGATGGTACCAAAGACCAATATCCAAGGATCAATCAATGACAATCAACAACCAAAGGTTGGGTTACTCTAATTGATGATCTAACACACAACCTGTATTATTTCAATTATAAAGATAAAACAATATAATGCAGAAAATGAAATAACACAGACACCAGAAATTTTGTTAATGAGGAAATCGCAAATGCAGAAAAACCCCGGGACCTAGTCCAGATTGAACACACACCGCTACAGACACTAGCCTACTCCAAGCTAACTTCGGACTGGACTGTAGTTGAAACCCAATCAGTCTCCCACTGATCCAAGGTACAATTGTACTCCCTACGCCTCTGATCCCAGCAGGATACTTCGCACTTGATTCCCTTAGCTGATCTCACCCACAACTAAGAGTTGCTACGACCTAAAGTCGAAGACTTAACAATAAACAAATCTGTCTCACACATACAAGTCTATCAAAGGATCAATCTGTCTCCCACAGATAAACCCTAAAGGTTTTTTCCGTCTTTTAATAATAATCAGGGTGAACATGAGCCAATTGATAATCCGGTCTTACATTCCCGAAGAACACCATAGAGTTATTAATCACCTCACAACAATCTTAATCGTATGGTAGCGAAACAAGATGTTGCGGAATCACAAGCAATGAGACGAAGATGTTTGTGATTACTTTTTATATTTTGCCTATCGGAGATATCAATCTCAAGCCAATCAATCTGATTTTACTCGTACGATAGAAGATGCAAGATCAGATCACACAACTACGATAAAAGTAGTATCGGTCTGGCTTCACAATCCCAATGAAGTCTTTAAGTCATTAACCTGGTTTTAGAAGAAGAAAACCAAAGGTTAAAGGAGAAACGACTCTAGAACGCAAACTAGTATCACACGTAAGGTGTGGGGATTAGTTTTGCACAAGGCTAGATGTCTCAGTTATATAGTCTTTCAAATCAGGGTTTGCAATTAAGTTACCTTGGTAACAAAGCAATCAATATCCATCGTTAGATGAAAACCTGATTTAGATTCAAGCTAATATTTCTCAACCGTTAGATCGAAAAGTTAGCTTGTTACACACACTTGACAATGCACGCTTCTAGGTTTGTTAACCGTACCCAAATGTATGCACTTGTTGGTTCAACAATAGTTAACCAAATGGTTAGCCATATGCACATTCCATATCAACCACGTTTTTCTTCACCATAACTAGTTCAAATGACTTCAAATGAACTAGTTAGAGAGTTGTTCAATTGCAAGGAAATCTCATGTACTACACAAGACACAATTGAAGCAAAGATGATTTGATTCACTCGAATCGTTTCATGGAATTTTATAGCCACGGTTTGCAAACTGCATTCCTTAGTCTTTTTAAGTTTAAGTTCAGAAATCATCTTCAGATATATAACCTTCTCATGTTCGCAGACTAGGTTCGTGGACTTAAGTTACCGGGCATAGTTTACAAACTCCAGCAGAAATTCTCGGGTATGAGAACTTCTCCGGTTCGCGGACTAGTTTCACGCAAGTAGTTTGTCAACTCCAGCAGAAATTCTCGGGTTTGAGAACTTCGGCAGTTCGCGGACTCAGTTCGTGGACTTGGCTCATGGTTGACCCGGGAAAGCGTATAAAATTGAAGCGAAATGAAAACGCGGGCCTACAGTAATACCGCAAGTGCACGGTCGTCAGTTGTAGCTCGTGCAAGTACGGGTCGATCCACAGAGACTGGGTGTGTTTGGAGTTCTCTAGCTATTTTGGGCTCTAATTTGTTATTGGGCTATGAATAATCAATGGGATTTTGAGTGCTAATGGGTTATGAATACCCTTGGAATGAGTTGGGCTTTCAGTGGTTTTGATGGGCTGAACTTGGGTTCAGTTGGTTTCTGATGTGAATTGAACTGAGCTTGATCTTTGGATTGAACTGGGTCTTTGCCTCAGTGAACTGGGCTTCAGTTTGTACAAACAATGGACGGTGGGCTTAGAGAGTTTTTGGTCAAGAAGAAAAGAAGTGACCAGGAGAGACAGGTAACAGTGAGCAACAATGGCTCTAGGCCAAAACAACAAAGATAGAGGAAGAAGGCAGTGAGGCAATAATACAAAGGCAGTTAGCCTAAGGCAAAGACAATGAAGAAAATTAAACAAGACAATGAATAAACAGCAAAGAACTAAACAACAATGCACTAAACAAAGCAGTGACAAAAGATTGTGAAAGTGATGAAGATAGTAGTGAAATAATGAGGCAATGGATGATAAAACAATAAACACAAGGTAATAGTGAAGTAAATGTGACAGTACAATGAAACTACAAGCAGAGAACAATGGAACCAAGGCCTAAGCCAAGGGCAGGGGAGATGGTGAAGGTGAAATGGTGAAGATGAGCCTAGGCATACTACTAGAGTGGGAAGAGAACTAGTTTGCTCACAGTCACTAGTGAGCACTAGTTTCTCCCCACTGCTCAATCAATACAGTGCCTCAAAGCTAAACTTCTACCACTAACAGTGAACAAAACATGAATTTAAACACAATAACATAACATGGGAAGCACATAACAGTGAAGGTGAAATGGTGAAGGTGAAATGGTGAAGGTGAGATGGTGAAGGTGAAATGGTGAAGGTGAGCCTAGGCATACAACTAGAGTGGGAAGAGAACTAGTTTGCTCACAGTCACTAGTGAGCACTAGTTTCTCCCCACTGCTCAATCAATACAGTGCCTCAAAGCTTCTAGCCTAACATTCCATCACTTCTTGACAGTGAATTGAAACAACAGTTGAGGAACTAAACCTTTAAACACTAAACATAACATTGAACTAACATTAAACACAAAACTAAATTGAAATTAGAAACAAACAGAAATTATAAGAACATAAATTAAATGAACATGGAATTAAACATGAAATAAAACAGAAATTGAAAATTAACTAAAATTGATTTGAAACTGAAATTGAACATTAACAGAACTTCACAGTCCTGGACACTGGCTAGTCCAGCATAAGCCTTTACATCACACCAGTCCCTTCTATTTATACCCACAGACCCAATTTGGGTTTTCCCCCAAATTACAAAATTAGGGTTCTTCCCAAAAAAATCCCTAAAATCAAACAGAAATTAGGTAAATTGTTTCTACCTAATTTGACAGTACAAATCAGACCCATATCTTCTGAGGCTCTCCCTAACAGAAAATTAGGGTTTTTTAAATAAATTCCCCCAAATTGACAGTAGACTAGGGTTTTGATTTTCGAACTTACCAAACGTGATAAGACGAGTCCGTATTCAACCCATGCTTCTTCTCCCTTCTCTGCTCCTTCCCATGCCTTCAATTTCTCTTTCTAGCTCGAGCTATTGTACCAATTTCTTTCCTAGGGTTCTGAGAAAGAAAAGAAAAGAAATTGGTAGGATAGATGGCTAGAAGATGGGGGGAGTGATTATAGTGGAGTTGGTGGTGGTGTTTAGGTGGCTATGGAGTAGGTGGTGGCGATGGCAGTGGCAGGGTGATGGTGGTGGTTCTGCAACTGTCGGGGTAGGGGAGAAAGGAGGTGAAGGTCGATTGTTTTGGGAAGAAGGGGATGTTTGGTTAGGTCATATGGTTCGGTCGCTATGGTGTGTAGCGGGATCATCGAGTTCGATGTTTGGCGAATCTCGACCGTGGGATATGGAGATGAAAGATCAATCTGACGGTGAGATGAAGTGGATCCTGCAGAGACCGTTGGATTATACAATACAACAAAATTAACGACACCAGATGGAGTTATGTGTTGTAGTGTTAATCGGAAGTATCGAGGTTTGATGCGCAGGCAAAGAAGCGACCGTAGGATGCAGATGCGATCCAATCTGACGGTCGGGAATGGAGGCGGGTATGGATATAGAAAATGGGTTTGGGTAAGGGTTTTGGGCCTTGGGTATGCCAAGCCCATATCTTCTTTAAGAACAATTCTTCCTTCTTGAGCCCATTCCTAGCTTTTTGGACGTGCGCTCCATTCTTTGCGGCTTCCTTGCGTAATTTCTTCCGGCTTTTCACCACTCTTCAGCTCTTTTCCGCTCCGCAAGTCATCCAGACTTTATTTATTACCTAAAAATGCAAAATTAATTAATAAAAATATTTATTCTTGAAAACAATGAAAATACAGAATATGGGATAAAATGTAGAATTACTGCACAAAAGATGAGTTAAATGTCAACAAAAAGGGATAAATATATACAATATTTGGCACTCATCAGCTCACGCCATTCTTCCGGTTCTCTTGATCAACAAAGTTCGTAAACTTTGGTTCAAGGAATATGACTTATACATAAATGTGTTTCCACAACAATGCTTATGTCCATCATTGGCTATGTAATCTAAACTCTCGTTTCAATCATTGAAACATTCTTAGAGGACGTTATATAGTTGTTACACCATTTCTCGTCAAAGAAATTTTCAAGCTGATTGAAACATATCATGACTTTCGTTACATGGTAAAGATAAACTTGGTTAAAGCGAAAAGCTTACCAACTCATATTTCGAGATATAAATAGGCGAGGTATACTCGGCTCGAAATACCAAATGTGTATAATAAAGTCTATATATATAACATACGACTTTTTGTCTCAAATAGTAGGAGATAGAGTAGATAAACTTTTGCGTGATAGATAAGTTCAAGTCTTCACATACCTTTTTGTCGAGAAGCTCCACCGGTTCCTTGAGTAGTTCTTCTACTTGTTTGATGAATCGCCACGAAGTCCTTGAGCTCAACTACACTTTCTATCCTAGTCTAAGACTTAGCTATAATAGACTAGAAATCAAGACTTATAGTTTTGATCACTAATATTGACAAACATGCTTGAGATAACAACGCATGCGAGTTCGACCGAACAATGATCTAACACTTGTCATACAAGTTAGGGTTTTTTCCCAAGTCTATTTAAGAGCTTCTAGTTATTATTTTAGACAGTTGAATTTGATTAATAATATAGTTATTATGAAAGTCTATATACAATCTATTTAAGAGCTTCTAGTTCTTTCCCTTAATAATAATGATTTGATTAATATAATTATTTTATTGAACTTGTTCAAGTTTAGTTATGATTTTTATTTATTTTCGGGAAACCGAGGCTTAGATAATTATCTTCGTCCATAGTCGTTATTCCTAGGAGTAATTGGAGGTCTGAACAAATTATCCCTTTTCTTTCTTTTCAAGAATATCCGCTGCACTATATATAGACTTTCATAATATACACATTTGATATTTCGATCCGAGTTTATCTCTCTTATCTATTTCTCTAAATATGTGTTGGAAGCTTTTACTTTAACTATGTTCATCATTATTCTTGATGAGTTTAGTTGGAAACAGTCTATTTGTTGGAAACTAAATATCATGTCTAAAGATGACCATGTGGAAATTGCCTTGAAACATCTTACATGATTTGTGTGAGACAAAATTTTGAAGTTGACTTGGAAAGTTTTGTATTGATCATTCAATGACTTGAAAATGTTTTAAAGCTAATATTTTGTGTGAGACAGCTATTATCGTCTTCTAATGATGTTTCAATGATTTAAATGGGAGTTAAGAACTATTAACCATGTCTGGATACGATATAGTATGCGTACCTAGTATGCAAACTGTTTTGATATGATTCAGGTCTGGGAACCTTTTTTTACGTACCTAGTATATGGGAATGGTTTTACCAGTAAAGGTACGGGAACCTTGTTTGCGTACCTAGTATGCAAATGGATGGACAAGGCCAAGATTCGGAGCTGTTGTTCGCGTACCTAGTTGGCGAACACAGTGGTTATGTTCTTGAATCGGTCATGTATGTTTTTCATACTCATGAACTAAAACATTTATTATCTAAGGAATGCCAAGTTTACAAACTGTGGATTAATGTTTATGATTTGCTCATGTATAAGTACTGTGTAAGATTACGAATCAAACCGATTCCCATTCAATTGGTTCATAAATATTTCTATGAAATGGTGAATGATTGAACAACTCTATTTGAAACGCAATTAGATTCATTTGATTATCTTTCATGTTTGATTGATCATCATATTTGATATAGAGGTGTTAGATGAATATGGTTAAGATGAAAGTGTTCATATGGCTAACTTCGGTTAACTATTATTGATCCAACTCAATATACACGTTTAAGTATCGGTAACCCATATCTAAATGAATGTATATTTCATTTGTATGGAGAAAGCTAAGATCATCTAACGGTGGAGAATGAATGTTTATTTTCTAAGCAGACTTAGATTGAATCTTGATTAATGGTTTCATCTAACAGTGGACATTGATTGTTTTGTTACTAAGATATCTTAGCTTTGATTGTAAGCAACCCGAATTTTAATATATAAGAAAGATCTCTAGTAACTGGGAAACCTAATCCCCACACCTCATGTGTGTTACTAGTTGTGTAGAGTCGAATCTTCTTTAACCTAGGATTTCCTTATAAACCATTATAGGTTAACGACTTAAAGACTTCATTAGGATTCTAAAGCCAGTTCCAACTATTTTCTCTGTAGTTGCGTATTCCGATCTTACTTGTTTTATCGTGTTGAGTTTTCTTTTCTCTAAGATTTAATCGATATTTATCTTCATTAGGTAAGATATAAAAAGTAATCCCAATAGTTATTCGTCTCAGTTTTTGTGATTCTGCAATAACTTCTTATATTACCATATAGGTAACTTATTGTGAGGTGATTGATATTCTAGGATGTTCTTCGGGAATATAAGACTGGTATCAATTGGTTCTTGTTCACCTTGATTTATATAAAGACGCAAAAAAAACCGAATAAGATAGACACTTCTATAGGAGACAGATTCATTTGTTTATAATTCTTCGACTTTGGGTCGTAGAAATTCTTAGTTGTGGGTGAGATCAGATAAGGGAATCAAGTGCGTAGAATCCGACGTGGTTACGGAGGAGTGAGGAACGCGACTGTACCTTAATCGGTGTGAGACTTGGTTAGGGATCATATACCAGTATGAAGCAATGTAGTCGATCTCGGATTCCGGTTTGTCTCGGTTCCGAGCGAGACTGGTACAACGTTGTCTCGGGGAAATTCCGTTTCCAAATCTCGGTGTAATCTCGGTTCCAACTTTTATATATATAATTTCTACATATGTTTTTACTTACAAGTATAGATAATGAATATATAATAAATTGTAATATGACTGATGCACCGGAAATAAGTTCTTACCAATATTCTCTTCTACGCGAAGAACAAAGTACCTGGAAAAGCAATGAAAATAAAATCAGCTGCTATGCAAGTATAAAATTATCGTAACCATTTTCAGACCAATGACAAAGAGTCTCAAGTTCCAACTCCAAACACAAAATTGAAACACATAGAACAGCTATATGACGTAGTTCATATGCAAAGTTATCCCTATAATACTTAAGATTACACATTATTCAATGAATTACAATGGAGACTAATTTGACAAACCTGCTGCTGTCAATTACATCCTCCACTGGATGTGGCTCTTCGCTTCTCAGAAATGCCCGAGCATAAAGCTCTCCTGGTTTGAATTCAGATGACCATTATGAAATAAATGATATGCTACATAATTAGTAGTTAACACGAAGAGAAGTTAACACGAAGTAATGTTAACACGAAGTGAAAAATGGTTCAACCAAACAAAGTTAATATGATTCAACTTGTCTCGGCCGGAATTCCAGTTCATTTCCGCCTCATCTCGGCCGGAATTCCGGTTCTTTTCCGGGTACTTTTCGTCCCGGCGGAAAGTTGTGTTTCGTTTTATGTTGGTCCGAAGACGAAAATTCCGCCGGAATTCCGACCGAGATGTCCGAAATTGACTACATTGGTATGAAGTTAACTTGTAGTAGGATAATGTCAGTAGCTGTTTAATACAGTATGGTGTTCAATATCTGGACTAGGTCCCGGGATTTTTCTGCATTTTCGGTTTCCTCGTTAACAAAATTTCTGGTGTCTGTGTTATTTCTTTTTCCGCATTATATTTGTTTATGTAATTGAAATATCACATGTTATGCATAGTTCAATAAATTAGTAAATCCGACCTTGTTTGTTGGATAGGAATTGATTGGCACTTGGATATTGGTCTTTGGTACCATCTAAGTTATTTATCATATCAATTAGGCTCACAAATTCATATATGCTAGGTTGCAGATTGAATTGAGAAACCCTTGGATATCTTTCCTTGATTGAGTCTGACTGTCTAGTTGATTCTCTTGGAATTATATTGGAGTTTGGCCCATAAAAATTTATGAACGAAATATTGGGTGTGGTTGTTAGACCCACACTTTTAAACTCTTAGTTGTGTGTGAGATCAGATAAGGAAATCAAGTGCGTAGAATCCGACGTGGTTCTGGAGGCGTAAGTAACGCGACTGTACCTTAATCGGTATGAGACTTGGTTATGGGTCAACTTGATGTGATTTCAAATTGAGTTGTAGTAAAAAGTTCGTTGAGACTTGTGAAAGCAATAGATTTTTGATTTAATTTTAAAGCAAAGAAAATAAACCAAATAAATGTTGATATGTTGTGAAAATTATGGAGAAGTTGGAGCTAGGATTTCACCATTCATTAATACTTATGTGGTTCTAAATTAATTTATATCATGCAATTTAAACAATTGATTAGACTCTAAAATATTGCCAAAATCAGATTCCCAAAATATCAAATGTTAGTCGCAAGTATAACGCATCAAGAGTCTAAAACTAAGCATGCATCATCAAGAGAAAACACATTTGATTAATAAGAATCATTTAATTTATTTTTTTATCAATGCAAATAATCATATAAAAATATTGCATAAATTTATAAAATAAATATTACCACATAACTCTTGATAGAATGGCTTCCTCCGTCGCCCCAAGGATTGGGTTTAGCTCATCATCAGGAAAACACGCTCAAAAATCATTTTTTATTTCTCAAAGGTGGTGTACAAATGATGAAATGGGAGAAACAATGATAACCGGATTTGCAACAGTTATAAGTTTTACAAACTGAAAAGAACGATAGAACAGCACTGTCGCTGATTCTCGACCCACGTTCATGTGTCGTTTTCACTGTTGGAAAACGACTGTCTTGGATGGTCTGTTCTTCGCGTTCTTCAGATGAACAACAACAGAAAAATATTTCTGGAACTTGATTTTTTTCGACTCTGTGATGCTCTATAATCTCCCAAACTCTCCGTAAACCTTCTATGATATTCCAACACCTATTTATAACCCAGCAACAACAAAATCTCAAGTAATAACTTCATATAATTCTCCATTATTCTTCACGGCCAGTTTAGGAAATAATTCAGATTTTTGATCTCTACACGCGTTCTGAAGCTTCCAAATTTCCATATTTAACTCCTTCACACTCCAAATAGTTGTTAGGGTCTTCCAAACACGTGCAAACTCCTCTGCTGCTCGCACAAATCCCGTGATATCCTCTTTCGAGAATAAACTCCCCTGTTTTATTTTCGTGAATTATCTAGCCAAATTTAGCCAATTAAATCACCCGTGATAGTTTTGTTGGGACATATCATAGCTACCCAACAAATTTAAGTCCTTTAATCGACCCAGATTTCCTTCAAATATCGATCGAAAAATCACAAAGTTCTATTTTTATTTTCCCGCCAAAATTCAGTTTTGAAATGTTGAGGATGAAGTGCCCCTATCCTGTTCTGGGGTGCGAATAGCAGATGGGTGCTGAGGACAAATTTGGGTGATGAGGATGAATTTGGGCTACGCGTAACCTTGGGTGCCCCTTAGCCAAATATGGGGTCCGTATAGCAAATGTCCTCCGGGGGTCCAAATAGCACTTTTTGAGCAACTTTTTCCACACAGGTGTATTTCTCCAAAAACACCTACACAAACATAAAAACACCATAATAAGTACAAAATCAAGCACTAGCAATAGAGACACTGAGGACAATTCAGACACAAAAATATGTATATCACAACTACATTTCAATCCGAAGTTAACTTTTAGTAGGCTAGTGTCTGTAGCGGATTAATACAGTGTGGTGTTCAATATGGACTAGGTCTCGGGATTTTTATGCATATGCGGTTTCCTCGTTAACAACATTTATGGTGTTTGTGTTATCTTTTTTCCGAATTATATTTGTTTATATAATTGAAATATGACAGGTTGTGCATAGTTCAATCAATTGATAAATCCGACCTTGTTTGTTGGATAAGACTTGATTGGCACTTGGATATTGGTATTTGGTACCATTCAAGTTATTTCTCATATCAATCAGGCTCATAGATTCCTATCTGTTAGATTGGATATTGTATTGAGAAATATAGATACAACTCTAGGATATCTTTCTTTGATTGAGTATGACTGTCTAGTTGGTTATCTTGGAATTATATTGGATTTTGGTCCATACAGAGCCTAACGAAATATTGGGTGTGGTTGTTAGACCCCCGCTTTTTCATTTATATTTTTTACAAGATAGGTAAAGAGTATATACGAAGTTGGTAGTGTCTTTGTATAACAGTTTAATTCCTAGACTATTCAAAACTCGACTTGGTCCTAGGGTTTTTCTACATTTGCGGTTTTCCCGTTAACAAAATCTTGTTGTGTTATTTATTACTTTACTTTAACATTATAATTGTTTAGTTATAATAAACTAAATACACAATAAGTTAATCCAAGCACTTGATATTGATCCTATAGTTGAACCGGTCTCATGGCGTAACTATTATCAAGTGATTATCTTGTTGTTGTATTGTATAGATTTCTTTGTCCATAAATGACTATATAAGGTATCGGACTTAGAATTTGATATCTAAAATATTGTGGTGTACTTGATAACCTTGTCATTTCACCAATTATAACCCAAAGAGTTCAATTACGGATTTTGGGTCGTCACGGTATATGTATAATTCTCAGTTAACGCATTTTCATGTTATGGAAAATTGGGGTACAAAATAAAAATTCGTTATGGACGATGATTCAAAACCATGGCTATTGTTCATAGCTAAAAAAAGCTTTGATATTTTTTAAGATATCAATATAGGTTGTCATGGATAAATTTTATCCACCATGACGACTGCAGATTTCGAAAGAACATAAATTAGAATTTGCTAAAAATATACTCCCTCCGTTTCAAAAAGACAGTCCGCTTTGACTTTGTCAAGATATTAAGGAGATCATAATAGTTTACATGTCTACCCTTAATTATTTGCCTCATTTATTTCTGTTAGAATATGGGCATCCAACTCAAAACCAATTGGCAATGAGTGGAGAGGCCCAAAGGATTATAAACCGCAGGATCTTAGAAACCCAGACAATGTTGGACTAATAATCTCAACACGCCCCCTCACGTGTAGCCTCGTTGGGTCTAACACGTGGAACAATAAATCGGGTAACGCGGAGTAAAGGTGCGGTCATTTGACTCGACACAAATAGCCTGCCCTGATACCATGTTAGAATATGAGCATCCAACTTAAAACCAATTGGCAATGAGTGGAGAGGCCCAAAGGATTATAAAGCGCAGGATCTTAGAAACCCAGACAATGTGGGACTAATAATCTCAACAATTTCAATAAAACTGTTAGTAATAAAAACTACCGAAAATTGTTATGGGATTGTAAATAGGAAATACAAAAAGGAATGAAGGATATATTTGTTTCCTTAATTACACAAATTCTATTAATATTTAGATTGGGTCCCATTAAATTTTTTTTATAAATATAAAAACTTAAGGGTATATTAGAGAGTTCATTGGAAAAATATGATTATGAACAGAAGCTGAACATAATTTTAAAACAGACCAAAATGAAATAGAGGATGGTCTTTTTGAAACAGAGGGAGTAACTCAATTCTTGGTATGTTATTTGGTTGGATGGACATAATTCAATCTACTTAAATTTTTGGAATCAAAGTAAGAGTTTGCTATATGACGTCTATTAGAAAAATATGGTCATGGAATGTTGGTTGTGCTCTCCTACTAACAACATCCAATTATGTTATTATGAGCCAAGATTTGGTGTTTCCATTTATTGAGGTGGATGTTTGCTCAGTGGATGTATTTCGAATTGCACTTTAATTTCCAAACAAAACAACTAAATATGTAAGAAAAGGCACGCAGAAACACTTCCGTTGCTTCTTTATTATTTTGGTAAATGGATACTTTTTTATTGTAACAAAGTTATAGAATGGAAAGCTCAATTTTACTTTGGTCTAAAATGAGTGGCAGGCGCACCGCGAGTGCGTGTTATATTAGTGAAAATAAGTGAAAGAAAGAGATTGGTGTTTTTCGGCAGTGTGTAGTGTACAAAGTTCAACCTTCTTGAAGTCTCACACTTTATTTAGCAATAAAAGAGAAGTTACAGGAACGTAAAGATACAAACTTCTTAGTTAAATTTCAAGCCCACTCACTGATACAACAACTCTAGCCATACTTCAACAAATGTATGTTCTACCAATAAGAAAGTAGTACCAAATTTCAACCCATAAGAGGTTTGAAATGAGCGGCCAAGACATCGTGATCTAGTAGGTTTTCTTTGACTACCGGCACTTGACTAAACCTTTCGATCCATGCCTGCAAATGTGTAAAACTTTCAATTATCTTCACTTCCTTGAGCGTTTCAACCACTTTGAACCAATGAAGTACGGTTCCGACCGCTAAGTCTACGAATCCGATATCATCTCCCCCGAAAAACTTCTTGTCGCCAAGTCCATGTTCTTCAATGGTTTTCAGTATTTCCATGATTTCTTTGATTTTGATCTCTTTGGTTTCCTCAGAAGCTCGAACTAAACTCCAAAACGTTGATTCTTAAGTATAAAATAAAAATCAATCAGAATTACTAAGCTCTGAAGAAAGAAAAATCCAATGAAAAGTGTAAAACACAATCCATAAACGGAGTTGATTTTTTACCTTGTCTCCCATGAATTTGGTCCAGAAACGAGCTTTAGATCTTTCATAAGGATCCTTGGGGAGAATTGGGTTTTTCTCCGGCCATGTCTCATCGATGTATTCGAGTATGATCAACGATTCAACAATGGGTTTTCCACCGTGAACAAGAACAGGGATCTTCTTATGAACTGGATTGTATTGCAAGAGCAAATCACTCTTGTTGGAAAGATCTTCTTCTATGAATTCATGCTTCAGACCTTTCAGTTGTAGAGAACATTTCACTCTGCAAACAAAAGGGCTATACCATACACCAATTAACTTCAAATCTTCCATTATTCATCAAGCTGTGTTCTTTCTTTGAGGATGCTGCCAAAACCATTTCCCGTCGAAGTTTGGAAAAAGTCACTAACTCATCATAGTTAGGGAGGCAATCTTTGATCTCTGAAACTTCCATGAATCTCTGTTTCCATGAAGTTATACGAGGGAATGTCTGAGCATCGAGAATCTTAACTTTTATCACTTCTTCAATGACTCCGGACTCCCGACCAGTAAACTAAAATCCCAAACGCCAAATCCGTCAATCCAATATAGTCACCATTAAAAAACGCCTTCCCAGTCATAGCATGTTCTTCGATGGTCTTCAACATCTCCAAACTATCCACTATTGCTTTGGTTGTTGTTCCCCTTTTGTTCGAAAAGCTTGCCAAATACTTGAGCACTGCATAAATTGTTTTGCAAAATTAATCAATACTAAAAAGAAAATAAAATAAAAACCGAGCAAGTGATCCAAAGAAAAAGCTTACCTAATCTTCAATAAATTTGATCCAAAACCGAGCAAGTGATCTCTCGTGATTCGTGAAGATCTGCCGGCAGCAGTGGGTAAACCTCCGGCCACGTCTCCTCGATGTACTCGAGGATGATCATCGACTCTACTACGGGCTTCCCACCATGAACGAGAACAGGGATTTTCCTATGGACTGGGTTGTACTGCAAGAGTAAACCACTCTTGTTTGAGAGATCCTCCGTTACGTGTTCAAATTTTACTCCTTTGAGTTTCAGCGCGCATTCAACTCTGCAGCAAAAAGGACTATTTCGCACACCAATTAACTTCACCGTCTCTTGACTCTCTTCCATGTTAAAAGAATTTGAAGATCAAGATTCTCTATTCTTAACTTAGGATCAGCAATGAATTTATATAGATCGATTGGGCATCCAATTATTTAATGTAAGGTCAGGTCATTTAATTCAAACGTCGGAGATGGTACTAGCTTAATTAGAAATTAACTTAATTATTTTTTTAAAGCGTTAATTAAATTATTTAATGCAAAGTCTTTGTTTTAATCAATTAACTCAACTTAGTTGTTGGAACTTGTTTGGATGAGGATGAGCATGGTTTCTTTGTAGGCATAAAATCATCCATCTTGTGTTGTGTCATCCTATACGCACTGATAGAATTCTTGTGTCCTGCCTGGGTAGAATTAAATCAACCTTGCCGTAAGGTCTGTCGTCCGTCATGTATACTGAGTGCACTGGATTGAAACACCTCAAATCTATAGGATCATGTTAAATTAATTACTTGATTTTGTACTATCTGATTCTAACTGCAACCACGGGCCATGGCATTAGTGTTACCTACGTACTTATCGTTTTGTTTATTTATCAATTGTTTGATATGGATTCAATCACTGGTGGACCTGTGTGGGGTCCGGCGGAGTCTGCCGACCCCGCTTAGAGCAATTCCTATGATAATGTTCAAAATCAAGTTTCGGTTGAGCCAGGTGGATGGTCAAGTGCAGTTTTGTATTATGGAAAAGAAGTGGGCGGCTGACGGTCAAGCGTGAGAACGAATTGCAAACGCTGGCATTAGAAGGACAAACGCGAGCGCTCTTCGTAATTGGCGTTTGTAAGAAAGACGCTGGTGTTTAAACCAAGATCGCTAACGACTACTTTTAAACGGTCACCGGAACAGCTAGTTTCTACGATCTATAAATACGGCTCGAGTTTGATCTCACAAATTCACAACGATCTTTCATCTGATCAATCTTTTCTTGATTTCTATTGCTTTCAATTTTCAACCATAAATTCTGATTTTGATTCTCCTGAGGAAGATACGGAGATGGATGAAATGTTGTATGAAGAAGAGGAAGATATGTGTATGGAGTTTTTGTGTCAAATGGATGAAGATGCAGATAGAAGAAGGCAAAATTTTATGTTGCAATGACAATCCGGGATCATATACACCAAAGCCTTTAGAGCCATATGAAGTTGTGACTAGAAGATGGACATGGCGAGATCGACATTTTTATCACGAAAAGATGATGCATGATTATTTTAATCATGATTATGTCTGTTCCGATAGGATTTTCAGCGACGATTCCGCATGGGCCGCAACTTGACGCAAAGGATTATTGCCGAGCTTTTTATGGTACAACCTTTATTTAATTATCAGTATGATGCACGACATGTACGAGGCTTTAGTCCCGAACAAAAGGTCACTGCGGCCCTCCGTATACTATGTTACGGGGTACCAGCGGATTCCACAGATGATTACATCGTATTAAGAAAACAACCGCCTTTAGGTGTCTCAAACTGTTTTTCGAAACAATAGTCGAGTATTTTGGTCCATCCTTTTTAAGAAAATCCTACTCAGGAAGATGTTCAAAGAATAACTGAAGAAAACACCGGGAGTATTCCAGGAATGCTAGGTAGTCTTGACTTCATGCACTGGACGTGGTATGCATGTCCGATTGAATGGGAAATGCCAATATAAGGGTCATTATCCAAAACCAACTGTAATTTTGGAAGCTTCAGCTAACTATGATTATTGGTTTTGGCATGCCATTTTTGCACTCCCGGGTTCAAATAACGATCTCAACGTTTTGTATAAGTCACCATTGTTTGAAGATCTTAAGAATGGGATCGCTCCGCACTGTAATTTCACCATCAACGGTCATCACTACACTCAGGGTTATTATCTAGCAGACGGAATCTATCCATAATGGTCAACTATGGTTCAAGCTTATAAACAAGTAGGTTTTGGACTGACGTCTTCGAAGGATATGAAGTACTTGAACACCCAAAATATGAAATGCAGAAAGGATGTTGAACGCGTTTTTGGCATACTGAAAAGGAAGTTTGACATCTTAGCTAGGCCAGCACACTTTTTTGATCTTCAAGAAATGAAAAAAATTGTGCAGACTTGTATCATTCTGCATAACATGATCATCGAAGAAACCAGGCGTGACTCAACCTGGACGAGTTTTCCAGATGAAGATTGGTGTCGAATCTTGTGCTGGAGCATGGGCGTATGGCAAGAGAATATAGACTTTCCACTGACAGACTCCAAAACTGGCGAATCTACGGACAACTAAGACAAGATCTAACTAAGCACATTTGGTCTTTAAAAGGAGCAATAGACGATGCGCGGGGGCGAGGCATAGGCAGGGGGAGAGGCATAGGCAGATAGATGTTATTTTCAATTTAGTGTTGTTATTTATTTGAATTAATATGTTTTTAATTTAAAGTTGTTTGTTTAAAAGAGTACAATTAAATTAAAATTGAGGCAATTATATTAAAAGTAATTTTAAATAAACGAGTACAATTAAATTAAAATTGAGTAAACAAGAATTAAAATCACTTATCAATATTGTATTCATCTTTGTTTTCTTCCGAGGCATCATCTTCGTCTTCTTCCACATCACATATTGGCCAGTTTGTTGAGGGACTTGTTTTTGTTCGCCCGCGACTTGTTGTTGTTTGGCCCCATCCATTTTCTTAGTCCATGAAGCAAGTTTTCCTTCATTCATTATTGAAGTGTTCAAGGAGAGTAACTTGCTTAGCTTACAATCCCTTAAGTATTCTTCGCGCGAAAGACGATTTTTTCGTTGATATTTTAAAGCAATGCCACGGTCCTCTTGCTTCTAATGCTCGTTGATATCAACGATTTTTTCGTTGATATTTTAAAGCAATCGCGTGAGGATGCTGTTTTTTCGTTGACTCTATCTGCTTTTATCTGCATCTCGAACTTCTTTGTGATTAGCATAGTTGAACTCGCATGAACCTCCTTCTAATGCTCGTTGGGCTGCGTCTCTCGCAGCTTTTGCAGCTTTCTGACCACCTCCTCTTCTTCTCTTGACGTTGCTGTTAACGTCTAGATTAATGTTGTGTTGTTCCTGAGTACTTGGAGTTCGATCACGTGAAGAAACAGCAGGCCCTCCATTCTGAAAATCCTCCGAGATTGGACCATGTGGTGATCTTGCAGGCACTTGATTACCTTCAAGCAAGTATGGATTAAACTTGTTAAGCACCCTCAAAATGGTGAAACAAGTTCCATGTTGGAAGCTCAATTTGTGGGATCTTTGCCACTCTTCCCGACATCTTCGTTCCATATCCGGTTCGCCTTCACCACTTTTTTAGTTGTGCCACATTTGAGTGATCAAAGCTACATATTCACTAACGGCTGCTGAAATTGCGTGAAAACGATGAGACAACCATCGACATCACCTCTATTGGGGTTACCTGTTTCTTCACAATTTTTTTTGTGAAAACTTACCATCAAAAGTTTTTTTTTTCTTGATAAATACTATTGATTTCGTCCAATGTATATAATACATAATTTCTGCAAAGTGACTCGTCTTCATCCATCGTATACTTGACACCACGAATTCTTGTGTTTCTAGGTTGTGATTGTTGTGTGTTTTGTTGTGTTTCTTGTTGTGATTGTTGTTGTGATTTTTGCGGTGCTTGTTGTGGTGTATATTGGTGTTTGTTGGTGTGATTATGTGATTGTTGTTGTGATCTTTGTTGTGAGGATGCAATATTTGTTAGAAATGAAATTTGTAGAGATGAGATTTTTTCTGGTAGATTGAGTTGATGTGAATAGTTTTGCTGGAAAAAAAATAGTGATGGTATGAAATTGTATAATTTTGAGGTAGAGATGAAGAAGGTGTGAGTTTTAAGTTTGGAGATGAATTGAATTTATAGGGAAACAAAAAGGAGCAACAACCGTTAGATGGAAGGTGTCATTGGCGCTTTTATGAAAAACGCGGCGCGTTTACGAAAAACGTTGGCATCTCACCTAACCACGGGCGGTGGAAAGACAAGCACCAGTGATGGTCTCTAGCTCGCCCGCTCATCCATCACGCGCGCTACATCTTCCATCTCACTCAACCAATCCAACAAATTTGTTGGTTTGTACATCCATTTTTCATGTTTGTTGAGTTCATAGTGGGATCAAAATCAACGAACTTCAAATTTGTTGATTCCATATGAACTGCTCTTAATATTCATTGACCCTTCTGAATCCTTTTTTTTTTGCCAAAATAATTTCAGTGGAGATCCTCCGTATTTGGATTGGAACTTAAAAAGTTTGCAACTTTATATTTGAATTTAGTTAAAAATAATGCATCATACCTCCAGATATTTGTGAAATTTCGTCCGTGGCTGTAATGCTTTGATCCCAATAAGATAAATTCTTTGATCCACCACTGAGTGGATTGAATATATTATTTAAACCAGCTAACGCTAAATTAATTATCTTTTTATGTTCAATTTTCTTTTTTTTAATAACACAAAATTTTGTATGATTACTTGTCTTTTTTTTTTTATTTTTTTTTTCTTAATTGCAACTTGGCTTCAATTGTTAATTAATATATAAACAATATTACAATTTTGTTTTTAAAAGACCAGCTTGTAGCTCAGCTGGTTTCATGTGCTTCACAGAAGTTTCATGCGTTCCTGGAGGTTCCAGGTTCGAGTCCCAGATGACGCAATATTACAGAGTTTGATATGGACGGTAGAGTTAGCTTGCTCCCCTTGCGACGACATTAGCCACTCTATCCACTTCGGCTCCCTCGACTTTGTTCATCATGAGGTCCGCCGGTAGGCTAGCACGGCAACCTATTCAACTTATGTAGTAGTACGTTGTTTGAAGCTTAGCTTGTTAGGTTTCCAATTAGTTAAAAAATTTCTTTCAAATAGATAAACAAATTACATCATGACTTCTTTCTTATAGTGCTTTTTTTTTTTTCTCTTCTTCTTATAGGGACGATGCATGAGACACTGGGAGAGGCCAAAAATATCAAGCTGAAAAAAGTTGTTCTTAGTTTCTTGTTTTAAAGTTATACTAAGCTTTGTGGGTATTTGTTTGTTTGGCTGTTTAGCTAAATTTTTTTTTGGTTCTGCGTAACAAATTGGTTGTTTTTTCTTTTCTTTAGTTTCTAGTTCCCGGTTGTTTGGCTCCTTGATTTCTAGTTTACGGTTGTTTGGATGTTTCAAGGAGCTAGTATCAGGGGGCAAAGAAAAAAAATGCCCTTCCAAATCTCTTACTAGTCCTAATAAGATTTCAACAGGTAATCTTATGGAATTTGGTTCTATAATGGGGTTAAACTTTTCCTCTTCGAAGGAAAATTGTCAAAAAAATATTTAGCGAGATGACGAAATATCACGAGTTTAAATATGGAAGAAGTCGATGAAAATCTTACTTGAATGTAGCTTGCGCTTTTCTTTTAGTTCGCAAGTATTATTGGTTGCTTGGTTTCTAAAGTTTGTCAAGAAATCTTTGTTGCTTTCTGTATACCCTTTGTATACCCTGGAATTTTACTTTAGGTAGGGTTATCTTCTTATTATTTTGGTGCATTCGCTTGCACACGACTTGTGTGTTTCTAAATACATTTGATCGATCAAAAAGAAAAGTTTCTAGTTTCGGAGCTGGCACATGCGCTTTTATATGTTTCTACTTTTTGGTTTTGGTTGATTTTGTCTTCATCAAGGACTCACTTAGGCGCATAGTGAATGAATTTTAATCTTTCCCCTTAAAAGAAGAATTTAGAATTTTTTTTCTTTTTTCTTTTGAGAGCAAAAGGGCAAAATCTACTAAAAACAAAGCTTCATCAAAGAGATGAAACTAAGAATACAAAGGTTGGGTTTAACTAATAAATTACAAATGCACAAACAAACAAGAAATTATTTCCACATAGCTAGGGTAACTACTGTCAAGTTCCATAGAAAGTAAAAGAAGATGCCCCGGATCTAGCTTTCCCAATAGGAGTCGATGTGTTTATAGAAAGCATCTAAACATGATATACCTAGGGAAATCACCGTGCATCAAGGTATTGAAAGCATGAAGCATTTTTCATTTTTAGGAAGCGAAGCGTATAACGAAGCGTGAAGCGTCGTTTTATGGTTGATGTTTGAAGCGGATGTTTTCTTATAAATAAATTAGTCGTAACTATTAATTATAAATTTATTGGGAAGATAATATCTATATAAATTTTATATAAGTCTAATTATTATCAAAAACAAAGCGTGTGCACACTAGATCAATCTTCTCCAAGTGAGTGGGAGGTGGGGTCTTCACATGACCGCTTCAGAACGAAATACTGAAATTTGAAGCGAAACATAGGCTTTTAAAAACCATGACGTGCACAAAAAGCTCCAGGATAGTTGTGTATTCATAATTATTGCACGAACTGAATAGTTATTCTTGTCGTTCATGGTGACTTGGTAAACTTTTGAGGGATGACAGTGGAAGCAGTATCATCCCATGCGAGTTTTATAGTGAGCAACCAATTCATGGTGACTTGGTAAACTTTCTTTGACAACAGGCACATCATTGAACCTTTCAAACCATGCCTGCAGACGATTACAGGTTTCAAATATCTTCACTTCTTTGATATCTTCGACTACTTTCATCCAATGAATTCCGGTTCCAATTGCCAAGTCCATGAATCCGATATCATCTCCCCCGAAGTATCTCTTGTCGCCAAGAGCGTGTTCTTCAAGGGTTTTTAGTACTTCAATGTTATCGTTGACTATTTTCTCTTTCGTTTCCTCGGTAGCAAAAATCAAACTCCAAAAGGTTGATTCATGAGTATAACAAAAAATCAAATTCTTAAACACGAAAAAATCCGCGTAGTGAATCTTTAAACGACTCTAAATAACTTACATACCTTGGTTTCCATAAACTTAGTCCAAAAACGAGCTTTGGATCTTTCGTAAGGATCCTTGGGGAGTATCGGGTATCTCTCCGGCCACGTCTCATCGATGTACTCGAGTATGATCAACGATGGGTTTTCCAGCATGAACAAGGACAGGGATCTTCTTATGAACAGGATTGTACTGCAAGAGTAAGTCGCTGTTGTTTGAGAGATATTCCTTTATGAATTCATATTTTACTCCTTTGAGTTTCAGTGCGCATTCAACTCTGCAGCTAAAAGGACTACTCCGTCCACCAATCAACTTCACTGCCTCTTCCATGTTAGAAAAATTGTTGATCGTAAAAGTGGATGAGGAATGAATTTATGTTGATGCTCGTTGCTCAACCAAGTATTTTGTTTGGAGGTCCTTCAAATCCAAATTCCAAAGTCATAGGTTGTACTGATGTTATTTTATTTAAACAGTGCTTCTGGACAGACTGCCACCTGCAAACCACGCCAAAACTGAATTGCCTTTTTCTCTCACAGTTTGGTATGGTGGGTCCCTGTAGGTCCCGTTGGAGAATAGCAGGGGGGGCCACTTATGATGGGGCCATTGAAAATTGTGTGAAAGATAGTTTCCGGATTATTTGAGTCTCTGGGTTCATATAGAATTTTTGTTATTTAAATCAAATTAGTTGTTGGGATTTATATGGACATGGTTTTTTTAGTCATAAATTATCCTTCTTGTGTCATCCCATACGCAGAGATTTTTTTTTCTTAATTATAGTACTCGCCTACATTTATTGACCGTTTCTGGACGAACAATCTGATAAACAATCCCAAAACACCTCTTAGAATGAAATTTCAAATTCACAAGTCACAACCCTATTTATAAAATGGATTAAGTTTCTTGAACTTTCACCTTCTTAGAAGTACAGTGATTAAAAAAGTTTTTCAATGGAAAACATTTGAATGAAATTTTGGAAGGATTATAATTTAGTAAAAACTTAATGCTTTGGGAAATTGGTTGTGTGACGGACCCAAATATTTATGACAGGGTCGCAGTCAAGGAATTGCAAATGAATAAGCCAGCAGGATTCATATATGCACATTTCAAGGAAAGAAAAAGCCGTTCAACTTTACAATTCAGTGCAATAGCAATCTATGCACTACCAAAGTAGTACTAACAGAACTGCTGCAATATGCTACGACAATCTTCAACGCATGTATGGATGTTGTTAGTGGCAACAACTTGTATCACTGAGCTTATTAGAACCATTTCGTTAAGTACTTGCGATGAATTATCACCCCTGGTCAACTTCTAAAACAAATCAATCTTTTTTCTTTTCTTTTTTGGTATACAAAAATACAAATCAATCTTGATCATAGTAACTAATAAGTGCTTTTGAGATTGCAATAGAATCTCCCAAATGATACTGTTAGGAAAAAATAACAATGGCTCCCCCGTACAAAAAGGACGAACATAATACTTCTAAAATGTCTGGTCAAGTCTAGTGTACATGAAAAGATATCAAAAAATCTTGAATGCCAACTCCTGTTGTGAGTACGTGAAAGAGATTGGTGTTTGTGCATAGTGTGAAGTCACTGTAGTGTACAAGTTCATATACTTGAAATCTCACATTTTATTTAGCAATAAAAGAGAAGGTTTCAAAAATTAAGAATATGTAACCTACTTGTTTATAATAGTCTCGTCATGTGGACGATTTTCTCTCTCCTGAAATTAGAGATAATTTTCTCATCTTTGGATGATTTTTCTCGTCATTAGGACGATATCTTCTTCCCTAGCTAACGTGTTTTTGTTATTTAATTTGTGGTTTATGCAGGTTAACTTGAGTTTGTTATCGTTTTCTTGATCTCTTCTTCTCTTCAAGTTTTTTCTACGAAAGATCTGAACTTCAAGTTTGTTCGTTTTTACCTCACCGGTTACTGATTTAACTGAAATTATGGCTGAATCAACCTCTGGAGCCGCTGAAGATTATGAAGACATCACAACAAGAATGGATTCATTGTTAAAAGAAGATGATCTGATTTATGAGGTCCCTGAGGATGTAGCTGAGATTTTTGATGACCATAAACAAACCTTGATCATCACCACCATCACAAGAAGAGAGTATGGCCTCAACATCTTGTATAACATGCTCCAAAGATCATGGAGACCATCAGGGTGCATCGATATATCCAGTTTTGGGCAAGCTATATACAAAGTCAAGTTTGAGCTAGGTTGCGACTATAACAATGTCATTATGAGATCTCCATGGGGCTTAAATGAAGATCTTCTTCTGCTAGAAGTGTGCGATCCTGACAAACTCCCACATGAATATCTAGTTTGCAGACTTTACAGTCCAGGTTCATGGATTATCAAGGAGTAACCAGAAAACCAAAATGGTGGAATTCATAGCCTTAAAGTTAGGGACTCCATACCCAATACAAGCCTCAGAACAAGCAACATGGGGGAGGTTTGCGAGAGTCAGAGTGAAAATAGATGTCACACAACCAATCAGACAAGAATTATCATTCATACTACCGTCGAAGAAGAAAGTTACAGTGAAGCTCAGAAATGAACGTCGTCTCCCTAAAGTTTGCTTCTATTGTGGGAGATTTCGTCACATAATGAAGTTATGTCCTGAGCTGTCCAAGGAGTGTGAAAAAATGGGTTTCTTTTCTCCAGATACTTTCATGGAGAAGATGCAGGATACTAAACTTGCTCGATTTACAGAAGAAATCAATGCAAACTTCAAACCTAAGCTTCATCAACATCAAAACCCAAAGAAACCAGAAAGTTTCCCAGAAACAGAAAATCCACCCATTACCCCTTCTCCCAATTCTTCGGCAGATTCTCCGGAAATACCCAATGAAGTCATCAGTTACCAAACTTAACCACCTTCCTGAAACACCTCTGACTCAACAGATGGAGAATGAAAATCAATTCAATGAGGAATCTGCCACAATCACTGCAAATAAGGAAATTATGCAGATGCAGAATAATTCTTCTTTCAAAGAAAATATCCCGCCAATGCACAAAAATCTCCCAATAATTACCATTGACGGAATATGAGTTAATGAGGAAACTGAGTCAGCATCTTTACTTCTCACCCAAGCCACCCACCAGAAAAAATTCGACCCTCAAACCCGGAAAAAAGATCCAAAACCACCTAAACCCATAACCATGGCTCCAGACCACACATCCTCACCCACTTTTTCACCTGTGACATGTGCAAACTCGAATGCATCACAAGTTACCTACCCTGCACCTTCACAAAAAAAAACCATCCCAACAATAAAAACGTTTCCGTCAAGCCAAACCTTGTCACACCACAACAGAACCCACCTGAACCCATCCCATCTCCACCACAACCTGTTCAGAAAACCTCCACTATCATAAGCACCACCAACCAAACTACTGAACAAGTTAAGATAATGAGGCAATGGAAACGTTCTGCTAGAAGAAACACAGAAGATGAAACTCAGAAGAGTGCAGATCGTGTTGGAAGTAAAAGATATGCTGAACTTATGGACTGTGATCCACCAATGAAGCAACATTGTATGATCAACAAAGAGGCTGTGGCGACTTTCCATGAAAAGTCGCAGGAGAGATGTTAATACAATCTTGGAACTATCGTGGATTAGAGAATGATACGACAGTTTCAACATTAAAATCATTCCTGCGCAGTTGCAATCCTTCAATTTTATTTCTCTCATAAACAAGACTTAATGAGAATAACAGAAAAAGGGTATGTGACTCTCTAGACTACAGAAATTACATCTTTGTAGCAGCTAATGGAAGGAGTGGAGATCTTGCACTGCTATGGAAAGACAATATGAATCTGCAAATACACACTCAATCTCAAAATCTTATTCATTGCACAATTGAAGCTCATTTATGCACTCCAATCTAGGACCTTTTGTGTATCTACGGTCCACCTGCACATTCACAAAGAAATGGCTTCTGGAGATAGACAAGCTCTCCATTGCCAATATAAACAATCTATGTATGATCGGAGACCTTAATGTTCTAATGCACTCCTATGAAAAAAGTGGTGGATCAACTGTTACAGACATCAGTTGTAATGAATTCAGAAGCGTGATCAGAGAAAGACACATTATAGACTTGGGTTTTGCTGGACCAACCTTTACTTGGTCAAACAATGCAACTCAAGCACCTCCAATTTTTGAAAGATTGGATAGAGCTCCGTGCAATACTGGATGGAGAATTCTTTTTCTTGATGAAGTTGTTCTTCATCTCCCCAGAATTGAGAGTGATCATTCCCCTATCATTCTCAACACATTGAGGAAACCACCCAAGAGACGGCCAAACTACAAATTTGAATTCTATTAGAATGATCACCCTGAGTTCATAATTTTTTTGAAGACCAGTTGGGACAACACTGCAGGAGATACTACTACAAGATTACAAGATGTGGGAACCAGCTTACAGAAGTGGAGCAAAAGAACCTTTGGAGACACAAGGAGGGACATAGAAAATGAGAAACAAAAACTTGTTGACTTGCAGGCTACAACTCATCTAACAGACATAAGGGAAGAGGAGAAATCCATCTGCAACAACATTTCTACTCTGGAGAAGAGAGATAGAATGTTCTGGAAACAAAGGAATAAATCTAAATGGGTGCCATCCATAGATAAAAACATCCAGGTATTTCATGTTTCTGTAATTCATAGAAGAAGTAAAAACAAAATTCTTGCTCTTAAAAATCAAGATGGTGAATGGATATCGGATCATGAACAAATTAAGGAAAATCTCATTTCTCACTTTCAATCCATGTTCACTAAAGATGCTAATGTGTGTATTGATTCATTCACACTGGACCTTACTAATAATATTTCTCAAGATGATTGCAGACATCTAAGTTTTATACCAAGTGCAGATGAAAATTTTGAGGTGACAAAGAAGATGGGCTCTTTGAAATCACGAGGACCAAATGGGTATCCGGCTTTGTTTTATAAGAAGTGTTGGGAGATTGTTGGACCAGAAGTTGTATATCTTATTCAACATTGTTTCAGTTCTTCTTCTCTTCCACCAGGTTTGAATCATACATACTTAGCTCTGATACCCAAGAAAAAGAATGCTAGCTCTGCAGTAGAGTATATGCCAATAGCCCTTTGCAATGTGCTATACAAAGTTTTCACAAAAATCATAACAAATAGACTAAGTCCTTTCTTAGACAGTCTAGTTGAGAAAAATCAATCTTCATTTGTTCCTGGCAGACAGATTCTTGACAATATAATAGTTGCAAAAGAAATATTTCATTCCATGCATACCTCAAACACCTCTCAAGGAGCTTTTGCTCTTAAGCTAGATATGGGAAAGGCATATGACAGGATAGAATGGGATTTCCTTAGTCAGGCGTTACTGAATTTTGGCATAATTGGCAAAGCTCATGAGTTAATAATGAACTGTGTAAAAACTCCATCTTTCTCTATACTGCTAAATGGTCAACAAGGAGGATTTTTCAAAAGTGAAAGAGGAATCCGCCAAGGATGCCCCCTTTCACCTTACTTGTTTATCATTTGTGCACACAACCTGAGTGGAATCGTAAACAGAATGGAAGCTGAAGGAAAGTATAGTGGTTATAAAGTCAATAGGTGGGCACCTAGTGTATACCATATTATGTTTGCAGATGACATTATGCTCTTCGGCAATACAAATACTGACACAATTCAGTCTATTTCCATTATTGTCCAAGAGTACTACAAGTTCTCAGGGCAGCTGGTGAATTGCTAAAAATCCGCTATTTATTTCAGTAAGAATGTACCTGAATCCTATGAAGAAGATATTTTGGAAACTCTAAGAGTCACCAGGATGGATAAAGATGAGAAGTATTTGGGGGTGAAAATTCTAAAACAAGGATGCGGGGTATCAAATTTAAATTTTCTTATTGAAAAAATTTGAAGAAAAACTCACAGGTTGGAAGAGGAACTCTTTATCTCATGCTGGAAGAATAATTCTCATTCATTCCGTCTTGGCACTAATTCCAGTTTACTATATGGCCACTTCCCTTATACCAAAAACTGTTCTTCATAAACTTACACAAATAATAAGGAATTTTTGGTGGGGACACATCAAAGACAAGAAGAGAATGAATTTTATGAAATGGGAATGGTTTAATTTTCCAAAAGAGAAAGGTTGGTTAGGGATTAGATCTCTCTGCGATCTCAATCAAGCTAGCAAAGTTAAGATTATCCATGCAAAGTACCTGAGAGACAAGAAATTCTGGGAAGTCAAGAAGACCACAAACTGCTTTACTACCTGGAATGCTATGTTGGATAGTAAAGATCACTTGAAAAAAGGATGTACGTGGCTTGTTGGGAATGGAGAATGCATCGACATCTTCTATGATCCATGGATTAATGGGAATCTAATTTTAACTCCAGCTAGAATCGCTGAAGCTTATCTAGAAATCAAAAGAGTAAACCATCTTATTGACTCTGACACAGGAACTGGAATGTTCATTTGATCCAACAGATTGTTGATGATTTTACATCTAGCAGAACTCTGTCAACTCAATTAAACCCGCAGGCTACTGACAAGCTAATCTGGAGACTCACCATTCATGGCAACTTTACATCATAATCTTTTCAAAAATTGCTTCAAGAGAATCAGGGTGTACCTTCAAGTCGTGGAGAATCGGATTTCCAGTGGAAGAAATTTTGGAAGAATAACAAAGTAGAACCGAAAATAAAAATGTTCATCTGGAGAGATTTGCACAATGGTGTTGCTGTGTCACAGAAGATTGGTAGATTCATTGATGAAGTTCTGATGGATTGCAGCATGTGCAGTAATGCAAATGAAACAATATAGCATCTATTCTTTCAATGCGAATTAGGTTAAGAAGTCTGGTTCGCTTCTCCGTTTGAGCTAAGATTACAGGGTACCAATGATATCACACTTTCATCTCTTATATAATCTTGGCTTCGAAAGAACGATAACTTCTATTATGTCTCTCTTGGAATGGCGATATGTTGGGCTATCTGGAAAGTTATAAACGAAAAAGTCTTTGAGAACAAGCAAAACACAGTTCATGGTGTGTTAAAAATTGCTTTGTTTTGGTTTAATCTCTATTACAATCCTCATGTCGTGGATGAAATTGAAGCTAAAGGAAACATCATGAGCACTGCTCTTGAAGGGATTCAATGCTGGATAGATGGTGGATTTTCGACAAGGGTTAAAATCGTAAAACCATAATTATGCATGCTCCTGGTCCAGCAATCAGATGAGTATTGAGGCTCGTGTCTCTCATTGAAGCATGAAATCTCGTGCCACAAAATATCTGACTGAGAATACTGTCTCTCAGAGTATATGTAGATATGTAGTCTCTCAGCTGAGGCAACGACACATCTCATGAATACTGAGCAATTTCAGTAATTACTTCTATATAGATACGAAAGATTGGACGGCTCCTAGACAGCTTGCCTGCTAGTATAGAGCAATAACGTCTTCAGGATGCAACAAGGTTTTCCCAGACTATATAAAGGAGATATGACGTTTCAACAAGATCGTATTTCTAAATTCTCAGATAATTAATGCTGTTAGACAGCATGCCTTCTAGTATAGAGCCATCAATTAATTATCTCTAATCGTTAACTGAATATTCAACAATATTTTATGATTTTTCGTAATATTTCGTCACTTGAATTCGTGGTTCTTCCCAGCAGAATTCCACGGGTTAGTGATAAATGTTCGACGTACGGGCATCTGAGCAGCTCTCGAGTAAGCCCCGACCAAAATGGTGCAAGTGTACTCAACAATAATGCACAAACGAGAACCTGAATGCACAAACGAGCATTCCAAAACACGAAGGAATAATGAACCTATGCAAAATAAGAAGAAAATAATAAATAATAAAATATTAATCGAGGCACTGGGGGACTGGGCCCACCGGTCTTGCCGTGGCCAGTCCCGCACCTAATTTTATATTTTATCATATTTTTATTATGTTCCCTGATCTCATGAAAATCCCTTCATTTGAGCAAATCTCCTTCGTCTCAAGGAAACTCCCCAGTCTCATGGTGTTTCCTCGTATCAAAGAAATAATAATAAATTAAGAAAGATATCGTGGGAACGGGCTCACTAGCCGTCCCGGCCATGCCCTAGCCGTGGTTGGTCTCACACCTCATGACTCCTTATTATTTTATTATTATTTCCCTCATCCCATGAAAATTACTTGAATTCATGAAATTCCCTCAAGTCATGAAAATAATGTAAAATTAGGGAAACTCGTGGGACCGAGCCCTAGCCGGTCCCACACTCCCCTTATTTTATTATTATTATTTTTGCTCATACTAGCAATATTTGCTCAGACTAAGGAATATTGGTTCAACTATCAATATTCAACGATTCAGCCGCACAGTTTGCTCAGTTAATCAACATTTATTCGACAATGATATTTTTTGTCTCAGAAGACATGTTCAATTCATGAGTCTCAGAATATTTGCAAATTATTTTCAACTCAGCAATACAAGGACTCATTGTCCCATAAAGTCAGCAACTGACTAACTAAATACACGTCTGTCTTGCAGACTCCACATTCACGAGATATCAATCGTGTCACATGGGGGGATATTAACTAGGGTTTTGGTCTGGCGGTCTACGGCACGTGTGTTCATACACACGATGAAAATGTGAGCAAGTTGTGCAATCAGTTTGAGGAGTTATCAAAGTAGTGGGTAGAAAGTTAACCAAGTCTCCGCACGATGAGCAACTGGTTTCAACACGATTTTCCATTTTCCCACTCTTTGACTCCAGCAACTGTCACACTTCATGGGATCATGATGTTTTCAATTCAGCAATATAAAAGGCTTCTGAATTCTGATTGAAACATACAAGAATTTCTCGACAAGTTCACACAGACAATCTTTCGTCTACACGAAATCATCGTATGAGTAATTACCCTCAACTGAGTAAAATTCAATCATTCAGAACTTTCTTACGCAGAATACACAACACACCTACAATCTCGATCACCATTGATCTCACACATTTCTCAGCTTCCCTCCTACAGATCAGCCCATCCTCTCTTGTGACCGAATTGACTCTGAAACGGTCATTGTCTTGGTTTAGGCCGGAGTACTACAGATTGATCTCTCGAACTTAAAGCACTCCCTTCTTGCAGTGCATCTGTGTGAGGTTGAGTATTTTCTCGGTTCAGGGAGTCTCCGCACGGTCGTCTCCTCAATTCCGGAAAAACCAGTAAATCATTTTTCCCCATCTACAGATTGGCGACCACATTGGGAGATCATTCTCTCGGTTGCAATCTCACAATTCACAAAGATGGCTGGTCTTAGGTCTGGGTTAGTTACAGATTCCAACACAAACGACGCTAGCACTAGCAACAATAACAATGAGGATATCCCGGAAACCATTCCGGCCTGTAACACTAACGGTGGTGATGTTATTCCTCCTCACGCTAACATGGAAGGTCATCACCTGTTCGGCCGACACCCTGAGGAAGTCAGGGGGAATCCACCACCTACCATGGATGATCTCATCAAGGTGCAAGAAACTCTTGCAAAGAATCAAACTGACACGGCTGCAACACAGAAGGAGCTATTCAATTAACTCAAGACTCTCACTGACAAGATGTCAGAGAGACTCAAGGAAAAGGAAAAAAAGGGAAACATCCTCAGATGTTGATCCGGAAGTAGTTCCAATTCATACAGTGGATGACAGCAAAGTCTGCAAAGCTGCAGACGATCCATCAGCGAAGGAATCATCAAATTTCATTACTCGGGAAGATTTGGAACGCCTCTTGTAGAACCATGGAAAAGACAAGAAATCACATGTCCATCGTCACCAGCCTCCATACCCTGCTGCTACACAAAGGATTCCTCTTCCGAAAGGTTATATCTCTCCAACCTTCACTTTGTATGACGGAACAGGCAATGCTCGGGAGCATGTTTCTAGGTTCCTAGAAGCCTTGGGTGAACATGAGAATAACCATGTTGTTGGTCTCAAAGAATTTTCAAAGTCCTTGAAAGGCAGGGTATATACCTGGTACATAACATCGCACCAGGAACTATCAACAATTGAGGAGAAATCATTAATGCTTTCTACAGAAAGTACTTCTTTGTGTCAGAGCAAGTTACTCTCTCTGATCTTGGAAGAATGTTTAAGAAAAACAACGAACATCCCAATGACTACGTGAAAAGATTCAGGGTCCAGGCCTTGGACTGTCATGATCCAAACTTCACGGAGCAACAACTTGTAGATTTGTGTATCAACGACATGATCCCGGTATACAGAGCTTTGTTGGAAAATCTTCGTTTCCATACTTTCTCAGAGCTTCATGAAGCGGCAAAGAGATCTGCAACTACTGCACCCGCTTTACTGGAAAGAACAAAGGCTACAAAGGTTGAAGAACTGTGAGACGCTCGAGGTAGCAGACGACTGATCAACAAGCAGTACAACCTCCATCCTTCCACAAACGTTGTTGCAGAAGGGAGCAAACGGAAATCCGAACCACCTCACAAGCATACCTCGGATCCTTCAAAAGAACAAAGGAAGGATAAACAAGATGCACAAGCCCCTGACCAGTGCATAGTGGCTCCTGATCAATATGCACCTGACTTTCCCCTTTTCATTGAAGCGGTGATCGAACTCCTGGATGCTTGGATCCAAGATGGTGCTATCAAGTTTCCATATGTCAAGAAAGAACCAACTGAAGAAGACATGGAAAGTCCTCGTTACGGCCGCTTCCACAGGTTCGTCAATCATCCCACATGCGATTGCAGAGTATTAAAGAGCATATTCAGGGAAAAGTTTGAATCGGGAGAGCTTAACTTGGGGAATGAAGGATTACAAAGGGATCCTCTTCCAGTCATGACTTTCTCCATCTATGAACAACCAGTCAAAGAAGCAGTTCAGTCATTGATCGAGCATGTCTGCGAATTGCTCTATCTGTCGAAGGCACATAAGGGAGACATGTTTATGGCTCTGAACCACATAGTGTCTGGGAAACGTCTACCGATTCCAGAAGTACCTCCTGAACCTCCAGCCACTGACAAGGTAATTTTTGACTGGGGACTGCTCACAGCAGTGCATATTAAAGGAAATGAATTCAAGAGAGCATTTGTTAAAATTGTCACCGCTATCAATATCATTCCTTTGAAAACTCTCAGAGTCGCTGGCATCACTCGACAAGAAGCTACACATGCTCCCATGTTAATCAGAGATCACGAAGGGACACTCAGGTATGCATACGGCCACATCACCCTCAAGGTCAGGAAAAACTCGATCTGCACTGAGACCAAGTTATATATAATCCGGGAAGATCCAGGATATGACATTATTCTTGGACGATCTTGGATTCATGATGCAAAAGTGACTCTAATGTCTTCGATTGAAAAAAGTTCTGACTCAGAAGAAGTAGAAGATACTCCATCATTCGGGCATCTGGAGGAAGTCAAAGCCTTGGTAGAATTAGCACAGAAACCTGGAGAAAGCGCACACTCTTTCATAAAAAGGTTCCGTACTCAGGCAAGTTTGATTCCCCTTCATGCACCTATACTACCAATGTTTAATCATGTTGCCTTAGTCCAGGGACTTCTTCCCACTGACAACTTAGCCGTCGCAAACTGATATGAGTGGATATCCTCACCACGACAATATTACACGAAATGGTTGAGTACAGAGCCTCTTCAAATTGATCATTCTATCAAAAGATTTATTGCTGAAGACGTGGCTAAGCATGACGGACAATATGCTGGATACTCCCATCTGCACGAGTGTCCATATGTGCCGCAACCATGGAATCCCATCACACGAGGAATCCCAAATCAGAAGAAGATATTCAAGGCTCGGAAAACCAATCCTAACAAATTTTGTGAAGGAGACCTAGTTCTAAAAGAAACTCAGCGCAATCTTCACTCTGGAAGAAGCTCCAATTGGGAAGGACCATTTATGGTTTCTAAGTCCATAACCGGAGGATACTACAGGTTGATCAACACAGATGTCAGGACCCTGCCAGTGATCCAAGAGAATTGGATTAAGGCATTTGACGCCTGAAATTATTGGGCATTTGAGGTACTGAGCGTTTGAGCATTCATGACGCCTGGGATTTGGAATTTAGGATTTTTTCACTGTATTTCAATTTCTCCAAAACGTTTGCAATACTTGCATTCAGTATTTAAATTCAGCAATTTATCAAAATTCAATTCATTTTACTTAAAGAAAATATCTATGAAATCCAAAAGAAAATCCTCAATCATCTACCAATCCAAAACCAATCAATATCACAACCAAAATAAAACCTCACATCTCTCAGAGGTTCAGAAGTTCAAGAGATTATGAAAAGAGATCAAAGAAAGTCAGTCAAGAAAGACTTTTGCTCCTCTGCATCCTTCAAGATTTGCAAAGACGCCTTCTCCAGGTTCAGCGCCTCAGTCAGCTTAACAATCTTTTCCTCCTTCTCCATCACAACATCATTGGGAAAGGGTATGTTATTCTCACACAATTTCTTGTTTGCATCTATTTTCTTACGAATCCACTTCACGTTGAAGCCAAGTCTTTTAGAATTCTCTAAGTTGAACTCCCAATCAAAGAGTACATATGGAGTCACAGTATTTCTGGCCCTGGCGCATATATCACTTACAACACGCAAGATGACACTTACTTGCATTGTGGTTAGCATGGATGTTCTATACAACATATCAAAATTTCAGAACAATCCGATGAACGAGCAAGGAGATGTGGTCAAAACATTGGACAACGTACAGTCTGAAAAAGTTCTGAAAATCTCATGGAAGTTTACTGTTTCGCTTTTTTCAGGCCCTGAACATTGCTCAAAACTTAAAAAAATTCGTTGGATATAGCTTGGAAATTCTCCGGGCTTAAAGATACATATGCAGACCATGAAAATCCGACTTCAGATGAAGGTTTTATGATGTTTTTGCTAAAACACTGAGTTCTGAATTTTCTGACGACGAATTTCGACAAAGTTTTTCGTATATGTACATGGATTATCATTCACTCATTCATAAATCAACAATTTTACACTTCTATGTTAAAGTTCAAGGAAAATATTTATTTGGGGGGGTCTCTGAATCGTTCAAGGAATCGGAATTGCCCGTGTCAGCATCAAGAGGCTCATTACTTCCATTCGGTTTCGAACCTTGGGAATTTTCTTTATCTCTATTCTCCGAGGATGAACGGGCATCAACTCTCCGCAACGACATTCTCCTGGGCATATTCTCAAACCATTAGCATTTTATATATGAAGTATCATATTTGACTATGTGGAAGAGTACTCACATCATTTTCTTCTTCAACGCTCAAATCAGAAATTGTCTGCCCAACAGCAGAGAATTGAAGACTGTCAATACTTGACGGAGCAAAGTTCTGTAACCAAATAAAAAATATTGGTTTTACGATCCTAGTAATACGGATAGAAGAAGTCACGGCGGAAAAGTGTTGACAACTCACGAAAGAAACAACCGGGGACTTTATGGTGTTAGGCAACAGCTTACAATTCTTGTTCCTACCTTCTCCACCGTGAATGACTGTTTATGCTTCCGAGAAATTCACTTCAAGACGAGGTCTCACAGCACGACCGTCCTGCAAAAATAAATTGAGGTGATAATCAAAGGCAATTATTTTAATTTCATGAAGAATGTGCAAAAAGATACATGCTGGTGAACATCCTGGAGATGTCTTTTGCTTATCTCCGCCGAAGATGTGTTTCAATCTTGGTCGAGAAGCGATCATGTCAGCAGAAGGAGGTTCTTTCACTAAAGGTTGGCCAACCATTACGAAATCGTGTAAACGCTCAATCTGCTGATCCCAAAAATCTATGCAACCTGGAATTATATATGTAATTCGTTCAGGACCAGGGAACCAGTAAGAACCTCCGTCCACACTTTTGCGATCTAAACAGGTTTTAAGCTGTTCCACTGGTGGTTTCTTCCTTTGAAAAGTTGGAACGCATTGATCCATGCCCATCTGACGAGCCGCTGTATCAATGTTGTATTCTTGTACTGAAAAGTCTCCATATATTGTTGATTTCAAGTGACCTGGAGTACAACTCAACATAAAAGATCTCTCGCCATCGCTCAAGTCAACGCCAGATTTCAAAATCATACTTTCTCTGGTGTTGAAAGTTTGCAACTGAGAAACATAAGGAGGAATCAGCACCCAGGGGCGGAAATTAAACTCAGATTCATTGTCTAACACATCAATGAAGCGTGTCTTGGATTGAGGCTGCTTCGTAGACCAACGTATAATCCTGGAATTATCCCTCTCATGAAAAATACAGCGAGAATCAGCAGCATTCAGCCCTTGCAGTATGCTGCTGGGATTAGGTGCATAACTCTTGCAGCGTTCCCACATCAAGGCCTGGAGAAACATCGTATTGGCGTAGCATTCAATCTTCATAAAGCCATTCGAAACACTGGAGTCTGTAACCAAGGAATCCAATTTAGAGTACAAAGAACCCAAGAATAGACTACCTATGGGAAGTTGTTCACCTTGAGACATCTTGATGGCAAAAGGAATTACAAATGGATTTAGCAAAGTTCCGATGTCTTCAAACACTTCCCTGGACAACCATAAACACAAGAAAGCAGCAATAGATAACATACCGTCAGGTTCATCAAGTGGGGTATCTCGTGACCACCAGTGTGTTAACCAGCGGGAACAACAACCTTTGCCAGACGCCTTATTAATTCTCTCCATCTCGATTGTCAAGATGTTGGAAACTGCTGTCTCCTCTGCTGAAAGCTCTCCGGGAAATTCAGTCGTGATTGGGAGATACAACAAAGTAATTACATCCTCCAAGGTGATGGTAAACTCTCCCCATCTGCATATGAATGTATGGGTTGGAATGCACCAGCGAGAAATAAGAACTACAATACCTTGCGCATCATGGAAGATGAACAAATCTCCAGATGCTTGGATAGCCCTGGTCATCTGTGCTTTATCTAACATGGCTCTAACACGAGGAAAACCCAGCATATGTCTCGCTTATCCAGATAATTTTTCTAAAGGTCGTCGAGAAAGCTTGAATTCTATAATTGACGCAAGAAAAAGTCCTCGTTCAAGACAAAACCGAATAGCTGCTCGAGGATTCATTAGTTTCTTCTGAACAACCTCTCTGGGATTTATTAGAATACGAAATGCTGGAGACTGGAGACGTTTTCCAGTTCCCTGATGAACCTCGAAAAATGCATCATCTATATTTGGAACATTTTTTAGCCCAGGAGTTTCTTCTTCTTCTTCTTCATCAGCAGAAGTCTCATCCATACATATATCGTCTCTGGAGGCATCATTTTCCTGGGAGTCAGACATCCTTGCGAAGTAGCTGTAATGTGCACAAAGCATTCTACTTCAGTGTATCATCATACAAGGTGTAAAATTCGACAATATGATGGAGTTATATAATCTGACAAAAAAATGCTTATGCAGACATCTACAAAAACGGTAATTCTTAACTCTTACCTCTTTACAATTTCACTGACACATTAATTGTGATATAAGAGTTAATACTCCAAATTAGTTCGTTCTTTGAAACCTGCAATAATGAACAAAGCATTATCATTTGAAAATCGGAACTGATTTTTCATAAAATCATGAACATAATTTTCATAGTATAAACATCCACAGCTGGACTATGAAATTTACACCATATTTCATCATAAATAAGTTGTCTAATTTCGAGGGTTACTCAAAATCCATGTTTTGATTTTACGAAACGTGAATAACTCACGTAAATTTTCAAATTTTGTTTATCTAACGTGAGCAAACTCACGAAAATAAATATATGGCATTATATGTATCACGGTTTCAAAAAAAATCCGTGAACAGGTCACGATTTCATAAAAAATCTTTTTCCTTCATACTATCGTCTGTCTTTGAAACGAAAGTTTATTTCGGTTTTGTGAAAGCTCACATCTTTCAAGATAAATTTTTGTTTTCATGAAAAGCTCATAAAATTTTTTTTATCACTGGACAGTGGTCTATGTATAAAAAAAAAAGCTCTCTCAAGTTAGGGATTATTGCTAGTCTCTTGAACTAATGATCGAACGAATATACGTTTAATAAAACAAGGGTTTTTCTACAAAAATCACGCTCATATATACACATGTATAGAATTTTAACATGATCAAAGCATGAACAACTCATGAAATCAGCAATCAAAAAGAAATAAAAAATTACCACGTACCTGGTCGGCGCCGGCCGGAAGTTGGTCGGACGGCGGTGGCGCTCCGGCAATTCTTCCTTCTCCTGCTGTTGACGTGAAAGAGGTAAGGTGATGAAGGTGGTTTGTCGTTTTTTTGGTGAAATAAAGAAAAAGGATTAATCCCTTTTATTTCCAAAACCTAATTCCACAAGGATTTCCTTATTCGGGCCCGGCCCGTGAATCCTGAACCAACCAAGGTTCCATCATCAAATCAACGGTTCTACACCAATTTACGCTCGTTGGATGACGCTCTATCAGGCCACTGGGGTTTTCATTCAAGCCATGGTTTGCTCATTCAGTCATAAATCTGGTAACATGTTATCTTACGACTAAGTTCAATTACTTGTTTTTGTCTGTAACTAGAAAATCACCATTCAGTGCTGACTGAGGAACATGACTGTACCTCATTAAGCATGGGACTTAATGTAGATGGTGGATTTTCGACAAGGATTAAAATCGTAAAACCATAATTATACATGCTCCTGGTCCAGCAATCAGATGAGTATTGAGGCTCTTGTCTCTCATTGAAGCATGAAAGGTCATGCCACAAAATATCTGACTGAGAATACTGTATCTCAGAGTATATGTAGATGTGTAGTCTCTCAGCTGAGGCAACGACACATCTCATGAATACTGAGCAATTTCAGTAATTACTTCTATATATAATCAAAAGATTGGACGGCTCCTAGCAGCTTTCCTGCAAGTATAGAGCAATAACGTCTTCAGAATGCAACAAGGTTTTCCCTGACTATATAAAGGAGATATGACGTTTCAACAAGCTCATATTTCTCAATTCTCAGATAATTAATGCTCCTAGACAGCATGCCTGCTAGTATAGAGCCATCAATTAATTATCTCTAATCGTTAACTGAATATTCAGCAATATTTTATGATTCTTCGTAATATTTTGTCACTTCAATTCGTGGTTCTTCCCAGCATAATTCCACGGTTTAGTGATAAATGTTCAACGTACGGGCATCTGAGCATCTCTCGAGTAAGCCCCGACCAAAATGGTGCAAGTGTACTCAGCAATAATGCACAAACGAGCACCTGAATGCACAAACGAGCATTCCAAAACACGAAGGAATGATGAACCTATGCAAAATAGAAAGAAAATAATAAATAATAAAATATTAGTCGAGGCGCTGGGGGACTGGGCCCACCTGCCGTCCGGTCGTGTCGTGGCCATTCCCACAACCAATTTTATATTTTATAATATTTTTATTATTTTCCCTGATCTCATGAAAATCCCTTCATTTGAGAAAATCTTCTTCGTCTCAAGGAAACTCCCCAGTCTCACGGTGTTTCCTCGTATCAAAGAAATAATAATAAATTAAGAAAGATGTTGTGGGACCGGGCTCACTAGCCGTGGTTAGTCCCACACCTCATGATTCCTTATTAATTTATAACTATTTCCCTCATTCCATGAAAATTCCTTGAATTCAGGAAATTTCCCTCAAGTCATGAAAATAATGTAAGATTAGGGAAACTCGTGGGACCGGGCCCTATCCGGTCCCACATGCCCCTTATTTTATCATTATTATTTTTATGTTTCCCTCATCTCATGGAAACTCCCTGATTTCAACAAAACTCTTGGTTTCAACAAACCTCTTGATTTTATGATATTTTCCTAAAATCCTGAAAAATATTATAAAATTGGGAAGTGTGCCTTGGGGCCATGCCCAGGCCATAGCCGGTCCCACACTTCATCACTCCCTATTTTATTATTATTATTATTTCCCTAATCTCATGGAAATTCCTTAATCTCATGAAATTCTTCAGTTTCATGGTATTTCCCTCACATCAGGGAAAATAAATAAAATTACATAAAATTGGGAAAAGTGCTTCGGGGCCGAGCTTGCTAGCTGGACGGCCATTCCCTACCCGTGGACGGTCCCACACCCTGCAATCTCATATTTTATTAATTATTATTTTTCATCATCTCATGAATTTTTCCTAGTTTCAGCAAAACCCTGGATCCTTCATATTTTCTCAAAATGTTGCTTAAACGCGCACCGAAAAATATTGAGACTCTCAGGACTAAGACACGGACATTATGGTGACACGGGCATGTCTCCTTGACCGACCAAGGCTGGCCCTGAGGCTTGCAAAGATCCGGTTCCACGTGTTTTAACAATTTTGACCTAATTTGCTCAATTTCTCATATTGGGTCCAAACTCTACCCAAACAACTTGGAATTTTCTCAAACGACCATCAGCTGGTCCCGTGATCACCAAAGGCCGGTCTCATGCCCCCTTGGTCGGTCCCTCATCTCTCCATAATCAGGATTTACTATCTGACGCTCACACGAGCACTATTTTAATAAATGATTAAACCAGCATTTAATCATCTTTTCACCAGCTGGTCTTCAAGAGACTTTGGTATTTTTGATCACTTGAGCATCTGGGCGCTACATAGTCGACTCATCATCCCATGTAGCCGGTCCCTCCTTTATTCGTGGTTGATTTTCAATAAATCATCAATTTATCAGCAATTGATCAAAATTAGGGTTTCGAATCCTGAGCTCTGCAAAAACATAATTCTGAGTAGATTCAAACGCCAATAATTTTTATGTTGATACCATGATCAACACCCTAATTAATTATACTCGTCTCAACTGCCAGTATTTTAAATTAATATTTATGTTGGTCATGTTACCAATGATTCCTCAAACCAGCAACATTTGCTCAGATGAACGACATTTGCGAAGATGAGCAACATTTGCTCACACCAAAGAATATTGGTTCAACTATTAATATTCAACAATTCATCAAATGAGAAACATTCGCTCAAATGGACAATATTTGTTCACGCTGAAGAATGTTGGTTCAACTATCAATATTTAATAATTCATCAGATGAGCAACATTTGCTCAGACTAAGGAATATTGGTTCAACTATCAATATTCAATGATTCAGCAGCACAGTTTGCTTAGGTTATCAAAATTTATTTGATAATGATATTTTTTTGTCTCAGCAGACATGTCAATTCATGAGTCTCAGAACATTTGCAAATTATGTTCAACTCAGCAATACAAGGACTCATCGTCCCATAAAGTCAGGAACTGACTAACTAAATACATGCCTGTCTTGCAGACTCCACATTCACGAGATATCAATAGTTTCACATGGGGGAATATTAACTAGGGTTTTGGTCTGGCGGTCTACGGCACGTATGTTCATACATACGATGAAAATGTGAGCAAGTCGTGCAATCAGTTGGAGGAGTTAGCAAAGTAGTGGGTGGAAAGTTAACCAAGTCTCCGCACGATGAGCAGCTGGTTTCAACACCATTTTCCAGTTCCCGATTCTTTGACTCCAGCAACTGTCACACTTCATGGGATCATGATGTTTTCAATTCAGAAATATAAAAGGCCTCTGAATTCTGTTTGAAACAGACAAGAATTTCTCGACAAGTTCACACAGACAATCTTTCGTCTACACGAACTCATCGTCTGAGCAATTACCCTCATCTGAATAAAATTCAATCATTCAGAACTTTCTTACGCAGAATACACAACACACTTACAATCTCGATCACCATTGATCTCACACATTTTTCAGCTTCCATCCTACAGATCAGCCCATCCTCTCTTGTGACCGAATTAACTCTGGAACGGTCATTCTCTTGGTTTAGGCCGGAGTCCTACAGATTGATCTCTCGAACTTAAAGCACTCCCTTCTTGCAGTGCATCTGTGTGAGGTTGAGCATTTTCTCGGTTCAGGGAGTCTCCGCACGGTTGTCTCCTCAATTCCATAAAAACCATCAAATCGTTTTTCCCCATCTACAACCTTTTATCAAGTTTAATGTCGACGCAACTTGGAAGAATGGTGCTTATGCTTGCGCAGCTGTGGCGAGGGATCACAATGGTGTTTGTTGTGGTGGAGGCACTAGAATTGGCAGGGCAGACACACCTCTGATCACAGAAACAGATGGTTTCTACTTGGCAACTGAACTTACATCATGGCTTAACTTCTAAGATATCATTATTGAAGGAGATTGTCAAGTAGCGGTCAATTGTATCACTGGTGGCAAGACAAGACCCCCGTGGCGGATATGGAAGATAAGAGATGACATCAAAGAGCTCAAGAATACTTTCAGCAATTGTGAATTCAGTTTTGTTCCTGAAATGGCAAACTCAACAGCTCATATTTTAGCTGATTTTGCTGTTTCTCACAACGTCCATTCTAGATGTACTAAACAACAACTTCCTGCTCAAATCACTTCTCTCTGGCTAGAAGTTGATTGTCATTGTTTCTTTTTCATGTTCCTTACCAAAAAATAAATAAAATAAATAAAATAATAGAACCTACTTAATTAAATTTCAAGCTAACTCATTAATACAACAACTCTAGCCATACACCAAATAACTTCAAATCTTCCACCATTCATCAAGCTGTATTTTGTTCTTTGACGTCAAGAATTCTTTTGTGGATCTTGGTATCATGCTAATATAAAGAAAAGATCTCTTTTTGGTAGGAAACCCCTTAAATTACTTGGTTGTCCTCATTTCTTACATATTTATAGTAATATCATTGTTTTAAAAATAGGTCAAATTTTTTTAAAACTTAATATCTTTCAAAATATAGACCGAATTTTTATAAAATTTGTATATATATGAAAAGCTTTTTTAATTATCTACGTAACGAGTACAAGTAAGATTAGTAAAAAAATTTCATATAAAAATTTTTATTGCTTCCAAATTTAGCATTATTGGATTAGTAAAATTCAAACATGTGCATCGTATATGTGTTCTTACTAGTTTACGATAAAGTTTTGAGTCTAATATTTCCCGGATTGCTTGTGCAAAAAATAAGTTAGACTCCAGATTTTCTTAATTGCAGGTATTCAAAGGGAGTTAGTAACATGTATCATCCTTGACGTCACTGTGAATTGATTTTTAACACAAGTTACGAAGAAAGACTATGGAAATGAGATTTCATATTATATTATTCATCACACTTTTTTTTTATCTCATCAAGAACACACAGAAATCACAAACTTAATGGAAATCCAAATCATCTAGATTTTATGAGGATGCTGCCGCCGCTGCTAAAACCATTTCCCGTCGAAGTTTGAAAAAGGTCACTAACTCATCATAGTTAGGGAGGCAATCTTTGATCTCTGAAACTTCCATAAATCTCTGCTTCCATGAAGTTATACGAGGGAATGTCCGAGCATCGAGGATCTTTACTTTTATCACTTCTTCAATGACACCCGACCAGTAAACTAAAATTCCAAACGCCAAATCCGTCAATCCAATATTGTCACCGTTAAAAAACGCCTTCCCGGTCAGAGCATGTTCTTCGATGGTCTTCAACATTTCCAAACTGTCTGCTATTGCCTTGGTTTGTTGTTCCCCTTTTGTACGAAAAGCTTGCCAAATACATAAGCACTGCATATATGTTCGACTCATGGATTTAATTCAAAAAAAATCAAAAAAAAAAAAAAAAAAAAAAAAAAAAAAAAAAAAATCAAAAGAAAAGAAAAGAAAAATTTACCTTATCTTCGATAAATTTGATCCAAAACCGAGCAACTGATCTCTCGTGAAGATCTGCCGGCAGCAGTGGGTTAACCTCCGGCCATGTCTCCTCGATGTACTCGAGGATGATCATCGACTCTACTACAGCCTTTCCACCATGAACGAGGACAGGGATCTTCTTATGAACCGGGTTGTATTGCAAGAGTAAATCACTCTTGTTTGAGAGATCTTCTGTTACGTATACATACTTTACTCCTTTGAGTTTCAGTGCGCATTCAACCCTGCAGCAAAAAGGACTATTTCGCACACCAATCAGCTTCACTACCTCATCCATGTTAAAAATTTGATAATCAAAAATGATGATGGAGGTATTTGTGAATCTGATACTCTAGTCTTAACTTAGGATCTAGTAATGGGTTTATATTGATCGATGCAGTAATAATAATAATTTAATTCCAATTAATTTATTGCAACTGGGCACCATTAATTATTCAATTAAAGGTCTTTGAATTCAAACTTAATTGGTGACTTCGTGGTAGAACTAGTACTAATTGTTGTTTTATTAAATCAAATTGGTTGATGGGCCTTGTTCGGATAAGCATGGGTTATTCTAACCGTAAATAAACTCATCCATCTTGTCATTTTTTTTTTCTTTTTAAAATCGAAAAAGACAATACAGTAGAAACTCTCTAAATTAATACGGTCGGGACTACTAAAATTTATTACTTAAACAAGATATTAATTAATCGATAAATTAATAAGTGTTAATTTATATATTAATTAATATCTTATTAGCTTATAGATAAAGGGGAATGACCGGCTCACAGTCTTTGAGTGACAGAGTTTGTCACAGACTCTTACAACAGTTGGATATCACTACTATAAATGGCCGAGATTTAAATAAAAACACGCGGGTTATAAACTTTACACAAGTCCGTTTTAATAGTTAAGAGAATCTTTGACTTGTTATTTTCTCTAACTTCTACTAAATCATATTTTGATTCTTGACTTCTTCTTTATCGCAATTATTTCCTCTCTCTGTAATCTCAATTTTTCTTTTGATTCTTAGAAACGAAAGATGAAGCTACCTTTATTAATCCTTCAAAAAAACCTAACTATATCAGAGGAAAGATTCACAAGAGAGCATGGATCGCTGATGGTGATGTTATTTTCATTTATGGGGTTTTGCTTTGTGAATCAGATTTTCGTGCAGAATTTTATTGTCGATGATTAGTGATTTTTAGACCTAAAATCATTTTGAATTTATTACACTTTCTAATCCATTGTGTATTTTGTTCTCAATTTAAGTAATTTTGTAGTTCATCTAAATTACGATATAATAATGGTAGATCTGTATGTTTTATTGGTGCTCATAAATCTGCAGTTCTATAAAGAAAAGGTGATTATGACTTGATAATTACATGATTATGTTTTGTTGGTGCTCATAAATCGCAAAATAGCTAACTATGATCAATTTATTTTGCTACTAAAAAGTAAAAGAAAGAACCGAGAGATAGAAATGGAACGAAGAAAATGTTGGGGCAAAAATCAAAATATAATTTAGTAGCAGAGGAGACAACCAAAGTCGAAGATTTTCTCAACTATGAAAACGGATCTTGGTAAAGTTTATAAACCCGTTTTTCTCTAATTAAATCTCAGCCATTTATAGTAGCGAAATCTATTGGTTGTTAGAGTTTGTGACAACTCTGTCATTCTAGAGCTGTGACCCGATCCAGCGAATCTTGCAATTTCAACATTGACTATCGATGTTCGTAGAAGTACTCTTGGAAACTACTTTTGTCATTGTAAACTTCGATCAACAGAAAACACAAGTTTGGAAAATTTGGATGAACATTTAGACAGTAAAATCACTTATGACTTGCAAAATTTGATTGAAAAGTTGGGCTATCGCAATTCATTGAATGTCAAAGATGTCCTGAATTATCCGGAAGAAAATAAAGTTACACATTGTTGCTGACTGGTGAAGAAATAATTGAAAGCGTCAGGGGAATTGATAAATATGTGGAAGAAGATGATGAAAGTTTTACACTAGTGCCCCCTTCACGAAACAAGGATATTAAAGCGCAATCACATTGAATAATTTCTTGCTGAGCTATGACAAAACAACACCAGAAATTCTTACGAGATAAGAAATATTAGAGACGAGATTCAACGTGATATTGATTTTAACAAAAAACAGAAAAGAATTGAATCATTTTTCAAAAAGCCTTCGTAGATCATTAATTTATTGAATATGTGTATACTACATTATTAATTTACATTTCACATGGGGTCTATATAAGTAATAAAAAATATATTATCTTATAATTTTAGCAAATTACTAATTTAGCACGTTGTCCCCGACTCAAGACCGGCTAAAATATTATCTAAGATAGTTTATTAAATAATCGAGTATTAATTAAAGGAGTTTCTACTGTATATTGAAAGACTTAAGAGCATCCATAGTTTCCTCTTCTAGTTGAGCAACAATCAACCATTACTCATCTTATCAACTCTAGCTAGCTTGGACAACACGTCTGCTATTTTATTATTCTCTTTAGGCACATATGAACATTGCCAAGATTTAAAAACTTTAAGAAAATTCGAATTAAATTATCGATTCTCCAGTCACAGTTATACTTCTCATTATTCACCGCTTCATCCACCAGCTTTGAGTCCAATTCAAACCGTACATTCTGCAAGTTCATCTCCTTTGCCCATGTTACTGCCTCCGACAGAACTTTGCACTCTGCGTGTTCTGGACTTTGTGGGTACCTTCAAAATCACGAGCAATGAGTCTTATACCACCATTATTATTAAGGAAAGAGTCATCATGATTAATAATCAGAGTTCCTCTAGGAGAAGGTGACCAATGAAGGTTATTTCTGTTTTGTCTATTTAAGTTAGCTGGTCGTTTCGTAGACATTTCAGTGACTTCTGAAAGATACTTCTTGCATTTTTGGGTTAATTATCTCTAGTGTAGAAGAAACTCCTTTGAAGACGGTATCATATCTTTGAGACCAAATGCACCAAGCAACTATTCCAATTCTGCAAATTATGTTTTCATTAATCTATCCAGATTGCAACTTCATGAAATGACTGTAGATTCAATCTTTAATAACTCCATTAGGTTGAATATGAATACCTATCACAACAAACCAAACCAACTTAACTACAGAGCACTCAAGAATACAGTGAGAAAAGGTTTCAATTACTTGGTTGCAAAAAGGACAGCTGTAGTCTCCATTTTAAATAAGATGAGTCAGTTTATCTCTGGTAGGCGTAACATCTTTCACACATTTCCATAGAAATTGATTAATTCTTGGAAGTAGAGGTAACTTCCACATATTTTTGAATACACTCTTCAATCCATCATTAACTGACTGGCCATCATTTTTCTCTTCAAACATCTTTCTATAAGCTGACTTAACTGAGAATAAACCATTTTTCTCCAGAGTCCAAACCATTTTGTCTTCATAGTTAGGAAAAAGAGAGATACTTAGGATTAAGTTGGTTGTTTGAAATTCAAAAAGATAATACACCAGATCTGAATTCCAGCTACAGTTGTCAGCAGCAAAAAGTTAATGAACATGTTTATATTGAGTGTGATTAATAACACCTTGTTTGGGAACGGGAGGTTCATTGGTTCCCTGCACTCGGTTGTGTTTCCAAATAAGAATCCTATGACCATTACCAAGGGACCAAAAGATGTACTTGTGGATGAAATTTAACTCAGAGATGATGCTAGACCATGAACAAGTAGAGTTTGTGCTTTTCTTTACATTAAAGACTTGACCATCTGGAAAGTACTTTGCTTGCAAAGATTCTGCACAGATTGAAGTTTGGTCAGTGTATAATCTCTTTGCAGATTTTTCTAGGATAAATCTGTTGAACAGATGAAGATCTCTAGACCTCGAACCTCCCACTTCATTCGGAGTATTAACACTCTTCCAAGTAATGAATTGTTTTCCTTTGTTTGTCTTCTTTTTCATCTAAAACTTTTGCTGAGTGGAATTCATTTTTTTAATGGTAGTATCTGGAAGCCTGAAACTTAACATATGATGCACAAGGATTGCATTGGTTACATTTCTGACCATTACAGACCTAGCAACTTCAGACATATTAATGCATCTCCATCTTGTGAGTCTTGTATCCATTTTGTTGATAAGAATAGATAAAGGAATCTTCTTGTTCCTACCAATAAAGAACGACAAACCCAAATATTTTTCTTCATTAAGATCTAACTATCTGACTTGAAGAATGCCACTTATTGTTTGGAAGTAAGAAGGACTCATATTATTTCTAAAGTAAACTGTAGATCTATGAAAATTTATGAGTTGACCAAAGAAAGAGCTGAAATCTTCTATCAGCTGAAGTAGTTTTCTTGTTTGATCTAAGTTTGCCTTGCAAAATAAAAGACAATCATCTGCAAAAGATAAGTGATTAATCTTAGGAGATGATCTTGAGATTTTCATACCTGTCAGTTGTTTTGTGCTTTCACAATGGCTTAAGTTCCTTGAAAAAGCCTTCATTGCTAGAATAAAAAGGTAAGAGGAGAGTGGATCCCCTTGTCTAATGTCTCTTGTAGGTTTGAAATAAGATGATGGTGAACCATTAATCATAATTTCTATTTGAGTGGTTGAGATACGCTAATGTATGAGGTGGCACAAATTTTCAGAGAATCCAAATTTCTTAAGGAATTCTACCAGAAACACCCACTCCAGCCTATCACAGGCTTTTGACATATCCATTTTTAAAGCTAGGTGACTAGTTCTACCTTTTTTCTTCTTCGTAGCTTGAAAAAATTCCTGAACCATGCAAATATTTTCAGAAATCAATCTTCCAGGGACATATCCAGACTGCATGAGAGATATTATATTAACCATACAATTCTTGAGTCTTAGTGCTACGATTTTAGAAATTAACTTGTAAACTGTATTGCAAAGAGAAATAGGTCTGAAATCCTATGGCTTTTGTGCGGAGTTAATCTTGGGAATTAATGTAACTCTACTACAGTTAAGTTTATTCAAAATAAGTCCTGAATGGAAGTAAGCTTGCACCACTTTGAAGCCATCATCTTTTACAACTGGTCATTGATATTGATAAAACCCAGGAGGAAAACCATCTGGACACGGAAAAGTCCAAGGCTCCATTTTCATACGAGCATTATGTATTTCTTGCTCATTTGGAATGGTAACTAGTTCATTATTATCTTGTTGAGTGATACATGAAGGAATATGTTGAAGAAAATGATAACTATCTGTTGGATATCATGTAAAACTGATGTTCTTAAAATGATTTACTAACAGCTGCTCAATGGAAGATTTATTCTGACACTAAGTACCATCTGAAGCTTTAAGAGAGTCTATCTTGTTTCTTATTCTTCTATGGTTGGATCTAATATAAAAATACTTAGAGTTTTTATCCATATCCTTGTAAAACTGGTCTCTAGATTTCTGTTTGTTGGAGCTTGCTTGAGTATCATTTAGAGAATCAATTTTCTTTTCTACCTCCAAAACTTTAGAAGTATTACTACCCTGAACATCATTGGCTTGCAGATTAGATAACTCTTGTTGGAGCTCAGTGATTCTTGAAGGAATGTTCCCAAAAGTGGATTTACTCCACCTAGATAAGAAATGTCTAGTATTTGCTTGCTTGTTAGTTAAGATAAAAGATGCAAAACCAGTAGTATTAGTGTTCCAAGCATTTATAATTTCATTTGCACATGAAGTATTTTGAAGCCAGTGTTCAAAAAAAGTCCAGTTTTTTCCTGAAGAAACTATAGAACAATAAAGAGAAAGCATGATAGGGGCATGATCAGAACCTAGTTGAGAAATATGTTTAAGACTAGCATTAGGATAACTAATAATGAACTCACTATTAACTAGGGCTCTGTCCAATCTAGACTTAACTTTACCAGTTCCATGACTATTGCTTGTCCAAGTAAAAGGGTTACCACTAAATCTCATATCCTGTAAATCAGATTATCTAATGGATTCTAGAACCTCGGGTGGAGTGGAACTTGTAGTAATATTTATTTCATTTGGATTCAAAACTATGTTCAAATCACCTATCAGTACACAAGGAATGGATACATAAGTACTTAGGTCTTTTATGTACTCTCATTGTTCAGGTTGTTTGTCTAAATAAGGAATACCGTAGACACTGGATAAAAACCAGTCCCCTAAGGCAGGGTCATTATTGATTACAGCATGAATAGTGTTCTTATAAGAATTCATAATTTCAACTTTAAAGCCATCTTTCCACAACAAGATAATACCACCTGCACGACCTAATGATGGAACAAAACAATTATTAGGAAACCTGGGAGCATTAGTAAGTTGAACAATACGATCATCATTGATCTTGATCTCACAAAGAAAAATAATATCCGGTGAATGCATATTATTTAAATGCAACAGATGATCTCTAGTAGCCTTACCAAGATAGCCTTGACAGTTCCAACTAATAATTTTCATGATTGGGTTACGTACAATATGGGAAAACTTGATACCCAAGTTAATAATATTAGGGTTATTAAAAACAAGATTTAAAGAGCACAAGTTATCGGGTGTAAAAGAAAAAATTGGAAAACTAGAAGAATTTAATGCTGAAAAGGAGATATTAAATTTTAACTGGAGATAAAGAATTATTACCAAAGGATTAATGGCCTCATTCATTTCATGGGAATTCTCCCTTGTATCAGTTTGTCCTTCTTCAATCAGGTCATGTTCCATACCATCAAAGTTAGTGTGTGGTGGATTCTCAGTGTCACCCTCCATGACATTTTCTTGATCATCAACTCTGGATCTTTTATGATTCCTGTTAGGTTCCTCATTGTCAGATTCAGCTTCTTGTTGTTTCTTACTAGCTTCTTGTTGTTTCCTCGTTGTCATCCTTCTTTTCTTGTGTCATCCTTTACGCGCACGTAGAATATTGTGTCATCCTCCATTTTGTCTTGTGTTACATTGGACTCGGTTAAATATCTTTGACCATGGTGGTTTCCACTTGTTTAAATTCAAAAAAATTTAATGTACCTAGCAGCAAAACAGAATTAAAACAGTCCCTTCGCATTTAAACAGTCTTAATGGGCCCAAAGATGGCCTCCTGCTAATCCCGACAGTATTCATATTTTATCCTAATAGGGCCCATGATTAGTATGACGAAACGGTTTTAGTTTTGTTTTACACGTTTCAATCTTAGAGCACACTTAACTCTATTCTAGAAAAATATTTAAGTCACTTGAACTATAAGTTTCTTTTGTATTCGACCTCATTTTGCTAGTTTATCCATTTCTTCGGTATAACGCCCTATTTACATACTTAACTTATACTATATGAAAATCGCACAAAAAAGTAGACACAACATTTAAGATTATTTGTGTTCTCCAATCACAAGATGATTCCTTGTTGTTCAGAAAATTTGTTGCATCCTTACAATCTGTTCTGATCTTTATATTACTTAGCTTTAACTTTTTATCCCATTGCATCGTCTTTGGTTGATATAAAGAACATATCATGCTTTATATCAACCAAACCATTTGCATTTGTATTTGTTTGTTGTCTTTCTTTTCTTTGATTTGAAACAATTGCCCCTAAATGCCTATTCGATTCATTTAGAAATCTTTGAATGTCCTTCTATCACGCCATAAGATTTTGTTTAACCTTATTGAAATTGACACCATTTTTGTGTTTCCATATTTACCAACATATAATACTAAAAATATCCTTCCATTCCCATAGCTCAGAAGAAAACCATGAACGAATCCAAGACAAAAAATCTGAATAGTAATTAGGCATCTGAATTCCAGGCCCAAACCATACTGCTCCAATGAATGAGCAATGAACAAATAGATACGCATAAGTGTCAGGATGATATTCATTACATGACAGGCAAAGAGAATCTACATGGTTTAAAACTGCATGCATTTTAAATAGAGTATATGAAAAATATGGACATCACATATCATAAACTAAGACTTAAGAAGTGGCTTGATGGTTTTGGTTTATTAGATTAATATATGGGCCAGAGATGCGAGTTCGAACCTTTGCAGGGATTTTTTTTTGAAGGAAATGATAATAAAAAAAACGGTTGGCGAGTTATAATCCCAAAGGTGTCACTATCCATCCACAAAAAATCCATCAAAACAAAAGTACCACAAAAACTTCAAAAAAACAAAAGTAACAAAAAAACTCCAAAGAATTTGATGAAATCAATTTTGGTTTCATCATAAAATTTGATGAAATATCATAGAATAAAATTTGATGATACCAATTTTGAAATTTGAGGTTTTTATATCAAATTTTGAGATTTTTGTATCAATTTTGTTTAAGATGGAGTTTTAATGGATCCCAACATTCGAACGGGATTTTTGTACCACAGGTTTGGTCACCCTGGATTTTTATGACTAGTTATGTAAAAAAAGAAAGTGAAAAAAAGTGGAAAAAACTAGTTTAATCTACGAGAGTGGAAAAACTAGTTTAATCTATGAGATTGGTCCAGGCCCACACGTCTCTCAGATGTGTCCAGTCTGCTTCAAAAATCGTAAACACGTGAGACGCGTCGGGTCCGCGTCCTCCATGTGTCACAGTGCTAAAAATGATGCGTCAGTGCAACCCAGTCCTAGACACATTAATTTGTCAATTTTTCTTCTTTTTCTTTTTTAAAGAAAAAGAAAACATGATCAATTCTTTCTAACATAGTGTGCCATCATTATTTTTTATTTTCTTTATTTTTGAAATATTTTTGGAGACAATTTTCTCTAATAGCTATTGTTGCACCATACCAATAATCGGGGTTCAGAGTCATCTGCATGCTAATTTTGTAGAAACATACTAACCAACAAGAATTACTAGACTTCTCGAATTACTCTATAAACCTTACTACAATCTAGGATGAGACGAATAGAAAAATAACCACAAGGATGCAAGTTATAAACTAAACAAACAATGAAGTAAAGTATTCACGGGTTTAACGTGGTTCAACAGTATACATAATATGTATATATTGTCTATATACACCAACTGAGAATTACACATCCCGCTGACTAAATCGATCAATCGGCTCACCACAATATGACCAAACACAAGAACTTTTACAAACGATTTATAAATCCAGAGTAATGTCTTCATCCATACAAAATAATGTTTAACACATTATCTACCACAACGAGATGATATTCTCTACACACCTTAACATAATTTTAATGGACACCTTGTTCTCAACACCAATAATCTACTCCAGCACCACCAAGATGATCTTCTCTTCAAACAAGATGTATTACCAACATCTCCGTACAAATACTCCATAATGGCTGTTGATGGTGGATTTTCGACAAAGGGTAAAATCGTAAATCACGATCTTGCTTATTTCTAACACGGCTTTAGACACATCTGTGAAACTCATATTTTAGGATTCCTGAAAGCTCATTTCACAATCTCTGACTGACCGTACACGCTCTCAGAGCATGCATGAATATGTGATTCTTAAAGCCTCTCCACTAAGCTTGCGACACTTCGCATATTCCATCAACACTTCTGTATAGAATCGAAAATTATTGGACGGCTCCTAGACATATTGCATGCTAGTATAGAACGCTAACGTCTTCAGGATGTCATAATGTTCCCTGATTATATAGAATTCATATGCATAGAATCTTAATGATTTGACGACTCCTAGACATATTGCATGCTAGTATAAAGTGTTAAGTTTTCAGGATATCTTAATGTTCCCTGACTATAAAGAATTAATATTCATAACGAGTATGATGTCTCTACCATCCCATACCCCGACTATCGAATAAAATGCTCCTAGACATATTGCATGCTAGTATAGAGCCATTCGCGCGCAACATCCATCAATTGAATTACTAGAATAACCTATTTATCTCATAACTCTGTTTCATGGCTTTTCCCAGATGAATTATATGAATTAATAATTAATATTCAATCTATTACTCCGTTTCATGGCTTTTCCCAACTGAATTCCATGAATTAGTAATAGATATTCAATATATTATTCTGTTTCATGGCGTTTCTCAACTGAATTCCGTGGATTAGTAATAGATATCCATTGTTCGGGCGTTTGAGCCACCACCGAGTAAGCCCCGAGAAAATGGTGTGAGTGTACTTAACAATAATGCACGAACGAGCACCCAAACGCATAAACGAGCATTAATAAATACGGATAAACGAGGAAACCTATGTGAAACAAGGAAGAAAAATAATAAAAAAGTAAAAGAGAGGCACACAGAACCGGGACCACCGGCTGTCCGGTCATGCCGCCATGGCTGGTCCACGCCTCTCCCTTTGTATCTTTATCTTATTTTATTATTTTCCTCCTCTCATGGAAACTCCCTTGTTTGAGCAGACTTCATCGTTTGAGAAAAACTCCTAGTTTCTCCATATTTCTTCACACAAGGATAAAAATAATAATATAAAATAAGAAAGAGCGTCATGGGACCGGGCCCGCCGGTCGGACGTCAATGCCTTGGCAGTGGCCGGTCCCGCACTACCCTAATTTCTTATTTTATTAGTATTTCTTCCTGTTAGAGCACTGCTCGGTCGAACTCGCAAGTGTTGCTATCCCAAGCTTGTTTGTCAAGTTTAGTTGCCAAAACTATAAGTCTTGATTTCTAGTCTACTTATAGCTAAGTCTCGGATTAGGATTGAAAGTGTAGTTGAGCTTTAGACTTCACGGCGTTCATCGATTGAAGACGAAAACTACTAAGGGGAGCTTGTGGAATTTCACCAACAAAAGGTACATGGAGACTTGAACTCATCTATCACTCAAAAGTCTATCTACTCTATCTCCTATTTGAGACAAAAGTCGTATAACTATATAGACTTCGATTATACACATTTGATATTTCGAGCTGAGTTTAACTCGCTTACATATTTCTTGAAATATGTGTTGGTAAGCTTTCTATTTAACTAAGTTCATCTTATATTCTTGACGAAAGTCAAAAGATGATCATGTGAAAATCGCCTGGTAACATCTTACATGATTTGTGTGAGACAATCATTTGATGTAGACTCAGAATGTTTCGTATTGATCATTCGATCACTTGAAAATTGCTTTGAAACTAATAGTTTGTGTGAGACAGCTATTCCCGTATTCTAAGAATGTTTCAATAATTGAAATGGGAGTTTAGAACAATTAACCATTAATTGGATATAGCACAGTATGCGTACTTGTATGCTAACTGTTGCAAGTTATTCCAAGTCCGAGAACCATAATATGCATACCCGTATGCGTACTGGTTGGTTTGAAGTTCGGGAACTTAGTATGCATACCCATATGCGTACCGGCATAAGTCCAAGTCCGGGAATTCAACTGAGTTTGGTGATGTACGACAGTATGCGTACCCGTTCGCATACCGGCAAACCCAAACCAAGTCCGGCTACTTGGATATGCATACCCGTTTGCATACTTGAGTAGGTTATGTTCTCAAATTGGTTTGTTCATGAACTAATACATTTATAAATTAAAGAATGCAATATTTTGTGTCTTGTATGCTTCTATGAGAATATAAACAATTGAACAACTCTATAACTAGTTTCATTTGAGTCATTTGACCTAGTTGTGTTAAGATGAGCAAGGTTGATATGAAAGTGTTCATATAGCTAAATTCGGTTAACTATTGTTGAGCCAACAAGGTGTACACGTTTAGGTACGGTTACCATATCTAAATGAAGTCACTTTTCATTCGTGTATAACAAGCTACGTACGATCTAACGGTTAAAAGATATTAGCTTAAGTCTAATCAGGTTATCATCTAACGGTGAATATTGAATGCTTTGTTACCAAAGCAGCATTGATTGAAAACCCTGATTTGAAGACTATATAAGGGAGAACTCTAGCAACTGGAAAACCTAATCCCCACACCTCTTGTGTGATACTAGTTGTGACTAGAGTCGATTCTCCTTTAACCTAGGTTTTTCCTAAAACCATTATAGGTTAACGAATTAAAGACTTCATTTGGATTGTGAAGCCAGACCCAACTATTTTCTTCGCAGTTGCGCGTTCTAATCTTACTTTGTTTTATCGTACTGATTACTATATTCTCTAAGAGTTGCTCGAGATTTAATCTCCGATAGGCAAGATAAAAAGTAGTCACAAACATCTTCGTCTAAGCGTTTGTGATTCCATAATATCTTGTTTCACTACCATACGATTAAGATTATTGTGAGGTTATTGATATTGATAGGCCGTTCTTAGGGAATATAAGTCTAGTGTATCAATTGGTTCATGTTCACCTTGATTTATCAAAAGACGGAACAAAACTCATAGGTATTTCTTTGAGAGACAGATTTATCTATTCAATAGAATTTTTCTGCGTGAGAAAGATTTGTTTATCAAGTCTTCGACTTTGGGTCGTAGAAACTCTTAATTGTGGGTGAAATCATTTAAGGTAATCAAGTGCGTACAGTACTCCTGGTATTCAGAGGCGTAAGGAACGCGACTGTACCTTGATCAGTGTGAGATTGGTTAGGGATCAACTACATTCCAGTCCGAAGTTAACTTGCAGTAGACTAGTGTATGTAGCGGCTCAATACAGTATGGTGTTCAAATCTGGACTAGGTCCCGAGGTTTTTTTTGCTCATCTATCAAAACTAAATTGCTTAAGTTAGAAAAATACACAATCAACTAGGTTCAGAACTCACTTCTAGCAATATTGATTCAACTATCAATATTTAATTTCTCGATCGAGCAAGATTCCTTATGTTGATTCAACTATTAATATTATAGAATTCCACTGATCCACTATCAATATTTTATTGGTTCATCAACCAATATTTGGTTTGTCAGTCGACCATTATAATCTTTCTTAGTCATTCGACAACTCATGACGCAGCATTCCGATCAATAGATCCATGATCGAGAGATCTCATCGAACGCATGTTGATCCAAATTATCAGAAAATAATTATCACCTCAACTGGTGAAATGATATACCACAATTCATCCAGACTCGACGTTTGTGCATTTTCATGTCCCAACAGACATCATGTTCAATCGAGAGTTCCAGAGCATATTACATTTGTTAATTATGCTCGACTCATTGTCTAGTCAAGTCAACAATTAACTAATTAAATACACGTCTGCCTCGCAGACTCCACATTGATAAGACATCAATCATGTCACCCGGGGGGATATTCACTAGGGTTTTGGTCTGGTGGCCTACGACACGTTTGTACACCTACGATGAGAAATTTTAGTAATTTGTGCAAGCAGTTGAAGAGTTCTCAAAGTAGTGGGTAAACAATCAACCAATTCTACCACGCACGTGGAACAGGTTTGACCACGATCTCTCACTTTCGCACTCTCTCACTCCAGCAACTGTAACACTTACTGGGATCAATGTGTCTATTATTCTTGCAATCAATATAAATAAGTTCCTGGATCCACTATTGAAAAACAACAATTTCAATCCACAAGAAATTGTCACTCAATCGATTAGAACTTATCTCATCTTAACTCAACAGTTCACCAACTTGAAGAAATCTCCAACACAACCACAATCCATCATCATTGATCTTGTTAGAGCATTTCTCGGTCAAACTCGCATGCGTTGCTATATCAAGCATGTTTGTCAATGTTAGTGATCAAAACTATAAGTCTTGATTTCTAGTCTACTATAGCTAAGTCTCGGACTAGGATAGAAAGTGTAGTTGAGCTCAAGAACTCCATGGCGATCATCATACAAGACGAAGAACTACTCAAGGAACTTGTGGAACTTCATCGAATAAAAGGTATGTGGAGACTTGAACTTATCTATCACTCAAAAGTCTATCTACTATATCTAATATCTTGAGACAAAAGTCGTTTTGCTGTATAGACTTTGATTATACACATTTGCTATTTCGAGCCGAGTTTATCTCGCCTATCTATTTCTCGAAATATGTGTTAGTAAGCTTTCGCTTTTTCCAAGTTCATCTTTACCTAGTGATGAAAGTCATGTTATGTTTCAATCACTTTGAAAATTTCTATGATGAAAAATGGTTTGCGAATAACAACTATATAACGTCCTCTGAGAATGTTTCAATGATTGAAATGAGAGTTTAGATTATATAACCAATATTGGATATAAGCATTGTTGTGGAAACATGATGAGTGCTAAAAAGTGCATATTTCTATATATTTTTCTTGGCATTTAACTCATCTTCTGTGCATTAATTCTACATTTTATCCCATATTCTGTATTTTCATTTTTTTCAAGAATAAATATTTTTATTAATTAATTTTGCATTTTTAGGTAATAAATAAAGTTTGGATGAATTGCGGAGCGGAAAAGAGCAAAGAAACGGTCAAGACTCCCGCAGGAAGGCAGCAAAGAATGATGTTTGCAAGAGCCGGATAAACTAGAAGTGGGCTTGAAGAGGAAGAATTGCTCTTAAAGAAGATATGGGCTTGGCATACCCAAGGCCCAAAACCCTCACCCAAACCCATTTCCAATATCCATACCCGCCTTCATATTCAGCCGTCGGATTGGATCATCTCAGCATCCTACGGTAGCTTCATCGTCGAGCATCGAAGTCTGAAGCTCCTGTCAAACACTACAGCACCTAACTCCATATTGAGCCGTCAGTTTCGTTGTACTTCCGCATCCAACGGTCGCTCCTCGCTTCCTTCCATCTCGTCGTTAGATCGATCCATCATCTCCACATCCCACGGCTCATCCTCGCTGTTCATACAATTTGCTACAACCGCCCAACACCCGAGCACCTAACACCTATACCCGTCAACCAAACACTCCCCTCCTTCTTCTCCATCGACTTCACCTCCCTCACCCCCGTCTGCAACAGCCTCACCTTCACCACCAACTCCGCCAACTCCACTGCCTCAACCACCACAATCAACCACCAAAAGCCATCATGGCTATCCCTCACCGAAACCCATCATTCCCCTAAACTTCTAGCCATCTATTCTCTCGATTTCTTCCCTGATTTCTCTCTGAAACCCTAGGTAAGAAATCAATAGAATAAGTCGAGTTAGAAAATCAATTGGAAGGCATGGAGAGGAGCAGGAGAGTCAGAAGAAGAATGGGTCGACGTACAGAAGCCATTATCAAAGATTAGGTAAACTGAATTTCAATTTTCAGAAACCCTAATTTACTGTTTTGGGGGTTTTGCTTGTAAAGTGTAATTGAGTATAAATAGATGCTTTGGGATGTTGTAATGGTATGCCTGGACTAGCCAGTGCACCACCAAGAGGACTGGACTAGCCAGTTCCTCAATTGTTCATGTTCTGTTTTTGCTTCACTTTCAAATTCAGTTTTATTTTCACATATTCATCATATTTTAATTTATCACTTGCTAAGGCTCAGATGAAGCCTAGTGCACTGTTGAATGATGTATTGCTAGGATAGTTATCTTGATTCCTGTTTTGCTTGAGCAATGGGAAGTAATCAGTGCTCTGGTATGCCTGTGATTGACTGTGCTGTCAAAAGACAGTCAATACTAGGGGCATATCAGTGAGCAAGCTGATTTTCCTCCCATTCTAATATATGCTCAAGGTCTTCAACTCAACCTAGAATTGCATTGCTTGATTAGGTCACAAGGTGGATTCTAAGCCTTGGCTTAGCCACAAATCTTTTTACAGTCACTTATAATTTCAAGCCTGTTTTGATTCCCTGCTCAGTTAAATTTCTTAGCCATCTTGTTCAGTTTTTCTTGCAAATTGTAGCTGTTGTGCATTGAAATCAGTGCACAAACTCCTCCCTGCCCTTGGCTTACAGCCTTGGTTGTTAACTGTTTTCCCATCTTTGCATCTGCCTTATTGCCTTGCCTTTGCCATTGCCTAAATACCATTGTATATGCCACTGTCACCTTTAACTCACCTTGTGTAGGCCCTGTTTTGCTCTCTTTGCTTCATTGTTTCATTGTCACTCATTGCATTTAGATTAACTAGTTTAGGAAACTTCAATACACCCCAAGTCCCTGTGGAATGACCCTGTCTTGCACACATTACTACAATTTGACCCTGTGCACTTGCAGGTTATCACTGTAGGCATTTATTCATCTTATTTACATATCTTTATTCGCCTACGAAGTTTTTGGCGCCGTTGCCGGGGACTTGGTTGTGTTGTGTTGAATTTTTCTTGGCTGTTTTGCATATTAGTTCATTTGCATCATTGCATACTCTTTTGCATATTGTTTCATTCTAGCATACTCATCATGCATTGCATTCTTGCATTTTAGTGTAACTTGTTGTTTTAGTAGCTGCTGTGTAGTGCAGCTGAACTTCTTAGCTTCTAGCAAGAAACTAATCTTCTCCTTGAGCTGTCCAGGTACCTTGATGTGCTGCTGTTCAAAGGCTGCTGTGCTGTGCAACTTGCCTTGAGCTGCTACAGCTGCTGTTGTTGAGCTGAGCCTGCGTTATGTAGCCCTGCTGCTGCTTGTTGCTGCTATACTACTGCCTGCTAGGCTGCCCTGGTGCAGTTGGAGTGAACCTGGTGCAGCTAGCCATTCTTGCTGGTGCTGCCTTCTCCAAGCTGCCTGGTGCTGTTGGGTTGACCCAACTGGGCTTCTGTTGTAAAGCCAAAGGAAAGCCAAAGCCCAACTGGGCCTCTCCAACAAAAGTTTAGGAAGATCCAAAGCCCAACTGGGCTTGTGCAACTTAAGAAAAGGGATAAAAGCCCAACTGGGCTTCCCTCCAAAAAGGTAAGCCTAAACCCAAACCCAAATTTTTTGGGCTTGTAATTTTTTGGTTTGTATTGTTATTCTCTTTTGGGCTTGTAATTGTAATTATCTTTTTGGGCATGTAATAATTATTTTAATTTTAATTTTATTTCTTTCTTTATTTGGGATTGTAATAATTTTATCTTTATTTTTATTTTCTTTTTTTTGTGGGTTTGTAATAATTAGTTTTATTTTTATTTCTTTCTTTATTTGGGCTTGTAATTTAGTTGTTTGTTAGGCTTGTAGTTTCTTTTAAACTAAAATTTGGGCTTCAAAAAAAAAAAAAAAAAAAAATTCTCCTAATTTCGAAAACCAAATTTTAATCCCATAAAAACCAAAGTTTTCAAAACCCATAAAAACCAAAATTTTCCCATAAAAAACCAAATTTTTGAAAACCCTTTAAAACCAAATAGTGGGCTTTGTGTCTTTTCAATATGGGCCAACCTAATGCTCTCCATGAATACATGTATCCCACAATAAAAATTCCATTATCATGTATTGTCTTACCTCAAACCAATAACCCTTTTAAAATAAATGCAAGCATGATACAAATACTTCCTTTATTTCGAGGGTTCGATTCTGAGAACCCCTATACTCATGTAAGAGAGTTTGAACAAATTTGTCGGAATGCAACCTGATCATATGTCCGAAGACTCTCTGAAATTGCGTTTGTTTACATTTTCTCTAAAGGAAAGGGCCAAAACATGGTTTTACGGTTTGAGACCAAATCAATCAACACTTGGGACCAACTCACAGATCTATTTTTTAAAAAATTCTTTCCACATCATAGGACCATCGCTATTCGTCAAAGTATCAATTGTTTTGTCCAATTGGATGAGGAAACTGTTTTTGACTATTTTGAACGTTTTAATGATTTGTTGAGCGAATGTCCACACCATGGATTTGAGAAGTGGAGACTTGTCGCTATCCTCTATGAGGGACTAGACTTTAAATCTCGAGCCATGGTTGAGTGTATGTGTAATGGTGAATTTCTTGATAAAACTGTGGATGATGCATGAAATTTTTAGCTGAGATTGCGGAGAAAACCCGTCAATGGGAATCCATTAGGGAAACTGAGACACTATCACATGATATAGGTGGTAATGAATTGAACTTTGAAAATAGCATGTCTAGTCCTTCTCATGTGTATGATATTGAATATGAACCTAATCTAGAGGAACATGAGTTGACTAATGACACCACAACTGCTAATAGGGACAAGTATGCATATTACTATGATGATGATAATGATAATGTTATGTTAGAAGAACATGTCTATGCTGAAAATGTTGTGGAACCTTTGGTTTCAAATACAATAGGCTTTTCTGCCCCGACCTTCATGAATGATATTTCTTCTAATATTCCATATGCATGTGATGTTGATACTGATTTTGATATTGTGCAATTATCCTGTGAAGAGCATGACTTAGGTAAATCTTCTGTTGACACTAATGATCCTATGCAGGAAAACATAGTTGATGTGTCTGATTCCATACTTAAGCCACAATATATTGCTTCTGTTGATGATAATTTGAATATATCGGATAACCACGATTCTGAATTAGGACTTGTGCAAATTTTTTGTGATGATGCATGCTACACATCTTGAGTGTGACTTAGATAGCTGATGTGACTGATAATACTGATACTCTTGATCTCAGCATGTGAGACACTTAGATGTCACTTTCTTGCCTAGTCACAATCTGATACCCTTCCACCCAACCTAGAGTTGGTTTGTACCCATATTGTCAACCAATTTTTCTGAGAGTCCCTAATCTAGGTTTGGAACTGTGTGCTTCCCAAGTCCTTTTGGACTATTTTGCATCTAAGTATAATATCTTTGAGGAACCACAGTTGGAATTAGCATGTGTACCCGTCCCTAGCAAAGTTCATTTCGAATTAGACCTTGTGCATGATGAACCCCAAAAACTGCGAGATTTTGTATCCAAAATTTTATCTGTTGAAAAATCCAGGTTTGGAGGTAGCTAATTTTGTTTCACATCTTCACTTGCATGCCTATCATATTATTATTGTGTGAAGCTGTTGAAACCTCTACACTTTGTCTTTTGGGTTGATCCTCAACTCTTTAGATTGTTAGTGTACGGTGAATTTTTTGTATATAATCCAGTAGATAAAAATTTTAAAAATCCTTTTGTTCCTTTTGTATATATTTTGCTAATCCAATATGATTTCGGCTGACATATGTTGGATTCTTGCCTTGAATAACGGAGTTCTAATCTTGCTTTCGCCGAGATCGGGTATTCTCTTTCCTTTTTCTCTACTCAACATGATCCTCTTCACATGTTGTATTATAATTTTGTTCATATTTTGAAACATTGAGGACAATGTTTATTTTAGGTTTGGGGGTATATAGTAGATACCACGATTACATGTTATAATTGAAAACAAGAACTCTTTTTTTTTGAAAAAAAAAAAAATTGAAAAAAAAAAATCATAAAAATGGAGCTCATTTACCTTGAAATGTTGACTCTTGTGCAAATATGTAAATTTTAGGAGTCTTAGTCTAGATATTTAGGCACCCTGATTCTAGCACAATTCACATGTGATAAGAAACTTGCACGCGCACGATCTACCAATACATGTATAGCCTCGATCTTCAAGGTGTTTGATAGGAAGTTAGATTGCCAATCACTTTAGAATACTGAATGAGACTTGAATAGCTTGTTCTTTGGTTGGCTGGGATAGAAGTTGGAGGATACGTTAAGAAAAGCAACCATAGAATTTGACCGGATGCATTCGATAAGGGCCACCTCTTGCTAAGAGTCATGTAATTATGTTTTTCTTTTTGTTCATGTATCAAAAGTGTCATTATGTTGTAAAGATCAAAGTTATTTCTTCAAAAAAAAAAAAAAAAAAATCAAAAAATTCAAAAAATCAAAAAAAATAAAAAAAAAAAAAAAATCAAGTATTTATTTATTCCATGTTTTGTCATGTTAAAGACAATAGTTCTCTCTTGTTCCAAAAATAAAAGAGAGTAATCAATGTAAATAAGAGTCATGTAAAGAGTCATCTTTTTGTTGTAAATAGTCTTGTAATAAGCAAGGAGGGTGCAGCCATCGATGTATAACACGGGTAAACTGAAATATCACCAACTCATTGGGTGAACATTCACAATTCTCGTAAAGCCGGACAGCTAGCTTGGCTTAGAATTCGGTTCTTAGCCTAAAAACTATCTCTTGGTGATTAGTAGTCATAACTTCAGGTCATTCTTGACACATGTGTAGATACACTTTACACTCTTATCACATGTCTTTTTTGTTATCAGTGCTAGGATTGTGCCTTAGATAGCTAGATTGACATCTCCATTTTGTTGTGAGCTTAAACTGTCTTGCACATGTCACATTTGATGGAATCTGAGCTTATATTTTGACCTAGAACTTTGTAGGTACGTTCTAAGCAAACCTTCACGAGACTTCACTCGTCCACTAGGGACACTTAGTGGTTTAAAAGGCTTAGTGCATACGCTAAATGCATTCGAGAGACCAGCGACAGTGGTATAAGTAGGATTTCCTTAGTTTGTTTTACTTGAGGACAAGTAAAATTCAGGTTTGGGGGTATTTGATGAGTGCTAAAAAGTGCATATTTCTATATTTTTTCTTGGCATTTAACTCATCTTTGTGCATTAATTCTACATTTTATCCCATATTCTGTATTTTCATTGTTTTCAAGAATAAATATTTTTATTAATTAATTTTGCATTTTTAGGTAATAAATAAAGTTTGGATGAATTGCGGAGCGGAAAAGAGCAAAGAAACGGTCAAGACTCCCGCAGGAAGGCAGCAAAGAATGATGTTTGCAAGAGCCGGATAAACTAGAAGTGGGCTTGAAGAGGAAGAATTGTTCTTAAAGAAGATATGGGCTTGACATACCCAAGGCCCAAAACCCTCACCCAAACCCATTTCCAATATCCATACCCGCCTTCATATTCAGCCGTCGGATTGGATCATCTCAGCATCCTACGGTAGCTTCATCGTCGAGCATCGAAGTCTGAAGCTCCTGTCAAACACTAAAGCACCTAACTCCATCTTGAGCTGTCAGTTTCGTTGTACTTCCGCATCCAACGGTCGCTCCTCGCTTCCTTCCATATCGTCGTTAGATCGATCCATCATCTCCACATCCCACGGCTCATCCTTGCTGTTCATCCAATTTGCTACAACCGTCCAACACCCGAGCACCTAACACCTATACCCTTCAACCAAACACTCCCCTCCTTCTTCTCCATCGACTTCACCTCCCTCACCCCCGTCTGCAACAGCCTCACCTTCACCACCAACTCCGCCAACTCCACTGCCTCAACCACCAAAATCAACCACCAAAAGCCATCATGGCTATCCCTCACCGAAACCCATCATTCCTCTAAACTTCTAGCCATCTATTCTCTCGATTTCTTCCCTGATTTCTCTCTGAAACCCTAGGTAAGAAATCAATATAATAGGTCGAGTTAGAAAATCAATTGGAAGGCATGGAGAGGAGCAGGAGAGTCAGAAGAAGAATGGGTCGACGTACAGAAGCCATTATCAAAGATTAGGTAAACTGAATTTCAATTTTCAGAAACCCTAATTTACTGTTTTGGGGGTTTTGCTTGTAAAGTGTAATTGAGTATAAATAGATGCTTTGGTATGTTGTAATGGTATGCCTGGACTAGCCAGTGCACCACCAAGAGGACTGGACTAGCCAGTTCCTCAATTGTTCATGTTCTGTTTTTGCTTCACTTTCAAATTCAGTTTTATTTTCACATATTCATCATGTTTTAATTTATCACTTGCTAAGGCTCAGATGAAGCCTAGTGCACTGTTGAATGATGTATTGCTAGGATAGTTATCTTGATGCATGTTTTGCTTGAGCAATGGGAAGTAATCAGTGCTCTGGTATGCCTGTGATTGACTGTCCTGTCAAAAGACACTCAATACTAGGGGCATATCAGTGAGCAAGCTGATTTTCCTCCCATTCTAATATATGCTCAAGGTCTTCAACTCAACCTAGAATTGCATTGCTTGATTAGGTCACAAGGTGGATTCTAAGCCTTGGCTTAGCCACAAATCTTTTTACAGTCACTTATAATTTCAAGCCTGTTTTGATTCCCTGCTCAGTTAAATTTCTTAGCCATCTTGTTCAGTTTTTCTTGCAAATTGTAGCTGTTGTGCATTGAAATCAGTGCACAAACTCCTCCCTGCCCTTGGCTTACAGCCTTGGTTGTTAACTGTTTTCCCATCTTTGCATCTGCCTTATTACCTTGCCTTTTCCATTGCCTAAATACCATTGTATATGCCACTGTCACCTTTAACTCACCTTGTGTAGGCCCTGTTTTGCTCTCTTTGCTTCATTGTGTCATTGTCACTCATTGAATTTAGATTAACTAGTTTAGGAAACTTCAATACACCCCAAGTCCCTGTGGAATGACCCTGTCTTGCACACATTACTACAATTTGACCCTGTGCACTTGCAGGTTATCACTGTAGGCATTTATTCATCTTATTTACACATCTTTATTCGCCTACCAAAACACATATATGTATAAGTCCATATTCCTTGAACCGAAGTTTGCGAACTTTGTTGATCAAGAGAACCGGAATAAGATCCATGAGCTCAGTCCGCGAACTGGCGGAAGTTCTCGTCCCGAGAATATCTGCTGGAGTTTGTGAACTCCTTCCGGGAACTTAAGTCCGCGAACCCAGTCCGCGAACTTGCGTTGGTTATATCTAAAAACGATTTTCTTTGTGAACTTATATTTATAAAAACTAAGGAATGAAAATTACAAACCGTGGCTATAAAGTTCATGAATCGATTCAAGTGAATCAAATCGTTTTTGCTCCGATTGTGTCTTGTGTAGTTACATAAGATTTCTTTGCAATTTACAACTCTCTAACTAGTTCATTTGAGTCGTTTGAACTAGTTATGGTGAAGAAGAATATGGTTGATATGAAAGTGCTCATATGGCTAACCATTTGGTTAAATATTATTGAACCAACAAATGTACATGTTTGGGTATTGTTACACAAACCTAAAATCGTTCATTTCAAGTGTGTGTAACAAGCTAAGTTTTCGATCTAACGGTTGAAAGATATTAGCTTGAATCTAATCAGGTTTTCATCTAACGGTGAATATTGAATGCTTTGTTACCAAGCTCACATTGATAGCAAACCCTGATTTGAAAGACTATGTAAGGGATAACTCTAGCAACTGGGAAACCTAATCCCCACACCTCCTGTGTGATGCTAGTTGTATTAGCTAGAGTTGATTCTCCTTTAACCTTAGGTTTCTTCTTGTAAACCAGGTTAACGACTTAAAGACTTCATTGGGATTGTGAAGCCAGACCGATACTACTTTCTCGTAGTTGTGTGATCCGATATTGCACACTCTATCATTTTGAGTACGATCGTAACGATTGGCTTGAGATTAATATCTCCGATATGAAAGATATAAAGTAGTCACAAACATCTTCGTCTCATCGTTTGTGATTCCAAAATATCTTCTTTTGTCGCGTCGATTAAGATTACTGTGAGGTGATTGGAAATACTAGGCTGTTCTTCGGGAGTATAAGTCCGGGTTATCAATTGGTTCATGTTCACCTTGATTTAGATGGAACAAAAACTTATGAGTATTTCTGTGGGAGTGGTGTGGTTTTAAAAGAACCTACAACTTAGACCTGCAAGTATACATGGTCAGTTGTAGTGAGTGAGGTAAGAAGGGGTTTGTCCTCAGGGACAAGGAGGGTGTAAAGCTGAAACTATGGTCTCACTTAAACTGATTCTAAACAAGAAAGAGTAACCAAAATGGGGGTTGTTTTGATGTCGATACGACGAAGATGATTGATAGTAACAGAAACAGTAAAGTAATACGCAAAGAAAGTAAATAGAGCAAATGATGAGAATGGTACTAGGGCCTTTGAGTCCACCACTAACTTACACTAGTTATTCTGCTCATAACACTAACCTTGTCCTTATATATGATAACAAAAGGGATGTCAATCCTATGTATATCTAAGGTCACCTTGATATGAATGATTCAATCACAACTAAGGTATTTCTCCTAAGCATTAACTGTCTTTTCAGGGAACATCTAATCAAAAGATCAATATATGGGATTAAGTATGAGTTGTAGATCTTCAGCACAGTATTATTCTAACTACAATGGATACATGGCATACACTGTGAAAGTAAAGTACTGAAGTCCTAAGATTGAATTTTATTCTAAAACAATTAAGCACAACAAGGTTACTGCCATTAACAGGAATAACTAGTAGAAAACTAGGGCTTCATCTAAACCCTAGCAGGTGAATTTAGAACAAGATGAAGATGATGAAATCAAACATGAACTACTGCTTGGTGCACCGGATAATCCGGGCATACCCACACACACACAATACCATGTTCTATTTATAGTGCAGAATCCCAAAATTTCTAAACCCTAATTTTTGAAAACCTAAAATTTGATCTGGGGATTTTCAATTTGACGTACCCAGTTGCGATTTCACCTCGACCCATACCTTCTTCTGTTCTTCCCACTCGTTCTGCTGCTTTTGCTGCTCTTCTTTGTGAACTGTGAACCCTAGCTCGAGTCGTCTCATCAACTCCACACCCTAGGTCAGTGGGATGTGAATTTGATGAAACGCCTAGGCTAGGTAGAGAGATGGTGGAGTTGTCGGGTGGTTGTGGTGGTGGTGTGGTTCGAGGTCTGGTGGTGGCAGTGATGGCAGGAGATGGTGGTGCGGAAGTTGCAGGTGATGGAAGAGAGGAATTTGGGGAGAAGAGGAGAAGAACCCGATGGAGAATGGGTTAGGGAGTGTTTGGGTGAAGTCTATAGGTATTTGGAGATTGGGTGTTGAGCGGGTGTAGAAAATTCGATGTCCAGCGAAGATGATACGTTGGATGATCACATCTGGATTGAATCGAACGGCTAAGATGGAACAATCTTGCAGCGACCATTGGATGTGTGATACAACAATTCTGACGGCTTAGATTGGAGTTAGGTACTATGATGTTTGACAGGAGCTTCAAGATTTGATGCTCGGTGATGAGGCGAACGTTGGATGATGTGATGGATCCAATCTGACGGCTCTCATGAAAATGGGTATGGATAATGGAAATGGATTTGGGTAAGGGTTTTGGGCCTTGGGTATGCCAAGCCCATATCTTCTTTAAGAACAATTCTTCCTCTTCAAGCCCACTTTTAATTGATCCTGCTCTTGCGAACATCAATCTTCGATGCCTTTCTGCGGGAGTCTTTGCCGTTTCTTTGTACTTTTCGCTCCGTGAGTTAACCAGGATTTATTTAATACCTAAAAATGCAAAATTAATTGAGAAAAGTATTTATTCTTGAAAACAACGAAAACACAGAATATGGGATAAAATGGAGCGTTAGTACAAAAATGATGAGTTAAATGCCAATAAAAAGGTGCAAATATATACAATATTTGGCAGTCATCAGGAAGACAGATTTATTCAATCCTATAGACTTTTCTGTATGAGACAGATTTGTTTATCAAGTCTTCGACTTTGGGTCGTGGCAACTCTTAGTTGTAGGTGAGATCAGCTAAGGGAATCAAGTACGTAGTATCCTGCTGGTATCAAAGACGTAAGGAGCGCAACTGTACCTTGGATCAGTGTAAGATTGATTGGAGTTCAACTACAGTCCAGACCGAAGTTAGTTTGTAGTAGGATAGTGTTTGTAGCGGATTAATACAGTGTGTGTTCAATATGGACTAGGTCCCGGGGTTTTTCTGCATTTGCGGTTTCCTCGTTAACAAAATTCTGGTGTCTTTGTTATTTCTATTTACGCATTATATTGTTTATCTTTATAATTGAAATATCACAGGTTGTGCGTTACAATCAATCAATTGGAAATCCGACCTTTGGTTGTTGATTGAAATTGATTGATACTTGAACATTGATTGAAATTGATGGATACTTGAATATTGGTCTTTGGTACCGTTCAAGTGATTTCTCTGGTATTCAATTAGACTCGCAGATTTGCTTGAGTAAGAATTGAATCGAGAAAGAGAGATATAACTCTTTGATATACTTTTCATAGATTGAGTCTTGTTGATTCTCTTAAAAGTATATTGGAGTTTTTCCATACAGATTGCTAAGCGAAATATTGGGTGTGGTTGTTGTACCCCCACTTTTTCATTATTGATTGCCGATCTTTCTATATTAAATGCACGCGATAAGGGAAATACTGTTGTTCATATGGCTATTAGGAAATGTCGACCATGGGTAGTTTTTGTCACTACTCTATCTATATTGAGTTTGTGGTAACATGCCCTGTTATCTGCAGAAGTTTTCTATTCTCCGTTCAGTTTTCTCATTTTATCTTATTTTTCCATTGGATCTTAGTATTTTATTTCTACGATCTCCTAGTCTTGGTTTCATTTCTATAACTGCTCATTATCATGGATTTTCCGTTCTCAGGGTTGGTAGTTTATAAAGTTTGTTTTTTCTGACGTAGTGCACTCTTATAAGGGTTCTAGATAAATTGACTTAAAGCTTTTTTTTTCTTTATGTGATTTGAGATAGTGTGCCTTCTACTTAGTTATTATTTGTCGATGTCAATGTCATCAATAATAAAAAGGAAACTGCAATGGATTTAGCAGGCATTTGAAGTCAAGCAAGCTTTAACATATGTTGGTGCCAAGCATGCAAGAAATGTTGATGTTCTCTTTGCTTCCATTGCCAGGACAGTATTTTCACGTTGGTCCAGACGCCAACATTACAGATAATTTGGGGTTCATGTTATTTTATCTTTTGAATGCTACTTCACCCTCTGGCAGTTGTGGTGGCCCAAATCACTTTGGTCGCATGGGATACTAGGGATCAAAAACAAGTTGTTTCATTTGTTAACAAACTAATGTGTGCAGCTTGTGTAAGTACCAGTGGTACATTTATCTCACTATCTTTTGTTGGTGTGGTAAGGAGAGGATCATGGATGGCAATTACTATAACTGTAGTTGGAGTTCCCATCCTTGTTGTAAATCTCAACCTATTTAACCTAAACTAATCCAGAGTAGTTAAACTAACCTGACCAGGGGGTATATTTGGAAAAAAAAACAGTTTGGGAAACTCACTCAGCCAAGCTGAGTCGAACACGTACATGGTTGTTACTTTGTTGCAGAGTTCGACTGTGAGCGCACCTTTCCAAAAAAACAAATTTCCTTGACCTTTGCTCTTAGTTATAACCGTTTTCACACACCTACACTAAAATTGAATTTTATGTTTTTTTTTCCAAGACCAATCTTTTCCTTCTTCATGCCCGTTATAACTGTATGTTTTGAAGAAAACATAAAATATTTTCTCACATAATTTTCAAGTTTTAATCTTAAAGATTACAAATTATAATTAGAATCTTAAAGTAAAAGAATAAAATATTAAAAAAATGTTTTGAAAGCTGTTTAGACCGATTATAATTGTTTTCATACACTTATAACCGTTTGATTCGAACTTCAAATGATGATCTTTTTATTATCCAATTAACCGTTATAACACTCTTTATTTTAAAATAACATATGAAAATGCTAGTTTATACTAAATATAGCCTTTTTAGCCCGAAACGTGTCGACGCCCACTAAAACATGTCACAACCGCCATGTCGGGTAGTCTTGACCTAACTCATGACCCATTTTCCAAACCTTGCTTTAAAGAGAATATTAAAAATCTTTGATTAAAGGTCCTCATGGATAATATAAAGAACAAAAAACAAACTGAAGGCAATATATTCTGTCACTTCATATCAGGAAAGTATCTTTACCACAAGTGGGTATAACCAAACTAAAGAAAAGAGATATATAGTCCATTGAATTATTCTTAAGAAAAACAATGCATATGATAATAAATAACGAAAAAACCCCAAAATCAACATGAACTTAACATTTATTATTTATTGTAAATTTGAGATTATCGTAATACTGAAAGTACATTCAAAATAAACGTCTCTGCCATAAACGACGACCCAAACATATTCTTAACGTATAAATTATTACTAACAAAACAAAACCTGGTAAAATGGTTGAAACTTGCTTTTGAAGCCGTGGCGAAGGAATTTGGCTAAATTTTGAAGATCAAATTGTCTTGATCGTTGTTCTTTTCCATCAAAATAGATGTCTCTTGAGCTTGATTCACGACAATTGGGTCTTTATTATCCAAATTACGCCATTGCAGTATCATACTTGCATGAACCATAACCTGCAATCCAAAATTAAAACAAAATAAGAAAAAGAGATTGGCAATTGAGATGATGATTGTAAATGATATAACCATGTAACAAATAATATATTTTGCATCACTTTGTTAGGGGTGTACCTAAATATACGTGGATTTCGTTGTTTCCAATTATTATTCTTAACTAGTAGGACTTACCATAAAATTTTGAAATCAAGATTTTTTGCAAAAGAAATTAAAGATCTTACTTGGGTCAATGTTGGCAATTTTAGCAATCCCTCCGAAATTGCAAAGGGCACCTTGACTCTTGAACTTTTGATAGTAACTGTTGAAAGCATAGGAAGCGTGGTCTTCTAGTGTGTTTGGGAGATAGCAAGGCTGGCCTTGTTGTACATTAAGACAGACATCGGCCCTTTGCCCACACGCCCAGTTTAGTGCGGCTTCAAGTTTTTCTTTAGGGGCCTGACGATCAGCAACACACCATTCACTAGCTGCCTCAACTATGATCAAGCAAAACCCAAACATAAAAATATTGAGATGATTAGGACTTTGATTAGTGTCTAAAAACATGAAAAACAAATTAGCAAAAAGAATATTCGATCCTGATCATGCATGTTACCTGGATTTTGTGAGATTACTGCAACAAGGAGAGCAGATACCAGAAATGCTAGCACAAAAATGGGTGAAGTCCTCATCTTCCTCAGTTACTTGTAGAAGCTAGTGTTTATCTCTAACTATTCTGCCTCTTCACCACCACAAACTGCAAAACCTCTCTGTATATGAAAACAAACTAAGAAAAGATTTTATGTGTATTCTGTATATGAGTTATACCACCTTTTTATAGGCCTCAGTAGAAACAAGAATATACTGGTTCCGAATATCCTACATTAATGTGTGATGTAAGTCAACTTTCAGGGATTATCTGACATAAATGAGAAAGATATTACAGAGAATCATGCCAGAAGAAACTAGGAAAGATCTTTGGTATTTTCTGTACAGGAGTTATACCACCTTTTTCTGAGCCTCAATAACTAGAATGAATCAAGAATATATCGGCTCTGGATACCCTGTATTAACGTGCGACTTGGGGTCAATTTTCTGTGTTTGATTGTAGTAGGTATTTTGTACAGTGTTTCACAGTGCTTGTGACACATCTCCATTTAACGTTGGCCGTGGTTTTTCCGCGATGATTATCCAGTAAGAGGATCTGATGATCATCCTTCAACCAAATTTCGTGATTAATACGAGTGATTCTACGCTGACTGAGACCCAGATTTCGTGATTAATACGAGTGATTCTACGTTAACCGTGATAATTGCCATAAAGATTCTCGTGGAGGAATGGAAATCAATGTTTGAGCGATTCTAGCATTTGGATTGGAATTGCATGGTTCTTCCTACGTTGCATAACGATAGACCTTATCTGGTCATACATGCCACATATAACCAGATATTGCAAAACTTGTTGCTGCATTTTTGCCATAGTAGTATTGGTGCTGTCAAAATTTGTCTTAGCAACAACTTGTTTGTGAAGCAAAATGGGATGGAAACAGCTGGTGGAAAAACTTGATAACAATTATACCAATTGTGTTTATTGAAACAAATTACTAATTAATTCAAAATAAATTTTTTGGGGTGATGTGTCACAAGCATAGGAAAAAGAAAGCAAGTATCGTAGAGGTGATGAGTCCGAAGACACATTATTTTTGAATTCTGATTTGTGCTTATTAGATATTACAACAAAATGATTAAAAAAGAAAACAAAAATTTGAATTTATTTTACAGGTACACTTTCTTAGTAAGAAAGACTCTAGTCTGTGTATAAATTAAAGAAAACTTCCATATTGGGCTCCGACTACAGAAAGAAAAGAAAAAAATTGGTTGTTTTTTCCTGCATCAAGCAAAATATGCTTTAAAATTGACTCATAATTCAGAATCAGCATAAATAGGAACAGGCAAGAAAGGGAATGGAGCAATAGAAGCATATGCGACCGGTGCACGTGACTGGATGCCAATGGATGAACCCTTCCGTCGCAGTCCAATGTGTCGATCATCTTCACCATTTTGCGCTTGGGTTTCATTGGTAAATAAACCTGGTGTGGTTGCTGTAAGCGTTTGCTGATTTTCACTGACGCGGTGGAACAGCATTCCAGACATAAATATGGGAAGATACAGAAGGCTCCCGTGAAACATCCTCCTTGCATTCTTTGCAGTGCAGTCTCGAACAAACATAACGGCACCAGCAGTCATAAACAGAGTAAGCAGAGTCGATTCAAGACAAAACCACCCACTAGTAATCCTCGCCGCACAAGTTTTTGTCCATCACAAAGCTTAGTCGGAAGCAATTATCAACATAACTTGTTTATAATTATTATCATGCACTCAGAAATAGTTGAGAAATAAGTAATGAAGGATAAGATTGATTAAAGAATTCTCAAGAACAAATGTCTGCAAATTGTGGGTCACATGTACAAATATCCAAAATAAGCCGCACTTGACAACCCAAAATTGGAAATAATTCAACCTCCAAAAGGATAACTTCGTGATAGACTACGTAGAAGCAAGATTAGTAGTAGTAAAGCAAGATACAGGCAATTCCTTAAAGATACCCAAGATGTTTTCCATCCAGAAGGATCAGCAAGAGATATCATCTTAAACCTGAACACAAAAACAAATACCAGGATATGAGAAGGTAAAATACCTGAACTATTGACTACATAAGATTAACCAACATGTGATGCAACATGCATGATTAGCGCACCCACTATTATAGGAGCACCCCTGCAAACTATATTCAGGAACTCAACCATTTGGAATACTCACATGTACAGGTCAGCTATTTCTAACGATCAAATGTGAAAACATTCAGACTGAATCATGTCATTACTACTAATCAACGGACTACGGTATATTACTATTATATTGAAGTTTTCAGGAAAATAAGAATGAATACCCCTCGGCGGCATAATCATTGCGGCACAAGTATGCGAGAGCCATAAAATGGGGCAACTGCCAAAAGTATAAGGCAGCTGGAAGAATCATCGCCTCAAGTGAGACGTGGCCTGCAGCTGCTGTCCACCTGAAAAAACAAACAAAAATGATTTGAGCAAGCAAGAAGGCAGAAGATGAAAATTTCAGACCACTATTAGCAAAATCTCATTAAGATTAGTAATGGAGTAATTTCAATTTATAGCCTACTATATGATCCCAGATATGGATGTCCCTACATTATGCAACTTTTGTTAAAGCGATAGAAGACCCCAAGTAAGAATGTGAACAGATCAGATAAAGTAATGTACTTGTAAGAATGACCAAGTATATAAAAGAAGGAACTTGCATCGTCTACCAGGTCTACCGACAGACGACAACTCATACAAAATATGAAATTCAAGGTATTCTTAACCTAAGGACAAATATTTAAAAAGAGAAATCCATTTCAACTTAGAGCAGGATTGTGTTCATGAAGACTTGCTTAGACCAAGAAAAGTAGTTACCCAAGGAGTGGAGGAATAGCACCAACAACAGCTCCAACCCATGTATTCACTGGGTGTATTTGCTTTAAGGGAGTATATACAAACGCATAAAGACCAAGAGTCGAGGCTGCGAGCCCTGCTGTCAGCATATTTTCCTGCAACAACCTTGCCATGGAAGATTTCATAACATATTTTACCTCCGGGTAAAGGGAAATCAACAAAGGGGTAAATCAAAAGAATATTTGTAAACAACAAAATTAGTGTACCTTGCATGCCAATAAAGCTGTGCCTGTTACTCCGACAGTAGTTGCCCATATGGCGGCATGAGGGAGGCTAATTCGCCCAGAAGGTAGCGGCCTTCTTGCCGTTCTCTTCATTTTGGCATCATTTTTTATTTCAAATACCTATTTTTCACAATGATAAACTTAGCAAGATATTCCTTGAGGATAATCCCATAAACTTCAGAGCAAAGTGCAAAAAGTGCAAACTGAGACAAGATACAGCTGGTAATTATAAAAGAGGATTGCCTCAATGGCAATAATGTGAGAACTAGCTACTCAATTGAGAGGTGGAGATACGATAAACGTTACATAGTTCAAATGCTAACCTGATTCAAGGAGTTTGCAGATGCTGCAACCATCATGGTACCAGTACAGGTCAAGCAAAGTCCAGCTATATCAATTGCACCACCACTTCCAAGAACAAACCCTGCCCCAGAAGTTGCCACAACCAGCATGCTACAATGAAAATGCAAAAACCAAAACCGTAATTAGTTCCCAAAATATAACAACAAAATAACTATCATCAATGCATTTGTGCAAATTATACAAAACTTAAAAATGCGTAATAATTCTGTAAGCCATTAAATGACATGAACTTGTACTGATCTAGTACAGAATTGGAATCAAGATGGAGAAATTAAACTAAATCTACAATTACGGCTAAGCTAAAATATCTTCTTCTTCATTAAAGAACTCTTCTCCCTCTCTTACAAACTAAATAGCCAACTCTAAACGAGTTAATAGCCCACTAGTCGAGTAACAACTGTCAAACAACGAGCCGTTCTCAACACACGAATAACGAATTACAACCGAAACAATTAAGCTGTAATAAAGGAAATGATAATCACATTCCCTAAAAGGATAAGGGGCTCCCACTACCAAACAGTCCTGAATTATCAGGTACATGACATTACTCTCGTCTCGAAAATATCCTTGTCCTCAAGGATAAAAATCTGAAAAATGAGCAGTAATATGAGATGTATCCTCCCAAGTAGCATTCTCAGCAGATGCATTAGTCCATTGTATAAGGAGTTGCAAAATGTCAGAGACATTCCTAGATGTAGTTCTTGTGGCCAAAATTTCAGCAGGCTCAATAATCACTTGGCCTTCATGATCTACCACTGGAAACTGGGGAGATGGAATGTGAGAATTGCCAATCTGTTTCTTTAGTTGTGACACATGGAAGACCGGGTGAATTCTTGATCCTGGAGGAAGTAATAATTTGTAAGCCAAGTTTCCTACCTTCTGAAGTACCTTAAAAGGGCCGTAGTATTTAACCTGTAGTTTGAAATTCTTGCGCAAAACTAGAGAAGCTTGTCTGTATGGATTGAGTTTTAAATATACCATATCATCCACCTCAAAAGTTCTGTCATTTCTTTTCAAATCAACAAAGAACTTCGTCCTCTCTTGAGCCTTTAAGAGAGTGTCCTTCAAAATGTGTGACACCATGTTTCTGGTCTTCAAATAGTCTCCCAAAGCTTCCACAGTAGTCTCACAATATAAGGGAAAAACCAGATGAGGAGAGTTGTATCCATATAAGGCTTTGAAAGGACTCAGTTTGATGCTAGTATGGTAAGAAGTATTATACTACCATTCTGCTAAGGGAAGCCACTGAGACCATTGTTTTGGCTTAAACCCAGTCATACATCTCAAGTATTGTTCTAGGAAAGCATTAACCCTTTCAGTCTGGCCATCAGTCTGAGGGTGTTAGGCAGTACTAAGCTTCAATTCAGCGCCCAAAATCTTGAAGAGTTCTTGCCAAAAATGACTAGTAAAAACTGTCTCTGTCAGACACTATAGAAGAAGGCAGACCATGCAATCTAAATACCTGACTGATGAATTCTTTAGCCACATAAGCTGCAGTGTAGGGATGTTGAAGTGCCAAGAAATGACTGTACTTTGTAAGCCTGTCCACCACCACTAGAATAACTGATTTCCTGTTGTTGGGTGGTAATCCCACAATGAAATCCATAGAGATATGTTTCCAAGCTTGATCAGGAATTGGAAAAGGTTTCAAAAGTCCAGGTGGATGAACATGCTCACCTTTGTGCCTTTGGAAAACATCACACTGGCTAACAAATTGAAGAATATCTTTTTTCATACCAGGCCAAAGTAAATATTATTTAGCTCTGACATAAGAAGCTTGGATGCCAGAGTGACCCCCCACAGAAGAAGAGTGAATTGAAGAAAGAAGTAAGTGTCTCACCTGCTTCCGCTGACCAATATACAGTCTATTCTTGTATCTGAGAATCCCCTCTTTTAGTGTGTAATTAGGTAAGCAAGAAGGGTTAAGGAGAAGAGATGATATAATCTGATGCACCTTAGGGTCTTCATTATAACTATACAAGATGTCTTGAGTCCAAGAAGGAGTAGAAGAGTGGAGAACATGGCAGCTGGCATCAGGAGAAGGCAGTCCAGAAAGTGCATCTGCTACTTTATTATCCACACCCTTTTTATAAAGAATTTCATAATCAAACCCCAACAGCTTCATTAACCATTTTTGTTGGAGAATGGTAGTGGTGTTTATTATTATGGAGAAAGATGTGCTAGAAAATTAGTTGGCAAAATTGGATTTGTAAAAAGGCCTCGATTTATATCCCCATCCTTGGATTGGAATACAATAGATTGAAGAGTAGAGGCTGGAAAAGGTATGAGACATTATTCACCTTGTGACGAATACTAATACAATAAATGGTTCAAAACGGTTGTAGAGTCGATAATTGGTCTAGATGTTTTACATATCTATGGCCTGGATTTTATCGCAATGTAAAGCATTAACGGAAGTCGATCGTCCGATATAACCACCGCCCGTGATTCCATCTTACACCAGGTATCCTTCATAGGCGCCTTCAAGATCAAAATTTGTATCAGTTGGGTTTGATTTGCCAGAATTGAGGTGGGAGATAGAGTATCTTACACTGGGTGAAGAACATCGGATACTTCCAATTGTCTCACTAGGTTTCGACCGTCCCAATTCGTATACAGGAACATCGACCAGTCATGAACAGTTGAATCAAATAGAGTTAAAGGAGCTTAATCAAATGGAGTTACAGGAACATCGGTCAGTCATGAACAATTGAATGGCAGTAAGCATGAGCTTCAGTCCCGATTTTTCAACCAATATTGGAACTCCAACATCCAAGCTAGGAAAGAGTGGCAGACTCACAAGTCAACATTATACAAGTAGAAGGATATCATCCAGTGCTACCATCTTCATATCGTCAAGCCCCTCAGCAAAATCCTCAAGGTTATCAAGATTATAGAAGATCATTCAACTTCGAAGGCTCTCCAACTTAAAAAATAAATTCATGGTTTGCTGGACCTCAAGGTGAAGGATTATATGAATGGTTTAAGAGTATTGATGCAAGGGGCACGTATGACAGGAGCTGGAATGAGAATAAGCAATTATGCTTATGTAAAATGTTTAATTAAAACTAGAAGTAATCTATTTATGTAACATATTTAATTAGTATTAATCTATTTAGAAAGTAAATTAAAACTAAATTTAATTTTACATTATCTAAAACTTAAAACAACTTTATTAATTCATAACCCGAACTAAAGCTATAAATTCTACCACTTGGTTTTTATACTTTGATATCGAAAAAACAACCCAACTGCATTACGGTTATTCGGATTATTGGTGTCAGTACAGAAGTTTCCATAAAGTATGCTCCAGTAACTCATACTTACTAAACCATTTTGTCGTAGTTCCGCATCGTTAGAAGGATAACACAATACAAAAATTTTGCACAAAGAAAAATCTTCATCTAAGATAAACTCTGCAGAATTTCTGCATAAAGATATATCTTCATATATGGTTAAGCCATTTTTCGAAAATTAGTGGTGTAAAAGGTGTGATTTTGGAGTTGAAATCGATTGAGTTTATAAAGAATGAGATTATAATTGTTGGATGAATATAGTCGTTATCGGCTGACAATGGACCGTCCTGCTCAGTATGAGACGAGAAACGTCTCATCTTGAGTCGAGGCATGGTCTAACCTGGGATGATTGTCCCAATTGTCTCTTGTTGAGATACTCAACTCAATCAAAGACGACATGAGCAAACTCTGAAACTTAAGCGTTTATCCATCCACTTCCTTGGTTTGGCAGTCTCACTGTGGGGTGACAATGAGAAAATCTGCTCGACCCACTGGAACTTCTCTTAGCTATCCTGCGAACTATTCGCTAATTATCTCCAATCGCCCATATTTACAATTTTTTGGGGGATAACAAACTATGCATGCGTGACTTTCCGATTCTTTTAACGAATAAAATACGGGTATATGTCCTTTCCATCTTATTACCTTTCTCTTACTTTTTTTGTATAACTTATATTAGATGACTGTTGCATGGTGGGGGTGACAAAAAATTTAATCAAATTAAGTTTTCATCTGAAGGAAATATATCATTTTCAGTAAATGGCAGTGAGTTCGTAAAAAATAGTTACTTTTGGAAAAATTGTGAATAAATTTGGTTAGATTTGAAAGAAGTAGAAGAAATTAGAATTTACGAAAATATGTGGTTCTTCAATCTATTCTAATTCAACTATCATCTGAGTAACCCTAATAAGATTTAAATATATTACAGTAAGTTTGTAGTGTTATTGGAAGATTTGGGTGAAATTTTAACTTAAACTTAAAGGATTTAGAAAAAATCAAAAATTTGTAGCAAAGTTAGAATCCTATAATCAGTATGTAGAGTAAAAATAATATTGGTATGCTAATTTACGATGATTTGTTAAATGATATAATATATAAAGACTCTCACAAAATTCCATGATATCCGGCGGTTTCTATTGATTTATTAGTTGTCTGAAGCAACTGCAATGAAATTTAATTGAATTAAAATTGATTTTTATTTTATTTATTTCGAAAGATTCTGGCGAAACTTTGAAGAAATTTTGTTTAGATTTAAAGGAATTAAAAGAAACTGAAATGTTCATGAAATATTGGCTTTAAAAATGAATCACATACGTATAAATGCCATCACCTATAATATTACCGAACCACAAACAGTTAATGAATAATAACCGACCTCCCTTGTTATTACTTTTGGTAAGAACTTTGAAAACCTGATGTTTGGAAGACGAGGGATAAAAATGTTGGTGTTTGGTTTTTTTTAAAGACGGGGAATAATAACCGACCTCCCTTGTTATATTGGTGTTTGTATTTTTATTTTTATTTTCTCTCGTAAACACCACCTTTTAGAATTTTGAGCTACAAAAAAGAAAAGTTATAGACCTAATATGATCATTCTTTTTATTCCCCGATTTTTTTTTATTAACAACAAAAATTAATCTTAATATTTATATATATAAATTTTCTGATTACTATTAAATGTATATTCCCTCCGACCCACTATTAATTGACCTATTTATTTTTAGATTTTGTGTCATTAATATTTGATTTTATATCATTTGATATTCATGTTTATATTCGTTACCAATGTGTTTTAAAATGTTTTTTAATTATATAAAATTTACGAATCTCTGTGATATAGTTTGAGAGATAAATAATTTCTGAATTGTACTACTAGGTCAATGGATAGTGGGACGGAGAGAGTATTTTATTGTGTTTTTGTTTCCTTTCTTGGAATAAATCTATATAGTAAAAAATCCATATACTGATACTCCATATATTAATAAACGTGGAAATTTCTAAGGAACCCAAGTTTGGTTCATGACTCTTCTATAAACCCATAATTAAGATGCTATATATTTGTACCCCAAACCTTTAAAATCTACGGTTAGAAATAATAAAATCTAGATTGATTTAGATTTTCACATTTTTAGCTTGACTAAAATAACCTTTATCATTGTTTATTATTAACAAAAAATATTTGAAAATATTGCACCGATGATATTTGTGAACGGCAATTAAGCGGTCTTACCTTATGATTCGGTAATATTCCGATGCTTGTTTCTTTTTATTGTCATCATCAATATACACTCAAATGGTGATTTTTTCGTGATTATCGAAAGTAAACGGATGTAAATTAAAATTTTCACCATTATTACATGTGAAAGTTGGAAATTTCAACAGTCCTGTAGGTGAAAATCGGGTTTTTCACCGGTGATAATTGAAATTTTCCCAGTTTTTCCTAACACTAAAAATGGTTGAAAATTATAACTTTCACAAAACATATCTGACGCTACGTGAAAATTCAAAATTTCACTAATTACTAGGTGTAAATTGGAATTTTCATAAATTGCAGCGAATCTAATCTTGGTGAAAAATATTGGAAATTTAAAATCAACACTAACAAATACGACAATCAACACCAACATATTCAAATTTTGTTTTAGAGAATTATTTCAGGAATTTAGTTCTGCATATTTTAAGGAGATATTTTTGGAGTTATTATTGTTTTTAGTGAGTTATTATTGGAATTAAATTTCCAATATTTAATGGTTTTGTTTTTATTTTTTTAGTTAGGGAAAAGGTTATTTTAGTAAACAATTCTTCTTACGGGTTTCTCATATATACAATCTTATTAGTAGGTTTTGAAAATAATTTTTTTCTTAACTGGGCTAAAAAAAAGTTCACAGAAACATATAAAGTCGATAAAAATTTCATTAGAATCCTTTTAACAAAATAATAGAGAAAACAAAATCAAACCAAGAGAAAAAGGTTGGATCTGGGTTGCACGGACGCTGACACGACGCGTGCCCGACACACCATTGTGCCCGTCCTGCGCGCATCTTGTTTGGACGCACTGATGACTCGGATTTGAAGCATTTTTTTTCATTTTCATTTCAACTTCTTCCATTATTTTTACTATTATTAACTAAATGAAGAAAGACGAACATTTAAGTCTTTATTAAAGTTTTGTAATTGTAAATGATATCACGTATACCCTTAGTTGGGCATGTGTTGTTCTAAGAATGCATTTTGATTATTCCATGTGTTTAATAATGATTGATTGCTTGACCGTTGGCATGTATAAACAAACGATCTCTTCTTTTTTTTCGAAATGTATACACATGTAGCATCATTTTCTAATTTTAAGGATGAAAACACTTAACTTTGTTGCATAAATACATGATTGTATATATAAATAAAATATATATATATATACGTGTCCGCGTCCTAGTTTTTTGAGAATTTTGTAGTGTCTGCGTCCGCGTCGTGTCGTGTCCGCGTCTGTGCAACCCGGGGTTGGATATACAGATGGGAAGAATTCTCTACGTCAATTGGTAGAGCAACGTGTGACGTCTTGTAGATAGAAAAGGACACAAAGTAGAGAGGACTCAGAGGAGGAACAAAGAGGGAAATTCTATTAATCTGTGTATGAAATACAAAGGTTTAGGACTCTATTTATGGAGTTTACATACTTGGTGTCCAAGTAATAGGGTCTCACTAAAGTGAGCATCTACATGATAAGCTGCCGTTTATAACATTAACGTGAGCTTTTTAGGCCATCTTTTCTTTTTCCATGCCCGTTATGACATTCTTTTTAGGAAAAAAAATATAAAAATATTTTATCACATAATTTTTTTTTTTAAATTATGGTTTAAAAATCATAACTAAAATCTTTAAAGTAAAAGAATAAAATAACAAACGAAAATGATTTGTGGCATCCATTTTTTGTGCACCCAATGCACCCACTCTTAGGTGGCATCCACCTAAGCAGCTAAACTGGTTTATCACCATCTTTTCCTCTATCTTTTTAGTTTTACTCTCAAGCAGATTTAAAATTTCAGAGAGAAAAATCGATTAACATCGAAATGGTGAAATCTGTATCAAAAGAATTATACATATTGGGCGAAGATTGGGATGAACGAAATTTAACGAAACAAACAAAAAATAAATTTCAATTTTTCTCCCCAGAAGATTCTCCATTTCGTTTATTGTCTTTAATGGCAGAACATCTAAACAAAACAAAATAATATATTACTTCTGTTTGAAGCCTACCTTATCACTATCAAATAATCATTCTCTTAGTTATTTTAAGTTATGATCGAAATAGAACACATTTTCTCACTCTGATTGTAATCGAAATCACTCATAATTACAAAGCCTACCATGACAAAACCAAAAATTTTCTTTTTAGTTTTAGTTTGATGCAGAAATTGAAGGTCTTGATCATATTATTCTTATCTCAATTTTGAATACTTCATCCTTACCCTTATATGAGCTAAACCTATCTCTTGGGTTTGTTTTCATGGAAAATGATAGTTTTCAAAATCCGATCGTGATTGAATTGTGTGATGATTTTCCATAAACTTCCATTAGAAAAATTTACAGAAGTGATGGAGAAGAAAACATGAAGGAAAAAATAGTGATGCGATGGTATATTCACGTGGATATGCCACCTAAGGGTGGGTGCATTGGGTGCACAAAATCATTGTCGAATATCAAAATACATATAAAAAAAATTAATAGAATTTTAGACCTGTTATAATTGTTTTCGTGCACTTATAATCATTTGATTGGAACTTCAAATCATAATTCTTTTACTCTTTTAATTAACCGTTGTAACTTAAAATGACTTTTTTTTTCCTTTTTGGCCCGAAACGTGTTGACATCTGTTTTCTTTTTATAAGAAAGAAAATTTTATTGATTAGCCAGGATTATTGTTTCGATCTTACGCTAAAAGATCATAAATTTCTTTCCCATAATTATCAAACTTATGCATTCAACAGCTGAAACTCTAACTCTTTTGGCAATAGAGTTAGCGACTTGATTATCATCTCTACTGACAAAAGTAAATTTGCAGGAATTGAAAAAAGAACTCAAGTGTTTAATTTCTCTAACTAAGTTTCTGTTTTCCCATTGCACTACTCATGAATCTTCAGTAACAGCTTTTATCACTACTTGAGCATCAGCCTCAATTTGAATATCATCCAGATTCATCTCCTTAGCCCACAATAGTGCTTCTCGTACAGCTAGACACTCCCCTTGCTCTGGATTCAAGACTCTATACTTGAAACTTCCTCTGATCCTGTCGCAATTGCCTGCATGATCACGTAAAACAACACCAGTACCATTTTGATTAGTATTATGGTCAAAAGATGTTCAACATTAAATTTAGCAATGCCTTGTGCAGGAGGCCACCACTTAGACTTGTTATCATTAATGTTGTACGGACTACTATTTAAATTTTCATGCAGATGAGAACTTAAATGGTATTGTATCATATTATCTATGGAAATAGGGTTTAGTTTAACTCCCTGGAAAATCATCTCACATTTCTCTTTCCATATGATCCAAGCACCAATCATACAGGTGAACAACAGACGTTCATTCAAAGCAGAATTACTTCCACTAAACCAGCTTAGAACCCATTCAGAAACACTGCCACGGTTAGCTTTTACTGCATCTATATCTATAATGATGTTTATCCATACGGCTCTGGCATGTCTGCAATCAAAAATTAGGTGTTCTATCGTCTCCTCTTCTCTTCCACAGACTCCACATTGAGTTTCCATATCAGGGTTATGTGCTGCAAGTTTATATCTTGTTGGATGACATTCATATATGCACTTCCATGAAAAAAGTTTAATTCTGTGAGCAGCACTGCAACTCCACAAGGCCTTCCATACTTCCGGCTGAATACTAACTCCATTAACTAGATTATCATTGGAACTTCTAGTGAGATGATTGTAATCACTCTTTACCGGGAATTTACCATCTTTTGATGGATTTCAAATCATTATATCTTCTTTGGAAACATCAATAAAGATTTTCTGAATTTGCCTAGAAGTATTGGCATCAAACAAGATATTTGAGAGAGATATATTCCATGTATTTGTATCATTCATTGGGATGGGTGGATGATTCAAGCTTGGAACCCACTTATCCTTCCAGATTTTAGTTCTTCTGCCATTGTTAATTTCCATAAAGTAATTATCTTGAATGACCTGTAGACTCTTGGTAATTCCATTCCATATATAGGAGCAATTCTTAGCTTCAATTTTTTGATGAAGTATATTACCATATTTGACATCCGTTAAAACACATACAACGGTCACGTCTAATAACCGTGACCTGGGTCGTGACCCATTTTCCAAACGTTAATTTAAAGAGAATATAGAAAAAAAATGGTTTGATTAAAGGTCGATATGGATAACATAAGGAATAAATAAAACAGATGGAAGGTAATAGATTCTGTCACTTTATATTAGGAAAATATCTCTACTGCAGATCGATATGACCAAACTAAAGAAAAGAGATAGATTGTCCACACATTGAATTATTCCTCAGAAAAATGATGCATATGATAATAAATAATGAAAATACCCAAATTCAACATAAACTCGATATTTATTATTTCTGTCAAAGTACATTCAAAATAAATGCCTCCGCTACAAACGACGACCCAAACATGCTTTTGAAGTAGAAATTATAATTGACGAAACAAAGCTTCTCCTAAGAGCGTCCACAGTGGTGCGAGTATAACCAAAGACCAAAGACTAAAAAAAAGACCAAATTTGGGTTTAGTCCGTCATGTGGCGTAGTGGGAAAAGAGTATATTTGGTCGCGCGTTGATAAACATTACGCCTGGGATCAGGCGTTGGTAAAGATAACGTCCGAATGGGGCGTTGGTAAGGATAACGCGCGAGTGGGGCGTTGGTATAGTATACGCTTCAGAAACAAAAAAAAAAAAAAAAAATGGGGCGGAGGTATAAAGCCCGCCCCATGTAAGTTTTGAAAATTTGTGAAAGTGGGGCGTTAAGTATATCAACGCCCCGTTTCACGCGTACATTATATCAACGCCCCATCGGGCGTACATTATATCAACGCCCCGTTTCAGGCGTACATTATATCAACGCCCCGTTTCATGCGTACATTATATCAACGCCCGATGAATGGCGGAGATTATATCAACGCCCGATGTGTAGCGGAGATTATATCAACGCCCGACTATATTTGGATTTGGTCCTGATCCCAGATCAAATTTGGTCTGGATTTTACTCTTTGATCAAATTTTGATCGATGGTCCGTCCCACTACGCCAGCCCACTCGACTGAAAATTTGGGTTTACTCGTCCATTGCAGTTGCTCTAAAACGATTAAAACTTGCTTTTGAATCCTTGAATGGATGAGTTTGGCTAAATTTTAAAGACCAAATTGTCTTAACTGTTATTCTTTTCTATCAAAACAGATCTCTTTTGAGCCGATTCACCACAATCGGGTCTTTAGTATCCAAATTACGCCATTCCAATATCATACTTGCATGAACCATAACCTTCAGTCCAAGATTAAGACAAAAAAGAAGAAGAAGACGTTAGCACTAGAGATGACAACCGTAAGGCCATGAAACGAATAATACATTTTGCATCATTTTGTTTAGGGCGTATCTAAATATATGTATGTGATGTTTTTTTTCTTATATAGATTTTGGTATGCCCCAAGCGAACCGATACCTCTAAAATCAAACCTAAAGACATGGTTTATTCACATTCTAAATATCCCCCAAGTTTCTAATCAAATGCACTTGTTTTTATGGTGAACATTGACTCGTTGAGTGGCTATTTGCGTATATGGATTTGCATAGGCAGACACCATCTAGTTTTGAAAGCTACTAAATTCATCCTTATGGTATCTTGGCATGCCAATCAAACATTTTCCAAATACGATCGTTATAAATATGCAAATTTTAGTGGTTCCGATCATTATTCTTAAACAGTGGTGGGTCTTTACATAGAATTTCGAAATCAAGAATCTTTGTAAAAGAAATTAAAGATCTTACTTGGATCAAACAGTGGGTCTTTCCATAGAATTTTGAAATCAAGAATTTTTGTAAAAGCAATTAAAGATCTTACTTGGATCAACGTTAGTAATCTTGGCAACACCTCCGAAATCGCAAACGGCACCTTGCATCTTGAACTTTTGATAGTAACCATTGAAAGCATAGGAAGCATGGTCTTCTAGTGTGTTGGGGAGATAGCAAGGCTGGTTTTGTTGTATATTAAGACAAAATCATTCCTTTGCCCACATGCCCAGTTCAGTGCGGCTTCAAGTTTTTCTTTAGAGGCTTCACGATCAGCAACACACCATTTGTCTGCTGCCTCAACTATTAACAAGCAAAACCCAAAACACAGAAAAAGATGATTAGGACTTTGAGCATGTCTAAAAACATGAAAAGAAAATTAGCAAAAAAGAACATTCGGATCATGTATGTTACCTGGATTTTGCGAGATTACCGCAACAAGGAGAGCAGATATCAGAAATGCTAGCACAAAAATGGGTGACGTCGTCATTTTCCTCAGTTACTTGTAGAAGCTAGTGTTTATCTCTAACTACTCTCTGTATATGAAAACAATCTAAGAAGAGATTTTGTGTTCTGTATACGGGTTATCCCACCTTTTTATAGGCCTCGGTAGCTAGAATCAAGAATATACTGGTTGGCATTAATGTGCGACTTAAGTCAACTTTCAGGGGTTATCTGATACAAGATAATTCGGAGAGTAACACATGCCAGAAGAAACTAGGAAAGATTTTCGGTATATTCTGTATAGGAGTTATACCACCTTTTTATCAGCCTCAATAACTAGTAGAATCAAGAATGTATTATTGGTTCTGGATAACGTGTGACTTGGGTCAATCTTCTGTATTTAATTGTAGTAGGTATTTGTTCAGACACAGTTCTTGTGACACATCTCCATGTTTTTTCCGCGATAATTATCCAGTAAGAGGATCTGATGAGACCAAATTCATACTCGCGATTAATACGAGTGATTCCACGTTGACCGTGACAACTGCCGTAAAGATTCTTGTGGAGGAAATCAATGTTTAAACAGGGGAGAGATTCTAGCGTTAGTTAGGATTAGGAATTGCAAGATTCGTAAATGTGTACGGGACCTTCTTACGGTGCACTAATCACTCCTTGTTTGGTCATACATGCCACATTTGACCTTACCAGATATTGGCCATGCCACTGTTCCAATAGCATTGCCGCGTTAAAATTGTCCTGTCAAAATTTGTTTGAGCAACATCTTCTTGTGAAGCAAAAACGGATAGAAACAGCTGGTGGAAAAACATAATACAGTAATAATTATATCTAATCATACCAATTGTGTTTATTGAAATACATCACTGATTAATTCAAAATAAATTTTGATTTTAATTTGCTGTATAAAGAAAGGATAAGACTAGGAAATAGGAATAGAAGCTAATCGTGGAAGGTTAAGAAAATCTTAATGTATAACTCGGGGATCATATCTGCAAATTTCATGGAAAGAATAAGCCCTTCAATTTTACTATTTACTGCATTGCCCATCCATGCCTCTACTTGCTTTTTACAATCTAACAACTAAAATACAAAACCATGTTAAGTGCATTCATATTCGGCCCATTAGCAAAATTACTAGCTTTAATCGTATTTCCCAGGTTCTGATACCAATTGAACTAGATCAATCTTACAATAGTTTAAACAAACAAGACAAAAAATATTTGATTTTATCAACTCATACATATAATGTACCCGGGGGTCAGTTTAGAAACCCGAAGGGTCCTAACAGGACTAAGCTACAACTTCAATATCAACATACTCTACTGAAACTTAGGACAATTAAGTAGCAGCATCATTGTGATGATAATAAATTGGTGGAGGGGTGTGGCTGCACTGCACGTCCAGATTCAATACCTTACACTGTACTTACGTTTATCGTGTTTTATATATCAACCAGATGAAGTTTTTGGCCATCATGAATTGTTTCAATATCAAGGATCTTACCACCATCCTCTGAAAATATGCATGAACCATCAGAGAATTGAAGGTGCTCTGATGCCATACTGATGAGCTCGTCCACGCTTGTTGGAACCCACAAGACGACCCCTTCTTTTCGTTTCTCCTTCGGTTCCCATGGGTGGAAAGGGAATACCGTGCATTTTCTTGGTTTCGCTTTGTTTGTAACTGAAACATGAGTATAAGCAAGGAACTAAGTCTAAGACATGTACAGTTGCTCAAAAAGGAACATCAAAGATCACATGTCCTGTATTACTGTTATTTGACTCTGTTGAACTTTCAAAATTCAACAATTCCTCAACACTTGGCTAGGTTAGATCAGAGTTGGGAGAATCTTGCTAAAAAGCCAATTGCAGGTGATCCCATGCTTGATTTTCAATTAGGAAGAGCTCCGTAAACTCCAATCATTCTCACACGAGACTAACATATTCTATAACTTGGGTACTCAGCCATTAGTCTATATAATCAGCTCAGCCGTTATACAGTCACGTTTCAACGGTTCAACTTACTTCCTTTTTAACACCTCTACCATCAGTTTTAGGACCTGAAAGAAGATGAAATTAATTTTGTACGCGAGTAGGGTACCTTGTATTTCTGATGTACTATCACTGGCACTGGCCTTAGACAGCTCAGCTAACTCTGCCTCTTCCAATAGCTTAACCAATTTCTTGTTTCCACTAGTGCAGCCTTCATCGACTGGAGTATTTCCCCACCTGCAGTTTCAAAATAGTTCATAAATTCGAGCATTAGATAAAAAGTTGCTGGCTGCGAGGTATAACAAAATGGTTGGAGGATAGATCATTAGATTGTCTTTTTTCATAAGATTGTATAAGCTGTACATCCACAAGATACTTTAGCTTGGAAAAATACTAAAATAGATAGGAATGAGAAATGAGAGCGGTTGTGGAAGATAACACCATGCAAACGACAGATATAAGTGATAAACTTATGGTAAGAAAAAGTGAGATGAATGATACTAGACGAATAAAGTAAACTTCACATCTAAGTAAGGCTGGTATACAACGAAAAGAAGAAGATAGCAAGAAATCAAGGTTCAGACATAATACTGGATTCGGCCTGAAGGATCTGCGGATTATGATCGTATTTTAATGGAGAATTTTGCACTATAAGAAGTCTATAGGGGATAGAATAAAACAGGAAAAGAAAAAGAAAGACAAGTAACAGTGTTCATTATATCTACCAAATGGATTTACATGGCATACCTGTCACGAGTTAACACACTAGCCCCACCTTCTATTAGCACTTTTGCAATCATATAATCCTTGTGAAACAGAAACATGAAGTGCTGTTCGTTTATCGTAATCTTTGGAATTCGGATCTAATCCGTTGGACAACAACCTTTTTATGAAATCTGAATCCCCCCTTGCAACCGCCTGACAGAGACAACTACCGCCATCAACAATATTTAGTAATGCTCCTTCCTTGACAAGTAATGAAGCTACTCGATCATTTCCTCTCTTGACGGCTTCGAATAAAGGTGTATTTCCAAAGTTATCTAATCAACATTAGCTTAGAAGTGTTATTAAGCAATAAGCTAAAATGTATCTTCCAGAAAATTAAAATATTGGGAGCTTGAGTGCAATAATAACGTCCCATCTAACCACTTACCTGCAATGTTGACACTAACACCTTCTTGAATAAGAAAAGACGTAATGTGTTCAAATCCTTCTGATGCTGCGATATGCTGTTGAAAGTAACAGATAATTCAAACAACAATCTTCAATGTACACCTTTCAAGGAATCAATATTGGGAAATACTGAAATATCATGGTATGGTGCACCAAAACTAATAAAGTTTTGGGTAAAAGATCAATGATCATACTACCGAGGGTTCTGGACAGAAACTGAAACTTATACATTAAGAAAGCTAGCAGACGTGTTCAACTAAAATGTAAAAAAGAGTAGGAGATGATATTCCATAGATATTCACAGTGAAACAGAAATAAAGATCCCAAAACAACTCTATTAATTACTTGCAAATCGAAGGCATGCTAGCTTGATAACACAAGTGTTAAAAAAACAGCCAAACAGGAATAAATTCTTCGTACATTCACTACTAAACTAGCATAATAAACAAACACCAGACCGACCCACTAAGTCAATGAGAGCAATTAATAAGGTAATATAACGATATGTATTTTTCACTAGATTCAAAAACCAAAATTTCAGAGGGAATGATTTCACTTATCTTGTTATCTACAAGTGTAATCTTATCCCACAATGTAACTGCAGTGTTCAGTGAGGCTATCTTAGGGCGATGACATACGAAAAGCAAGGTAGTGAAATAAATTGAGCGGGACACAGCAGGTAATCTTATTGAGTTTCATACCAAAGGCGTCCTTCCATCATAATCTGTTTTGCTGGGATCAGCTCCAGCTCGAATCAAACGCTTCAGGTGATACAAATCCCCATGATAAGCTGCACTGTTAACCTTCAAATCCAGCTCACCTTCTTGCATTCCAATATGAAACATGACGTCCGATTCCAATTGCTCCATTCCGTGAAAGTCTTTATTAGACCCTTTCCCCTGTCAGTTTGTCACAGTTAATTGTCTGATACAGAAAAAAAAAAGTGAAACTGAACACAAAAGGTTGACAAAAAATTCTTACTGCAGTACTACGACTGATTAAATTTTACTAAGTAAATTAAAAAACAATGGACAACTACACCCAAATTATTTTAATCAAAGAAAATGGTGAGCATTGCGCAGCTTATGAAAAGAAGCTTACGCAATGACAGTTCTACAAAAAATTTTGATCGAAGGCAATTGCCTCCTAAAAAAATTTATAACTAACCCAAAAGGCTTTGCCTTTCTCTGAACCATAATAAAAGAAGAGGACCAGGAAAATTCATATGATGTCAATGATAAAACAGAACTTTGAAACATACTAACAACCTGTCAATCCCCTGTTTTTCTTACCTCCAAAAGGTTGGTCAAGATTATTTTCTCATCGGAAGAACAAATCTCCAGGATGTTTATAAAAGATTCCTTATCAAGTCGAAGGAGCCTACATAGTTCACAAACTCGAATGGTATAAGGCTGAGGCATATTGCAAAGGATGGAAAGTTCCCCAAATGAACTATTAGGTTCAAGAAGTGAGACATTTACTTCTGATCCCTCTTCCCCACCCATCTCTTGCTGTAAACAGAAACACCTATATTAGGAAAAAAAATAACAAGGTGTAGTAACTACTGAACTGAAGGAACTAAAGTATTTCGACAAACTATTTGGAACCACGGAAAGAAATCAAAACAAATTAAGAAGAAAAGAAAGATTTTGTGAACCGAAAAATGACTATGCATTTGTAGACTCTATATATATATTCAGCTAATATTCAAAATGGATTATGAAGTCAGATAATTTCTACTATAAATGCAATAAACAGACGAGAGGAAAAGATGTCAAGAAAGAAATGATAATTTATGCATACCAGCACACCATGACAAACAAAATAAATTTGATCAACAATGTTGCCCTGTTCCATAATCACTTCTCCTGGAAGAAAAAACTCCTCATGGAGTCCAATTACCTGAAAGAAAGGAAGAATGTGCAAATACAAGCTCCATTAGTTAACATCAGACTATGCCTTGTGGCAATACCACTTGCCCCACAAAATACTTATTAGTATTGGGATAGCAGATATAAACTAGGTCTGAGAGGTAAATTAAGATGTAAAATGTGACATCAAGAGATTTTTATAGTAATAGTAGTGGACACTGCTGCTTGTACAGCAAATAACTGCTAGGCAATCTTAAGAATGAGATTTTCTACACGCACATCTTGTGTTATATATCCAGTGCAAACTTCCTTTGTGTAAATACCTGAGCTGTCGGTCATCAATCTAACATCGATATTATCTTTAACTTCGCTTGTTTTAACCTCTATTTCTCTATGTGAGGTGAGTCAGTGAGTTAGAATACTTACAATCTGGTTCTTTAACTCTTGAGAGCATCCTTTAAAAAGAGGAACATTTTCAATAAAATCCCTGTATAAAGTTTGTGATATCTGCAACATAAAGGAACAAATTACAATAAGATCAAGCAATAGAAATAAATAGTATCACATGGACATATTAGGTAAAGAAAGCCTTCAATGCAGCAGTAGTATTGATATCAACCAATATAGAAGGAGTAGACTAGTGAGGTTAATAATGTTAAATGCCACTTGATAAATTTTGTGTGATATATATAGTAGACTTCCAAATAATACCTTAGCGCGGATTGAAATTGGAAAATCCTGGAGAACAACAGCCTCTGTGTAGCTGCTTTCATATTGTAACCACAAGTGACTTTTGATTTGATCACATATTTCCTTTCCTAGTTCGTTTATATTCATGTACTTCATTATGTCCGCCATTTTATCTCTAAATCTTTCTGTCTTTGATCCTTTTACAATTAGAGCTGTCATGTTACCAATCAAGTAAGCTCCAAGAATCATATCGAACGATACCTAAATCATTACGAATATCTCCCTGACATTGACTGCATGTATATCTCCATAACCTGTTGCAGAAGACATTATTTATTAGTGGATGGCAAATACAACTAACTGAAAAAAAAAGACGAAAGAAATGCATGAATCGTAACATGTTCTTCGTTACAATATACGGATTTTTGGCGTACAAAAACAAGGCAGAGGTGCCTCATTTGTGTTATTTTCTTTCTGTGATGATGGCAAAGATGATGAAACAACTCAAACACAAACAAGTTTCTTGATGAAGTCCATTTTTAGGTTCTCAGTACATTATTTTTGCACATAATCTTCAATAAATCTTCAACCTCTCAGCTTTTAGGAGCACTACTGGGATTATCTGCAATCTTCTTTTATTTATAATAGTCTATTAGTCTTTCCTACCGCCAAATAAATAACGAAGAGATGTGCCCCCCAGCTGAGCCCTAACTTCTAACATTAACAATTGTTCACATGTAATGAACAAAAGCTTGATTGTGGTTAAAAGTCTTGTTCTTTCAGAGTAGATACAATTTCCTATTCATATGTACAACTAGTTCTCCTTGTAATATTTCAATCTAATCACTAGTTTTTCTTGTTGTACTGAAGCTGTAACTTGTAAGTTGTGACCCAGTTTTAATAGCAGCATTTCTTGTACAATGACTAGCTTAGAAACAAGTTCTGTTGCTTAACTCAAGGTAGTGTTCTATATACATTAATCTAAAAAGAGGGCTTGCAAAACATAAAAATCAACTCAGATGAGTCAGATTATTTGATTACCCTAAAGTTCAACAATCAAAATTAATGTATCTCTAGTGTTTAAGATTAATGTATATAGAACACTACCTTGAGTTCTATGGTGTTTAAGATTAATGTATATAGAACACTACCCTAAAGTTCAACAATCAACTCAAGATAGTGTTTAAGATTATTTGATCTCTAGTGTTTAAGAATACACCATAGGATTAAGCCTAACTAGAGATCCTATCTTTGTAGCCCATGAAAAAGAATATTAATGGAAAAATCTAAGAGTTTTCCCCTTACTTTCTAGTGTTTAAGTAAGATGTAAATCCTGAACCTTCTTGAATAGTATTCTTCGCTGACCTAAGCATTTATGATACTAGGAGAAGTAACGATAGTATAGACGTGTAGTGCACTTTGAAATGCTTTGAAACAAGAAATGAGTAAAGAGAGAAAGGAAGATAAGAATTACCAACAGTTGCCATGGTGACAATGGCAAAATACAGTGAAACAATGTATCGTTTCCCAAGATCAATTTCTCTAAAATTCGAATAACTGTAGTCTCCCAATTTCAGACTTCCTATCCAAGTATATCCTTCCTTCTCAGCTGGCAGGGTAGTAGCCAGATAGTAAAAGATGCAGGCAGCTGTGTGAGTGCAATAGAGTTCAACAGCTAGAAGTTTTACAATCCTAGTGAGTTGATCCGGATGTCTTTCTCCATATGTTGAAAAAACTGTATCACTTTTCGCACTCGGTACAGCCTTATCCACAAGAGATATCTCACTTCTTCTTTTTTACCAAAAGACTGATGAGAACACCGAATACTCTTAGAAATAAGAATTTAATCCAATTTTAAAGGCTAATTTCAAGGTCACCAAAACTGCCATCTTAGACTACTACTATGTCAACCAACAGAAAGCTGTTGAAATTAATATTAAGTACAAAAGCAGGTCATACGTAGCAACAAACTAGTTAATTAACAATGTAAGACAAACAGACAGGAGTACACACCCCATAGATAATATCCCATGGACAGGAAGCAAGAAGATCCAAGATGAAACTCGATTTCAAGTAACTGCAGTTCAGCACCAAATTCATTAGTATATGTACATAGAACATAAACAATTTCACCAACAATACACCAGTAAATGCCTTTTTCTAAGTAGAGAACAGGAAACAAACCGGAGTGCGATCGTCCTCCGCTTGGAAACCATGCGGTAAGTTTGTGGATCTCTGAAAGCTACAAAGAATTGAATGATAATATCGACGAAGAAAGCAAACTGCCCAGCAATATCGAGAATGAATAAATTTTCTGGCAAACCCCTGAAGAATCCAAATTCTATTGGAGTAAAGAACGAAGAATAAATTGCCCATATCAGTATGATCCTTGTCCATATCACATACCACCTGCATTTTTTAAACAACTTAAACTTTAGTAAAATTCCAAAAACTATGAAGGTAGAAAAGGGAAATAAACAACTCACGAAACAGTAAAACCCTAGAAATTGAAGTCTTGAACTCCTTCGATTTTGGGAATTGCCTGATGTGATTGAATAAGAATTCTTCGATTTCAAGAAATCGTGGTAGAGATGGTGAAATCCTAAAGGAATATCGAAGATTTTGCTTCTCTTTAACCTATAACTACTCTCTGTTGGCGGTAAAGCAAATGAAGAAAAACCAACGGCACATACGAAGTCAGGCCTTCAAGTGAGGGGTTGGACTTTTGATACAAGTGGTTTTGGACGTGTTTGGCAACCTGAGTGGATAACATTTCAAATTTTATTTTTTAATTCCTCGAAGCAAAAATTTGAAACTTTAATTTTAGAATGAATTTTAGAAATAAAATAAATAGATTTTTGTGAAGCAAGTTGTTTTTGCTTGTGACTGTTGTTTCTTGTATTCAAAGAACGTCTTAAAAGTTATTTTTCAATTTTGATACCACGTAAGAAGTGGTCTATAAGTTTCTCTTTTAGCAGACGGATCTGATTCTAAATCAAAGGTTTTCGACAACAATAGTAGAAAAGATACAAAACAATATTGGAAATCGACACAATAGGATTTTAATCCAAATTAGCAACTAGGTACTAAATAATCTATCTTAGCTAGTATGTTTACTTTTTAAATGTGTTATTTCATCTTATCAAAAAAAAAAACAACAAAGTAAATAAATGTTGCACAAAGGAATTTCTAGTGAGGAAAAAATTCCAATTCAGAAGGCATTTATATTATTAAGTCTTGAGATTTTCTTTATAAACCAATCTTGCAAGGGGAACTTGGATTTCGAGATGCTAATAAAAGCATCAAACTAACGTAGCAATGGTCACTAACCAAAATTCTTATAGGCTAAACTGCTAAGACGCGAATATTTTTTTCGCTATGATGTTAAATTATCCAGTGATGGATCCCAGTTTTAGGAATGTATTGGAAAAGGTCTTGAGCTAGTAAAATGGTATATCATCTGGGAAGTTGGAGATAAGGAATCTATTGGTATTTAACAGGACATGTGGATACTTAACTCAGATAAGTCTCTTTCCCAACGTGGTATTCTGCGTATACCAAATCTAGCCTGTTCTGGAAAAGTAAATTTTCTCAAATTTTAGCGAATAGTGTACATGAATAAGGTTTTTCTGCTTCTACATGCAAGAGTGTGCTAATATGCAAACTTCTCCCCTCCGCAGTAGTCTCTGCGCTTAATTAGTGACAGCTCGCTACCTTTCTATTCTTTTGTACACTCTAATTTCTCTAAAGCTACAACATTTTCTTTCCTCTGACAGGAGTCTCGATTCATTTCTTTATTTTTTTAAAGTAAACTTTTTATTGTGATAGGTTATATTATTTCTCTTACTGATGGGTTGCTATCTCCTTCTGACGTACATGCACAGGGCTTAGAGTGATACGTGAGCTTCAGAAGCAGATCCCGTCAATCAAAAGGGCCCAGTGAGATTATGGCTCATCATACCTGAAGAAATTTTATGTTCTATTGTGGGAAATCTCAATGGATGGAATTCGAAAGTTGAATCTGGAAATCAGCTATCATTGGTAAGCCTGAGATTTCTCGACTTTGAATATTATGATTTTCGTTCATTCTTTAGTTAGAGAAGTGTGTTGGATTTCTCTTCTGTTCTCTTTTTGGTGTTTAATCCTCCTTATATCTGACTGAATAGGTCTGTGAGGTAGAGCCTAGTCTTTTCCGAGATCGTGATGCTTTAGTTAGGAATCTCTGTGGGTGGTCAGAAGTATTTGCTGCATCAGTGTACTTCTAGAAGGATACCAATGTAGACCATTACGATGACCACTGGGACGTCATTCATCGACGTGATCATCCTCCAGTACCACTAAACAGTGCAGAGTTAGATCAGATCAAGTAAAGCGAGGTATCACAGAAATAGTCAAATTCCACATGACATTTTTCCTCTTTGATTAACAACAGCAAGAATATACTCCAGCACAATGATATGGTAAGATATAAGTAGCATATCTTAGTCTTACTCCTCTTCATTTCATTTTCCTTAGAATTAATAAAAATCGTTTTCTCTTTCTTTACTTTCTTTCATGAATCTTCTTTTTTTTTTCCCGATTTTTTTGGATAGAAATAAGGTTGCTGTTGATAATACCAGAATCAGTGGTTGTCCCAATTCCGTGCTTTTCATCATCCAACAACAACCTCTCCTTCTCTTTGCATGTAAGTTTAATTTCCTTGTTATCTTTTACTTACTTTGAATATTAGTAACATCTTCCTCAAGAGAAAGCTGCTTTCATGATCTTGAAAGACTTGTTCTGATTTCATATTTGTTACGCAGGTACTTGAAATAGTCTAGCTCTGCTGAATGTTATCTTGAACATTTCTGTACAGAGAAGCCAGTTCCAAAAACTAAAAGGCTAGGGAGAAACAAATTTCGTAACTAATGGTGAGTTTTATATCCATATGACTGTGTATGAATTAGATGATTTTTTTTTTTTAATTTTTATTTGGTAGATGGTAGAAGAACATAGTATAAGATTAGATACACATTCGATATGAGATTTGACTTGGTGTGTTATATGAGGTAGCAAGTGAGTGCCATGCTTCGGTCAGGCAAACAAAGTGTAGATGACTGTTAATTTTCTGTGGTGACAGCTTACAAGTTCACAATGTAACTTGCTAGTTGCTAAATGGGAATGTCATTGTACATTTGAATGTAGCTGATAGTAAGGAAATAATATATTCGGTCAGGCAAACAAAGTGTAGATGACTGTTAATTTTCTGTGGTGACAGCTTACAAGTTCACAATGTAACTTGCTAGTTGCTAAATGGGAATGTCATTGTACATTTGAATGTAGCTGATAGTAAGGAACTAATAAATTCGTAATTGGTTGTCATCAATTAGAAGCAACCAATTACCAATTTAACGGTAGATTGGGTGGACTCTGTAACATGTTATGTTGTAATACAGTTTAGCACATTGGTTGATTTGTGCTGTTAACATTTTTTGGATAAAAGGTCTAATCACTTTTCTCTGGTTGTACATGTAGTACTTGATGTCTTTTATATGCTAACATCATTACTGCTTTTGCGTGTTCTAGGATATCAAGTAGAACGAAGGGCGTTGGTGAAAGATCGAACGCGATTTGTGAAGGAGAGAAGCTTTGAGCTCTCAACTAAACGGAGGGTGCAGTCCATTATATTGGCTATTAGCTACCACTTAGTTCTCCAGGCGTGTATGGAAATTCACCCCTTATAGAGCGTCGAAGTTATCCTTCACGAGCTGCTTCTAACTTTTCCGTTTAGCTCAATTCTGGCACTTCAAGGCGCTCTGGTAACAATATTTAACATTTACGCCGTGCATAATATAAGTTCAGATTGATTTCTTCCTGCTAATTCAATCAGTGTAGTATTTCGAGTAACTATTTATACTGTGTATGATGTTGTCTAATTAGTTCAGTTGTAGAGTATAATTATATCTGGGACTAATTTTATTTTCAGCATAGGTATAGTTTATATCATAGTTATGGTCAAATATTAATGATAAGGAGCTGACGATCCATGAACACAAGTTCTTGTGCAATAGTGACAATGTTCTGTAATTCTGAATGGTTCTTGTGCAATACCCAGTGCTAGTTAGAGAAGAATGCTGTTAATGTTACTTATGTAAGATGATATTCAGTTTAATTTGCATATTGAACTGTAATATTTTCTTCACCCTCCCTTTTTTTTTAATATTGTAAAGCATGGTTTAAAAATGCGTTTTTGGGGCGCTTTTTTGAGCTATGGGTCCAATGCGCTTCTAGAGCAAATTGGTTATACAAGAAGGTTTCAAGCTCAGTAGGGCTGTTTTACTGTTTTCTAACTAAAATGAATTGTCCAGTAATGAAGATTTATCTATGGGGCATGATTATCATGATAATGATAACTGTCTACATGATGATATGAATGATGCAGACATTCATGGCTAGTATGTTTAAGTAGCTCTTGGGTAGAATAGGCAGTATCAGTATGCCATATGCTTAGTTAGTTTAACTGTTCCTTTTATTATGTTTGAACTTCTTAGTATATTATTAATTTTTTTAAACGCTCGCTTTCGCCTTACGCTTTCACAGCCTTTAGGCTTTGGTGTGAGAGCGCTTTGCTCCACGCTTTCGCTTTTTAAAACCATGTTGTGAAGTTATTGTTATTGCAGTAATTTGGTTCTCTTTGATGCCATATTTTGAATAAAGTAACCATCTAGATGATATGGACAAGCGTGTAATGCATGTGTAAAGAAAAGTGAATGATTGATTATATAGCCTTGTTGACTTGACTGATAATCATTGCTTTTCTTAAACAGTTGAAAAGAATATTGCTCTCCTGCCAAAAGCTTACAGATACAATCAGAAAAGCACATGCCTGCATAAGTTAAGTCAAACTAAAATGTACTGAGGATTGCTAAACCAGACTTCAATTGTCAAGGAACCAAAGCAATGATGAGCACTTGCACGACTATGTACTGAAAGAAATGGGTAATCCTGCTGTCATTACTTCAGAACCGTAATGTTTTATTGTTAGTATCAGCACTTGCACGACTATGTTAAAGATTAGGTGCTAGCATTCTAACTAGCCTGAATCTTGCTTGTAAGAATCACCAATATAAGTTGCAACCCTGGTCCTTTCAGTTTGATTGCCATTATGATTTGAAAAATTCTTGTCTAAAGCATTATTAACCCAAGAAGTCTTAGTCATTATCGCAACATGTGCAATGGGTTGTACAGTCCACAATTTCTTTAAAATTAATTATTGATGTATCAGAAGAGCTTCAATTTTTACAGAAATTTTCCATGTGTAAATAAATTTCACAATTGGCTAAAAGTGTCAGATGTTTAATATATATAATGAAGTATTTCTTTATTTAACATATACGTATCAAAAAGGCTAAAGGTGCTTATCACTTTTAATTCAGAAAGATATTTTTGTATCATTTCCCTATGTTAAAAGATCAAAGAAACAGTCTTCCCAGTTTACCATGAAGCTTTTTTCTTATTTATTTTTTTGATAGAAGTTCGATTATTTCTGTAAATTTGGGGTTCTTGTCTTTCGGTACTATTTGGATAGTACTGAACTTCCTTATAGGATGGATAACCTTGCCTACCCCAAACCTTAGCTATACGACATATTGCACTATATTTTGCACTTAATATTTTGGGGTTTGGCTCAGTGAGGTTCTCGTTGAGCCACCAAGGTGCTTTATTTGCAACTATGTGAATATTCAACTGACCCAGATTTATTTTCTTGTACTCGTGTTTTATTTGTTGTGTCCGAATACTTACTGGAAATAGTTTTCTTCAGCATCACATGGACTGTCTACCCCTGCCCGAATTGTAGTCATATCTTATGAAATAGTGCACAATTCCCCTTAGGCCAGCAAGGTGTTTTCTTTGCAACAATGTAAATTTTAGGTCAGCTGACACATATTTATTTTCTTGTAGTCGTGTATCGTATCTGTGGTGTCCAAATAATTATTAGGCTTTAATTTTACTGCCAGTTGCTAGAATAAATTTATGTATACCAGAAATCGCAATGCCCTGACCATGTTACTATTACTGTCTACTTCATGTACTCTATTTAGTTTCATATCAGCTATACCACATGTATACACCTAGGCAGGTCAGGGTTTTTTGTTTCTAATGGTGGATTTGCATCATCATTATCACTTACCATCTACGTGCTTTCTGCATCTCTGCGAACTAAATTAATGAAATAAACCATTTCAGCCTTTTTAGGTTTGCTAACTGGCACATTTTGAATTTCACTGCTGCATCCATCTCCCAATTCCTGAACCGCATATAACAGAAACTTCAAACACAGTACCTCTTAGTATTCTGAGTTTACTAATGTTGGTTTATCTCGAGTGTTTACGGTACCTCTTAGTATTCTGTAGTTATCTCTGCCCTTAATTAGTCACAAATCACGCCCACCTTTTGCTACCTTGGTATTCTTTTGTACACCTTGGTTTCTTTAAAGCAACCAAATTCTCTTTCCTATGATAGAAGCCCCTTCTCATTCTTTATTTATTATTTTAAAACTAAATCTTCTATTGTGATAAGTTAAATGATATATATTTTTTTCTTACTGAAAGTTTGATTGGTTGCTATCTCCTTTTAATTTAATTTTATGCAATGTTATGATTACGAGCACAGGCCTTGGGAGTTACAGTGTTCAGAAGTGATATCCTATCAAGAGAACCCCGATGAGATTACGGCTCATCCATACCTGAAGAAAATTCATGTTCTCTTATGGAAAATCTCAATGCATGGAATGCAGAAATTGTTTCGGAAGTTGAATCTGGAAATCAGCTACCGTTGGTAAGCCTGAGATTACTGGACTTTGGATAGTCTAGTTTTTATTTATCCTTTCCTTTGGAGAATGTGTGTAGAATTTCTCTCCTGTTCTCTTTTTGGTGTTTAATCCTCCTTATATCTGAATAGGTCTGTGGTGGACACTTAAGAAGATTAAAAATTATTGTGGGTTTAAGAGATTTGTTCTGATTTCATATTTGTTAAACACAGGTTGTTGAAAGAGGCCAGCTCTGCTGAATGTTATCTTGGACATTTCTGTACAGAGAAGCCAGTTCCAAAAACTAAAAGGCTAGGGAGAGAAAAATTTAGTGGCTATCGGTGTGTTTTATATTCATTTGACTGTGTATGAGTCCATGATTTTTTTTTTAATTATTTTTGTAATTTGGTAGATGGTAGAAGAACATACACATAGGATAATATTTTGTGTACTAACATCATTATTGTTTTTGTGTGTTCAAGGATATTGAAAGGTGATCAAGAGATATTGAAACCAAGTAAAAATGAAGGGCGCAGTTGAAAGATCTAACACAATTTGTAAAGGACTTCCAAGAAGGAGAGAAGCTTCAAGTTCTCAACCAAATGGTGCAGTACATTATGTTGGTTTTCTAGCTACTGCTTAATCCTCCAGACATGAATGGACATTCACCCCTTATAAAGCGTCGAGTAATCCTTCACAAGCTGCTTCGAACTGTCTCGTTTAGCTCAATTCTGGCACTTCAAGGGGCTACGGTAACAATATTAAACATTTACTTTGTGCATAATATAAGTTTTGATTGGTTCTTATACAGTAATGATACTTCGTTAGAATGGTCCAACATTGTTGGCTTATTATGGTTTAGCAACAAATCAGGAGTCTCTTAGGTTATGTTAAGCTGGTTTGGTGATAATCTGAATTAAGGGTAGTTGTGTACTTAATCTTTGATTAAGGTTGATGGTACATTATGTTTATCTTGTTAAGTAGTACTGAGCTGCGCTAGGTAGTCTCTCCATCTCATGATAAAAAACAAGGCTAGAAAGACACATGGCAAGTATGACAAGGACTCTTTTCTAGGCATGAAAGAAAAATTCAATTCTCCCTCATTCAGGCATGCCAAAATAGAAGTAAAAAATCAGATTAAAAAACCTAGTTCTAATTAGACGTTCTCTCTATTTCTTGCTGCTAATTCAGTCAGTGTGGTATGGTGACTGGTGAGTAACTATTTATACTGTGTATGATGTTGTCTGTTTAGTCACTTGTAAAGTATAATTAAATCTAGGAGTAATTTTGTTTTCAGCGTAAGGTATAGTTAATATCATAGTTATGGTCAAATATTAATGATTGAGGACCTGATGATCTATGAACACAAGTTCTTATGCAATAATGATATTGGTTCTGTAATTCTGAATGGTTCTTGTGCAATAGTGAATTGTGATACTCGGTGTTAATGTAAAATGATATTCAGTTAATTGTATGATGCCTATTGATCTGTGATTCTCTTCCCCGATCCTTTATCTTTTTATGCTTGTGAAGTCATCTTTATTGCAGTAATGTGGTTCTCTTTGATGCCATATTTTGAATGAAGTAACCATCTAGAAATATGAACGTGTAATACATGTATGAAGGAAAGTGAATGATTGATTGTAGACTTGTGCACTAACTGCTGATTCTTTTCCTTTTCTGAAACAATATAAAAGGGGATCGCTCTCCTGCGAAAAGCTTTTCAGATCCAGTAAAAAGTGCACCTGCCTGCTTAAACCAAGTCAGAGTAAAATGTACCAAGGATTGCTGAATCAGACTCTAACTGTTATGGACTCTAAGCAATGATGGGCTGCAGGGAATCAAAAGGAACTAATCAATCTACTGAATGAAATGGGTAATCCTGCTGTCATTACAACATAACCGTAATGTTTCATTATTAGAACTAGCTTGAATCTTGCTGGGAAGGATCACAAATTTGAGTTGCAACCGTAGTCCTTTCAGTTTGATTGCCATTATGATTTGAAAAATTGTTGTCTAAAATTCATTATTAGCCCAAGAAATCTTAGCCGTTATCACATCTTGTGCAATGGGTTGTACAGTTGGCACTTGTCCTTGAAATTATTGATGAGCTTCAATTTTTACCTAAATTTTCCATGTGTCTGTTAAATTTCATCAAAAAGTGGAAATTATACATCCTTAATCCTCATTTCTCTTCATCTATTATGCCGAAAACGCATAGATTAAACAAAGATAAAATATGATGGGAACCATGTCGAAAATTTTATGTACGCGCAAGGCTTAATAATTCCAGTGTTAATTAAGTTATGGTTGGCCAAGCTAAAACATTCTGGAAAACTCTATGAAATCGAATCATTTCACAGAGAGTTGGACTTTTCTTATGGAAATACTTGAATGTTGCTCTTCCTACATATTTTAAGCATCCAAGTTTATAAGAAGTGCCACTTCTACATGCATATTTTATGGAAATGTCGACGGAACCATTGAATAGTTGTTATGAATTTTTAAAACAGTTTCTTATTTGAAAAGCAACAAAAAAAAATATTAAACGCGAAAAAAACGCGTTTCGTAGAAGTATTCCCAAGAAAATATTTTCCAATTGTGTTTTGTTTTTAAAAACAAAAATACGAAAACGATAAATAAATGTTTTCTGTGTTTTTTTTTCTTTTCTTTTTCGTTCTTCTTTTTCTTTTCAGAAGGAAGTAAAACAGCTTGCCGAAAGAGTTGCATGTGCAAGAATTGTTTTTATCATTATCTCGACGAGTCTATACATTTGATATGGTTTAATTGATTTTTATTGGTTTTCAAAACAGTTTTTAAATTTCCTAGCAAATAGCTTTTACAAAATGTAAACAAGGAAAAAGGGTATATTTTTAACACATTAGAAAACTACTTTTGAACTGTTTTTAAAAAATCGTACAAAATAGGCCCTATTCTTTGGAAGTCATTTTGCAAAATCAAAATGGGTATTTTCCCCAAATTTATCTTTAATGAATATGCACACTAATGGTAGATTTAAAGATTGACAAATGCTATCCCGCACCGTTTTGCGGGTAGCTATCCCGCTCAAGCGGGCTTCTTTACCGTTAGATGATCAAATTAACGGTTAGATTCGAATTCAGGAAAGGACCCACCATTTTCCCTAAAGGGTTCAAGGCTGTTAGATCTGAGTTTTAGCGTGATCTAACGGTAAAGAAGCCGCTTGAGCGAGATAGCTACCCGCAAAATGGTGCGGGACATCATTGCTCTTAAAGATTACTATCTACCTAGATTGTCTGAATTATAAACTCTCAAGCATCTCTATAGAATCTGCAACCACAAAATATTGGTTTTGAAAAGAAAGGTGTCATAGGGTTTTCCAAGAAAAGCAACTCGATTATTTCTACTTCCTTGGAAATCCTACGACACCTAGAATTTTGGAAAGCTTCAATAACCCTTTCACAAACTCATGATGTATGAACTATTACTAATATGGTAGTTATTAGGGATTCAAAATGGTTACCGCCTTCTAACAATGAATGCAAATTGAATATAAATCTCTCATGGATAAATCCAAAAAACTGCTACAATTTTAAAACCTATAAATACCAACCTCTTTTAACTTCTTAACTCACACCAAAATTTACTATTCTTTTGATTTTTTTTCTCTAATAAAATCTCTTGTAATTTTCACTAAACGTCTCTAAATTTCTCAATAGAAATGACTCAAGAAATTAGGCGTCAAAGAGACAGAAAACCACCTTTGAATAAACTCAATCAACGTATATATATGTCGGCAACACAAGCATCCTGTGATGAAGGGAATAATTTCACTCTACTTTCCGAACGAGAATTATCTGAATTTCAAGGTCACCTGTCTATAAAAGTTGAGAGAGATAGCAAAGCTCAAAAACTAAGAGGTGTTTGGTACGTAGTTAGCAAAGTTTATGCGGATCTACCTCCTGTTTCTATGTTGGTAAATTTACTTGGATTACTTTTTACCATACTAAAGCGAATAAACAACATCCAAAATTAGTGCATATATTGGTGGAGCATTGATGGTACACTACAAGCACGTTTCATTTACAGAGTTCAAAATAGGTATGTCAATTTTTTTGATGTATAACTTTAAAATGCAATCAGTACGAAAATGCGTTTGAAGTTACTGATTTTAATTTTTTTAAAGGAACAACACCATTAGATTTGTATTTCTTATTTGGAATACCTTCTGGTGTAGGAGATGATGTTCCATTTGACTAACAAAGTTGGTTGGCAAAAGACAGATATGGAGATGAACTTCAGTTGTACTTTACATTAACAACCCAGGCGAAGTACTAAAACAAGTGATGGAATTTCTAATTTCGGTTTAAAGATATTTCTAACCCAAGAGTTACATTGCATAGGAATTTTTGATTCAAAACAGTTGATCGAAGCAAATACAAAAATCGCCAAGATTTTTATTTTATGGTTACTTGGTTCATGTTTTTTTCCCAACTCGAGCACTAGTACTCAAGTGGGATGGCTAAAGGAGTTGCGAGATATGAAGGTTGTGTTGTAGTAATTCGATTGCGGTAAATAAGGATTCGATGCTCGGTCTTGAATAGATTTATAAACAAAAATATATACAAAATTGTCACAGGATCAAGAGATACCGGGACTCAGGATTTCACCAATTCTTATACTCATGCGATTCAATTATTAATTCTAGACAATTAAAGCTTATATTGATAACAAATATCGACTCTTACTTTGCCAAAAATAGATTTTGTAAGTATTATATGTAAATCATAAGCATGATGCATCAAGAATCTCATGGATTAAGCATACATCATCAGACAAAATCACAAATAATCAATAAATTCATAATTCCATTCATAATAGTGCAAATAGTCATAAAAGAATTAAATAAAATTACTCATGCATAAAGAATGGTTTCCTCCATCATCCCAGTATTGGGGTTTAGCTACTCATAATAATCATGTTCTCAAAATACATACTTGATGCTCAAAATATGATTAAAAGAGTGAAAAATATAAAACAGTGGTTCTGTGACCCACAAAATTCGTCCAGAAAGAAACGATACCAGTGAGCTGCAGTAAAACAACGACACCCAGATGCTGCTGTTGACGCTGCAGAAAATAAGACTGCTCTGAGCAGTCCGTTCTTCGTGTTCTTTAAGGTTTGTTAATGGCAGCAGCAGCAGCAGGTACAATTCCTGCAACTCCTCCTGCGCCTCTCTGCTGGCCTCCCAATCGACCCCTAACTCTTCATCCCCCTTTATGAGACTTGTATCCTCCTTTATATACTACCCAGATCCATAAATCTCGAGAAATATTTTTCTTTTTTTCTCCCTGCCAAGTTACGGTTTTTCTTTTCTACACGGCTGCTGACCCTTTCCAAACTCTCGTACGCGTCTTCTGTTGTTACAAAACTTTCCCAAGATATAAGGGAATCGAATAAGAGAAGATATCTTCCCTAATCCTCCACGTAATCTCCAAAATTATCTCCACAGCAGACCCGTGAAAACATCACCTCTGTTTTGCTTGATATCGACGATTCATCCCAATATGCTCGACCCAAACGCACACATAAACCCTGTTTGGTCCACTAAAGTCCATCCCAATCGAGTTTGGCAATTGAATCTCCATAAAACACGTCCAACAATTCGAACCCTAAACTGCCAGAGTTGAAAACCAATTTCCCGCCAAAATTCTGTTTTAAACGTGAAGAAGAAGGGTGCCCCCCTATCCAGCTCCGGTGTCCCTTTAGGAGCTGTCTGGAAATGGGTCACCCCTTAGTAATTAGGTTACCCCTTATCCAAAATTGAGGGTCCGTATAGTGAGTTTTCTGGGACATTTTCCGCACTTTTTCGGGGTTCCTCCGAGGTATTTCTGAGGTGCTTCCGGTACTCTATCAACGGAGGTCCAAACGCCGCATTTTCAGCCAATTTCGCCGCAAAACCTTATTCTTCTAAAAACACCTACAAATAAATAAAATAACCAAATAAGTATAGAATCGAGCACTAACACTATATACAATTGAGATATATTAGACACATAAATGCGTCTATCAGGTTGCTGCCAAGTATGATTGGGGGTCCGCTATCTTAGCCGAGTTATACATTTCTCTCGATATCGCGTGGTTGGGTTCGTCAAGCATCGACGTTCTATGGCGCCTCCTTGAGGTATATATAACAATATATATCCTTTGGATTGATATAGTTCAAAATTAATTTAGCAAGTAATTCTAATTGTATGTTGTTTACTCTCAGCTTTAGTGGTACATGAATTTTGACATTGATGTGCCAAGATTTTAGACTACACCACAACAAAATTCCTAATTATCGTTAGGTATAATGCTTATAATTGGCATGAAAAACAAACTAAAAAAGGGGTAGATAATATGCATGTGCGAAGATACCAACACATGCTTAAAAACAAACATACTATTAAATGGATGTCGTATGAGGATTTTTAGGGAGATAAACTACCATGTTTCCCAAAGAATCAAAGATTTTTCACTTCAGCACTTTGTGTTCTACAGTCTAGTCAGGGAACATGGTGTTTATTATTATGAAGAAAGATGTGATACACAATTAACTGGCCAAATTGGAGTTCTAAAAAGGCCTCGATCTATATTCACCGTCTTTGGAATGAAATACACTAGATTGAAAAATACAGGCTGGAAAAGGTATGACATTATTCACCTTGTAAGGAATACCAATATGATGAATGGTTCAAAATGGTTGTAGAGCCGATAATTGGTCTAGATGTTTTACACATCTATGGGATGAATCTTATCGCAATGCGTAAAGCATTACCGAAAGTTGATCGTCCAACAGAACCATCGCCCGTGATTCTATCTTACACCAAGTATCCTTCAACAGGAGCTTAATCTTCATCGACGCCTTCAAGATCAAAATCTTTATCAGTTGGGTTTGATTTTCCAGAATTGAGGTGGAAGCTAGAGTTTCTTACACTAGGTGGAGAACGTCAGATACTTCCAATTGTCTCACAAGGTCTCGACTGTCCCAATTCGTATACAGGAACATCGGCTAGTCGTGTACGTACAAGAGTTACTCAGAATGGCAGAGAGCATAAACTTCAGCTCCGATTTTTCAACCATTATTGAAACTCCAACATCCTAAGAAAGAGCGGCAGACTCGCAAGTCAACATTATGAAAGTAAAAGGCTATCATCCAAGTGCTACCATATCCATATCGTCAAGCCCCTCAACAAAATCCTCAAGGTTATCAAGATTATAGAAGATCATTAAACTTTGAAGGCTCTTCAACTCAAGGAATAAATCCATGGTTAATTTTTCTGGACCTCAAGGTGAAGGATCTTACTTAAGGTGCGGGGTATCAAGGTGTAGGATTATACGAAGGGTTTGAGAGTATTGATACATGGGCACGTATGACAGGAGCTGGAATGGGAATGAGTAATTATGCTTATGTAAAATGTTTAATTAAAATTAGAAGTAATCTATTTATGTAAACCATTATATATGATTAGTACTGATCTATTTAGAAACTAAATTAAAACTAATTTAATTTTACATTATCTAAAACTTAAAACAACTCCATCAACATCTATTGGTTCATATATGAGATATCAATTCAATTCACAAAAAGAACTAAAACTATAAATTTTAGCACTTGGTTTTTATAGTTTGATATCAACAAAACAACCCAATTGTATTATGGTTTTCCCGATTATCAGTGTCAGTACAGAAGTTTCATAAAGTTTGCTCCAGTAACTCATACTTACTAAACCATTTTGTCGTCGTTCCGCATCCTTAGACGGATAACACAATACAAAATTTATTCAAAAAGACAAATCTTTATGTACGATAAAATCTACATAGTTTCTGCACAAAGATAACCTTTCATATGCGGTTAAGCCATTTGTTGGAAGTTATGGGTGCAAAAGGTGGATAAGGTGTGATTTTGGAGTTGAAATCGATTATATTTTTAGGAAATATAATATAATTATCGGATGAACATAGCCGTTATCGGCTAAAAATGGACCGGCCTGCTCAGTATGAGACGAGCAGCGTCTCAGCTTGAGTCGAGGCCTGGTCTAACCTGGGATGATCGTCGCAATTGTCTCTTGTTGAGACGCTCGGATCATTCAGAGACAAGATGGGAAAAATCTCAAATTTGAGTGTTTGTCCATGCACTTCCTTGGTTTTGCAGTCTCACTGTGCGATGGTAATGAGAAAATATGCTAATTTGCACAAAACGATGGAACTGCTCCTAGCTATCCTGCGAACTATTCGCTAATCATATCAAATCGCTCGTATTTGTGATTTCTTTGGGGTATAACGAACTATGTGTGAATTTCCAATTCTTTTAAGGAATAAAATATGGGTCCATGTCATTTCCATCTTATTAACTTTCTCTTACGTTTTTTTGTATACTTTATATTAGATGACTGTTGCGTGATGGGTGTGACTGGAAATTTAGTCGAACTAAGGAAGTATAGCGAATTTTGAGTAAATAATGGTGAGTCCGTAAAAAATAGGGACGTTTTGGAAAAACTGTGAAAAAATTCGGTTAGATTTGAAAGAAAAATTCGGTTAGATTTAAAGAAGTAGAACAAAGTGGAATTTACAAAAATATATGGTTTTTCAATTTTTCTAATTCAACTATCGTTTGAGTAATCGTAGTAAGATTTAAATATATTACAGTGAATTTATAGTGCTATTAGAACACTTGGGAAAAATTTTAACTTAGATTTGAAGGATTTAGAAAAAATCGAAAATTTGTAGCAAAATTAGAATCCTATAATCAGTATGTAAATTAAAAATAATATTGGCGTGTTAATCTACGATGATTTGTTAAATGATATAACATATAATGACTCTCGTAACATTCCATGAAGTCCGGCACTTATCAGTTTCTATTAATTTATTAGTCATCTGAAGTAACTGTAATGAAATTTTGATTGAATCATAGTGGATTTTGTATTGAATCAAAGTGAAATTTTCCAATCGAAGTGGATTTTGTCATCTGGCGAAACTTTGCTTAAATTTAAAGGAATTAAAAGAAATTGAAATTGTCATGAAATATTAGCTTTAAAAATGAATCATACACGTATAAACGCCATCACGTATTATTTCCGAACCACAAACAATTAATAAATAACAACCGATCTCCCTTATTACCATGTTTGGTAAGCAAAACCCTGATTTATATATAAAAAAATATTATATTCGATGTATGGTTGTTGTTTTTTCCTTTCTTTTTTTTTTCCTTTCAAAAACACCGCTTTTTAAAGAAAGGATAAAAGTTTTTAGAGCTATAATTTTGAGCTAATAAAAAAGAAAAGTTATACACCCAGTATGGTCACTTTTTTATGCCCCTCTTTTTTTATTAACAACAAAATTAACCTTAATATTTTAAATTTTAAATTTTCCAATTAATATTTAATATATATCCTTCACAGGAAAAATAAGAAAACAAAAATGTTTTGCATATTTGTTGGCTTTGTCAGTACTAGAAAAAAAGGCAAATTACAAGACAAAAACAAAAGGTTTCTCTGTTTTACTGGTGGACACAAAGACAAACTAATCCACAGTGTATTTCCGTTGGCCAAAACTCGCTTTTCATCTAATTTTCTCTTTGGTTGACCGTGGGTTTTGTTGTCTTCTCTCCCGTATTTTTCAGGACTCTCTGTGCAAAATATAAAATGAACGTTGCTAGTTACAGGCGTGGCTACACAACCATTGATTTTTGATTTGTGTATTAAGAATGACTCGGCAAAAAATTGTGTATAATCAAATCAATCAAACACATCAAAATAATAGACAGGATGATAGGATATACTTGTCTACGTCTAAATCCGCAGGTGGCACACAATTCTACTTAGTCTACATTGTTTATAATTAGTACTAATACGATAAGATTTTATAGATTAAAAAACTTCTATTTAAATCATACTGACAACTAGCTGGACAGATAATTAAGTGACAGCAAATGATTTAGGAATTTCCTGTAATCATTTGAATAAAAATTATAAGAGAAGGATATTTTTTGTTTTCGGCATGTCGCATGTGCTTGCTTGTCTGAAGCATGTTTCAGGAGTTCCCTAATGCATCTAACAGACTACATGCAGGGTTTGCTCCGTTCTGTTTTGCAAGATATTTCCCACCTATAGCTTCTTTTTTGTGATGAATTTCATGATCCAAATGTAATGGTCGTCTGCCGCGAAAGAAAAAAGTGTTCAACTTGGAATTCTAGTTTTAGCAACATACATGTTGTCTGGATGAATGACAAATCCTTTAATACCATTAATAACATCTTCTCTACTGATTAATCTTCTGCGAATCTGATTGTTTAGTCCCAACTCGTTTGTTATCAAATCAAACCGGCTTCCTCTTGATGAAAGAATCCGATCCTTAAATTTTTCAACCTTAAACTCTTCCGTTTCATCTTCATCTCTTTCTCGTTCATGGTGGTGGCGATGAAGTTTGTGATGATCAGCCATTCTCAACTGTTCAAACTCAGATTTCAATTTGTTTTAGAATTTTGATGATCAAAGCAAAATAGATATACAATTTGAAACACATGAATGATATAAACCAGTAACAAGGATAATGAAGAAGAAGAAGCGGGAGATATGAAATGGTCGAACACGAGCAACCTGGATAGAATCAGAAGTAAACATTGAAGCATAAGGAAAAACTGTTTCAGCAAACTGTACATCCCTGGATATAATGATTTTATTTGTATGTGAATTAAAACACATATAGCCCTTGTGCATATGACTGTAACTAAGGAAGATACATCTAACTGATTTTGGATCCAACTTGTGATGATTAAACTTTCTGGGACAGGGATAACAAGCACCGCCAAATGTGTGCAAAAATAAGTAGTCTGGTTTGAGTTGAAACAAGAATTCCATAGGTGACAAGTTTTGGAGTTTTGGTGTTGGGCCGGAGTCTGTTAATCAAAAAATTTTCTATCTCACAATCATATGACCAGAATGCTAAGGGTAAAGAAGCATGATGAAGTAAGGCCAACCCTGTTTCAACCATGTCTATGTTTTCTCTCAGCTGTTCCATTTTGAGCATGAGCATGAGGACAGGATACTCTATGACCAAATCCACATTTATCCAAATAAGAAGAAACAGTTCTGTACTCACCTCCCCAATCAGACTGTACAAATTTAATTCTTCTATTAAGTTGATTTTCCACAAATAATTTAAATTTCACAAATGTTTCAAGTACTTCATATTTATAAGATAATGGATACAACCAGGTAAATATACTAAATGAGTCTATAAAGGAAACATAATAATAGAACACAATGTTGAGACCCACACATCTAAGTAAATCAAATCTAAAGGACCATACACATTATTTGTAGAACTATTTGGATAAGGAAGAGCATGACTTTTTGCTGATTGACATGATGAATAAATAGTAGAGGATAAATGAGAATAAATAACCTCATGAACTGAAGAGAGAACATGCTTGAGAGTCTGATACGCTAGATGTCCAAGTTTATTGTGCCAACTTTTTGATGAAGAGATCCTAGAAGACAATGCTTGCTTGAGATGAGCAGAAGTAAAGTTCATGTGATAGAGACCATCCTTAACAGCACCATGAAGGAGCACCTTGTGTATAACCATATACTTTATAAGAAAATTTATCAAAGTAGAATTCAAAATAATTTTCTTTGGTGAATTGAAGAACATATATCAAATTCTTAGTAATAGATGGTACATGAAGCACATTAGAAATACTAAATTGAACAGAATCATTTTGGAGTGTGGAAGAACCAATATGAGTAATACTCAAACCTGATCCATTGCCAACTTTGACTTGATCAGAACCTTGATATTATGAATGCGTATTAAGATTGGATAGGTCTAAAGTGATGTGATGTGTAGCTCCAGAGTCAGGTACCCAGCTAGATGATGAAGAAGCACCTTCCTCATTGTAAACAACAAAGGCCTGAGGTTCAGGGCACCAATAATCCTCAAAATCATCACCATATGAATCATAAGAAGTATGATATGCTTGCGTCATTGGATGATCATTAGTCATAAACCTATATCTGCAATCAGGAGCGAAGTGTCCTGTTTTTTTGCAAAGTTGGCATTCAACATAATAGTCATATCTTGGTATAGGAGGATAAAAAAAAATTGAGCCACCAGTGTGACCAAATCTTCTACCATGAAAATTTCTACCTCCTCTGAAACCTCCTCTAAAGTTTCTACCACCACCATTTTTATTTCCTTTAAAGACAGAATAACTGTGCCTTCCAAAATTACCACGATTTGAATTATTGTGCCAAGATGAATAACTAGAATTGTTTGGATATGATGTACCTGAATAGTGTGGATAATTATTATGTGGATAAGTAGGTGCACCGACATGTTGTGAAGAAGAAAATTGCGGTTGTTGTGGTTGTGTCACATTAGCAGAAGCAGTAGTAACATCCACCTTAGATTCAGAAACAACTCTAGTTTCTTCTGATAATAACAATCCAAGAAGCTCTGAAGAAGTAATGAGATTCTCATTCTTCAACTTTTGAGTGCAGATCGATGTTTTGAAAGCATTGAACTCAGATGGTAAGCCTTGTAGAATATGAATAACCAAATCTTCATCTGTAATTGCTCTACCAATTTGAGCTATAATTGATGTGAAATTGAGTGATCTTTATTGAAGTAGACAAGCATAGAATCTGAGCTATTCTTTAAACCTATGAGATCTGTTTTGAGTTGCATAAGTCGATATTTGGTTGTTGAATTGTAATTATTTTCTAATCGAGTCCAAATATCATGAGAATAGGTACAATCTACAACCTGAGAGTGAATTTCTTCAATACAAGCAGTAAACAACCAAGATAAGATAGCAGAGTCTTGATTTACCTAATAAGAATAATCTGGATTGCGGACAAACTCATTTTCTGGATCTGTATCAATGTAATCAGGAGATTCCACAATAGCAGTACCAGCAACAGATATTTTCCTGAAAAATTTCACCGGAAATTGAAATGATCCATCAACAAATTTAAAGAGATCATAACTGCAAAGTAAAAGAACAATTTGAGATTTCCATAGAGGATAATTTGTTTCAGAGAGCTTTGATGGAGGTTTGAAGGTTAAAGCGATGTGTTTGTTTGAATTCTACATTGAATTATTGTTTATATTTGAAAGAAATTTGATGTGATTTAGGGTTTTGAAAAGGTATCTGATACCATGTGAGAAAGCTAATGCCATTTGACAAGCTTCTCTGGTTTTGATTTCATTTCAAATTTTGATTTCAGATTCTACAGACTCAATCTCTCTCTTTCTCTCTGGTGTATTTAAACACTTGAAGCGTGCTACTTATTTAGCCAGTGACTAACGTACATATTAACTGTCACCTGGCAGTTACAACACGTACACAACACACATGACTTTATATGATTCACACACATTTTCACACGGATTTAAGACTGTTTCCTGACAACGACTTGTCACCCTCACTCCCAAAAGTTTTCATTTCTTTCTCTCATTAAGAATTTATTATCAATTGTCGATTAAAATCATTCAAGGATATGGGGAACATTATATTCCTAACCTTGAATACAAAATTAATTTGGTCTTGATCTTCTTTGCACCAAACCACTGCTATCATTTTTCTTTTCCATTTCCCTCTTTTATTAAACATTCATCGATCAATCTCCATATTGGTCTATTCATCAATGAAAGATCTGATTGTTCCCGTAGTTCTTTAAAATAGATCAGCACTTTTAATTATAAAAATATAATTGCTTGGTTTGATCGAACATCTATAATCCAGCTTACTGTAATTTGGAGTTACTTTTTCTTTCTCTATGCAAGGTTCGAGTCTTCAAGAACTATGGAGAGAGAAGAGAGGACTTGGGTTTTATTTCCAATGAAACCAAAATGTCATTGACTAGGGTTAGATGCAAACCAATAAACAAGGGAGTAATGTCCATCCTAGGTTAAGAGGGGGTGCACCTGGTCGGACTTCTTGTGGACCAAAAAAGGGAATCCAAATGTGCAAAGCTGTTAATTGGGGTACCGTTTTGCTTGGGGTGTACCAATATACATATAGGACAAAAAAATAATTTTTGTTGGGTTGGTATACACCGAAGCAAAATGAAAACCCCGTTAGCAGCCTTGCAAATGTGGACCATACGAGATGGCTCACTATTTCTACTTCCAAGGTTAAGGTTGTTGAACGCCATTTTAAGGTCCACCATAAATCAGACCCAAGTTAAACATCTCAAATGGAACCAAGCTTATAGACTCCTATATGGAAGAAGTCAGTATTCAATCGAACCCTGATTTTGGGCATACCTAAATCTTTCTAGGCATACAAAGCAATAGTCCTAATTTGGGTGACCTTATAAGAGGTACCCTATGGTAGTTCAATTACTTATATACCCTTAAATCTTTTAAATTACTAATCTATCCCTAACCCTAATACAAAAACCTAAAATCAATAATCACAAAAATCAGTTTCATTCACCTTCTCCTTCCTCTCCACAACAGCAGGCGAACTTCTTCTCCATCATTTTTTTTCATCGATTCATCGTCGAAATTTGATCGTCGATTCGTGAAAATTTAATCGACGATTAAACTCATCTATATAATGGGTCGCCGTAAGAACGTAACTTGTTCTAATCGATCAATTGAACAACCTATTGAAGAACAAGAAGATTTAGAGAGTGAAGAAGAAACTGAAAATCAACCACAAATCAACCCCGAAGAAGAGATTGAAGAAGAACCAACTCCTGAAATGAGAATAAGAAGGTTAGTTATACAAACCCATCTCGTATTTGATGTTTTTGATTGATTTAATAGGTTTAATTCGTCAAAAAATTGTTTGTACGGCGGTTACAGGGTTTGGTTCGGCGTAAAACTAATTTAAGATGTGAAGAAGAAACTGTTTCTTAAAACTGAACCCATATGAACGGCTCGGCTTAAAATGCATATTAATTTTGAGCCGAACTTAATGACACGGAGCCTTATTTTTAGGATTGGCTTATTCGATGGTGTTAAATTTGAGCCGAATTTATGTTGTGTGAATTCTATAAATTTTGTATGTCTATAGGATCGGCTTATATGGTAGTATTAGTTTTGCGCCGAATAATTGGTTTTTGAATTTCAGAAATTTTGCATGTGTTTAGGATCGGCTTATATGGTAGTATTAGTTTTGCGCCGATTAAGATTGTTTGAATTTCATGAATTCTGCATGTGTAGGATCGGCTTATTTGTATGATACCAATTTGCGCCGAATATATGTTTCAATCATAACTCTAGATTCGGCTTATTCGATAGTATTAGGATTGAGCCGAATATCATTGTTAAAATTCATAAATTTTATAAGTGTAAAGGATCGGCTTATTATATGATATCATGTTGCACCAAATACATGTTTCAATTCATAATTATAGGTTTGGCTTATTCGATAGTTTTGGTTGTGATCCGAATATGTAGAATCGGCTTATAAGTCTTTGGTACTTATGCGCCGAACCACTCTTTGTGTTAGGTAAGAAAAATGTTAAGATATAGTTCGGCGTATATGTGCTATTTCGGATAAGCCGAACATTCTTATTTTCTTACAAGTATTTGGCATTCCAAATCCCTTTGTTGTTCGAATTAGTCTTATAACTTTCATACTTGTGTCAGGACCAATGCAACTACGAAGAGGAAGAAGATGGAGGTAACACCTTCTACTTCTAAAACTCCCGATCCTAGAGGAGGAGGTAAGAAAAAATTTGGAGCGGGAGGTAGAGGAGGCATTTTAGAAGAAGAAGCTGAACAAGTAAGAATTGGAAGACAAGAAGAAGGAATAGTTGAATATGAAGAAGTTGATGATAATCAAGAAGTTCATCAAGAAACACAACCCCAAGGAAAACCCAAGAAAGACAAGAAAGGTAAGAAGGTGGCAGAACCCGAGAAAGAGAAGGACGATGTTGATCGACGGATCACTGGTTTACACATTCCTGATAAAGATGACGTAATTACACCTCGATCAGATGGTTTGCCTCATGGTCTTCCGGAAGATGGAGGAAATGTGTTGATTGGTTATGTCGAATATTGGGCGAAGAGAATTTATGAGACTCCTGATCACAACCGTGCAGTCCGAGTATTGAGACACCAGAGGGCAGTGGAATGGAAACTTTCTGAAGAGGTTCCTAAGGTGATTGCTTACGTACAAGCCAGTGATTTATGGCATGCTATCAATTATGGACATAAGGAATATGATAGTGTGTCGACCTCTGCCTTTACTGAGTGCTTTTGTCCAGAAACTTACACATTTTAATTACCTTTTGGAGAGATGGCAATCACTCCTGTTGAGGCTAGGAAGATTACAGGCCTTAAAGCAAGGGGTAGAAGTATGGATGCCGATTTTTATGACATGAATTGGGATGATCTCTACAATTTTTTCGAGGAAAGTCTTGGTTGGGATTCAAACAAAACTGAGTTGGAGTTTTGTCGATCCGTTAAAGATGTCAATTCTGTATGCACTCCCAATGGCAGAAATAAGAAGAATAAGAATATCAAGCTGACTAACTTGAAAAAGGAGTTTGAGAACACAAAGCAGAGAGTAATGGATCTCGTCAAAGTGAAGCAAGCCGGAACTGCCTACTTTCTTTATACTCTTGGTAGAGACATCTTTCCCGACACAACCGGAAACAAGGTAAATGCTAATTATCTCCAATTGGTAAAGAATCTTGAAACTTGTAACAAGTATGCTTGGGGAACGGCTACGCTCTCTTACCTGATGGAACAACTTACCACCGCGTCTAGGTTGACAAGTACAAACATCAGAGGGAACTTCACTTTGCTCCAGGTAACTTTTGGGAGTTCGGAGTATGGTTCGGATTATAACCATAAAATCGTAAGCCGAACTTGTTATTTATTTGGTTCGGATTATAATACTTTATCCATATAAGCCGAACAGTTCTCTGAGTTTGCAAACTTTATTCATACTTTGATGTTTCCAAGTAAAATTGTTTATATCACTTCAATTCCTTTGATTTTTGAATGTGGTTCTTTGGATGTAGGTGTGGAGATATGACCATTTCCCAATTTTGAACTTGGCCAAAGTATTTGAGAAGGATGTCGATTATGTTGACACAGAGCCAACTACAACACGGTACGAGTACGAAGATTCAAAGAAAAGAAACAAAAAACAGTTGGTGGCAAGATTGAGAGAGACGTTAGACCTACTGGGTGTTGATGATGTCACTTTTCAACCATATGATAAGGAAGATGAAGAAGATGAAGTTTTTGAAGATGAGGGTATGCCGGTAGGTATGTATCATGGGCCATTGTGGTATCCCGGTGGTTATGTTATATACGATCCTCGGCAAGTACTCCGTCAATTAGGATGCATGCAAAAGGTTCCTTTGCTTGATGAGAAATTCAGGTTGTTACCAAAGAGTGGTACTGGAACTAAAAGCACCACTTCATCTTGGGAACCAAAGTATGATCCTGATCCCACCCTTGAGTTTTGGAATAACTTAGACGATCACACATTAGATGCGTCCAAGTTAGCACCTTTACTTGATGATCCATGTGAAGAGGATCCGGGCTATATGGATTGGTATAACCAAATTTCTCATCCCTTCATTATCAATAGAAAAGTCAAAAGGTAGCTGATAAGGGGAAGGTGAAGGCAATCAAGATCACCAACAAGTCTACTTCCGAAGATGTAGTCAACGCTTTAAAGATAATGGTAAGAATGACTTCACTTTATACTATTTTCATATATTAGTTATGGTAAAAATGTCTTCAACCTCACGGTTATAAGTTGTTGACAAATGAAAAAATAGGTTGCCAAGGGTAGGGAGATGTTGAATAAAATGAAGGCTTAAACTTGGTTGCAAAACACCAATGACCGTGAAAGAACAAAAATACCTCTACAAAAAGTGGGATGCAATCATCAACAAAAGAAAAGGACCCGAGGAACCCGCACAAAAGCCTACCACTAAGAGGTCTCGACAAGTTGGTGAAGGTACAAGCCAAGATGGTGCTACCGGCCAACCCGGTAATGATGCGTCGGAAGATGAAGACCAAGGTGGAAGAAGAGGTGGTCGTGCAACTAAGAAGAGGGATCGTGGTTAAATGCCCTTTTATGTTTCCAAGTTCCTTTTAATGTTTTCTTAAGAAGAGGGGTCGTGGTGTTGCAAACACCTTTGGTTTTAGGTGCTGAACTTTGTTTTTAATGGTGTTGGGATTGTTTTATGGAGACCTTGAGTTAAAGAGTTAAAGAATTTCATTTTGAGTTAGATGGGAATCCGAAACGTCGTAAGTGGATGGAATTATCTGAAAGATTTGAAGGTATCCGTTATACTATGCGAGATTACATCAGAATATTAAGATGGGTCAATCAATATCATCCCATGGATACTAATGAAGAGAAGGTTAATATTTTAAATAAAGTTCCATCGCGCTTAACGCTTTAGTTTGCATACTAACTTCGGTATTCTTCTTTTTTAAGAAATCTAGAGTTCAAATCCTTTGTGAAATACGCCATGGAGGAAGATATGAGCTTGGAATGTGTTATACATGGTGAGGAGAAGAACTCCGAGATTTATTAGAGAACTAATCGCCGAGATTCGTTAGAGATAATTTAAGATTGAAGTATTATGTAAATCAGTGGATGGTTCGGCTTAGATCTGCAAACTCGTATAAGCCGAACCTGTAAGAAGTTTCAAAATTTGAAATTCTAGCCATTACATAAACGGATTCGTCTTATGTTCAAACCTTCTTATGAGCCGAACATTGTCTATTTTTGCACAAAAATCTATGAACGACTCTTTTCTGAAATATATAGCCGTTGTAACCTGTATTATATATAGGCATACATGGTTTTTTATAATCTTCAGAGCATATACTAAAAAAAATGGCACCCCCAACTCATGAGTTTACTTTAGAAGAAGATTTGTCTCTTTGCACTAATTAATTAGCATACTATCCAAAGAAGGGTGAAGAAAGACGAGTGAAGGGTTTGATGAGTATGTATTACTTGGATAGAATTCATGAAGCCTTCATCACCGAAACGGGTAATCCTCACAACCGGGATAGTGCGGCCTTGTTTTGTCGAATTGAAACTATTAAAGAAACGGTGAAAGACTTTATAGCTTTAGTTCGGATTGTGAGTCTATATCATCTCAAGGGTGAAACAAACTCTGAGATTGAAGATCGGGCTCTAGAGGAATGGTGAAGATGGAAAGGAAGGAATTTCGAATACAAAGATCACTACTACATACTTAGAAGTTTTCTCATTACCCGTTTTGGATATTAGAAGAATTCGATTAGAAATTTATTGTAAGGCTATTATGTAATGGGTGTGTAATCCACATTTTCTATGATTTGAAAAGTCTATTTGGAATGATATAATATTTTGTGTGTTCATGAATCATGAAAGGTTCGGCTTATCCTATAATTCCAGTTATGCGCCGAATGTTGAAATCCATTGTTCGGATTTCTTAAAAATATAATACAAGCCGAACCTAGCCGAGTAACTCAGGTTTTTTTTTTTTGGTCAGGTTCGGCTTGCAGTGAAATAATATTAGAATCCGAACCTGACAAAAAAACTCTGGGTTGTTTTTTTGTCAGGTTCGGCTTTCATCAAAATAATACTCTAAGCCGAACCTGACAGAAAAACTCTGGATTTTCATCACTCTGTCGGGTTCAGCTTTCCTTGAACTAAAGGTACAAGCCGAACCATCTCTTGTGTTCATGGTTCCAGTTTCTAGAAAACGACACGTTCCATAACCAAAAAGTAAATCATTCAAGTATTTTATTTTGATGGGTACATGTAATTGCAATTCTAATCAAAATATCATCCTCATCATACACGAAAATCAAAAGACACAAAATATGCGGATAAATCCATGAAACATTTTTATGGAGATCCTAAACGAATCTCATCCTCTTCACTGACCTCTTTCTCATCCTCTTCACTGACCTCATTCTCATCATCTTCACTGACCTCTTGCATATCATCTTTATCCTCATCACTTGAAAACATAATTACTTGTCCACTTGGAGGCTGCACATTCAAAGATATCCAAAGATCCATTTCCGTCGCATAATTGGCACACCAATCCATCGCAAAATTATTTTCAAATCTAGGCCAAAAGGCTGCACTCATCAAGGACGGTAACGGGAAACCGGGTCTAAGTTTGAGGCCGATAAAATGACAATTTTGAACAAATCCAAGAACAAGTCTTCTATACTTTACACCATCATTGCAAGGTTTTGTTGGAGGTGTGTAAGTAAATTTACTACCCGTCCATGAGAAACAATGTACGACGCATCGAATGTCTCCGCTATTAAAAACCCACAAATGGGCATTGACATCCAATGTTTTTCGGTAATGATAAAATCCCCATGCAAACGACGTTCGAATGCAATGTACTCCCCTGCCACCCATGCATCTCCTCTTCCACCTGTTCTCATCATTGTCTTATAGAAATCTTTGTTTTTACGTAGGGTTTGTAACAATCGTTTCCGAATATAGTTAACTTCATTTTCAGGGGGCACGAAATTGTTCCCTTCCTTAAAAGGACCAAGTTATTCCGTTGTGACGTAATATCCACAATTTTCATCACCTTGCACGTCGTCCATTGCTACAATATGCTCATGAATTATTGGCGATAGATCTTCCAAGTAGTTATCGTATATAAATTTGATAGGCCTCAAATTCTTACCGGACTTATCTCTTCTAGGTCCTCTCATCCTACCAATTTCATGTACGGTCCTTTTCTCCTTTATCTTAGTTTGTGAAGGATACATCTTAGCCTTCCCCTTGACATCCTCTTTACTATCCTTTGGTTGTGACGAACAATCATTATTATTCACCTCTTTGTTACTTTTTTCGGCTTTTTGAATACTTGGACGACCTCGTTTTTTGGAACTTTGACTTCTTCCTCCTTCATCAACTTCACAATTTCCTTATTTGCCTTTTCAATCCTTGCATCATGGTAGTCAACGCCGGATGGATTCCTTTTATTACCCAATAGTTCCTTATTGGCTTGTCTAGTTTGAAAATTATTCATTTTCTTACTCTTCCTACCTTTCGGTTCACTCTTCTCCGGTTCCAAAATATTTTCTTGGGTGAAAGGATACATGACCGGCATCATGTTGTCCCATAGGAATTTCTTTTGACCTCGGCCTATATTCTTATACATCTCCGCCAACTTTTTGCCATTTGTCGTGCCCCATATCTCTAGATCATCCTCGTCGTCTTCGGTTGGGAGAGGATCGAAGCTTAATTGTTTCCAAAAATGATCAATATCCTCAAATGGTATGATACCATCCTTGTACCGAAGTAGGTCGTGGCGGCATGAAAGTCCAATAGATGTCTTTATTTTACAAACACACTCTTCCTCCAATGTCTTAATCAAATCCACTTCTTCCGTCAACAAGTCGATACATAGATGTGAGACTCTATAAGTTAATTCTCGTAGCCATTTACTACCATAATTCTTGTGTCTGAACATAAGGTTATTCACGAAGGCGGCTTTAATTCTCACAACATCACTTTTGAAATATTCATCAATTGCATCACAAATCGTGACAAAAGTGTCAACACATCCAAAAAGGTTCTTCTTTAACCGATAATGAGCCGACTCTACCATACTTGTGGCTTGGTTGTCGAAGTGTTTGTGCCGATTTGTGAAACAAAACACGAACCTTTCTTTATTAGGTTCCAATACATCTTTGACCAAGTAAGTAATAACATCGGGGTAGCCGGTCTTCCAATGCTTAATAAGCATTTTAAAATTTTCTTCGTAGACATCCTCGGTGATTGACCATACCAAAGATTCTCATTCGCCTTGGAAAGAAGCCCACAACATCTCATTATGTTCATATTCTTTCAAGAATTATTTCTTTTTCTTTACTCCTGTCTCCACCGGTTGGATTTTAGCAATATTCTCTAATTCCTTCAACTTAAGTGGTTGAATTTTCGATTGGCATTTTTTCCTCACATTGCACCGTATGTGAAACGTACAAAGAAAATTGAATGCATCCGGAAATACCTTCTTAATACCATAGATCAACGATGAATCTTGATCGGAAACGAACACTTTAGGAAGAGCACCCTCCCGGAAGATTAACTTCAATTGTTCTAACACCCAAACATAACTCTCTTTCTTCTCGTTTTTCAAGAAACAAAAAGCCACGGTGACCGGTGCCTTTGTCGAAGTATGCCCCACAATGTTCATCGACGACATCTCATATTTATTAGTCTTGTACGTGAAATCCAATATAATAACTTGTAGGAAGCATAAAGTCAATTGGACGCATTCCAGGTGAGCAAGGAAAATGTGTGTGACTTGACCAAACTCATCCAACTTCTTTTGGCAAGCGTAGTTATTCTTCACCCCTAACCACATTACTTGTTGCATCACCATCCTACCTTGCAAATTGAGTCTTCTAATCTTTTGTCTTGCATTGTAGATAGTTTGCATAGTCGACTTGTTATTCTTGTTGTCCGCCTTCAATTTTCTAAGAATCCTATACGGTGGAAAACGTGCTCGTGTCATTTTATCCACTTCTAGCATCTCATCGGGTTTGAGTCGCGCTACTTTCGCATGTCCATGAAGGTCTTTGGGACGTGGGTGGTTATGACGATAATCCATATCTTTATTCATTATCCAATATTGATCTTCTTTGTTCAAGGACTTATTCTTGAGGTTGAAAACGATCTTGAAAGGGAAATTTCTTTTCTTCATCTTCGTCCTATTATTTCTCCCGGTTTTCCCAACGTATACAGTACCCTTTTTAACCTTGCTAGCGTCGGGTCCACTACGCTCACAAATCATTTCAAACCGATCCCATTGGCTTTGTTGTCCTTTAACTAGTACACAATTTATCTTCATTGCGTGTTCCTCAAGCCAATCCATAACTTCGGGTTTAGTTTTCCATCTCTACGTTCATTCCAAAACAAGTAATTAGTAAGAAAAACTTTGGAATATTCCTACAACATTAAGGTAAACAAAAGGTTCTTACATACCAAATCATTTTGGAAGTGATCCTTGGTATCCTCGTGAATTATGTCTACTGGATCAGGTTTATCTTCCATGGGTACGATCTACAAAGAATATCACAAGGTTCAAATACTTGAAAGGGAAAATAATAGAAATATTCGGCTCATACGATAATCATATTATGTGCCGAACCCTGCACATTTAAAGGTTTTGGCTTATACGATGTTCTCAATATGTGCCGAACCAATAACAATATTTCAATCCAAAAATTAAAAATTTATGTTCGGCTCATACAATAATCATATTATGTGCCGAACCATGAACATTTAGAGGTTTCGGCTTATACGATATTCTCAATATGTGTCGAACCAATAACAATATTTTATCCCAAAAAATAACAAATTGATGTTCGACTCATACGATTTTCGAAATATAAGCCGAACCAGTAATTATTTATTTTCCAGGCTATTCAGAATGTTATTCGGCTTACTATGAAACTTTCATATAATCCGAACTAGTGTCTAGCAAAAGGGTTGGAATTGAAAGTTATAGGTTCGGCGCATGCTGCAAACAGATTCAGTGAGCCGAACCGTTCATCAATTGGTAGATTCGGCTCATAGATGTGAGCCGAACCTCAACATGTTTCACCGAACCATGATCCAAAAAACCTAAATTTTGATAATTGAGAGCTATATAAGTGAGATTAAGCATAGGATAGAAGTGTACCTGTGTATCAGAAGCATTGGGTTCCTCATCAATATCTTCATCATCAGGATTTGGCTCATAAAAATCATCATCTTGAGTTTGAGCTTGAGTTTGAGTGGGTGTAAAATCATTCTCATAAATCTAAGAAATCAGCCATTTGGGAATCATTGGTGTAGTTGATGTGTATTTTCCTAGGTTTTTTAGATGAATTATGACTCTCCTCATCCTCCATTGAATCAAGAATTAAAATTTTCTCACTTTCTCCTTCTCTTTCTCTCCTTCTCAATAAAAACTTTGATTTTTTTTCCCCAAAATTTTTCATCTAAACAACCTTTATAATTCTGAAAATTATCTTAATCTCTAAACAAAGTATTTAATCACTAATCAATATTACTAACACTAATACGTAAAGGGCAGATTTGCCATTAAAAAAAATGGGTTAAGGGGTTATCTGATTTTGCTATTTCACAACCTTTTTTGTCTTTATTTAATATGCCTAGAAAGATTTCAGTATGCCCAAAATCAGGGTTCATTCGATCCTCGAAAAATTGAATTAGTATAGTTATATAGTTGGATTCTACGGATTGGTCTGGCAGTGGGTTCAGCCGACTGGTTGGTTCAGATAGGAACATGTGCCCAGCTTTCGCATATTAAAAAAAAAAAAACAAATAAAATAAAATATATCAACTTTCTACATCATGTGTTTGATTGGTTTTCTGCATCTCAATTCAGTGGCGCGTTAAATATTGTGTTTTTTATATTGGTTGGTGCCCGATCACACGATCAACCGTTATTTCCAATAGTCCCTGCGGATGTACAGTAACACGGGCCCATCGCCACATTTCGATGTCTTTTCCAATTCTGAAAAATAATCAGAACCGTGGCTTGGCCTGACCTGTGTGCCATTGACAGAAAATTGACTGTCAAAATTCCGTTTCTCGTTGCACAACTCCTCTAAAGAGAGTAACAGATGTTGAACATGACTCAGATTTGTTTTCATTTCATTGATTATTTTTCATTACAGATTCGCTGATTCTTGTTACAGAAAAGATAACCCATATGAGCTATATAAACAGAGCGGCCGAAACCTAAGCTTTTGCTACACAGGTTCGGGGTATAAAGATTTTGAAGCTCTGATAGTGTTTCTGTAGTACATACAAAGCCCATTAAATATGCTGAAATTGAGAGTGGAAGGTCTTACTGCATCTGCTGATTCCCACCATTCTGCAGAGTGCACCGTGATCCACCTAAAGTGCAAACTATTAATTCTCAAAAAAACTCAGCAGGAGAAAATTCCCTTAGTCATGTTGATTTTGTGAATATAGCTTTAATGATGTGAGAACAAAAGCGATGTTTAAAGGGTTCGAAATTGTGATCTCTGATCACATAACCATCACCAAGCCTTTTTAGGTTTAACAACTATCATTGTATTCAACAGTCTTTCATAGTTGTTAGATTTCAAATACTCCATACTCTTTCATAGTTGTTCCCAATTGCATAGTGCAGCGTCTACATAAATTCAGCATAGTGCAGCGTCTACAGCTAGAGCGCCTTCTGCATTTGTTTCCACATCAAAGACAGGAGTTCACAACCAAGATTCTTCATCTTCTGCAAGTTCCTTCAGCTCCTGCAGTAATACAGATGGGTTAGAACATTCGAAATCACCAGAAAATGAGCATGCATACAAACCACATAGCAACCACGAGTCACACAATACAGTATCATAGACAATCCCAGGAAAAACACACATATCTCATATTTACTTAAGTTGCACTACTAGAGCAATAAACATTACTCGGGTAGCATAAATTTACACAAGTTTTTGCTAATTTCAACACCAGCAGTACGTTTGGTAACATTTTAAACATCTGGCCATATGTCTGTGGTAGAACTTGATGCATACCTAATTTCAATTCAACATAAACCACCAATCTTGAAGATTCTCATGTAAGTAGCAAGAGAGAAGTGATTGTCTGTCACGTGTTTTAATTTCTCTGAAATGATTTAGTTATGAGCTTCCACATAACCAACATGTTAGACCTTATAATTGAAGGCTTTCAGAGAAGCACAGTCCAAGTCGATATGATTAAAAAATGGAATTGCATTTTACAGAATATACTACTTAAAGTGCATATGTTGACGAGGACAAGACAACATAATGATCCTGTGATATGTAGTATAAATCAAGTAAAAGTCAAGTAACCAATTAATCGAATATGCATGAAATTCAGGAAAAAGTACAAATCAAGTAAAAAATGTGGTTTCAAACCTCATACAAGTTCTCGTACAGTTGAGATACATTGATCTTGTCGCCATTACGACCATTTAAGACCTGAAATCGGATTGATGCTTTAAGACCTGAAATCGGATTGATGCAGATTAAAGAGCAAGGGCTGCTTTGACATTAAGAACTTTACGATCTTCAGTGACCAATCATAATTCCTTTTCCAACAAGCATTTAATTTCCAAGCTTCAGCGGCCTACACAAGCAGAAAAGTAACGAGAAATAGCGAGGCATTAATATCATAACAACATCAATGATGTTCTAAAGACGCATCCCTGAACAATTCTTGTTCAACAGTCAGCCCCAACTTTCTGTGTGGAGACTGGTCTTTGGTGTGAAATACAATCTAATTGTGTTCCGAAAGCGTTTTTATTTTCGGAGGTGAAATAGAAACACAGAATCTTTACCAAAAATTAAATTTAACAAAGCTGTATCTTTCTAGTTCTTGTAACTACTCATCAATTATTAAATAAAGTGTGAGATTTCAAGTATTTGATCTTCAAACAGGGGTTAGCGTTCTATGTTAAGAAGACTCACAAAATATGCAGATTTTAACCATGTTACGATTGCATGAGAAGAGCATGGCTTATGCAGGTTCCTCAAGATACCAGATTTACAATTTTTCACCAAAAACCATGTAAAATCTACTTTATAAAGAAGGATGCAACTAGTGAGCCAGGACATACCTTGGTCTAATATACACCCATTTCATAATATACTTGTGAACCTGGACATACCTTGGTTCTTCTCTTGCCTGAAATCTTAAGTGCCTCCATTAGTACAATTCTCAATTTCTCCTTGGCCGAACTTCAGCCCTGTACCTGCAACTCCTCAGACAACTGAACATCTAGTTTTTTAAATCTACCAAATAACATCATCTTAACTAGTTAGGTTCTGTTGATGCATATCACCTTAAATTGGGTTATTGAAACCAATTTCTGAACCCAATTTCTATGGTAATCAATGTTGAAGGTTAACATGAGCAGCCTCAAATACTTTAAAACAAATCCCTGGTAACTAACACTCAAATTGTAAGGAATTGCAGCAACAGCCAACAGGTCTAATATATCAAGCATAAAATTCAATCGAAAAATTGAGTTTGAGAACAGAATCGTAATCAGACCAGCAAAACATAAAATTCCGAAACTGTGAAAAAAAATCCATTAGATGTATCAAATTAGAACACACAGTCAGACATCCAAAAACAAAAACACATAGATCTTAAATCGCTAGAACCTAAATCACATTTACATGAAAAACCCCAATAGATACGACAGAAATTAGATCTTAAATCCCTCATAATCAAGCACGTTCACCTCTGATTCTCCTGGCAAGTTGAATATCTTTAGGCATAATAGTAACCCTTTTAGCATGAATCGCACAGAGATTAGTATCTTCAAACAAACCAACAAGATAAGCTTCAGCTGCTTCTTGTAGAGCTGCAACTGCTGAACTCTGAAACCTTAAATCAGTCTTGAAATCTTGAGCGATTTCACGAACTAATCGCTGAAAGGGTAGTTTACGGATCAGAAGTTCAGTGCTCTTTTGGTATTTCCTGATTTCACGAAGAGCAACGGTTCCTGGCCTGAATCTGTGTGGTTTCTTCACTCCTCCGGTCGCTGGTGCTGATTTACGAGCTGCTTTTGTTGCTAATTGCTTCCTCGGGGCCTTTCCTCCGGTGGATTTCCGAGCGGTTTGCTTAGTACGAGCCATTTTTGCTAAAGATGGAATTGCAGAGATCTCTGATTACTAGCTAGGGTTTGGAGGATTTGATTTGTGAGGACTCGTGATTTTGGGAATGGGATTTATAGAGGAGGAGTGGGCGAGATTGTGGAAATTTTATCAACGGTTGATAATCAATTAAAAGGCATTCGGATTATTGTATTAGTTCTTTGCTGTTTTATTGGTTCGCAAGGAGTCATGCGGATGAGGAAAATCTGAGTCTTTTTTTGTTCTTATCAACAGCTGATTTTAATTTAGAAGGCTTCATACGGATTGTGGTTATGAACAGCATTGAAAGTGGCGGAATATTTTAACCCAAAACTTTGAATTTGCTCCCATGTGTGTGCGGCTGGTTAGATTTTTTCGTTTTTCTTTTTTTTTCTTTTTTTTTGTGCCCAACCCAGATTCCAGAATTTTGAATTTTTTTTCACTTTACAGTGTGTTTTGAGGAGTAAGAGCAACTGCAGTGGTGCGATCAAAACCAAAGATCAAAGATCAAAAAAAAGATCAAATTTTGGGTTTACTCCGTGTTGTCACGTAACGGTCCCGATTAAAATTTGGTCGCGCGTAATTTAAATCTCCGCCCCAAAAAAATTTCATCGGGCGTATCTCAAATGTCCGCCCAATCAATCACCAGGCGTACTTTAAATTTACGCCTGTCAACAGGCGTACTTTAAGTTTACGCCTCATTTTTCTTTTTTTTTTTTTAATTTGAATTTTCATCGGACGTAATTTAAATCTCCGCCCGTTAACGCGCGTACTTTAAATTTACGCCCAGCAACAAGCGTACTTTAAATTTACGCCCGACTATATTAGGATTTGGTATTTGGTCGCGACCAAATATGGTCTGGAATTTGATCTTTGGCTGGGATTTGATCTTTACTCCGTCCCACTGCGTCACGATCTCATCCCAAATTTTTGGTTATACTCGCCCACTGTGGATGCTCTAAGAGCGTATATCCCGAATATAAGGCCACATGGGATTTTTGATGGTTTAACCAAAATATTGTCTCCCATGTGAATGTGAAGGGAGAAAGTAAAAATGATGTGTCTGACAGTTATGTAGACATCCTCAAAACTGTCCTCTGACTAGAGATTCTCTTAGAGGATGTAAACATCTTATCTATGATTATGGTTAGATTATATAATTTGGATCAATGGGTTAAAAAGTTCAAAACTTAAAAAGTACGGTTTGTGGTTGGAGATGTTTTTCTTTCATCTCCTCGAATTAAGGAAAATTTGGTTATTACATCAGAAAAAACAACTTCCACAAAAGATGCACACCAAACTATCATTGAGATGCTCTAAGTTTTAATTGATTACCTAAAGCTCAAACTATCTAAAAAATAAATTTCATCCTTCGAAATTTAGGTGTGGCAGGATTAGGAATGAAATTGAGAATTACTCCTACGTGAATTCAAAAAGGAGGTCAATATAAAAATTCATGGAGATCGTGCTTTCATATTTGATTATTAGATGACGAGGATCGTAAGTTAGTATCAGACAATGAATCCTTTCATATTTAAAAAGAAAACTCTTTTATCTGAGACATTGGACTCAACTTGTTAGAAAATCACTCACTGACATTAAATCAATGTCAATCTGGGTACTGAATCACTGATTCATGGTGTGCCACTTCACGTGTGGGATTTAGATGGTTTAATTAAGTTTGATTGCTAGTTATACAGATAAATCCCCTATTAGTTGTTGATTGCATTATTGAGAAAACTAGGCTAGCTTATGCTAGAATATGTGTAGAGATAAATGTTGATTTCACTTATCCTTTTAGCATTCCTATAGTAATTGATGAAAAGATATCAATGGATCTCCCTATTGAGTACTAATGGAAGCCAACCAATTGTGCTAGTTGTTTAGTTTTTGGTCACTTCAATAAGAACTACTTTATAAAATTAAAAACTAAATGGACTTCCGAGAAAGTGATTAATGAAAATGAAGATGTGGTGCAGCATTCGGAGCAAAATCAAGAAAATAAAAACAGCATTCAGGATGCTGTTGAAATCTCATCCAAAGAGAATTTTTTTGTAGGACAAAGGAAAGGAAAAAGTTTGGATGTTATTGTAATGAATTATAGTGCAACAAAAGATATATCCACAGATGTTGGACAAACTTCGGCTGAAATTGGCATTATTAAGGAGGATGTAGCTACTAAAGTAGTTGCTTCAATTGAGAAGTGCATGTTTCCCCTGCAAAAGTCCAAAAAACATTGCAAATTTTAGTCTTAAGAAGATCTGTTGGTTTCTAATCGATTGTTAGAGAGATATAAAAGTGTTGTAAATCTGGATACATGACAGTATGCATACCAGTTCACATACTAGGAGAACTGTTGTAAGTCCAGAGTCGCAGTACATGTACCCAGTACACGTATCGACGTAACTATATTTCGGAAGCGACTTTTTGGTACACATATCCCGTATCTATACCATAAAAATTCCGTTGACTTGTGAACCAGGAAGGTGTGCATACCTAGTATGCAAACCAGAAAAGATCTGTTGGTTTCTAAACCGAAAAGGTACGCATACTCAGTATGCAAAGTTGAAAAGGTCGGTGGATTCCTGAATCCATTTTTTTCGTAAGGGTATACATACTCGGTACACGTACCATGATAAAAATACTCACGAGCAGGTATACAGTATGTGTACCAGGAACATACACCTACCCTATCGAATATTTTCAGATGCATCAGAATTATTTTTATGAGATAATCGACATCTGAACCACTCTCTAAAAATACTATTGACATGTTTGATCACATTTGTGACTCGATATTAAAGTCTTAAAGTGTTATATGAAAATGGTTAAGCTTATCGTTCGATTGGCTAGTTTCGCCTAACCTTTCATGAATAAGTCATTGTACATGGTTCGATTATGGTTCATCCTAACCAGAGTGTATATTCTGTTATGTTAATATCAAGTCAAGTTTTTCATCTAACGATGATTATTGATTGCTTGATTCCAAAGATACCTTAGCTTAAATCTAAATCAACCTTTGTTAGAGCACTGCTCGGTCGAACTCGCAAGCGTTGCTATCTCAAGCTTGTTTGTCAAGTTTAGTGATCAAAACTATAAGTCTTGATTTATAGTCTACTTATAGTGATGTCTCGGACTAGGATAGATTATGTAGTTGAGCTTTAAACTTCGCGGCGTTCACCACTTGAAGACGAAGAACTACTAAGGAGAGCTTGTGAAACTTCATCAACAAAAGGTATGTGGAGACTGAAACTCATTTATCACTCAGAAAGTATATTTCTACTCTATATCCTTCTTAAAACAAAAGTCGTAATAGTAAATAGTATTTGATTTATACACATTTGATATTTCGAGTTGAGTTTAACTCGTTTACATATTTCTCGAAATATGTGTTGGTAAGCTTTCGCTTTAACCAAGTTCATCTTATATTCTTGAAGAAAGTCAAAAGATGATCATGTGAAAATCGCCTGAGAACATCTTATCTGATTTGTGTGAGATAATCATTTGATGTAGAATCGGAACGTCGTATTGATCATTCGATCACTTGAAAATTTCTTTGAAGTGAATAGTTTGTGTGAGACAACTATTGTTGTCTTCTAAGCATGTTTCAGTGATTGAAATGAAGTTTATAACACTTACATTATTTGGATTATAGATATATTATGCATACTTGCATATATGTTGATCTAAGACCGGTGTAGTATGCATAGCTGTATGCGTACTAGAAAGGTCAGGTGAAGTCCGGGAGCCTTGGTATGCGTACCCGTACGCGTACTGGCGAACTTAGTTGAAGTCCGGGAACTTTGGTATGCGTACCCGTAGGCGTACTGATTTCAACTGAAGTTTGGATGTGTGACAATATGCATACCCGTTTGCGTATTGTCGAACACAGTCCACGTCCGGCTACTTAGGTATGCGTACCCGTTTGCATACTTGATTGAGTTATGTTAAAATCGGTTATGTCATGAACCAATACATTAATATAATAAACAATGCAATATTTTGCAAACCGTGGCTATAATGTTCATGAATCGATTCGGGTGAATCAAACCGATTTTGTTTTAATTGTGACTTGTATACTTCTATGAGAATATAAACAATTGAACAACTCTAGAACTAGTTTCATTTCAATCATTTGAACTAGTTGTGTTTAAGATGAATAAGGTTGATATGAAAGTGTTCATATGGCTAACTTCGGTTAACTATTGTTGATCCAACAAGGTGTACACGTTTGGGTACGGTTACTCATATCTAAATGAAGGTATATTTCATTTTTGTGCAACAATCTAAGTTCGATCTAACGGTTGAAATATATTAGCTTGAGTCTAATCAGCTTTTCATCTAATAGTGAATATTGACTGCTTTGTTATCAAGGTAACATTGATTGCAAACCCTGATTTGAAAACTATATAAGGGAGAACTCTATCAACTGGGAAACCTAATCCCCACACCTCATGTGTGATACTAGTTGCGACTAGAGTCGATTCTCCTTTAACCTTAGGTTTTTTCCAAAACCCTGTAGGTTAACGACTTGAAGACTTCATTGGGATTGTGAAGCCAGAACCAACTATTTTCTCTGTAGTTGCATGTTCTGATCTTGCCGTGTTCTATCGTGTTGAGTACTATCTTCTCTAAGATTTGCTCGAGGTTGATCTCCGATAGGCAAGATAAAAAGTAGCCACAAACATCTTCGTCTCATCGTTTGTTATTCAACAATATCTTATTTCACTTCCATACGATTAAGATTATTGTGAGGTGATTGATAATACTAGGCTGTTTATCGAGAATATACGTACGGCTTATCAATTGGTTCTTGTGCACCTTGATTTATCAAAAAACTTATAAGTATTTATGTAGAAGACAGATTTATCTATCTCAATAGACTTTTATTTGTGAGACAGATTTGTTTATCAAGTCTTCGACTTTGGGTCGTAGCAACTCTTAGTTGTGGGTGAGATCATCTAAGGGAATCAAGTGTGTAGAATCCTGATGGGGTTCACAGACGTAATGAGCGCAATTGTACCTTGATTAGTGTGAGATTGATTAGGGCTCAAATATATTCCAGTCTGAAGTTCATTGGTAGTAGGATAGTGTCTGTAGCGGCTTAATACAGTGTGGTGTTCAAAGCTGGACTAGGTCCCGGGGTTTTTCTGCATTTTCGGTTTCCTCGTTAACAAAATTTCTGGTGTCTGTGTTATTTCTTTTCAAGCATTATATTTGTTTATATAATAGAAATATCACAGGTTGTGCGTCAAGTTCAATCAGTTCTTGAATCCGGCCTTTGGGTTGTTGATCGAATTGATTGAGACTTGGATATTGGTTTGTGATACCGTCCAAGTTATTTATTTTATTCAATCGGGCTCGCAAATTCTTATTTGTTTGATTGCATATTAAATTGAAAAATTGAGATATAAAATCTTTGATATACTTTTCTAAAGATTGAGTCTGACTGTCTTGTTGGTTCTATTGAAAGTATATTGTAGTTTTTCCATACAGATTACTAAACGAAATATTGGGTGTGGTTTTTAGACCCCCGCTTTTTCAATTATTATCAGAGCAGGCAAACATGTTTAAGACCTCATAAGTATGTGTTTGTGGCAATCTTATTTCTGTGGACTAAAGAAGTATCTCACAAAAACGCACTTTGAGATGTCTTCCAAAGGTTTTGATTATGCCAAAACTCTTGAGTTTAACCCAAAGGATAACTCGTTAGCAGATTCTTCCGAATCCGGGGGTAAAAACATGAAAATTGACACCTTGTCAGAATATGAAATGGAACTCACCATATTGTTAAAAAATGATGCTGAAATCATTGATTTTCAAGTTTCTAAAATCAAGACACTTGAAGAAAAGAATTATCATCTCATTGATGAATATGAGAAGTCTCTTGAAAGGGAACGTGAACTCTATTCCTTTATTGAATCTCTCTCTAACAATATCGAAAATTTAGTTCAAGAAACTACTATACAACGTGAAAATATTAGTGTGCTTGAAGATACTGTTAAAGAAGACTCAATCAGAGAAGAACGTTTAATCAAGGCTCATTCATCAGAAATAAACAACCATCGTGTTAAAAAAGAGAAACTTGTTGCATCTCTTCGATGTGCCCAAGAACAGTGTGACACCTTAAAAAGGGAAAACTCTGTTTTGATGACCAAGTCATCCTCATTACCTTTTTCAAATACTCACAAGGTATTACCAAGCGTGAAGAAAATTCCCTTCAAGGAATTTTTCGTTTTGAATCACTTGCGAAAATCGCATGTGGCAGAAAAGGTCGTGAGTCAAGGGAATATACCTTAAGCAAAGGCGAGGGTACCCAAATATACCTTAAGCAAAAACTTTTCCTACCGATAAGTCCTTTCTCCGAAAGTGATTGTGTATGGACTGAGTCGAGAGAATACAACTACTCAGTTCACACTTCGTGTGATCGTCTATGGATACGAGATCGAGACAATACAACAACGAAGTATGTTTACTTGATACAAAGGTTCGGACTTAAGCAAACATAATAAGATAGCTTATCAAGTAAATAGGAATTAACGTTTGTGTAATTTATTTTAATTATAATAAAACAATTATAATGCGGATATATAAAGTAAATGACACAGCAAGATTTTGTTAACGAGGAAACCGCAAATGCAGAAAAACCCTGGGACCTTTTCCATAATTGAATACTCTCAGGATTAAGATGCTAAACAAAATTACACCTAACTTCGTATGGTTGAGACCAAGCAACTAAACCTATAGTTCACCTAGTTCTGTATTCCCACGCCTCCAACTTATAAATAAGTCACGTACTTGGAACAATTCCTTTGGTTCGTGTTACAAACAGTAAAGGAACAACAAATCTGTTTGATATCAACTCTATTCAACCAAGTGATATGATCGAGTCACATAAAGGCTCTTCCGTTTATCTTAACATAAACTCCTTCGTCAGGTCCTTAGATCTATCTTACGTTCAATTACCGAAGTAATCTTTTAAGATTAAGCCAACAACACTCTTAATCCAAAGAATTGTGTTGATGTCGATCTACTCAATTAGTCAATCCAATCTACCACAAGGATAAACCGATTATTAATTGGATCCTCTTTTACCAAATAAAGTATTGTGCACACGAAAGATTATAAACCCAAGTCAGATCTTCAATATCTTCTTTGTCTTCAGATCTTCTTAAATCTTCAATAAATACCTGCACACAATTACTTGAATCTCTTGTGATCAATCACGCACAGAACGGAGTCTTTTAACAATGGATTATCACAAGATCGTCTTTAAAACTAACAACAGTCTAAAGATCCCTGTCGCAACTCTGAACTAGTTTCAGTGAATCTTATATCAGAAGAGAAGATCCTCAAGCATAAACAAACCAGGTGCAATCATATTTCAACCACCGTTAGTCAATCAAATCAATCGAAAACAAAAGATAAACTGCAACTATCTAGTTTCCCACCAATGGTACACGTTAGAGCTTCTTAATCCCAAGAAGACTTTAAACTGAGCGGCCGTAAGAGATTTCGCCTAATTAGGCTACTCTCCTCTACGGATAGGCGGCTACACCAGTAACAACAACAAAATAGGAAGTCTATTATTACGAAGGATTACTTTGCTAGAAAGGCAAACTTCACGTATTTATTCTTAAGATATTCATTAAAGGTCAGACTCGGTTTTCATAATTCCTGGAAATGCTCTGTCAAAAAATAATGATCGAAATCCCTCAGAAAATCTAATTAGTAAATGCACATTACTAATTCTCATATTTCCCTACAAAATGAAATTAATAACCTTAATTAAAAGATTCTTAACTTACTTATATTTCGATCATGGGATTCTCTTCCCTTAGCCGTTAAGGAATATCTTTGAACAATTAAAGAAATAAACATTCACGACACGTGTTTAAAGTATGTCGACATCCTTACTTTGTAAGTTCTCTTTCACACTTCCAGACAAGTTTAGAATTGGTTCATCTGACTTTCAAGAACTATGTGATTGATCAAACAAACATTCAATCACAATCATGCGTTTAACGTATCTACCAAAACAAGTTTCGGTTCTACCTCCATGTGAGTACTGTGCATAGTCACACTAGCTTTCCAAAATTCGGTTGACTAGGTACTAGGATCGGTTCCCCACATATATATGGTATCTAACTTATATGTGTTGCACATGTCCATAGGATCGGTTTCCCTTTTCCTAAAAACGTATTGCATATGTCCATAGGATCGGTACCCCGTTCTGCTATAAACCTTGTTGCACCCCATACAAGGATCGGTTCCTCTTTGTGATGTACTGCACCTCTTACTAGGATCGATTCCCCTTTCCCATATTTGGTCAGACAAAACACAAACTCTATCATACCATCTCAGATGATTACTTAAGATTGGTTTCACTAATAAAAGGCATACCAATACATGAGTCAGGCTTTTGTGAATAGTTCTACCAAGAACACAACAAGTTGTGTGAGCTCTTATACTCAATCACACATATTGGTTGTTCATAAGATATGCAATGAATAACAAAACCAATAACACCTGGCAATTTCATTTTCAGTTCACAAACAAATTTATGAACTTACTTCCTTAGAACACATGTAAACATTGTTCCCTAGGATGAAATCCTCACCTCATACCCATACATAATCACAATAGCATTCAAATGATTATGACGATGTCTTATCTACAAATTTTAATGGTTAAGCAATAAACCTCGTATTGTATTCCTTAATACTATGTCTATCTAGAGTTCAAATATGTTTCGCAGTTATGTTTTCAATATGCACGAATTAAAAGATACGTTAGGGAATGAAACAGTTCAAGTCAAATATCACTAACCTCAAGTGGAAGGATGATTGTTGTTGTTGTAGCTCCTTGCTTCTTCACATCTTCAAGACTTCGCATGTAATACCCCGATATTCGGCAGTGGTTGGCCGAATGGAATATAAGTAATGATTTGTCCTTCCCTAACACCGAGGCCTTTTCAGCACAATTGGCTCCAGAGTTGGCAGAAAACTCTGCAGTTAAGCGTGCTCGGGCGGGAGCAATCCAGGGATGGGTGACCATCCGGGAAGTTACTGCTGGATTACCGCAGCGATGCCCGTTCAAAACCCCACACTGCCGGATAACCGCAGTGGCTAAGTGGGGACAGTATCGGTGGAGGGACGGGTCATTACAAATGGTATCAGAGCCGACGACGGTTCACCTGCCGAGGGTGAGAAGGTACGCTGGACGGGGTTGTTCCAGGTGCTTCTCATGAGGGGTAGGGAACGTCGGAAATCTGAGCTTGCGAATATATTCTGGAGCCGAGGACGGCTCCAATTTAAGGTGGTGGTATTGTAATACCCCGATATTCGGCAGTGGTTGGCCGAATGGAATATAAGTAATGATTTGTCCTTCCCTAACACCGAGGCCTTTTCAGCACAATTGGCTCCAGAGTTGGCAGAAAACTCTGCAGTTAAGCGTGCTCGGGCGGGAGCAATCCAGGGATGGGTTTCCATCCGGGAAGTTACTGCTGGATTACCGCAGCGATGCCCGTTCAAAACCCCACACTGCCGGATAACCGCAGTGGCTAAGTGGGGACAGTATCGGTGGAGGGACGGGTCATTACATCGCAATACTTGTAATGTCTCATATCCGAATACGTTCAAGCTAACCTATACGAAGTTGACTCTAGTACATAATCAAGCGACTTTTAACATGAGTTTTGATTCACTAAAATATGACAACCAAACTTGACATATCAACGTTTGGTGGGTTCAACCGAGCAATGTTCTAACAATTGTTGATCGACAAGTTAATATTCTAACTCATGAACATGGAGTCTCTACGGTCAAAAGAATCAAGGATATCAGTGATACTTTTTATGATGAACCTTTTCAAATGTATGATGTTATCAAGGAAACTTGATTTCTTATTTTTTCTAGGAAACTTCTTATGATAATTTATTCTTGTGTTTTAAGAAGGATAACTAGGGTTTGGAATAACAATTATTGTGAGTACACATAGCTATTACCAATGATTTTCATCTTGCAATGTTTTTAGATTTATTTATTTAAATTCTAAGTTATTTGGAAGATGATTTTGCAGTATTAATCTTTATTGATTTTATATATTGCAATTTGTTATGAGATATGTGTGTTTACGTTCGTGAACTATGACTGTCCATAAATGCTCAAAAGTTAAGTCTATCATATGTATTTATGCAAATATTGAACAAATAAAGAATGAACTTTTGACTCCAAAGATTAAGTCTATTATATTATATGACATTATGCAAATAGTGATGAAAAATATAATGAATCTTTGATTATTCTGCAGTATTGGTCTTTCCCTGATCCACATCTTTGTGAAAGTACTGTGTTGCTCCGTAAGTTTTCTTATGTTGAGCATGGCCAATTGTATTAATCATTTTCTTTGTGTTTAATTCAATTGAGATTTTTGGATACAAATTCATGTTTCATGAGATTTGATTATGTCCTAAGAAATCCTTATTTTCTTGTAAAAGTAAGGTCGCTCTTGTTGTTCTTTCGGGAATGACATTTTATAGGGGAGAGTTCTTTTTTGAACTTGTGATTAATTGACAAATCTTTGTGGGGAGTGCGGCTGTGGAATATTGCAGGAGTTTTCTTGTATCTTTATGAACTGCTTGATGAATGCATTTAGTTTTGTTGATGGTGGATTTTTGGCAAGGGCTAAAATCGTGACCTTACATATTCCTGATCCAGTAGTCAGATGAATATTGATACTTATGTCTCTCATTGAAGCATGAAAACTCATGCCCCGAGAAACTCTGACTGAGTATAATGTATCTCAGTGCATACATGAATATGTAGTCTCTCAATTAAGGCAACGACACATCTCATGAATACTGATAAATTTCAGTAGTCACTTTTATATAGAATCGAACGATTGGACGGCTCCTAGACAGCTTGCCTGCTAGTATAGAGCAATAACATCTTCAGGATGCAACAATGTTTTCCCTGACTATACATAATAAATATGACGCTTCAACTAGCTCATATCGCGCAATTCTTGAATAATTAATGCTCCTAGACAACGTACTAGTATATAGCCATCAATTATTTATTTCTAGTCACTAGATTCATTAACTGAATCTCTAGAAAATATTCTACGTTCTTCATAATATTTCATTGCTTCAATTCATGGCTCTTCCTAGAAGAATTCCATGGGTTAGTAATAAATATTCAACGAACGAGCATCTGTGCCACTATCGAATAAGCCACCACAAAATGGTGCAAGTGTACTCAACAATAATACTAACTAGCACCTGAATGAACGAATGAACATTCAAAATACGAAGGAACAATGAACCTATGCAAAATAGGAAAGAAAATAATAATAATGAAATATTAATTGAGGCGCCTAAGGGACCAGGATCACCGGCCGGTCATGCCGCCGTACCGGTCCCATGCCTCTTCCGATCTTATTTTATTATTTTCCTTGATCTCATGAAAAACTCCTTCATTTGAGCAAAATTCCTTCGTTTGAGGATACTACTCAGTTTCATGGTGTTTCCTTCACACCAAGGAAATAATATAAAATTAGGAAAGGTGTCATGGGATCGGGTCTACTAGACAGCCGGATATGCCCTAGTTGTGGTCGGTCCCACACCTTGTGATTCCTTATTATTTTATTATTATTATTTCCTTCATCTTATGAAATTCCTCAGTTTCATGATATTTCCTTCTCACCAGGGAAACAATATAAAATTAGGAAAGGTGTCACGGGACCGGGCCACTAGATGGACGACCATGCCCTAGCCATGGCCGCTCCTACACCTTGTGATCCTTTATTATTATTATTATTATTATCATTATAAAAGAGGGCCACTGAGGCATTTGTTAAGAGAAAAACAAAAGAGTAATTACAAAGATTTGGCTGGGAGTCGCGCAACAAGCTGCGCCCCAACACCTTTCTGAATAATAATACCTAGCCTCTGGAAAAGAGTACTGCCTAAATGGTTGTTAACATCATGATCCGCCATGCAGTTCTTCAATCTCTTCAAGAAGTCAATAACATCATCTCCTAACTCCCCTAAAATTGAAAATGCCAGGACACCAAAAATATACCCATGAGACAAACATAAATATGCATATTTGTTACGCTTACGGGTAATGGCAGCAGCTATAGCATGCCCTGGAGTGAAACTACGGTTTCCCCCTTTAGAAAACGGAGATGCACCGGTGACATCAAAGAAAATATCACGTCCATTTTCCCAATTGTAAACCATGATATCAGCCGGTTTAAGTGGAGTATGCCTGTCGGTTGTGTGACCAATCGACATTTCTTTCATTGCTGCCACACCTGCTTTGTAACACAGCTCATAAAAAAGGTCTCGTACCATATCATGACGATACTTCAAACCCACTTCACTTGCACAATGAATAGCATGATCGCAAAACTTGTCCATAACTCTTTGGCAACATGAATATACGCTATCATCATCGAAGAGAGGGATACCAAGTCTGTATTGATGGACTGCCCTGACAAATCATAGCTTTAAGATAGTCTTGCACGTGAGCTTTCTTATAGCACTGCCAAAGAATGGAGTCCCTTTCTGACATATCATAAGTGGTTGGTATCTTCTTCGTAATAGAATCAAAGTAACAATTCGCCAAGAGGTGCATTGGCTGTGGGGCGAAGTTACTAATATCAAAGGAAGATGGAGACAAACCAAATGATTGTATGTAGGTGCTCAGAGCGTCTTGAAAATGAGGGCCGAGATCATCTGAAGCCTGCAATAATTTGTTTTGGAGGTGCCTGGTTTGATAACATGAAGCAATATAGAAATACTGGATGGTATCAGCCATCGTATATACTCCTAGACCTCCATATTTGATGGGTAGAGTCGAAATCCGTTGTTGGAACTGGCCAAAACCCGCGCCATCAGATGTTATTATGTAATGCAGGAACTGTATGAGGTGTTGATCAAACCTTTGCTGAGCAGTATTCATAAACTGAGGTCGAGTTGTACGCATGGTAAAGTACAACTTGGAAACTCCAACACAATTACGAAGAAGTAACATTTCACTTTGGGGATGTTTCAGCTTCTTGACACAGTCCATGAGGTGTGTTGTTTTGTCGACCCTAACCTGGATAATGTCACTACAATATTGCTCGTTTAAACTGACGGGACCACCTAGGAGGCGAACACCATCAGTTGGTTTGCTGATTTTAATTGGAAAAAGCTGATTACATCTTGCATCTGGGGTTGGCCAGTACACCTCAGTTTTACGGATGTTCAAGTTCAGTCCTCTTGCCGGTCCCTCATTCTGTAGAATCTGCAATGCCTTGACAACTTCTGAAGTTTCTCCAATTAATGTTCCATCATCTAAATACCATGCATGAAGGTCTAAAGTGCATTGCGCAATGGGATGTAGTGTCAAAGAGAAAAGTAGGGGGCCAAGAGGGTCACCTTGTTGGACTCCCTGCGCGGAAGACAAGGTGTACTCGTTGTAGTATAACTTGGCTGGTTTTGCATAGCAAAACCCTACCCATCTCGAAATGCTGGGACATTTTGCTCTAACCTCATCGATCAAAACAGTTCTATTGACTATGTTGAAAGCATTGGTGAAGTCGATAAGTAGCATACTCATATTTCCATGGCTTCCTTTCAAATCCTGCAGTCTATTGGCCGAGTGCAAGATGCCTTCACCCCCACAAGGGATTCCCACCCCAAACTGGTGGTTACCAAGGTAAGTTGTCATGTCTTTAAGCATGGCAGTTACAACTAATTTGGAGCACAATCTCCGCCAGATGGTTCCTACTGCAATCGGACGAAGGCCACCTCCAGGTTTTAATAATGGGGTTAGCGGTGCACTAGCGATGTATTGACCAAGAGATGATGGACAGTTGCCGGTAAGCCACAGGTTGACAACGTCGGTGATGGAGACAAGGAGGTCATCTGATACTGCTGCTGCTGCTCCACTGGTTGCGTCCAACAGGTGTTGAGCTCTCAGGCCATCTCGACCACATGACGTCCCTTTCGGAAAGCTCCGTAAAGCTTTCAGAACATCCTGAACATCAACAGAAATAACAGCAGAATTGGGGTTCTCCTTAGGTATAATGGGAGGCCTAACCTGAGGGTGTTTTTATCGTAGCTCATGGAGAGTGTCATCATTTGCAGGTGCCACTCCACCAGATGACAGAATTCTTATAGCAGCGGTATAGTGACCAAAGTTTAGTTTCTTCTGACAGGCTTCAACATTGGTCTTTGGCTTCTTCCGCATTGATTTCTTCCGCTGTTGTTGTTGGATTTGGTCCTGTCGAGCCATCTCAAGTAAATGCGTGATAATATTAACACAACCATTAGGTTCACCCCATTTAAGCAGAGCTTGATTTATTGCTGCTATTTGAAGTTTCTTCCGTGTACTTGATCTATCTTCCTTAGCATTGTTGGGAACATACATATTAAGAGTGCAGATAGGCAATAGTAATAATTGTAACCATGGATAAAGTTCTCCAGGTTTATCAAGCACTCTGTCAAGTGCAGTTTTCAATGCCCTTGAAAAATTTAATCTACACGGAGGTGGAATACTGGCAGTCGTAGTGAACTGGTTTTGATAAACCAAATCAAGCAATTCTAGGGTCAAACCAGATGGTTCATCTTGTATCTCCGTGTCATCAGCAATGGAAGGAGGGTTTTCTACAACAGGTTTATCTAATCCGTGAATTAGGAAATCAGCACACCTTCCATTGAAAGGTCTTGTTAAAATGTTACCATTATGGGGACGACATGATCGCTTCCAGGATTGAATTTTCATGCATTCCCCACACAGCCACATCTACAGTTGCAGTAATAGTCGTTCCCAGGCATTGTAGACATGAACATTGGTGCAGATCCTTTCTTTGCAAGCAGTTAATCTTTCGTTAGATGGCTAGTGTTGATCACGGATGTGGCGGAGAATTGATGTTTTAACGTATCCTCTACCATTATATCCATCCTGGCAATCATCAAAATTTTTGAAAGGGCAGTGCACCAATCTGTCATTTGATGAATCTGTGCAAGGTTCCGCAGTCTCCTCAGCGTCGGATGGGTATTGTTCTTCGGAAGATGATAGGCGTGTGGTTCTCGGTATTGCAGAAACTTCAGTAACTGCAATTAATAACCGCTCGAAGAATTTCTAAGTGAACGACAAAATAGGGCAAAATCGATATCAATCTGTAGAGAAATAAATGGGGAATCGAGTGATATACATGGTGAAGGGATTGTAATGCGCTAGGATGAAAGGAGGAAGAAAAGGAATTATAGGCTTTCAATCGCCAGAATTATCGCCAGAGCCCCCCAATTATTATTATTTATAATTATCAGTTATTATTATTATTATAACGATTATTACATGAAACTAGTTGGAAGCCTAACAAGCTAAGCTCCAACAACGCACTACCACATTATTATTATTATTATTATTATTATTTTTTTTTTATTTTTTATTTTATGAAAGGGAGCCGCAGAGGCATATATTAAGAAAAACTAAGAGATATAGTTACATAGACTTGGCTGGGAGTCGCGCAACAAGCAGCGCCCCAATACCTTTTTGAATTGTGAGTGCTAGGAATCGTGAAATAATAGAAAAAACAATATAGGTTTTCAATCGCCTATATCATCGCCGGAGTTTCTCTCTCCTGCGTGTTATGAAGCCTAAGGCTTTTATTATTATTATTATTATTGTTTCCTTTATCTCATGAAAACTCCTTCATTTTAAGGAAACTCCTTCGTTTCATGATATTTCCTTCACATCATGAAAATAATATAAAATTAGGAAAGGTGTCATGGACCGAGATCATAAGCCGGCCGGCCATGCCTTAGCCATGGTCGCAAAAATTGATGTGATTTGTAGATAGTGGTAAAAGTGGTTCGATTCTCAGATTTGTGAAGGATATTAATTGGACTTAAATCCTAATATTAAAATAGAAAACTCAATAAAAATTATAGCAAACTCAATCAAAGATGATATCAATACTAAAAGAAACACTGAGGCTAAGATTCCACTATTTTCCAAATTCAAAGTGATTTAATCCAATATTCATATTCATGCAATTTTTTCGTTCAATTTGATTCTAAACTATTGCAACAAGTAGATTCTCAAAATAACAGGTGTAAATCCGAAGCATAGAACATCAAAAACCTAGGTCCAAGCATGCTCTATCAAAAGAAATAACAATTACTTAACAAGAATCATTCAAACAATTTTCAATCAAGGTAAAACAACCATAAAAATAATTGCAATAAATAAATAAATAAGAATATACCACTTTTTGTTGGAAAAATAGCTTCCTCTATCGCCTCAGCAATGGGGTTTAGCTCCTCATATTAACCACTTGCTCAAAATACATGTTTGTTGTTCAAAAGTTGATTAAAAAGAAGAGAAGGTATAAAACAACGTGTTTGTAACAGATATAATTGTTACGAACCACTGTTACAGAGTACCCTAACACAGAACTGTCGCGAACTCTGAATAATTATTACAGAAATTGTTACAAAGTGATTGAATTTTGAAAGAAAAGGCCACGGATTCTGCGACTGTCTTCGTCTGTCCAATGTTCTTCAGCTTCGTCTTCTTCCTCCTGCTGCTGCAACTTTCTCTGCATTGTGATTTCTTCGCACCAGAGCTTCCCTTAAACTACGTAAGGGCCCCAAAATACTCGACAATCCTCCTCTGTGATATTATCCTCTTATTTATACACCACAGGTCATATGAATCCTGAGAATATCTTCATTTTTCTTCTCTCCCAAGTTCCGTAACTTCCTGCTGCTTTCCTTACTTTCACGCCTCTCTGATTTGGTTAAAACTCTTCAAAACAGAGAGTAAAATATCTCGAGAATATATCCTCTCTTAACTTCACACGTACCTTCCCTTTAATGAACAGGAATTCCCGAAAATATGCTAACTTCCTGTTTTACCCAACTCGAAGATATTTCCTTCTATTTCTCTTCTGCACGTCTGCTGAGTTGTTAAAACTCTTACCAAACTCGTTCCTGACGGTAGAATAGGACCCTTGCCATCGATACACTCTTAATACTTCACGTAACTCCTCCACGCCACTCAACAGAACCCAACTATAGATCCTCTTATTCTGTTTTCACGAGAACTAATTAAGCACTCCAATTTAATCGAATCTGAACCATATTCTCCAACTAATTAGTCCTGTTTACGCCCTTAGAATCCATCCCATACGAAATATGAAATTGAATCTCCTTAAATTTCTCCAACTCCGTTCCAGCAAAGTCATGCAGATGTGAGCACAATTTTCCTGCCAAATTTAGTTTTTGAATTTCTGAAGAAAGGTGGTCTCCCCCTAACCACTGATGGGGTGCAAATAGTAGTTTCCTGGAAATGGGATGCCCCTTAGTAGTTAGGTTACCCCTGATCCAAAGTGAGAGTCCGAATAGCGAATGTCCTCCCATGAACGCAAAAAACACTTTTCGAGCAAATTTCGCCGCAAAATCTTATTTTTCCCAAAACACCTACAAAGACAAAAAAAACCAAAAAAAAAATACAAAATCGAGCACTAACAATATATACAATTGAGATTATATCAGACACACAAATACCCCCAAACCTATTATTTTCTAGTCCTCGAGCAAAAATAAAATAGAAATAAAATCCTAACTCACTGTCGCAGGCATCGTCGATTACATTTAGCGTATGTAATAAGCCTCTTAAATTCCTGGGTGTCCCTAGTGGCGGAGTGTTGTCTCCGGAGGGCTTACCAGAGGTATACCTACAAAACCTTTATACTCCAGACCCTAGCTATCTACACAGAACCTTGGAAGGCACTAAAGAATCTCCTTGGTTGGCATACTTATTGACTACATGAGGAAGTACCCTGATGTGAAATTCCAATTGTTGTACACGAGTTTGCACTCAAGCATACTAAAATTCATATGAAGTAACAGAGCTCCACTCAGATAGTCGCACTATGGACATCAATATCCGGAGTCAAAACTAATCACATGGATAGATCAATAAGATGGATATAGAAAAACATAGATGGTTTTGATGTTTACTAGGTGAACGGTGTTTCTCATATCTGTCTGAAGGCCTCCGCCAAAATGAACCTATCCTAATGGACTGAGATACTAGTCTGACTAATATCAACACACTGGCATATACAAGGGAACCAATGATTGATAATCCTAACTCTAGGTCAACACAACTGGCATATACAAGGGTTCCAGTGGTCGACTTTATTGAATTTATTCCAGTTGGTCTGATGGTATGATTTTGTTTTTTTTTTGTTTTTTTGCATCTTAATCACTCTACTTCACCCTAGCATTGGTAACAACTTGTATCGTGAGCCCCACCTAATCACCTAGAGAAACATAGTTTAAAAACAAAACAAAATAAAAACAGAAGTGAAAAGGACTCAACAAGATATGGTGAAACTATCATGTTATTTCTAACACCTGAGATCTGTGCTTTTATGAATAGACTCTTTAGATGTTGCCATCTAGTCAGATTGGTTCCTCAACTCCTACAACCAAAATGCTTCCATTCACTTAGATTGTTTAGTTCCATCCTTAATAGGGATAAATTTCTAGGTCCTAGAGTTTATTTCTTGCAACGAAAAGGTAACAAAAAGTTCTACCCCACCCCCAAACTTAAATCTAACATTGTCCTCAATGTTTCTAATCAAAGAACAGTACAAAAAATATAAGTAACAAGAGGAAATAGTAAAGAGAGAAGTCGGAAAGATAGTACCTGGGTGAAGTGTAACCAAAAACCTACAAAAATATTATACAACAAACAAAATCGTCTCGATTGTCAATCAAGGTAAACAGGGGCCTCCAGAGGGACTTCCTCAACATCACTTGTAGGAAAAGGCTCTAAAAAGGGATTCAATCGCTGACCGTTAACCTTCGAAGAACTACTACCATCTGGTGTCTCAATCTCAACAACGCCATGAGGAAAAACAGTACGGACCACAAAAGGACCGGTCCACCGAGAGCGCAACTTCCCTGGGAATAGATGCAAACGAGTGTCATACATAAGAACTTTTTAACCTGGAGAAAATGACTTTCGTAGAATATTCCTATCATGCACAAGTTTCATTTTGTTCTTATACTCCTTAGAACTATCGTATGCATCTCTACGAATCTCGTCCAACTCATTGAGCTGGAGCTTTCTTTGAGCTCCTGCCTTGTCAAGTGAAAAGTTTAAGTTCTTAATAGGACAATAGGCCCGATGCTCTAACTCAACAGGCAGGTGACATGCCTTTCCAAATACTAAACGATAAGGTGACATTCCAATGGGTGTCTTAAACGCAGTACGGTAAGCCCATAAGGCATCAGTAAGCCTCGACGACCAGTCTTTCCTATTTGGATTAACTGTTTTCTCTAAAATACGTTTAATTTCCCTATTGGAAACCTCTACCTGACCACTAGTCTGAGGGTGATATGGGGTTGCTACTTTATGGGTAATACCGTATTGTTTCATTAAAAGAGAAAATGGTCTATTATAAAAGTGTGAACCTCCATCACTAATTATAGATTGTGGCGTACCAAAACGTGTAAGTATATTCTCTTTCAAAAACTGGACTACGACCCTGTGGTCATTCGTTCTACATAGAACCGCCTCAACCCACTTAGACACATAGTCTACAACGACAAGTATGTAAAGATAACCAAACGAAATAGGAAATGGACCCATAAAATCAATGCCCCACACATCAAATACCTCAATCACTAAATTAGGGTTCAAAGGCATCATATTTCTATGGGAAATGGTTCCTAACTTCTGGCAACGCTCACAAGAAACACAATGATTATGGGAATCTTTAAACAACGAAGGCCAGTAAAATCCACACTGCAAAATCTTAGCAGCAGTCTTCTTAGCACTAAAATGACCCCCACATGCATGTTCATGACAAAAGGAGATAATACTAGACTGGTCACCCTCAGATACACATCTCCTAATAATCTGGTCCGGACAATACTTAAACAGATAAGGATCGTCCCAAAAGAAATGCTTAACCTCGGCTAAAAACCTAGAACGATCTTTCTTACCCTAATGTTTAGGGGTTCGACCAGTAACAATATAATTCACTATATTTGCATACCAAGGTGATTGGGAAACAGAGAACAATTGTTCATCAGGAAAGCTATCCCTTATAGGAAGGGAATCACTAGGGGAACTAACAACTAGCCTAGACAAGTGATATGCTACTACCTTTTCTGCACCCTTTTTGTCTCTAATGTCTGTGGAAAATTCCTGTAACAATAGGATCCATCTAATCAATCTAGGTTTGGTATCCTTCTTAGATAAAAGGTATTTCAAAGCAGCATGATCTGTATAGATTATGATCTTAGAACCTAATAGGTAGGACCTAAACTTATCCAAGGCAAACACGATGGCTAAAAGTTCCTTCTCGGTAGTTGTGTAGTTCATTTGGGCATCATTCAGAGTTTTGCTAGCATAATAAATCACATGAAGTAATTTGTTTTCTCGTTGTCCTAAAACGACGCCTATAGCATAATCTGAAGAATCACACATAATCTCAAAGGGTAGGTTCCAGTTAGGTGCCTGGACTATCGGGGCAGTAGTGAGTAAAGTTTTAAGCTTCTCAAAAGCCTCTAAACAAGCATCATCAAAGACAAACTTAACATCTTTTGCAAGCAAATTGCAAAGAGGTCTAGAAATCAAGCTAAAATCCTTAATGAATCGACGGTAAAAACCTGCATGCCCTAGGAATGACCTAATATCTTTTACGGTTTTTGGGACCTGTAAAGTCTTAATAAGGTCAACTTTGGCTTTGTCTACCTATACCCTTTGAAGAGACGTGCCCTAATACAATTCCTGATTTAACCATGAAATGGCATTTTTCCCAATTAAGCACTAATTTTTTTCCTTACACCTAGTCAACACTAATGTCAAATGATGCAAGCACTCATCGAAAGATGAACCAAACACTGAAAAATCATCCATAAAGACCTCTAAGAACCGTTCTACCATATCAGAAAATATGCTCATCATACAACGCTGAAAAGTTGCAGGGGCATTACATAGCCCGAAAGGCATGCGTCTATACGCAAAGGTACCAAAGGGACAGGTAAAAGTGGTTTTCTCTTGGTCTTCTGGGGCAATAACGATCTGATTATAACCGGAGTAGCCATCTAAGAAGCAATAGTGACTATGTCCAGCTAATCGCTCTAGCATTTGGTCGATAAAAGGAAGGGGAAAGTGATCCTTCCTTGTGACCTTGTTCAATTTCCTATAGTCAATACACACACGCCATCCCGTGGTCACTCGGGTTGGGATTAATTCATTATTATCATTCTGGACTACAGTGATACCTGATTTCTTGGGGACAACCTGAACAGGGCTGACCTACTTACTGTCTGAAATTGGGTAAATAATACCCACATCTAACAACTTAAGCACCTCTTTTCGAACTACCTCTTTCATGTTAGGGTTCATTCGACGTTGCATCTCCCTAGAAGGTTTGGAGTCTTCCTCTAAATGAATCTGATGCATACACACAGTATGACTTATACCCTTAATGGCTGCTATAGTCCACCCTAAAGCTTCCTTATTGTCTTGAAGTACATTTACTAACCTACTTTCCTGATCACTATCCAAATTGGAGGATACAATCACAGGTAAAGTCTCAGATGGGCCTAAAAACACATACTTTAGAGTATCGGGTAGTGGGTTAAGGTCCAACTTTGGGGGCTCTTCTCAAGAAGGAATTAGAGTAGTCTCAGAAACTGGTAACGGTTCGAACCTAGCTTTCCATCTATCAGTGTCTAACACAGGGGTAGAATCTAATAGAGCATTCACCTGTTCAATAGTGCTATCGTCGTCAAAATCTAAACCAAAATGGGATAGAAAACTTTCTAAGGGGTCTTCAGACAAGATGTTTGGTAATGACTCCTGAACTAAGGGTTCTATCATGTTCACCTCCTCAACACATGTGTCATTTAGCTCATAAGGTTGCTTACTGACATTAAAAATGTTCATCTCCATAGTCATATTACCAAAAGATAAACTCATCACACCATTTCGACAGTTAATGATCGCATTAGACGTAGCTAAAAATGGGCGACCTAAAATCACAGGTATCTGGTTCTCCGGGTCAGGGACAGGTTGGGTATCTAGGACCACGAAATTCACTGTATAAATAAACTTGTCGACCTCAATAAGAACATCCTCGATAACACCTCGAGGGATTTTAACAGACCTAGCTAACTGCAGTGTCATCTGAGTAGGTTTCATTTCACGAAGTCCTAGCTGTAAGTATACATGGAATGGCAGTAAGTTCACACTGGCTCCTAAGTCAAGTAAAGCTTTTTCTACCCGGAAGTTACCTATTGTGCAAGCAATGGTAGGAGAACCTGGGTCTTTGTACTTTGGAGTTGTGGTGTTTTGAATTATTGAAATTACGTGACTAGCTAAAAAGGCTTCCTTATGGACGCTAAGTTTTCGCTTTCGCGTACACATATCCTTAAGGAACTTGGCATAAGCAGGAATTTGCCTAATTGCATCTAATAAGGGAAGGTTTATGGTAACTTGCTTAAAAACCTCCACTATGTCATTAAAGTTCGATTCCTTCTTTGTTGGTACTAATAGCTGAGGAAATGGGGCTCTAGGCCTAAAATCAGACCTTTCAGGAACCGAATTCACATCATTAGAAACTTTATCAGTCTCTTCAGCTACTGGTCCTGAGAGGTGAGATCCTGAGGGATGAACTACAGTATGTTCACTATCGGGAATGGTTACCTTATTGTCTACAACTCTACCACTTCTAAGGGTTCTAACAGCATTCAATTGATTCGATGGTTTTGCACCTAATTCATGAACTCCTCTAGGGTTGGGTTGTGTTTGACTAGGAAACTTACCTTTTTCTCTCAAAGAATCACTTATCAGACCAACCTGGGTTTTTAACTCGGAAATATCCTGACTATTTTCTTGTCCTATCCTGTTACTAGCTTGTAGACTCTGTTCTACAGATAACTGGAATTTTGCAGTTTTCTGAGTTAACAAGGCGAGAGATTCCTCTAAACTTAGGATTTTCTTATCTGACTGATTCTGAAACTGAGCTAGTCCTGAAGGATTCTTAGTATAGCGAAAACCCGGGGGAGCATTAAAATTACTAAACTGACCTTGACTTTGGCCCTTAGACCACGAAAGGTTCGGATGGTTTCTCCAACCAGGATTATAGGTTTCTGAATATGGGTCAATCTTTTGACGGTTATCAAATCTAGTGTTATTATAAAGAGCATTGGCCTGCTCTTCAATATTCTGGACTTCCCAAAAAGGCTCCACTCTACCACTAGTCTGGCCCACTTCTAAGGCTTCTAACCTTTTTGCTATAGCAACAATTTTGGCATCTGATTCATAGCCTCCTTCTACTCTATTAACGTTTCCTCTACTCAAAAGAATTGTTTTCTGGGGTGCCCTACTATTTTCCCATTGCTGGGTTTTTTCGGCGATTTCATTAAAAAATTCCATCGCCGCATCAACAGTTTGGTTTTCAAATCCACCAGTGCATAGAGACTCAACCATGGTCGTTGTGGAATAATCTAAACCCTCATAAAGGATCTGAACTAGCCTAACTTTTTCTAAACCATGATGAGGACACTGGGATAATAAATCATTGAACCTTTCCAGATACCTATATAAAGATTCTCCCTCTTGTTGTGAAAATGTGCATATTTGCGTCCTAATAGACGATGTTTTGTGCCTAGGGAAAAACTTATTGAAAAAGGCAGATGTAAGTTGTTCATATGTCTCAATTGACTCGGAGTCCAAACTATACAGCCACGACTTGGCCTTATCTTTCAAGGAAAATGGGAATAACCTAAGTTTCAAAGCATCATCATCTAAGCCTCTAATTCTTAGAGTTCTACAAATTTCCTCAAAATCCCTAACATGGTAATAAGGGTTTTCATTTTCTTTCCCTAAAAAGATTGGGAGCATCTGTAAGGTCCCAGGTTTCAGTTCATAGGGTGCCTCCGTTTCAGCTAACTTAATACATGAAGGACGGGTAATCCTAGTTGGATTCAACAAAGCTTTCAAAGTTTCCATTTCTGGCACTATCGGAGCAACATGGATTCTCTCCTCCGTCAAAGAACGTTCAAAAACAGACTCTTCAAAAGCCGGACTTTCTGTATTAAGGTAATCGAGACGCTTCAAACTATTAGGTTTCTCTTTAACAAATCTACCAAGTGCGTCTCGTTTACGTTCAGGCATACAATAGAATTTTGTAAATTGGAAGGGTAAGCAAACACAGATCAAGGCCGACTCAACCAAATAAAACCTATTGATTTCTAGCAAACAAAAAGCATGATGGATCCACTTAGATTGTTTCTAGACCAGCTTCTAATCCTTCGAACGGGAATTCGTTAAAATTTAAGCAAACCCCTCTGGAATCAATCCGAGTTAACGTAAGTTCAATAGAGGCGAGGGAAGCTCGGTGGAGCTTTGATACCCAAGGCCTCACCGGTATTACAAGGCGGCGCAGTCACGCATTCAACTTACAGAAACTGTCAAGAACTTCGAAGTATGCTTAAAAGAGTAACCAATATTTTTCGAATGACTTTCCTGTTAAGCTCGTTACCCTATCGGTCTCGTTATAGTCAAAATTTTAGGCTTAGGTTCGCATAGGTTACGTGTTCCTAAAGCGGGCAAGAAGAGAACGGTGATGAAATCCGAACCCTTATCTTGTATGGCCAGGCCTTGCCCTTTACTAGAAAAATAAATGTCCGTATTCAGTCCTCAACATATATGCATACGAAGGAGTCCAGTAACTCGCTGACAGGGGATTCACGAGTATTTAGAATCTTACCTCCCGTTCCAGACGGGGGATAAATCGGTTGTAGTCGACTCGGGCCACTGACTCCGATGTCTAGTGTACGAACCCAAGGTGCAGAGACAATATCGTAATTGTCCTCCTTCTCTGCAAACAATTTATATTTAAAGTACCCTTCCGTAGGGTGATAAAAAAAATAATGTCCCAAAGTCCAAAAGTCTAAAAGTCCAAAAAAATAAAGAAAAATTACAAAAATAATAAACCCTAATACAGTTTTTTTTAAATAAAATAAACAAACCCTAAACTAAAATTGTCTAAAAAATAAAATAAAAATAAAATTTTCTTCTTTTCTGTTCTTTTTGCTTTAATCTTTAGCTCCAAGTCTTTATGAAATCACCAAACTCCTTGGCTCAATTTTCTTTATGATCCAGAACCTGTAGACACAAGATAAATACCAAAAAACATAAAAAAAGACAAAAATAATAAAAAAAAAACAAAAAAATAAATAAATCTAAAACCCTAAAAACAAGTCCGCGTCGGCGGCGCCAAAAATTGATGTGATTTGTAAATAGTGGTAAAAGTGGTTCGATTCTCAGACTTGTGAAGGATATTAATTAGACTTAAATCCTAATATTAAAATAGAAAACTCACTAAAAATTATAGCAAACTCAATCAAAGATGATATCAATACTAAAAGAAACACTGAGGCTAAGATTCCACTATTTTCCAAATTCAAAGTGATTTAATCCAATATTCATATTCATGCAATTTTTTCATTCAATTTGATTCTAAACTATTACAACAAGTATATTCTCAAAATAACAGGTGTAAATCCGAAGCATAGAACATCAAAAACCTAGGTCCAAGCATGCTCTATCAAAAGAAATAACAATTACTTAACAAGAATCATTCAAATAATTTTCAACCAAGGCAAAACAATCATAAAATAATTGCAATAAATAAATAAATAAGAATATACCACTTTTTGTTGGAAAAATAGCTTCCTCTATCGCCTCAGCAATGGGGTTTAGCTCCTCATATTAACCACTTGCTCAAAATACATGTTTGTTGCTCAAAAGTTGATTAAAAAGAATAGAAGGTATAAAACAGCGTGTTTGTAACAGATATAATTGTTACGAACCACTGTTACAGAGTACCCTAACACAGAACTGTTGCGAACTCTGAATAATTTTTACAGAAATTGTTACAAAGTGATTGAATTTTGAAAGAAAAGGCCACGGATTCTGCGACTGTCTTCGTCTGTCCAATGTTCTTCAGCTTCGTCTTCTTCCTCCTGCTGCTGCAACTTTCTCTGCAGTGTGATTTCTTCGCACCAGAGCATCCATTAAACTACGTAAAGGCCCCAAACTACTCGACAATCCTCCTCTGTGATATTCTCCTCTTATTTATACACCACGGGTCATATGAATCCCGAGAATATCTTCCTTTTTCTTCTCTCCCAAGTTCCGTAACTTCCTGCTGCTTTCCTTACTTTCACGCCTCTCTGATTTGGTTAAAACTCTTCAAAACAGAGTGTAAAATCTCTCGAGAATATATCCTCTCTTAACTTCACACGTACCTTCCCTTTAATGAACAGGAATTCCCGAAAATATGCTAACTTCCTGTTTTACCCAACTCGAAGATATTTCCTTCTATTTCTCTTCTGCACGTCTGCTGAGTTGTTAAAACTCTTACCAAACTCGTTCCTAACGGTAGAATAGGACCCTTGCCATCGATACACTCTTAATACTTCACGTAACTCCTCCACGCCACTCAACAGAACCCGACTATAGATCCTCTTATTCTGTTTTCACGAGAACTAATTAAGCACTCCAATTTAATCGAATCTGAACCATATACCAGTCCTGTTTAAGCCCTTAGAATCCATCCCATACGAAATACGAAATTGAATCTCCTTAAATTTCTCCAACTCCGTTCCAGCAAAGTCATGCAGATGTGAGCACAATTTTCCCGCCAAATTTAGTTTTTGAATTTCTGAAGAAAGGTGGCCTCCCCCTAACCACTGATGGGGTGCAAATAGTAGTTGCCTGGAAATGGGACGCCCCTTAGTAATTAGGTTACCCCTTATCCAAAGTGAGAGTCCGAATAGCGAATGTCCTCCCATGAACGCAGAAAACACTTTTCGAGCAAATTTCGCCGCAAAATCTTATTTTTCCAAAAACACCTACAAAGACAAAAAAAACCAAAATAAATACAAAATCGAGCACTAACAATATATACAATTGAGATTATATCAGACACAAAAATGTGTCTATCAATCCCATACCTTGTAATTCCTTATTTAGTTATTATTATTTCCTTCATCTTATGAAGTTCCTAAATTCCAGCAAAACCCTGATTTCTTCATATTTTCTCAAATGTTGCTCAAATGCACACCAGAAAATATCAAAATTCTCAGGACTGAGACACGGACATTCTGGTAACATGAGAACATTACCTTGGCCGACCAAGGTTGGCTCTTTGGCTTGCAAGAGGCCGGTCCCACATATTTTCATAATTTGACCTAATTTATTCATATTAGGTTCGAACTCTTCCAAACAACTTGGAATTTTATCAAATGATCGTCAGTTGGTCCCATGACCAGCCAGGGATGGTTTCATGACTTCTTGGTCGGTCCTTCACTCCGTCATAATTAGTTTTATCACCTAAGGCTCAGATGAGCATTATTTCAATAAATGATTAAACCAGCATTTAATCATCCTTTCACCAACTTGTCTTCAAGACTTTGGTATTTGCTCACTCGAGCATCTGGGTGCTACATAGCTGGCCTATCATCCCATGTAGCCGGTCTCTCCTTCACTCCGTGGTTGATTTTCAATAAATCATCAATTGATCAGCAATTCATCAAAATTAGGGTTCTGAATCCAAGGCTCATAATTTTGAGCAGGTTCAAACACTAATAATTATACGTTGATCCCGTGATCAACATTTTAATTGATTATACTCGGTCCAGTTGCCAATATTTTAAATTAATATTTTATTTGGCCTCGTTGCTAATAATTCATCAAACATGCAATATTTGCTAATATGAGCAATATTTTCTCAGATTAGAAATATTGGTTCAACTATCAATATTCAACAATTCATTGAATGAGAAATATTTGTTCGCCTTAACTATCAACATTCATTCGACAATTGTACCTATGTCTCAATAGACGTGTTCAATTCATGAGTCTAAGAACATTTGTAAATCATGTTTGACTCAGCAATACAAAGACTCATCGTCTCATCAAGTCAATAATTGACTAACTAATACGTAAGCCTTGCAGACTCCACAATCACGAGACATCAATCGTGTCACATGGGGGATATTAACTAGGGTTTTGGTCTGGCGGTCTACAACATGTGTGTTCATCCACGATGAGAATGTGGCTAAGTCGTGCAAGCGGTTGAAGGAGTTAACGAAGTAGTGGGTGGACAATCAACCAAGTATCCACACGGTGAGTAACTGGTTTTAACACGATTTCCCACTTTCCCACTCTTTGACTTCAACAACCGTCAGACTTACTGGGATCAATGCGTCTACTACTTCTTGCAATATAAATAAGTCTCTTAACCCATGATTGAAATAACAGAAGAATTCTGATCCGAGCAATCACTCTCAAGAATTCAATCAATCAACCAGAACTTAATCGAACTCAATAGTTCACAGAAAACTTGTAGAAATCTAAAACACATTCACAATCCTTGATCACCATTGATCTCACACATTTCCCATCTTCCCTCCTACAGATCGACCCATCCTCTCTTGTGATCGAATTGACTCTGGAACGACCATTGTCTTGGTTTAGGCCGGAGTCTTACAGATTAATTTCTCGAATTCAAGCACTCCCTTTTTGCAGTGCATCTGTGTGAGGTTGAGCAGTTCGCTCGGTTCGAGGAGTTTCCTCTGCACGGTCGTCCCCTCAATTCCTTAAAAACCAGCAAATCGTTTTCCTCCATCTACAAGTTTCGATTATATGATGTCATCTAAACAAAGTTGATATGTTCTCTTTTGGTCATGAAGTATCTCTATGGAAATTTCATTAAGATCCCACTAGTTTTTGTACCTTTGCCAATTCATATTGAAAAAAAGGGGGAGAATTAATGTGTAGTTCACACTACAAATACATATGGTTTACGGATCATTATGTAACGGGGAGTGGTTTTCATTGTGAGATGAAGTATTGACTAAGGGGGAGTGATACATATCACCATATTATTGTTGTCAAAGTTGTGGTACAATTAAATTGATGCTGTGTAATAACGCTATGACACCGTGTAACAATGATTGAGAGCAACTGTTTTCTCATTGTTATTGCTACAGATCTTCAACAACTATGATGCGAAGTTGAACACGTTCAGAATCACTGGAGTACTTGGAAGTGACGAAGATTTCGAGTAATGTTGAAGAACCAAGGAGATCAAGCATTTGGATGAGAAGCTACAAAGTTTTATTTATTTTGTAATCCATATGTATTGATAGTTTTGTCATTAAAATTGACAAAGGGGGAGATTCGTAGAGCACTGCTCGGTCGAACTCGCAAACGTTGCTATCTCAAGCTTGTTTGTCAAGTTTAGTGATCAAAACTATAAGTCTTGATTTCTAGTCAACTTATCGTAATGTCTCGGACTAGGATAGATTGTGTAGTTGAGATTTAGACTTCACGACGTTCATCAATTGAAGACGAAGAACTACTAAGGAGATCTTGTGGAACTTCATCAACAAAAGGTATATGGAGACTGAAACTCATCTATCACTCAGAAAGTCTATTTCTACTCTATCTCCTTCTTGAGACAAAAGTCGTATTACTATATAATATTCGATTTATACACATTTGATATTTCGAGCTGAGTTTAACTCGCTTACATATTTCTAGAAATATGTGTTGGTAAGCTTTTGATTTAACCAAGTTCATCTTATATTCTTGACGAAAGTCAAAAGATGATCATATGAAAATCGCCTGGTAACATCTTATATGATTTGTGTGAGACAGTCATTTGATGTAGACTCAGAATGTTTCGTATTGATCATTCGATCACTTGAAAATTGCTTTGAAGCTATTAGTTTGTGTGAGATAGCTATTTTCTTCTTTTAAGAATGTTTCAATGAGTTTAGAACACTTACCTCATTTGGATTATAGACATAGTATGCGTACTTGCAAATATGTTTATCCAAGACCGGTGTAGTATGCATACCCGTATGCGTACTGGCAAGGTCAGGTGAAGTCCGGGAGCCTTGGTATGCGTACCCGTACACGTACTGGCGAACTAAGTTGAAGTCCTGGAACTTTGGTATGCGTATTGATTTCAACTGAAGTTTGGATGTGTGACAGTACGCGTACCCGTTTGCGTACTGTCAAACACAGTCCAAGTCCGACTACTTAGGTACGCGTACCCGTTTGCATACTTGAGTGAGTTATGTTCTAAAATCGGTTATGTCATGAACCAATACATTAATATAATAATGAATACAATATTTTGCAAACCGTGGATATAAAGTTCATGAATCGATTCGGGTGAATCAAACCGATTTTGTTTCAATTGTGCCTTGTATACTTCTATGAGAATATAAACAATTGAACAACTCTAGAACTAGTTTCATTTCAGTCATTTGAACTAGTTGTGTTTAAGATGAATAAGGTTGATATGAAAGTTTCATATGGCTAACTTCGGTTAACTATTGTTGATCCAACAAGGTGTACATGTTTAGGTACGATTACTCATATCTGAATGAAGATAATTTCTTTTTTTGTGTAACAATGTAAGATCGATCTAACGGTTGAAAGATATTACCTTGAGTCTAATAAGGTTTTCATCTAACAGTGAATATTGACTCCTTTGTTACCAAGGTAACCTTGATTGCAAACCCTGATTTGAAAACTATATAAGGGAGAACTCTAGCAACTGGGAAACCTAATCCCCACACCTCATGTGTGATACTAGTTGCGACTAGAGTCGATTTTCCTTTAAACTTAGTTTTTTTCCAAAACCCTGTAGGTTAACGACTTGAAGACTTCATTGGGATTGTGAAGCCAGAACCAACTATTTTCTCTGTAGTTGCATGTTCTGATCTTGCCGTGTTATATCGTGTTGAGTACTATGTTATCCAAGATTTGCTCGAGATTGATCTCCGATAGGAAAGATAAAAAGTAGTCACAAACATCTTCGTCTCATCGTTTGTTATTCCACAATATCTTGTTTCACTTCCATACGATTAAGATTATTGTGAGGTGATTGATAATACTAGGCTGTTTATCGAGAATATAAGTACGGTTTATCAATTGGTTCCTATGCACCTTGATTTATCAAAAAATAAAATAAAACTTATAGGTACTTCTGTGGGAGATAGATTTATCTATATCAATAGACTTTTCTGTGTGAGACAGAATTGTTTATCAAGTCTTCAACTTTGGGTCGTAGCAACTCTTAGTTGTGGGTGAGATCAGCTAAGGGAATCAAGTGCGTAGAATCCTTCTGGGGTTCAGAGATGTAAGGAGCGCAACTGTACCTTGATCAGTGTGATATTGATTAGGGCTTAACTACATTCCAATCCGAAGTTCATTGGTAGTAGGCTAGTCTCTGTAGCGGCTTAATACAATGTGGTGTTCAAAACTGGACTAAGTCCCAGGGGTTTTCTGCATTTTTGGTTTCCTCGTTAACAAAATTTCTGGTGTCTGTGTTATTTCTTTTCCGCATTATATTTGTTTATATAATATAAATATCACAGGTTGTGCATTAAGTTCATTCAGTTCTTGAATCCGGCCTTTGGTTTGTTGATCGAATTGATTGACACTTAGATATTGGTTTGTGATACCGTCCATGTTATTTCTCTTATTTAATCGGGATCGTAAATGCTTATTTGTTTGATTGCGGATTGAATTGAGAAATTGAGATATAAACTCTTTGATATACTTTTCTAAAGATTGAGTCTGATTGTTTACTTGATTCTCTTGAAAGTATATTGGAGTTTGTCCATACAGATTGCTAAGCGAAATATTGGGTGTGGTTGTTAGACCCCCGCTTTTTCACTAGTTGTAAATTAGATTCGTCCCCTCCTTTAAAACTTTTTAGATTAGCGACTAAAAAGATTCCACCTAGGAATTCGTGAAGCCTGGTCCAACTATCTTTATCTTGATAGTTTGTGTATCCTGATCTTGTTTTGATTGTTGAACCTTTAGCTTCAACAAACAAGATAGATAAAAATCATAAAGTTTCTTGGTCTCATACTTTGTGATTCCACAAGTATGTATTTGTGCGGTGAATAATAATCTATGCTGCTCTTCGGGAGTCATAAAACCAGATTTTGAGGTTTGATAGACTTTGTCTATTGCAATCGATTCTGGATCTTTGATCAGAACAGAAATCACATATAGGCTTATCTGTGCGACGCAGATTGGTTTAAAATCTTCAATTGAGTTGAAGCAACTCTTAGGCTGTAAAGGACGTCAGCTAAGGGTATCAATTACGTGGAGTCTTGCGGGATTCAAGAGGCGTAAGGAGCATAACTTTAATGAATCGCTGTGATGATAGATTGGATCTCAACTACATTTCAGTCCGAATTATTGATAGTAGGCTAGTGTTTGTAGTGGCTTAATATAATTTGGTGTTCAAATCTGGACTAGGTCCCAGGGTTTTTATGCATTTGCGGTTGCCTCGTTAACAAAATTTCTAGTGTATGTGTTATTTCTTTTCCGTATTATATTGTTTATCTTTATAATTGAATATTACAGGTTGTATGTAAAATCAATTCAAGTAGATAAGTACATCGCAATTATTGGGTATGACTTTATTGATCTTGGATATTGATCTTTGGAATTGTCCAAGTACTCTCTCGGAATAATCAGGTTCACGGGCTTGTCTCTGTTTACATACTGATTGTGAGAAAAAGAGATATAAGATCTTCATATAATTCCTGGCTGAGATTCATTAACTTGTAACTCTCAGAATCGTATTTGAGTTTAGTCCATACAGGTTTCCTAAGAAAAAGTTGGTGGTGTATTTTGGTACCCTGCATTTTCACATTCATTAGTGTTTGGTCCTTATTCGTTAATGTGATCCTGGGAGTTTGATCACCATGGTATCTCTTCTTCAAGGTCTCTAACATCCAAATAAAATTCACATCATTCTCCACTGATATTTTGGATATTTTTCTACTTCTACTACTGATGATGTTTTAATGGTCAAAAAGGAAACATGTTGCTTTTAATTTTTCTAACTGTCGGAGTAACATAATTACAATTTTTCTTGTTGTTTCTCCTCTTACAAGAGTTGAGCTTGATTTTCTTGTTGTTTGCATGGCATTTTTTTGGTTCTTTTCCAAATTGATCATTGTTTATCATTATCAATTTGAGGGGAGCTAATAAATATAGTAAGTCATGAAGTACTGGTCAAAAAAGTATTGATCAAAGTATTGTAAACTGTCAGTCTTATAAGATTGATAGTATTGTTGTTGTTTTCAGTTTTATGTAGCCGACATAGTCAAGATATAAATTTTTTTGAACATTAAATAGTCCTGTAACGTTTTCGTGTTTTACATAAATGCGATTTCTTCTTCTCCTTCGTCTTATCCTCAATTCTCTATTTAGATTTATCAAACACTTCTCGAACTTTGTTTCTTTTTTGTGTCTAGGGTTTGAATTTGGTAGAAGTTAAACTGGAGATTTTTCTATGGTGGCTAAAGATGGATTAGGTTTTACAAATGATGATGATAATGATGAATTTGATAAAATAAAGCAAAAGAACTTCAGTTTAATGGTCTATTCTGAGAAGTATTTTAGTTTTGTTTTTGTTCGAGTTCTAAAAATAGAAGAATAGAGCTCCATGATTTGTCGAGCTTGAATCCGAACACGTTTAATAGGGAAATTGAGTTTAACTAAGATGACTAATGACATCGAGCTTAACAATATTAATTCGAATGAGAAGAAGAAGTTAAAAGGTAAAAAGAACTTGGGGGTTTTGGAAACAAAAGTTAACACAGTTTGATGGTAAAAGATCTAATTTAGGTGGTTGTTATGGTTCTGGGTATTCAAGAAATGGGATCAGGAATGGTGAACTAGAACTATCAGCTTCATATGGAGAAGAATGTGAGTTTAAAAAACCTAATTTGATGAGGAGTTTGAAAATAGTTCTGATACTATAGAATGTTTGTATACTAGAAGCAAAAGTCAGGAGCAAAATGTTTTTGCTTAATAAATAGTTAAATTTTCGTGCTTCTGGAAATCATTTTGGAATTGTGTACACAAACTAACTTCCGACTTTTCTGCTTCAGGAAGTCAAAAGGAAACTTTTGAACAGGCTATTGAAATAAAACTAATAGTAAGAATACTAAAGTTGAACCGGGGGAGAATTTGATCAGAGAAGTTGAAAATATGTCTAGATTCAATTATGGGAAATTCAAGTCAAGTAAGAATACTAAACTCGACTTGTGTGAAGACGAATTATATCAGGGAAAAAAAACGAAATGCGATGTTTTCAAATTGTTAACTGCCCAACAAGAATGACCAAATAAAGCTTAGACCACATTGACTTGAAGCAATAAATTGTGAAGTTAAACATTTGGTACAAATGACAATTTTTGCTTTCTAAACTAAAACACGGAGTTTAATTCGTTAACCCTTTTTTTGTCGATGTTGTTGTTTTCCACTTCAATTCTAACCTATTTTCATCAGTTAAACCCTAATTTCTTCATCCTTGTCCTTTTCATATTAGTTAGTTTATTTCTAAAATTTTCCCTATTTTGATGTAATAAAATATTACAATTTTGGGGGTTTTCTTCTCATCTTATTGTTGATTAGTTCTGATTCGTTGTATTTTGATTTTAATTTGTTTTCTGTTTTGTTTGTTGTCTTCTTTAGAGTTATGCAGCTTTAAAACCTGGTTTTCAGCATCAGTAGTTGCATCAATGTCCATCATCTTCAGTTGGCTCAAATTTCATTGGTTACAGGTGTGTTGGCTTATCTTATATGCAGTGGTGCATCTATACTATCATATTAAACGTATTCTATCCTCAATTGATACATGGTTTTTCAAGAACGAACTGCCAACTTTAATTTTTGGCATAACACAATAATTTCAATTGGAATAACACATGTTAATATTTTATGTTACTCACCTTCTCTCTTATCAATACTTTTTAACACTCATCATCAAACTCTCAACACCATCTTTGCACCCACCAGCTCTATTTTTCCTTTTAAATGCCTTCCCAGACTTCATTCTTCAGTTACCTTTTATTTCTCTATCATTGGTTTTGTTTTCACCTTCTTGCAGTGTTCAATCATATTAATAATCTCAAATATATGGAAGGTATCAATTCAACAGATTATCCTGAAAAGTTGATCATTGTCGTATGCGTCAAAAATAATTTCACTTTCTTATAAAGTATATGATAAGAATGAGTTCGTTTCCACAGAGAGTAAATTTGTAGTTATTGTATTTTCAATTTTCTAAGTAACTAATTGGGGAAATTTCTGATTTTTATGCAAGCAATAAAAGTTAAATAAAAAACAAAGTAAATTGTAAAAAAATAATCAAGATTTGAGAATATTGGTCAAAGGAATTCATGTTCAATCTCAAAAAAGTGCTTGCGTACATGATTAGAATTACAATTTAATCTCTTTATCATCAAAATCCCTAGAGTATCAAGAGAGAAAGTTACTTCGTTAATTTCCTAAGTTCATCAACAAACACATTAGAGCTGCGAATGTGAATTCTACCAATAGAATAACCTAACGCCTTGCGCTAATCTAGTTCAATTCCTAGGAGCATTAAGTTTCAGAAATATGCCATTCAATGCAATTATCAAAAATTGCACATGACAATTCGGACAAAGGTCAAACTCTACATATGATTACAAGAATGAATCACTACAAACCATAATCATATCATGCTACTTGTATTTAATTAGGGTTATCGCTCGATGATAAACCCTAACTTAGCTACGGACAAGGATGCAAGTTCAATTAGTTGTCCACTTAACTAAACAAACATCTAAATCCTATTACAATACATCAATCATGTAACTATAAATACAGTAGAAGTTTGAACGAAAACAAAGAGAGAAAACTAATGCATCAATCAAGCACAAGTTCTCGAAATCGGACGACATCCTTAACCAATAATATAAGATTTAGCTACTCATATCTACGGAGTTTATCAACATAATAAATGAATTAAAGAAGATGCAAAATAATGAAAGCAAACCCTATTCGCGGCTATATCCAAATCTCCAAGTAGAATACGTGATATCCCAAAGAAGTCGAAGACTCTTTATTTTTATCTCTTCTTGTTTCCAAAAGTAGGCCAAGTCTTCAAAATTCCATAACCAAGATGTCCACCAAGACCATATATGTGAGAATATACCCATGTAAAAAAGATGCTCGAAAAGTGTCACTGGAAAACTAGTATCACCGTCGGAAGTTGGTTGGAATCCGACCAGAAAAGTATCTTATGTGACTTGCAAAATCAATCCGGTCAGCAGTCAGGCTAGTCAACTGAGTTAACTCGGTCAAGTCGGACCGAGTCAACATACACACTTAGTGTCAGATGAATCAGATCTAAAGTCAGCTAACTGACTGGTCTAAGTGGCTAAGGCCTAAGGCCATTGCAATTTTGCACATGCCAACTGCTGTGTTGCACCGAGATGGTGCTCTATAACTTCAGTTCTGCACCTTCAATTCCTAGATCTCAGCACCCTCAACACACACCCACTTCACCATTTCTGTAATAGCTCCTCATCTGCTTAGCCATTAATAACAGCTTCAGTCATATCACCAACTCCACCAAGCATCATAATATACACAGTTCCAACCATTCTGCTAACACCATTTTAATTCCTGCTGTACTAATAACTCCACATCGAGCTCAAACATGTCCTGACAATCATCCACATCATTCAACATACACTGCGGTAGTAACTTGTTCGTCAACTGCAACAACAACCATAACCGCAGCTTCAATAACAACACAACCACTAGAAACGTAAGCTACAATGACTCTCTGCATTTCTGTCTTCTACCAGCACTCCATCTTTTCTAGGCCATCAAATGATAAAACCCATTATAACCACCACCAGTCACTGCACTGTAACACTGAACTACCACCTGCAAACTTTAACAAACCACAACCAACACCATGTTGCAGTTCAACTTCATATACTCTACCAGATTCACATCTATCAGGACCACCACCAATATCAGTTACTACTTGATACAATTATACATCAAATGGATCAAATCCAGAGAAATTACTGGTGGAACAACTCTTCAAATCATAAGAATAAACACTTTATATTATGGTCTAAGATGAATCTTCCTAAGAGATTAGAAGATTAGGTTTGAAACAACTACATAATTACAATTCTGCAGTGTTAGCCAAATTATCCTGGAATATCATTCACAATACAGGTGATCCTTATTTACAGTTGTTAAACTCCAAATATTTTCCTTACCATGATACCAAATATGAACCTCCTCCTTATACAAAAAACTCCAGTTGGATTTGGTGGAGTATTTTACATGGTATTCAAATTGTGCAAAAATTTAGCAAATGGCAGGTTGGTAATGGCACATGCATTAACATATGGAAACACAATTGGATTCCAAGTGAAACTTTTTCTTTATATGCTTGGAATGATCTCAATACTAATGACATCCAATGGGTTATCAACTAATCACTTCAGATATAGATCAATGGAATGTACAACTTCTTCATCAGTTGTTTACTCCTCTACAGGTGCACTTTATATTAACCATCTCTTTAAACTGAATTCTCAGGATAAGTAGATATGTCCTCTTACTTGAACTGGCCAGTTCTCAATTGCTTCAACTTACCATCATTTATGCAATATTAATTCTACATCAACAACTCTTTCCTTAACCACTACTTTTTGGTTAAAATTCTGTAAGTTAAAAAATATTAGAGCATTGCTCGGTCGAACTCACAAGTGTTACTATCTCAATCTTGTTGTCAAATTTAATTGTCAAAACTATATCTTGATTTCTATTCTACAAAATTAGTTAAGTCTCAGACTAGGGATAAAAATGTAGTTGAGAAATAGTGGATTATGGAAGTCATCATTTCTTTCTACCATTTGAAGGCGAAGATCAACCGAAGCTTTTGGAGAACTTCATCAACAAAAGGTAAGTGGAGACTGAACCACATATTTCTCAAGTTATATTCACTTTTCTATCATTTGAGACGATGTCAAATAACTAATTAGACTATTATGCATAGACAAGAATTTCGAGAAAATTTTATCTTGGTAATTAGTTCTCCAAATACAATGACTAAGATTAATGGACATTTGTTCATACTTGATGAATTTCTGTTAAGGACAATTTATTGTTCAGAATCAAAATCATGATTCAAGTTTTATCATTCGAAAATAGCCCGGAACAGTGATATGTGTCATTGATGTTATTCGGGAATGTTCCGAATCGATTTAGAGAGAAACACAGAACTACTATAGATTCGGATACAAGACAGTGTTATCAGTCTTACAAACTGGGAAAACTGTTACAAGTATGAACCCGTTTTAAGTATCTATATATCGACTTACAGATTTGTGATATGCATATTCTTATGCACATCATGTGAAAATCTGTTTAACTCGTGAACTGGATCGATATGCATACTCGTATGAAAACCATTTTGGAATTTTGGTTACAGAACCGAGATTAGTATCCAAACCGGTACGCAAACCAAAATAGTTATGTGTTCCCGAACACGGCTGTGTATCCAAACCAGTACGCAAACCAAAATTGTTCTGTGAACTCCAGAACCGGTGATAGTCTTAAGGTAACCATACCGGTATGCGTTCCTACATAGTTTTGTTAACTCCGGAACTTGGTTTGGCTCGTTAGCTTACAAACCGGTACACTGTTGTAGTAGTTTTAATGCGGTAAATAAGAGTTCGTTGCTCGAACTTGTAAAGATTAAAGTTTTCTAAAATAATAAATAAATGATTTTATACAAAAATTTATTAACAGGATGAAGAGACACTAGGACGCAGGATTTCACACTTTTTCATATTCTTGTGGTTTAGTCATTAACTCTAGACAATATAGCTCAAACAAAAGAAGTTGTGACTCTAATTCTTTGCCAAACTAGATTTCATAAAAAATTATCTGTAAGTCGTAAGCATGACGCATCAAAAGTAAATTAAACCAAGCATGCGACATCAGACAAAATAACAAATAATTAATAGAAATCATTAAACAAGTAAATCTATGCAAAAAGTCATATAAAGAATTAATTCATTTACCACAATCGTGAAAAGTTGCTTCCTCCGTTGTCCCAATGATGGGTTCTAGCTACGCATATTGGAAACACGCTCAAAAGTTGATTTTATTGCTCAAAGGAGGTTTACAAATGATGAAAAGGAGAAAATAATGAAAATCGGGTGTTTGCAACATTTTTAATTGTTGCAAACACAGTTACAAAGAACGATACGTGAAAAGTGCTGTAGTATACGGAATACTACGACCAACAACTGCCTGTCGTTTCCACTGTAGCATGAACGACTGCCTCTGTTGGTGCTTTGTTCTTCGTGTTCTCCTTTAATGGCAGCAGCAGAGACAAGCTCTGCAACTTTTTTTTCTCGCTCCTCTCGGCTCTGGCTAGACCCCCAAACTCTTCATAACCTTTCTTTGACTCCTAAGGATGCTATTTATACACAGCAGCTCCCAAAAATCTTCACGCAATCTCGCATTTAATCTTCACAGCACTTCGTATCTTTTCAAATATTTTTTTTTCTGTTTTATGAAGATCGTGTCCCCCAAATCTTCCCTTTCCTTGTACGCAGCTTATTAATCTCTGTTAAAACTTCCCTGACTTGGATATATTCAAATCCTAGGAGAATATCTTCTCTAATTGCGCAAATCTTTTCCAACAGAAACGATATTATTCTCTTCTCTGTTTAAACTTTGATCCTCTTTAACGGATTGTTTAGCCCAGGTTTTTCGATTATAACACTTGCGTATGGTCTGTTTAGCTTAACCAGGCCTAGCCCAATCAATTTCGGTGATTGAATCTCTTCAGAAGCCCATCAAAAATCGAAATGAAATATTACCAGTTCTTGCATGCATTTTCCCGCAAAAATAGAGTTTGAAAATTTGAATAAGAAAAGGGTGCCTTTATCAATTTTTCTTTGGTGCCTTTAGCGATTTTTCTGGGGCGTTTTCCGCACTTTCTTGGGGTTCCTCCGGGACATTTCCGGGGTAATTCCGGCACACTTCTGGGACGCTTCCGGTACACCGTCAACGGAGCTCCAAACGCCGCATTTTTAACCAATTTCGCCGCAAAACCTTATTTTTCCAAAAACACCTATAAATAAATAAAACACCATAATGAGTACAAAAACGGGCACTAACAGTATATACAAATGAGATATATTAGACACATAAATGCGTCTATCAAATACCCCAAAACTTATTATTTGCTAGTCCCGAGCAAATTAAAACTACAAAATAAAATCCTAACTCACTTTCGCAGGCATCGTCAATTGCATTTAGCGTATGCAACAAGCCTTTAAACCCCTAGGTGGACCTAGTGGCCGAGTTATAGTCTCGGGAGGGCTTACAAGAGGTATACCCACAAAACCTTAATACTCCAGACCCTAGCAATCTACAACGAACCTTGGAAGGCACTAACAAATCTCCTTGGTTGGCATACTTATTGACTACAAGAGGAAGTACCCTGATGCGAAATTCCAATTGATGTACACGAGTTTGCACTCAAGCATACTAAAATTCATATATAAGTGACAGAGCTCTACTCAGATAGTTGCACTATGGACATCATATTCGGAGTCAAACTAATCACATGGAAAGATTAAGAGATGGATATAGAAAAACATAGATGGTTTTGATGTTTACTAAGTGAACGACGTTTCCCATATCTGTCTGAAGGCCTCCGCCAAAATGAACCTATCCTAATGGATTGAGGTACTAGTCTGACTAATATCAAAACACTTGCATATACAAGGGAACCAGTGGTCGATAACCTAACTCTAGGTCAACACAACTGGCATATACAAGGGTACCAGTGGTCAACTTTATTAAATTTATTCCTTTTGGTCAAATGGTCTGGTCTCAATTTTTTTTTTCAACTTTTTTTTTTTTGTAACTCAATCACTCTAATTCATCCTAGCATTGGTAACAACTTGAATCGTGGGCCCCACCTATCACTTAGAGAAACATGGTTTAAAAACAAAATAAAATAAAATAAGAATAGAAGTGAAAAGGACTCAACGAGATATGGTGAAACTATCATGTTATTTCTAACACCTGAGCTCTGTGCTTTTATGAATAGACTCTATAGATGTTTCCATCTAATCAGATTGGTTCCTCAACTCCTACAACCAAGATGCTTCCATCCACTTAGATTAGTTAGTGCAATCCTTAATAAGCATAAATTTTTAGTCTCTGGAGCTTATTTATTGCAACTAAAAAGTTTTCCCATACCCCCAAACTTAAATCTAACATTGTCCTCAATGTTCTAAAGATGAAATTAAAAGCATGAACAAGGAGAAACTGTTACCATTTGAAGAAAAAGATAAGGAAGATATTACCGGTTGCATGAGATTGGGTTACCTCCCAAGAAGTGCTAAGTTTATGTCTTCAGCCACTTAGAAAGGTTAGTCACCTCGAATCATATAGCAATAGCGAAATAATGTGGGTTTCAAACCAAAAAGAGATCACAAAAAAGGAATCTGCAATAAACCAAGAAAATGAACAAGACTGCAACCCTTACCTAGTTTCCTGATTAAGATATATCTAATTGTGGTTCAGTTCTATGAAAGGATCTTAGAAATTTTCATTGGCTGCACTTCTCATAGGTGATCCAACATTAGGTTAAGTCTGGAAAAACTCAATATAAAAATAATAACAACCTAAATAACTGAGGATCCTTAAGTCAATAGATTTGACTTACACATGACCACAAAGAGAGTGGTCTTCCTTAAACAGATGTGTCGACCCTAATCTCCTAAAGTAATTAGGTTTAGTCTCAAAACTTAATAATTGACACATCTGAAATTTATATGTTCCCACAATTGGTAGAAAAGTTTTTGGTGGGAAAACAAAGTCAATCTTGGTATTATTGCCTGGGCTAACCTCATCAACCAGAGGATGGGTTTCTAACAGTTGAGACTCGTGTTGAATATTATTAAGTTCGGGAAAACGAGTACGAAGATAGTCTTGTAAGATGGTTGAGGCATTGATGTCAAGTCCCACGTGAGGGATTTTTGTAAGAGTTAAAGAACATGGAGAATGATAATCACCCCCAAACTTAGAGTTTTCGGCGTCTCTAGGTAGACTGGTCATAATCTCCCTAATTTCTAGGTCATCAGATTCCTGAAAGTGGGCGATTGATTTTTCTAAGTCAGGTTCATCCCCGCTAATATCTATGAGTTCATATAAGACTATTGTTTCTAAATCGTTTGACTCTAAAACAGTACTCTCAAGATAAACTGGTTCCTCTAAACCATCATCGGTTTCGTAATCATCGTCTAAAACGGGGGTATTTCTAGTCAAATCCTCGTCCTTTTGAATAGGTAAATTATTAAAATTATTTGGATTTGAACTAGAAATATCATTATAATCATCATCACCATCCTCCTCCTCATCATCATCACAATATAATTTTTGATATTCACGAATTCTCAAGCTTTGTTCCCAACTACATGGTCTATGTTTATAATATTTCTCATAGATCGTTAGAGGTGATTCCTCAATAAAAGTTGGAGTATCCATATATCGCTGCCCACGCATATATTCACCAAGAGTCATTTCCGAAGACGTCTCTTGATAACGAGAATTTCTAGACATATATTCTCGTAACGTCATCTCAGGTGGCGTCTCCTGAAAAGGATTCATCACCGAGGAAACACAAACTACAGAGGAATTCTACACAATCACAAACAAGGCTGACTCGACCAAATCAAACCTATAAATTCTAGCAAACAAAAAGCATGATGGCTCCACTTAGATTGTTTCTAGACCAACTTCTATCTTTCGAAAGGGAATTCGTTGCAATTTGAGCAAACCCCTCTGGAATCAATCCGAGTCAAAGTAAGTTGAATAGAGGCGAGGAAAGCTTAATGGAGCTTTGATACCCAAGGCCTCACCGCTATCACAAGGAAGCGCAATCACGCATTCAACTCACAGAAACCATCATGAACTTCAAGGTGTGCTTAAGAAAGTAACCAATATCCTTCAAAATTTTTTCCTAATAAGCGCGATACCCTATAGGTCTCTTTCTAATCATATTTTAAAGCTTGGGTTCGCGTTAGGTTTTGTTCTCCTAAAGCGGGCAAGAAGGGAGCGGTGATGAAATCCGAACCCTTATCTTGTTTAGGCCAGGCCTTGCCCTTTACTAGGAAAATAAAGACAGTCCAAATTCGTCCTCAATCAATGATCACCTTAAGGAATACAGTAACTCACTTACAGGAGATTCGCGAGTGTTTCGATGGACTTACCTCCCGTACCAGACGGGGGATGAACCGTTGAAGTCGACTCGGGCCACGACTCCTATGTCATGTACGAACCCGAGGGGCCGAGACGATATAGTAATCGTCGTCCTTCCCTGAACACAGTTTATATAATTTTTTTTGTTTAATAATACCCTTCCGTAGGGTTAAAAAAAAGAAATAAAGTCCAATTGTTTAAAGTCCAAAGTCCAAAATAAATAAAAAAATTACAGTTTTCCTCACACACTCTAAAAAAAATTAAAAATTAAAAATTAAAAATTAAATCCTAAAATTGTCCTTTTTTCTTCTCTTTTCGCTTTTCGCTTTAAGCTTTTTCCTCTTCAAGTCCTTAGTGCTCCACTTCGAACCTGTAAATCAAAAAAAAAAAAGACAAAGTAAAAAGGAACAAATAATAAAAAAAAATAAACCTAAAAAAAATAAACCTAAAAAAAATAAAAATAAATCTATATACAAGTCCGCGTCGGCGGCGCCATTTTGTTGTAGTAGTTTTAATGCGGTAAATAAGAGTTCGTTGCTCGGACTTGTAAAGATTAAAGTTTTCTAAAATAATAAATAAATGATTTTATACAAAAATTTATTAACAGGATGAAGAGACACTAGGACGCAGGATTTCACACTTTTTCATATTCTTGTGGTTTAGTCATTAACTCTAGACAATATAGCTCAAACAAAAGAAGTTGTGACTCTAATTCTTTGCCAAAACTAGATTTCATAAAACATTATCTGTAAGTCGTAAGCATGACGCATCAAAAGTAAATTAAACCAAGCATGCGACATCAGACAAAATAACAAATAATTAATAGAAATCATTAAACAAGTAAATCTATGCAAAAAGTCATATAAAGAATTAATTCATTTACCACAATCGTGAAAAGTTGCTTCCTCCGTTGTCCCAATGATGGGTTCTAGCTCCGCATATTGGAAACACGCTCAAAAGTTGATTTTATTGCTCAAAGGAGGTGTACAAATGATGAAAAGGAGAAAATAATGAAAATCGGGTGTTTGCAACATTTTTAATTGTTGCAAACACAGTTACAAAGAACGATACGTGAAAAGTGCTGTAGTATACAGAATACTACGACCAACAACTGCCTGTCGTTTCCACTGTAGCATGAACGACTGCCTCTGTTGGTGCTTTGTTCTTCGTGTTCTCCTTTAATGGCAGCAGCAGAGACAAGCTCTGCAACTTTTTTTTCTCGCTCCTCTCGGCTCTGGCTAGACCCCCAAACTCTTCATAACCTTTCTTTGACTCCTAAGGATGCTATTTATACACAGCAGCTCCCAGAAATCTTCACGCAATCTCGCATTTAATCTTCACAGCACTTCGTATCTTTTCAAATATTTTTTTTTCTGTTTTATGAAGATCGTGTCCCCCAAATCTTCCCTTTCCTTGTACGCAGCTTATTAATCTCTGTTAAAACTTCCCTGACTTGGATATATTCAAATCCTAGGAGAATATCTTCTCTAATTGCGCAAATCTTTTCCAACAGAAACGATATTATTCTCTTCTCTGTTTAAACTTTGATCCTCTCTAACGGATTGTTTAGCCCAGGTTTTTCGATTATAACACTTGCGTATGGTCTGTTTAGCTTAACCAGGCCTAACCCAATCAATTTCGGTGATTGAATCTCTTCAGAAGACCATCAAAAATCGAAATGAAATATTACCAGTTCTTGCATGCATTTTCCCGCCAAAATAGAGTTTGAAAATTTGAATAAGAAAAGGGTGCCTTTATCAATTTTTCTTTGGTGCCTTTAGCGATTTTTCTGGGGCGTTTTCCGCACTTTCTTGGGGTTCCTCCGGGACATTTCCGGGGTACTTCCGGCACACTTCTGGGACGCTTCCGGTACACCGTCAACGGAGCTCCAAACGCCGCATTTTTAACCAATTTCGCCGCAAAACCTTATTTTTCCAAAAACACCTATAAATAAATAAAACACCATAACGAGTACAAAAACGGGCACTAACAGTATATACAAATGAGATATATTAGACACATAAATGCGTCTATCATACACGTACTGTCACTGAACCGACTCACGAATGGGAATGGTATTTGTACCTTGTACACCTACTAACCATTTCGAGCATTTTCAAGTGAGATTAAATTATTTATACGAGATAATTATCATTTGATTAATTCTCTCAGACACTAAACTTAATGGATCACATGATTGTGACTCAGAGTTAATGTCTTATGTGTTCATGAAAAATGAGTATTAAGCTTTTAAGTTTAAATCGGCTAGTTTCGGATAACCACGTTGAATATAGTCTCTATACATGGTTTCGGTTACCGTTTCACCTAACCAGAGTGTATATCTTATTTATGTAAATTAGATTCATCTAACGGTGGATATTGATTGCATGGTTCCAAAGCTGTCTTTGCTTAAACATGAAGCAACTTATATTTCAATGTCTGTAAAAGGGTAACTTAAAGCAACTGGGATTTTTAATTACCGATACTACTTTTTGTTGTGTCTTAGTTGTATCTAGAGTCTTCCTCTTCCTAACCCTTTTAGGGTTCAGCGACTACAAAGTCTTCATAGGGATTCGTGAATCCAGGTCTAGTTATCTTTTATTGATAACTCGTGTATCCTGATCTTGATCGATTATTAAGCTGCTCACTTGATCAAGATAGATAGAAATCATCAAATTTCTCTTTGTATCAAATTTTGTTGATTCCACAGGTTTTATACTTGTGAGGTGAATAATAATCAAGGCTGCACTTCGGGTTGCATAAGTCCGGATTTTGAGGTTAGCTAGAATTTGTCTATTGTTACATATTTACATCACCTTTGATCAAACTATTTGATTTTAAAAGGAAATCATATATATGATTAATCTATTGGAGGCAGATTGGTTCAAAGTCTTCAATTCTTAGTTGGTGTGACGTCAGCTAAGGGAATCAATTGCGATGAGTCCTGTTGGGAAGCGCGACTGTACCTTAATCGGTGGGATACCTTTTAGGCCTCAACTATATTCCAGTCTGATGTTAATTGGTAGTAGGCTAGTGTCTGTAACGGCTTAATACAATTTCATGTTTAATCTGGACTAGGTCCCTGGGTTTATCTGCATTTGCAGTTTCGTCGTTAACAAAACTTCTGGTGTCTGTGTTATTTCTTTTTTCACATTATATTGTTTATATTTATAATTGAAATATTACAGGTTGTACGTTCATCAATCATAGTAGATACATCGACCTAGTTTGTTGGATATGACTTGATTGATTCTTGGACATTGATATTTGGTACCGTCCAAGTAATCTCTTTGTGATTAGGTTCAAGGATTCGTTTCTGTAAACGTCCTAATGCAAGGGAGATAGAAAGGTATAACTCTAGATACTATTCCTTGATTAGTTTAACTCTTGGAGTTGCATTGAGTTTGTCCATACAGATTGCCTAAGAAAAAAGTGGTGGTGTATTTTGGTATCCCAGCGTTTTCAGTTGGTATCAAATCATGCAAACATGTCAATACCTAACAAGTTTGTGTTTGAAGCAGTCTGACTATATGGACAGAGATGAAATCTTTAAAGATGTATACCATAATTCCTTAACGATTCTCCATAGTTTATTTTCCTTAAGATTTACTGTCTCACAGGATGCTCACGACTTATTCAAGATTTCCAATACCCTAATTGATTGTAAAGAATCGACAGGAAATATTAAAGAATCCTTTGCAAAGGACAAAAACAAGATACGTCCAGTTAAGAGTAAGAAGCTTCGATGTCTTAAAAGATTGCTAAACAGTCTGTTTAAGGAATACAACAAGACAAGGTCTGTAGACGAACATTGCTTTCTAGATTTTGAAAATACTTTTAAGTTCTTGGAATACATTGCAGTAATCTTGAGTAAGGAGGTGCCTATTCAGGTTTCAGTTCTCTGATAAAACTTGTTACCAGTGTGGTAAACCTGGGCATGTCAGAAAAGATTGCACGTCTGCAACAGTCTTGACTACTCTAGATGGTTACTGAATATCATCACTTGATCATTATGAGGATAAAGCAACAAAACCAGAAAGCTGACACGCCAGAATGGTTTATGAGCATCTTAATCCAAACTCTTTTTAACAAGCATATTGGCATCTCCCCATCATATAACTAGCTTGAGATGGGCCAAGCACTTGTAAAGGGTTGTTTCTATCTGTATGAATACTCCGTTTTATATCTATCAAGCGGTTGAATCTAGTAATTTACCCTGGATGAAGGAAGGTTCTTGTAATTAAATGTGATCAAAACATCACATATTGTTGAGCTAGCTCCAATTTTGCGGTGTCATAAGATCAGAATAAATTATAACACTTTTGATTCTGTGAACACCAATATATCTTGTGCTCTAAAATATTTTCATTGAGATAAGAATAAGAGTGATCATCTTATTATATTGATAATCTCTAGATGACAATTACTTGGTTCGGTAATCAATAATTGATATGATTATGTACTTCTAAAGAAATATATATTTTTTTTTCTAATGTATATATATTTCTTAATTTCATGGTTTCCGTACCCGAACCCGGCCAAGCCCTTTAAGGCTTTATAAAAGGAGTACACATATTACCTATTCCTTATTCTTCCTTTGTGTTCACGAACGAGATTAGAAGTTGAGTTTAGGGTTTTGAACCGCTGTGATGTATTCATGAAATAAAGGTTGTTGTTTCATAATTTTTTTTCCTTTTCTATATAGCAATAAGGTACGTCAAGAAGGAGCTAATCTAGTCACCATCTTCAGAATGAGCCACTCAAGTAACATAAAATCTATTCTCTTTATATTTAGTAAGAAACCCAAGCCTAAAGAGACCCTTGAACCCAATATTTAAGAAGAACCTAGGGTTAGATTTTTTAATAAGGATTGTCATGAAACCCATGAGAGAATTTCTACCAGAGAAATTATTCTAGAAAAGAAATTAGAAGAAGGGTATGTTAAAAGAGAGAATCTAGTTTGTTTTGAAAATATGAACTAGGAAACATCTTTTGTGGTTTTGGGAAATGATTTGATACACTCACAGGTATTTTACGCAAACATTTATGATATTGATCTTAAGAAGTTCTGTTTTACAACTATGATTGGAAGAGAAAGGATCGATGTTGCTCGAGAATTGATTCCGGAACTCACTAATATTCCTATTGGTAATTTTTGTCTTCCAAGACCAAAGGGAGAAAAACCATCTTGTGAAATAATATCTCTCAAGCTTTGTGGAAAGAGTGTTGGTTGGAAAGATGAGAAGTTTCCTACCAAAGATCTTAGAATGGATTTTAAGGTCTTTGGAAAGTTTGGAATTCTAAAATTTGTCCCTGTACGGTAGAAGATGCTCGTTGGAGTCGTGACTTTGAAGAGTTTGTTTATTTTCTTGAAATGGGTACTCAAGGTCTTGACATTTGCGAATGGATTATTTATCAAATGGTTACAATGACCTTATCCAACAAGAAATTGGGGTTTCCTTGTCTTACTGAACACATTTGTGGAGAACTCGACATTGATCCAATTAAAAACTCTATTGGAGCTTCCATTTTAGTTCGTGAAAGTATATTCAAACGTATGAGAATGAACGAGAACAAAAAAAAAGGGCATATATATTTCAACTCTTGACGGTTCTTGTGATCAAACTACCTTGGATCTTGTTCAACGAATGCACAAGGATGTTTGCAATATCAACTCCAAGGTAAAAGGTGTATACGCAAAAAACAATTATATGTGGTTGCTACAAAATTTCGTGACGTCAAGGACGAAATAGATGAGGTTCAAGCTTCTATGGTGATTCCTGTGATGAAGAACACGAATAAGTCTTTTGTAATTTTATCATAAAATCTATCTTACAAAACAAATGTGTTTTCCCAAATCTAACGGTTGTGGATGGACCTCTTACAACGATCGACGACTCCCCCTTCTTCTAAGATATGGAAAAGTGAAAGAGATAAATCGTGGCCCAAAATGATTCCCCCTTCTGCGCCATCATCCTACGTTCCATATTCTTTTACTATTATTCTTCCACTTATTCTGCTTCGGTTTTCATACGTTACAACCAAACAACCACATTATATCCCATTAACAACGCCATTGACTATGCTTAGAAAACGACATATGGAGAGCCAAGGGACTCTTCCATAACCACATCTTGCGTTCTAAATTAACCTATTTCTTCCGTTACAGAAAAATGCAAACCATTAACACCACCATTACTTTCGACATTAACTCATTCATATCATTATTCAAAACATCCGTTTCACATCTTCTTAGGAATCAAAATTATGATACGGTCTCATATATAAACCCACACAAACTAAGATGAACAAACCTTTCCCCATGGAACAAATCTTTTATCTTAGGTATTACTCTCTCTGATTTGGCTTATTTGATAATTACATTTTTTCTTCTTTTTACCATTTTTCAGTTATGAGTTCGATATTTAATTATTGTCATGTTATCTGGGTGGGATACGCCAAATTCCTGGTGGTATTTTGCATGAAGTTAAAGGAACAAAATGGAGATGGATTTTTAGTGAAAACTGGGGTTTTGCACAGGATATCATGATATGAAATTTGGAATGAATGACTAATTTATTTAGTCCTTCATGTGTAGGAGGAAAAAGTAATGATTTAAAAGTCATAATCCTCCTCTTATGTCACATCTTAAATCCACAACCATGCCGAGAGCAGAAAGTATGGTATGTTCTCCATTTTTTTTTCCTGTTTTAGCTTTAGTCTTTGTTTTGAAAATTTTAGATGCGATCAAGGTTTTTGTTAATGATTTTTTTTCTCATTATGAGAAATTGGATTAACCCAATTGAATGAGTATTTTGATAACAGGGATAGAGATGAGATTCCTATGTAGAAGTGGGTGCAATCAAAATGCATTTGCATTAGGTATGACATACTATATACACCAAATTCCGTTATTGTTTCATATAGTTAGAGTCATTTCCTTCCAGTTTGGTCCCTTGTCTTTGAAGATGGGTAGTCAGTCGGATACAAGAGTACAATGAGCAGACCATTGTATGGTCTTCAAGTTCGTTAGCGAAATTGAAGGAAGCAGACCATTCTTTGGTACCTGGGAGAACAATTATCTTCAGAGAAATGGTAATATTAAGTTTCTTAATTATGTATTCATTTCTAGAAAGTAGTTCTGATATGTTAATGCGGGCAATAATTGTATGGGTTGTTGTTGGATTCCAATATGGTGTTCGTCTCGATACTTTGTTGTTACATTCAAATACACAGAGTTGGCTCTTCCTCAGGACATGTAAGATTATTTCACAATACTTCAGTGTTAGTTGTTCACCATATCATTTGTGCTTATACAATAGCTAAATATCAGTCTTATCATTACAACAGTATGCTAGGACGTCTATATACAAATTTCATTACAACATAAAGTGGACATGATTAGTTGTGGTAAAATACATTAGTTTAAACTTCAAAGGTTGTCTGAATCGGTAATCTTATTATTAATCACATAGAAATATAACAAAAACATCAAGCTCACCACACATTTCGAGTTGTCCTGGAAGTTCACCCCTGGGGTTCTCTTATTATGTCATTGATTTTGATGATTTTGTTGTTTTGGGGTTACTTATGGCATAACGTCCAGCGAATCCAGGTTTTGGAAGTCATTAGAGTGGAGAAAAAATTGAACATCTCAACGGTTGTAAACAAGATAAAGATGCTCAGTATCTTGATCTTGCAATTGGTTTCTATACATGGAAGATAACAGGGAAATGAATTCAACAGTAGGAGTTGCGTGCATTACAAGTGATGTAGGATTTCGTTGGTTGCATCTGAGGAGGGAATCTTCATTTGGCCATATTTAATGGGAGAAGGGTATGTGATGGCAATACTGTACAAAATTGGAAATTTGCGACTTCAGTTTAGAATTTAAAGAGAGTAATTGTCCGTGACGGCTATCAGGACTGAACCAGTAGTAGCCATGTAGAAACTGGAAGTCTCTAATTGATATGAATGTTCTACTATCGCATCACCTTTAGTTATTTGTTTTTTAATCTTAACAGTGCATTTCAACTTAACCCCCACTTCCCTTATTACCTCTTCTTAAATCTGAAATGCTTATGAATTGAATAATAGGCGTGTAAGCAACATGATGCCTATTACTGGGTTACCATTACGACACAATGGAAAACTAGCAGCTAAACACAAACCAGCTTTTAAAATTAATTTTAATTTTGATTTAAAGACAAAAACATGATGGAATTTTGAAAGGTGGCTTTTATGGTTAAGTGAATTCCGTGGAATTACCTTTCCACCTGTACCATATGTTTGTTTGTCTGAATACTTGATTAAGGTTTTTGAGAGTCGTTGTTGTAGTAAATAGGATTCGAACTCTCGGACTTGTGAAGATTAAATTTAAAGGTTTAATAAAATTATATACAAAAAAATAATATTAACAATGGTGAGAGGTATTGGGATTAAGAATTTCACCAAATTCCATTCATGTGATTCAAATAATAATTCCATGCAATTATAGCTCAAATATTAAGAATATGGACTCTTATTCTTTGCAGTTATAGATTCTAAAAATATTACTTATACATCGTAAGCATTGAACATCAAACATTTAAGCAAGCATGACCCATCAAATAAAATGATAACTAATTAATTCGAACCATAAATCAATTAAAAACAAGTGCAAAAGTCATAAAAAGAATTATTAAAATTACCACATGCGTGAAATAGGGCTCCATCCGTCGTCCCAGTGTTGGTATTTAGCTTCTCATATTAATCACTTGCTCAAAATACATGTTTGTTGCTCAAAAGTTGATTAAAATGATAAAAATGAGTAAGACAGTGAATGTACGACCCACAGAAGGCGTCACAAAAAGAACGATAAGAGACAGGTGCTGCTGATGTTGAGACTGCACTGCAACCCTCAAGTGTGCGTCTTAGACACTGTTGATTAACGACTGTCTACGCTAGTCTGTTCATCGTGTTCTCGGTGTTCTTCATCAGCAGCAGCAGCAGAAACAGAGTTTGATCAACTCGTGATTTTTTGCTCCTGAGCTATCCTCTCGACCTCCAACTCTCAACACCCCCTCTAGGACTCCCAGGGAACCTATTTAAACCAAAAACACGCGTTGAATATCCTCCATTAATCCCAAATAATCTTCTTTTAATCGGGATATTTTCTTTCCTTTTCAAAGAAATACGGGATTTTCTTTCCTTTAATTCCTCTTACGTGCTTCTGTTGATGTGGAACACACTCCAAACAAGTTCCTACAGCATCCCAACTCCATCCAAACACGTACAAACACGTTGAATCCCGTGAACAACTCTTCCCTGCACGTATTCCCCTTTTTCCAGCTCGTGGATTTCCTAGCCAATTCAAGCCAATTATGGTCGAACCAAACACCATACCATCTTTATTATGATATATCACATCTTTCCACAAAGTTTCAGCGATTGAATCGCACAAAATCACGTCCAAATGCAATCGAGAAAATCTGCCAGCGAAGAGCAAATATTTTCCCGCCAAAATATTTTTTGAATTTGTGAAGAAGGTCATCCCTTATCCAGTGGTCGCCCCCTTATCCGTTGCTGGAGTCCGAATAACACATGTCCCTTGGGGTGCCTTTAGTAATTTTTCTGGGTTCCTCCGGTGCATTTCTGGGGTGTCTTTAGTACTCTATCCTAGGGTGTAAAACACCACTTTTCGAGCCAATTTCGCCGCAAGAGCTTATTTTTCCAAAAACATCTATAAAAACATAAAATAACACAATAAGTATTTAATCGAGTCTAACAATACAGAACATTGAGAACAAAATAGACACATAAATGCGTTTATCAAATACCCCCAAACTTATTATTTGCTAGTCCTCGAGCAAAACTAATAAAAAATAAATAAAACCGAGTTAATCTCGGGAGGGTTTACCAGAGGTGTGCCCACAAAACCATTACTCCAGACCCTAGCTATCTATGCAGAACCTTGGAAGGCACTAAAGAATCTCCTTGGTTGGCATACTTATTGACTACAGGAGGAAGTACCCTGATGCGAAATTCCAATTGCTGTACACGAGTTTGCACTCAAGCATACTAAAATTCATATAAAGTGACAGAGCTCTACTCAGATAGTTTCTGGACATCATCAACCGGAGTCAACCAATCACATGGATAGATTAAGAAGATGGATGTAGAGAAAAATATGGATGATGTTGACTAAGGTGAACTTATCCTAATGGACTGAGATACTGGTCTGGATTAATATCAACACACTGGAAAATACAAGGGAACCAGTGGTCGATAATCCTAACTCTAGGTCAACTCAGCTGGCATATACAAGGTTACCAGTGGTCGACTTTATTGTATTTATTCCGGTTGGTCTGGTGGTCTGGTCTCAATTTTTTTTTTCCATCTCAGTCACTCTATTTCACCCTAGTAATGGTAAAAAAGAAGAAGAAGTGATCAAGATTCTTTCGATGTTTCCATCACGAGGATATGGAGAAACTACCATGTTTTCTTTTTCTAACACCTGAGCTATGTGCTTTTATGAATAGACTCTTTAGATGTTTCCATCTAATCAGATTGGTTCCTCAAATCCTACAACCAAAATGCTTCCATCCACTTAGATTAGTTAGTGCCAACCTTAATAAGCATAAATTTCTAGTCTCTGGAGCTTAATAATTGCAACTAAAAAGTTTCTCCCATACCCCTAAACTTAAATCTAACATTCTCCTCAATGTTATAAAGATGAAACTAAAAGCATGAACAAGGAGAAACTGTTACCATTTGAAACGAAAGGTTAAGGAAAGATATTACCGTGTTGCATGAGCATGGGATACCTCCCAAGAAGTGCTAAGTTTAAAGTCTTCAGCCAGACTTAGGAAAGGATTAGTCAACTCGAACCATAAAGTAACAGTCGAAATAACTGTGGGTCTTCAAAACTAAATAGAGATGACCAAAGGAAACTGCAATGAACCAAGAAAGTGAACAAGACTAGCATGCCCTTACTTAGTTTCCTGATTAAGAAATTTATATCTAGTTGTGGTTCAGGTTCAGGTTCTATGAAAGGGTCTAAATAGAAAATTTTCATTGGCTGCGTTTCTTCATAGGTGGGATCCGAATCATTAGGTTCTAGAGTCTGGAAAAACTCAAATATGATCTTAGAAGCGCACAATAATAACCTAAATAACTGAGGATCCTCTAAGTCAATAAGATTTGACTTACATAATTGACCACAATGAGAGTAGTGGTCATTCTTAAGCAAATGTGTCGATTCTAATTTCCTAAAGCATTTAGGTTTAGTCTCACAACTTAATATTCGACACGTTTGGAATATAAACGTTCCCACAGTTGGAAGAAAACTATTTGGTGGGAAAACAAAGTCAATCTGGGGATCATAGCCTGGGCAAACCACATCAACCAGAGGATGGGTTTCTAACGACTGAACTTCTTCCTGGACAACATTAGGTTTGGGAAAACGAGTATGAAGGTAATCTTGTAAAATTGTCGAGGCATAGATATCAAGTCCTAAGTGAAGGGACTTTCTGAGAGTTAAAGTTAAAGCACTAGGAAGGTAATAATCACCCCCAAACTTATAGTTTTCAGTGTCTCTAGATAGACTAGTTACAATCTCCCTAATTTCTGGATCATTAGATTCTTGAAAATGGTCAATTGATTCTTCTAATTTATTATCAGGTAGTGCATCTTTACTCATCTCTACGGGTATATCTTCTTCATCTAATACTATTATTTCTAAGTCGCTAGACTCTACAGCATTTTCGGAATAAACCCGTTCCTCTAAACCACTATCGGCTTCGTAATCAAAAGGAAAAATTACATCGTCTAAAACGGTGGTATCCCTAATCAAATCCTCGTCCTTTTGAATAGGTGAATAATCATAAAAATTATTTGGATTTGAACTAGAAATAATATAATCATTATAAAGCTCAATTGGATTAATAGATTCCTGATCACTATGCCTACATATTTCAGATTCTTCATTACTACTATCCTCATCATCATAATAGTACAAAGATGATTGAACCTTATCTAAATAAGTAGTGTCTTTTATTCTAGCCTCGTCCTCTAAATTAGGCAAATATTCACTATTGATATCAAGGGTAGAATTAGAAACCCTATTTTGGAAATTCAGACTATTTCGAGCAGCATTAGCCAACTGTTCATTTTCTGCCCCTAAACGTGCCTGAATTTCACGAGCATAACACTTATACGTTCACCACTCTCGTTTATCATCTCAGAATATCGTGTACACTCTTCTTTTGAACTATTCATTGCAACTAAACGTTTATACGTCCTTTCAATCCGTTGTTGGGTCTCTTCTAGAGATGGAACAGGTTCAGAAATATCATAATCAGGACTAGTTTCCAAAAACGAGTAACCAGTACTACAGTGTTCCTGATTTTCTTGCTCGTAAGACCAATTCGCGTGTGGATAGTAATTGGGCTCACCATGGTATGAACCATAACCTTGAAAAGGTTGGCGTTCCCAACTACTATTCCCACCATGGTCATAAAAATGATGATGTCCATATTCAAATTCAGATCGATACTCATTGTATTGGCTTCTGTCATACCAGTTCGGCATTCTTAATTACAAGGGAATTCTATACAATCACAAACAAGGATGACTCGACCAAATCAAACCTACTGATTTCTAGCAAACAAAAAGCATGATGGCTCCACTTAGATTGTTTTCTAGACCAGCTTCTATTCCTTCGAAAAGGAATTCGTTACAATTTGAGCACACCCCTTTGGAATCAATCCGAGCTAATGTAAGTTGAATCGAGGCGAGGGAAGCTCAGTGGAGCTTTGATACCCAAGGCCTCACCGCTATCACAAGGCGGCGCAATCACGCATTCAACTCACAGAAACCATCATGAACTTCGAAGTATGCTAAAAGAGTAACCAATATTTTTCGAACGACTTTCCTACTAAGATCGCTACCCTATAGGTCTTGTTCTAGTCAAACTTTTAAGCTTAGGTTCGCGTTTGGTTTCGTTTTCCTAAAGCGGGCAAGAAGGAAACGGTGATGAAATCCGAGTCCTTATCTTAATTTGGCCAGGCCTTGCCCTTTACTAGGAAATTAAAACAACTGTATTCAAATCCTCAGCATATATTCACCTTAAGGCATACAATAAACCCGCTGACAGGGGATTCACGGGTGTTTCGAAAGCTTACCTCCCGTACCAGACGGTCGAAGAACCGCTGTAGTCGACTCGGGCCACTGACTCCGGTGTCAGTGTGCGAACCCGAGGGGCCGAGACGATATTGTAATCGTCGTCCTTCCCTGCAAACAGCTTATATTTAATTTTTTTTTTATAACCCTTCCGTAGGGTTTAAAATTAAAATAAATTGTCCAAAGTCCAGTCCAATGAAAAGAAACACAAAAAATAATAATAATAATTACAAAAATAAAATAAAATGGAAAGTCTCTTAAAAAAATAAAAAAAATAAATCTCTCTTTTTTTCTCTCTCTTTTTTCTTTATTTTTTTGCTTTGTCTTTTTTCCTTCTCTTTTAGCTTTAAGCTTTGATTCCAAGGTCTTTAGTATCCAACTTCAAACCTGTAATACAAAGACACAACCAAAGAGACGTAAAAAGAACAAATGGAATATTAAAAAAATAATAAAAACCTAAAAATTCTACCTAAGCACAAATCCGCGTCGGCGGCGCCAAAATGATTAAGGTTTTTGAGAGTCGTTGTTGTAGTAAATAGGATTCGAACTCTCGGACTTGTGAAGATTAAATTTAAAGGTTTAATAAAATTATATACAAAAAAATAATATTAACAATGGTGAGAGGTATTGGGACTAAGAATTTCACCAAATTCCATTCATGTGATTCAAATAATAATTCCATGCAATTATAGCTCAAATATTAAAAATATGGACTCTTATTCTTTGCAATTATAGATTCTAAAAATATTACTTATACATCGTAAGCATTGAACATCAAACATTTAAGCAAGCATGACCCATCAAATAAAATGATAACTAATTAATTCGAACCATAAATCAATTAAAAACAAGAACAAAAGTCATAAAAAGAATTATTAAAATTACCACATGCGTGAAATAGGGCTCCATCCGTCGTCCCAGTGTTGGTATTTAGCTTTTCATATTAATCACTTGCTCAAAATACATGTTTGTTGCTCAAAAGTTGATTAAAATGATAAAAATGAGTAAAACAGTGAATGTACGACCCACAGAAGGCGTCACAAAAAGAACGATAAGAGACAGGTGCTGCTGATGTTGAGATTGCACTGCGACCCTCCAGTGTGCGTCTTAGACACTGTTAATTAACGACTGTCAACGCTGGTCTGTTCTTCGTGTTCTTCATCATCATCATCAGCAGAAACAGAGTTTGATCAACTCGTGATTTCTTGGTCCTGAGCTATCCTCTCGACCTCCAACTCTCGACACCCCCTCTAGGACTCCCAATGTACCTATTTATAACAAAAACACGCGTTGAATCTCCTCCATTAATCCCAAATAATCTTCTTTTACTCGGGATATTTTCTTTCCTTTTTCAAAGAAATACGGGATTTTCTTTCCTTTAATTCCTCTTCCGCGCTTCTGTTGATGTGGAACAAACTCCAAAAAAGTTTCTACAACATCCCAACTCCATCCAAACACATACAAACACGCTGAATCTCGTGAACAAATCTTCCCTGCACGTATTCCCCTTTTTCCATCTCGTGGATTTCCTAGCCAATTCAAGCCAATTATGGTCGAACCAAACACCCATACCATCTTTATTATGATATATCACATCTTTCCACAAAGTTTCAGCGATTGAATCGCACAAAATCACGTCCAAATGCAATCGAGAAAATCTGCCAGTGAAGAGCAAATATTTTCCCGCCAAAATATTTTTTTGAATTTGTGAAGAAGGTCACCCCTTATCCAGTGGTCGCCCCCTTATCCGTTGCTGGAGTCCGAATAACACATGCCCCTTGGGGTGCCTTTAGTAATTTTTCTGGTTTCCTCCGGTGCATTTCTGGGGTGTCTTTAGTACTCTATCCTAGGGTGTAAAACACCACTTTTCGAGCCAATTTCGCCGCAAGAGCTTATTTTTCCAAAAACATCTACAAAAACATAAAATAACACAATAAGTATTTAATCAAGTCTAACAATACAGAACATTGAGAACAAAATAGACACATAAATGCGTCTATCAATATTCTGAAATCACGATATCATATAGGATTCACTTTTCCAGTAAATTCTCCGTATGGAGTCTGAACTCTTTCCCTGAGATTTGTTAGGAAATTTATTAAAGGATTTGTTAGTCCGTCTTTTAATCCTAGATTCTATATACAGTAAAACCTCTGTTTCAGAATATTATTGGGACCATTAAAAGTTATTCTTATAGAGAGGTTATTCTTATATAGAGGTAATTTTTGCACTGATTAAGTTAAAATGGGATCAAATTTTTTTATTCGTATATCGACTTTATTCTTTTATATAGTATTCTTATATAGAAGTTTTATTGTATATACAATTTTAAGATTCTTAAGATAATGCCAAACAGTACATGACCCTTAAGTCTTTAAAACAAGAAAATTCATGGAATTATAAATTTTTCCGTATTATGAATTCTGCAACCAAACTCACCCGAATTTTGGCACCATCAAATGGGATTGCTTGGAGGGTGTGCCAAATTACACCGCGTGTGCCATCTCCTAATTATGATGGTTTTGTTTTATATGGATTTGGTACACTCTATAATAATCTTCCTCCCAATCACACTGTTTTGAAGATTATTCTTATAGAGAGGTTATTTTTATATAGAGGTAATTTTCGCACTGATTAAGTTAAAATGGGACCAATTTTTTTTTATTCATATATCGAGTTTATTCTTTTATATAGTATTCTTATATTGAGGTTTTACTGTATATACAATCTTAAGATTCTTAGGATAAAATTCTCATGGAATCTTAAGATTCTTAGGCCAAACGATACATGGCCTTTAAGCCTTGAAAACAAGAAAATTCGTGGAATTATAAATTTCTCAGTATTGTGAATTCTGCAACCAAACTCACCCGAATTCTGGCACTATCAAATGAGATTGCTAGGAGGGTGTACCAAATTACACCGGGTGTGCCATCCCCTAATTATGATGATTTTGTTTTATATGGATTTGGTACACCATGTAGCAATCTTCCTCCTAATAACACTATCCAACAAATATCCAATAAAAAAAATAGTAGGAACATAAAAACTGAAAGGTTTATGGATTTTTATTAAGGATTTTCTTTTTTTTCTTTGTTTTTTATAGCATTGCACAGTGCTCCCTAGACTATTCATATATCCATTTATTTAGGATTTTTTGACGATTACAAGAGTTCGAATCTCGACTGGGAGGAAGCATGAGAACATCAGACCACTTAATTGTTTTCTATTTTTTTTTATTAAGGATTGAACCATGCCGTAATTAGCTTTTATGAAGCAAAATTGATGCATTTATCGAAGTTTATACTTCGATCTATCCCTTGCCTAAAGTTGTTTATTGAGGATATCCTGTTTTAATAAGTTTTCACAAAAGGATATGACAAAAGTTCTTCTAATTTGTTAAAAAATAAATATAAACAAATTTTTAACAAGAGCTACATGGAATTAGAGTTGATCAATAAACATTTGCATATACTATCAGTCTATTTCTGTAACTGTCTTCAAAATTTAAGTTCTATCCCCTTTATTAGTTTAAATTCCAGCCGTACGTAAATTGTAGCAGTCATCGATATTTTCTGGACCGTTACGACACGGGTCATATACTGGTAACAAACAAATAAAAAAGGAGTACCAAAAACAAATAACAAAGGAGTATTGGCCGCCAAGGTAAGATGGAAATGGAATGGTTTTGGCGTATTGAAAGGCGTAAAATATGAATACATAGTGGAAGATCTTTATAATAAGAGTGATTTACTGTTGCATATGATACTTAGGAATCAGCTTGTTGGAAGTTAATTACCGCTACTGAGAAAACCAAAGTAGGGCCTTTATCGATTCAAAAATGGAAACAACCAACTCAAAATCAGCTCAAGTTCAAAATGGATGCCCCTTTATCGATTCTTTGCAACAATACATTTGCGGAAGCAAGAGTAGGGCCTTCCCTTCAAACTGGCACTCCCAATGACAACAACAAAAAAACATCTTCAGGAGAAAAAAAGGTTTGGGGCGAGAGAGGCTCGAACTCTCGACCTCACGATCACTCAATATAGCTATGAGACCTACGCGCTAGCCAACTGCGCCACCGCCCCAGTTGAGCATTTTTGGTTCTTCCTGCCTTCCTCTTATGATTTCTTGGAGAAGGTTGACATTGGGTTGTGGTCCGTGGATGCGGATGGGATGCATCATATGTTGGAATATGCCAACATTGCCAAGTACTAGAATTGCTATTTATAAATGAAACTAATGAAGCTGCTTTTGCTCACTTTGTCGGTGCTGTTAAAGATAGAGACTCATCTGCTGAAGACTCTCAACCAAAACAACTAGCATTCCGTGTATGAAGGAATGACCGAGTATTTTTGCGTTTAGATTAGTCTTACGGGTCTTTAGTTACAATTAAAATAGCATTTGTAGCTCTTGAATAGGTTGATTAGTTGTAACAACCTTTGTAATCTCTGATATAAATAACAAGTAGACTCCACAGTTCTGAGTGTGGAAGTCTTTCACCAAAACTCAAATCCTAACTTGGTATCAGCCTTGATCCAAGCTACGCTTCCAAACCAATTAAAAAAAATAGAATGTCGACAACAACTCAGTTAAGAAACATACAGATCCATCATCTGGTAACACTTAAGTTAACAGAAAACAACTACCCCCTGTGGAAAACGCAGTTTAAACCAATTCTGAAGGGACATGGACTAACTGGCTTCATTGATGGTTCAAAAACTATACCTCCTAGAACACTACCAGATTCTGATGCTGAAAATCCAGAGTTCACTGCATATGAAGAACAAGACTCTCTTTTGGTTGGGTGGCTGCACTCAACTCTTACTCCAGAGTGTCTTGGGGTTGTACGTGATCTTAACACATCTAAGGAGGTATGGGATGCACTGGAGGCAGAATATGCTCCGAAGACAAAGTTTCACCAGATGAATCTCAAAAAACAGTTACAAAACTTAAGCAAAGGTAACAAATCTTTACGAGTCTTTTTAAATGAGGCTAAAGAACTATTTGCACAGCTTGCAGCATCCGGATATACAGTCAGTGATGATGAAAAGAAACAATCCATCAGCAATGGGTTGAACCAAGCATATGATTCGATTGTCTCCACCTTAGGCACAATGGAGAACCTGAGCATGGATCTGTTTTACTCCCATCTTCTAAACTTTGATATGCGTATCACACGTCAGCTTGAGGAAATACAACAACCAATTGCACATATTGCTTCTTCATCAACATCAGGAGGAAAAACTTACCAAAACAACAACCACAATCCAAGTCAACGACCTTTTCATTATCAACAAAATCAGTCTAAACCTCGCTTCAAGTCTCCTATGCAAAGCAACAACACTGCTGAGAAGTGTCAAATCTGCAAGAAGAAAGGACACCTTGGTGACAAATGCTGGTTCCGTTACAAACCAAGCACCAATATGCCGAAACCTCAAGCTGCATATATTGCTTTTCCTGAAGCTTCCTATGGCAATCAATGGTTCACTGATTCTGGTGCCACAAATCATCTCACAGCAGATATGAACAACTTAACAATCCCTCATGAATATACAGGCACAGAACAAGTGTATGTGGGTAATGGTAATTCACTAAACATCACACATACTGGTAATGCATCTTTCACACATAACTCAAGGTTATTCTGTTTGAATAACATTTTTCATGTACCCAGTATAAAGACAAACCTGTTATCAGTTTCTCAATTCTGCAAAGATAATGGTGTTTTCTTTGAGTTTCACTCCTCTCATTTCTTTGTAAAGGACAAGACAACGGGAAAGCTGCTGCTGCGCGGACTGAATAGGAGTGGACTGTACATTCTTGATGGACTTACACAAGTCAGCAGACAAGGGTCTTCTCAAGCTCATGTTGCATCTTCCATGCCAACAATGCATCAACGTCTGGGTCATCCAATGCTCCGTACCGTGTCTAGCATTTGCAATAGGTTTTCACTTCCAGTTTCGAATAAGATGTTTACTTTCTGCAACTCTTGTCATGTTAGTAAGAGCAGAAAACTTTCTTTTTCTCTAAGCACTACATCTTATGATAAACCACTATCTTTGGTTGTTTCTGATATCTGGGTCTCCCCTATACTATCCAGGTCTGGTTTTCGATATTACATGCTCATAATGGATGTTTATTCTCATTTCACTTGGGTGTTTCCTTTAGTACAACGTTCTGATGCTTTGTCTATTTTTATTAATTTTCGAAAACAAATTGAAAATCTTACAGATCATAGGATTAAGATTTTTCAGTCTGACAATGCCTTAGAGTATAAGAAGTTCACAAAGTATTTAAATGAATATGGTATTCAACACCGATTCTCTTGTCCTCATACATCACCACAAAATGGAATAGCAGAAAGACGTATTCGCCATGTCACTGAATCTGGCCTTGCCCTTTTATTTCAAGCACATGTGCCCTCTTCATTTTGGGCTGATGCGTTTGTCACTTCTTGTTACTTAATTAATCGTCTGCCTAAATCATCCTGTGAAGTTAAAACTCCTCTAGAACTCCTTTTTCATAAAGAACCAGATTACAAGTTTTTAAAGGTTTTTGGTTGTCTTGCTTATCCTTGCCTCAGATCTTATAACTCAAACAATCTAGAACCTAGATCACTCCCATGTGTCTTTATAGGATACAATAGTTCTCATAAGGGTTATGTCTGCTTACATAGAGAGACTGGTAGGATTTACATCACTCTCCATGTAAGGTTTGAAGAACAGTCGTTTCCATTCAGTCCAAAGCAGCAGTGTGTACCATTGCAGAGTCCAGGTAATGTGCCTTCAGATACTTCATTTCTATATTCTCCTCATTTTACGCGTAGACATTATCTTCCTACGCAACAGCATGTGGTATCTAATAATGCAGACCAGCATCTGGGCATCTGCAATGATATGGCTAGTTTGGAACCTTCCATGGCATCTCCTACAACTTCTGCTTCACAACTGAATACTCAAAGTATCTCTGCTGCTGATTCTGTCACAAGTATGCTATTTCATGACAGCTCTGAAGTGACTCCTACAAATGATGTATCCTCTACTCATCCTATGCAAACAAGGGCAAAATATGGTATTAACAAGCCTGTTCAAAAACTGTGTTTGTTTGCATCTAAACATCCCCTCAATGATTCAGATTTCATGGAACCTACATGTTACTCAGAAGCATGCAAACTTCCAGAATGGCGTGCAACTATGGATAATCAAATAAATGCCCTCATCAGAAATGGCACATATTCGATAGTTCCTTTTCAACCTGGCATGAATGTAGTTGGCTCAAAGTGGGTTTATCGAGTAAAACAAAACTCTGACGGCACTATTGATAAACGTAAGGATCGACTGGTGGCAAAATGTTTTAATCAACAGGAAGGAGTTGATTATGGAGAGACCTTTAGTCCTGTTATAAAACCATGTACTATACGACTGGTTCTTTCTATTGCTGTCATGAACAAGTGGCCGTTGAAGCAACTAGATGTTGAGAATGCTTTCCTCCATGGTACTCTGGATGAGGAGGTCTATATGAAGCAACCGGCAGGGTATGTAGATGCTAATCGTCCAACTCATGTGTGTAAACTGCATAAGTCATTATATGGGTTAAAGAAGGCTCCACGTGCATGGTTTTCACGGCTCAGTAACTATCTAATGACACTTGGATTTAAGGGTTCAGTTGCAGACACATCCTTGTTTGTCTGTAGAACCAAACTTTCAGTTACTTATGTGTTGATTTATGTGGATGACATTATTTTCACAGGGTTGGACTCTTCACAGGTAGCTCAACTCATTCAAGAACTAGGTAGGGAGTTTGCAATAAAAGACATGGGGGACCTTCATTTCTTTCTGGGTGTCGAGTTTATAAGGCAAACTGGTGGTGTAATTCTCACTCAGCGCAAGTATATAACATATCTCCTCAAACGCACTAAACTGGATGGTGTAAAACCGGTGACGAATCAAATGTCTTCTAGCTTAAAATTAAGGCAGACAGGCAGTGAAAGATTTGCCGACTGCACCTTATATCGAAGCGTTGTTGGTGCTCTTCAATACCTCCATCTCACGAGGCCTGACATTTCTGTTGCTGTTAATAAGGTATGCCAGTATATGCACAATCCTTGTGTTGAACATTGGGAACAAGTGAAACGTATTCTTCGATATCTGAAGCACACCGTAGATTATGGTCTTCATATTCGTCCTTCACAAGACTTTTCTTTGCATGGTTACTCGGATGCTGATTGGGCTGGTTGCCTAGATGACCGTAGATCCACTAGTGGTTATGGTATCTACTTTGGTGGTAATCTGATATCGTGGAGTGCCAGAAAACAAAAGACGGTCAGCAAATCCAGCACTGAGGCGGAATATCGGGGCATTGCCATTGCAACATCTGAAATTATCTGGATTGAGTCTTTGCTTCGTGAACTTGGAATTCCTATCTCGACTCCAGTGCTGTGGTGTGATAATTTGGGCGCAACATACCTTACAACTAATCCTGTTTTTCATGCTCGAACAAAGCATATCGAGATAGATTACCATTTTGTGAGGGAAAGGGTGGCTAACAAACGTTTGATAGTGCAGTTCATCAGTTCACGGGATCAAATAGCTGACATTTTTACTAAGGGGCTACCTTCACCAAGATTTCAGCTTTTACGTGGCAAGTTGCACATTCGTAAACTTGAGTACAACTTGAGGGGGAGTGTTAAAGATAGAGACTCATCTGCTGAAGACTCTCAACCAAAACAGCTAGCATTCCGTGTATGAAGGAATGACCGAGTATTTTGCGTTTAGATTAGTCGTACGGGTCTTTAGTTACAGTTAAAATAGCATCTATAGCTCTTGAATAGGTTGATTAGTTGTAACAACCTTTGTACTCTCTGATATAAATAACAAGTAGACTCCACAGTTCTGAGTGTGGAAGTCTTTCACCAGAACTCAAATCCTAACTGGTGCCATCCATCATTTTTCGATAGCATCTGGTCATGAGACCATAATTGAACATGAAGATGGAAACAGATACATTGAGAGACTAGATATTCAGTAGCAGAAGACACATGGATATATGCAGTGCAAATACCCTGAACATTGATAACAATCAACTGGACCGATTTCCTTGTTCATTTTCAATCCTCATAGAATCTAGGTAAGACTTCCCATCAAGTTTCCGTGCAAAGAAGTTCTTAAAGTACGTCTCCACTGACTCTCTTCGGAACAATGCTGGTTCTTGTGGTGGATTTACCAAACTATGTGTAGGGCCTATCTCTGCATCTAAATTGGCCGAGTGGAATGCAACAACCGAAAGCCTCTCTTTTGTTGAATTTACAACTGCCCTGTGCTCGATACTGCGGTAAACACCATTGCTCATAATCTGCCCAACCAATGGGTATGAGAAATGAAACACATTATGCTTGCAAACCAAATTTCTAGTCAAATGTATTGATGCAAATAAAAGGTCTAATAATCCGAAAAATAAAAGTATTCCATCATGTCACCGATGTTGACTACAAAAGCATTATGGATGAGTTTTACTGGAAGCCATTTTCCATCTTTACGAATCTGAAGGCCTTCTGTTTCATTAAGTTGAAGTACAATCGTCAAAGCATCCCCATCCGAGTGTGGTGGGAAACCTAGGACCTGCTCAGCTTTAGGACAAGTGGGATAATAATTCATTCGCATCGCTTGATAACATTCACTGAATAACTCTCTCATCTCATCAGAATCCATCTTTAGAGCTTTAGCCATTTGTTCTAATATATTTATGGTCAGCTTTTTTAATTCTAGAGCGTACTCTTCCAAAGCCTCCCTGCAACCAAAAAAGCACAAAAAAATAGAACTAAGGTTGGAATGGAAAATTACAAAGATCAAACTGTGAATACCTTAAAGGTAATGGGATTCCTGCGAATATATGAGGCTTTCTTAATATAGTTGGTAACGTAGTTATACCAAACATGTCAGACCAATCAAGTTTCTGCTCATCTGAAACAACAAAGAGCTGCCCAAATCCCTCAAAATCCCCTGGTTTCTGCCATAGCTTCTTTTTCTCCTCTAGTGGGAGTTCGAAGAGGTTATGTATTTCCAACTTTATTTTCTCAATTGTTGAGGGACTAACTCCATGATCTACCACCTGTGCAGAAAACAACAACATCGAACAAAATTAACAGCTTGGGAAGATGAGTATTTCTTTACTTGGCAGTTTTACAATGTGTGAATCTCTATATGCCAGGTCAACGGTGTTTTCATGATACCATGGAAGTCATATTCTAGTAAAGTAAATACATGAACCTGCCTAGTGCTAACAGTATTACCTGAAAAAATCCCCAGTCTTTGCAGGCAGAGTGAAGTTTCTATAATTCATTATCAGCCAATATTGACTCTCCAGAGAGAAGGCTCTCAATGTTGATGACAGGTATCGAATGAGCAGCGGAGTCACTGTGGTCAATATCATGATCAAGACTAATACTATTGCAACTTGTGCGGATATATCGGTCTGGGATTTCAGTGATCTCTCTTTTAGCCAGCTCTTGAACAGAAGGAACAATTAGTGAACTTCCAAAGCTGCACATTTTGTGATTGATTCACGTGCAGAGGTGCGTTTCTAACTCAGTTGCTGTGATCCTTAAGAAGGGTGGCTCACCTCACACTTGAGGATGAGATTCAATCAAGTTTTGTTTTCATGGTTGTCTTAATGCTTATTTTACCTATTAGTGTGTTGCATACGTCCATTTTTCCTTAAAATAACTGGTCATTGTTTCCATCGAGTATAATACTCATCTTGAATTTACATTGCTAAAGCCGGTGATACATCGTTTTCATACTTTACTTCTCCAATGCTGTAAATTGGGATTGAAAAGTAAAAAGCAGCAAATCCACACCAGGAATGAGCTTATCCTGCACTACTACATTCGTGCGGGCCGTACATGAGCAATGAGAAGTGAGTTTAATAAAATTCTTGCTGGAAAGCATAAAAGGTAGAAGAGATCAATCCTTGACATTTCTCTCCAATGTTCAGGCTCAAGGTTAGATTTAATGAAGTAAGCCAAAAAATGGAAAAAGCAACAAAAATAGATTTACTGGAAAGTAAAACGCACAAGCAATTGACTGGACGACAGTATGTGGTATTTTAACATGGAATATATGGAAGGCAAATTCCAAAAGACGTAGTTAACATCATTGAGGGTGAACTCAAGGTCTACTCAGCGGCATTCATCAATTTAATTTCTGTACAAACAAATTATCTTAACTAAATAAGGAACGGGATGCTAATACAAATTTAATTGTCTTGAAAACTTGCTTTTTCATTCTTTTAGGCATTAGAAAAGAAAACTGTTCTTTTTTTGATCGGCCATTAAAAAGAAAACCGCAATATTCCACCTATATAACAGGTACGGAGAGGGAGTATATAAAAAGCTCTGGAGAAGTAAGAAATATGTGTCATACATCTCAAATTAAAATTACTAATGCAGTCAACCTCTTGGAAATATTCAAACCTTTTCACTGCGACTGGGTTTGTCAGCAGGATGTCAAAACTTGTTAATTAAAGAACCCAGGTTTTGCTCTTTTAACCTCAAACATAACCAAACTGTAACAGACATAGAAGAAATCCCCTAATTCTGGATCTGGATACAAATCTTTTTTCTTTACGAAACTTAGTTATGGTTGAGTATCAGAACTGGCTTTCTAGGCCGCGTATCGATCAGTTAGCGCAGAATTTCTGCTCAGAGCCCAGTGCAAACTTCATCATATACTCAACCCAACTAACTAAGTTTGAATCGAACCTATCCAAATCAGAACAGACACAACCAGACATGGAACAGTCAAATCAACGAAAATGTAATTTGTTTTATTAGGATCCTCAGAAAAATGTTTTTCTTTCAATATTATCTTTCTTATAAGATGTGTACCTATGCCTTGGAAAAAACTCTACAACAAAACCTATCTTTAGACCCGGATTATAACAAAAACTTTTCCAGAACTGTTTATTTCTTTTCACTGCAACCCCTATAAACCATCCAAACAATCCTGCTAGACTGTTCGTGAAACATGAAAGGAACCCATGGTTAAATAATCCAGACCTTGCTAATTCTGAGGAGGAGGAAATTGACCTCCCCCACCCCCAAGACTAACAGGGGCAGGCATGAGTCCCTTCCCTATCTCACTTAAGATAAACCGTGGTTGGATGTCATTTTCCTCTTAATCAAAAAATATCCAAAATCTTATTCATCAATCAAATGAAAAGAGATGCACAAAATAGGCTACAAAACTCAATAAAAATGCATTCATCACAAATATGAGATGGAGTTGGTAGACAAACATCCCAAATGGTTGTCTTGCTGCTACCAATTGATAAAACTAACCCGTAATAACGACTGCAAAGGAATTCAGGCTCGATTAACCCAATGAATGCAAATATTTGATCAAGCAACAAATTTAGTACTCTAACATTCAGTTATGTATGCTTATCTATGCCTTTTGTTTTATTTACTTATACTATGCTGCATGTTTTCTACTGCGATTGGGCTTATCTGCATGCCAGTGCAAATCTACCCCTTGAAGGATGGTATCAAGCATTCCAATTGCAGGATGTTTTGTTAATTAAAGAACCCAGGTTTTGCTCCTTCAAAAAATAACCTCAAACATAACAAAACAGTAACTCAGACCTAATTCTGGATCTGGATACAACTTTGTTTTGACTCATCAAGGTACAAATATTTTCTCTTCGAAAATTAAAACTATTTGTGGTTAAGTATCAGAACTGGCTTTCTAGGCCGCATATCGATCAGTTAGCGCAGAACTTCTGCTCAGAGTCCAGTGCAAACTTCATCATATACTCAACCCAACTAACTAATCTTAAATTTAAATCAAACCTAGTCAAATTAGAACAGAGACAACACAACCACAAAGATATTAAACAAGTCAAATCAACATAAAAAAGTCTACAACAAACCAGTCTTAAAAGCTATCTTAAACTCACATTATAACAAAATCTTTTCCAAAACTGTTGCAACCGTATCAACCATCCAAACAATCCTGCTGCCCTATTTCTCCAAACAATCCTGTTGCAATATTTCTCCGGGGGGCCGGGTTTTTGGACGGTTTGGATAGAGCTCATTTCCTATCTCACGACCCAAAAACCAGCCAGCCCAACTTAATCCTAAGAAGTTCAGCCACTCCCCTATCGTCGAATTCCCTTCTCCAAGCAATAATCCAGCAATCCTGCTAGACTAACCTTGAGTGGACTTCAGTTTGTCCGTGAAACATGGAAGGAACCCATAGTTAAAAAATCCAGACCTTGCCAATTCTTGGAGGAGGAAATTGACCCTACCCCAAGACTAGCAGGGGCCGGATGTTACAACGTGAGTCCCTCCCCTATCTCACTTAAGACAAACCGTGGTTGTTGGGATATCATTTTCCTAATAAGAAAATATCCACAATCCTATCCATCCATCAAATGAAAAGAGAGACACAACATAGACTTCAAAACTTAATAAAATGCATTCATCACAAATATGAGATAGACAAACATCCCAAATGGTTGGCTTGCTGCTACCAAATGAAGGCAAATATTTCACTGGGTTAATTGAGTCTGAATTCTTTTAGGTTAACAATAGGTTCATATCAAGTGTAATTTTGACTCGATCACTGTGGGAAGATAAAATCAATCTGATATCTTAGAAAAAGAGGAGAATAGATGTTCGAAAGGATACCTAATACCTTTGAACCATAGATTTAAATACATGATTGCTACTGGGAAGACCAATTTGCACTACTATGATTCAAAAGATGGCACCTAATCCATATTCTAATTCTCCTCTTAATCATGAAATCAAAAAGATTAAATCTTATGGTACCCCAATACTAATAGAGCCCTCCCTCTAAAATCACTGCCAATTAGGAATCACACACAAAGAAAACAACAAAAATCTGAGAAGTGTAAGAAAATCAAGGTTTTTTTTCCTAATCACTGATCAAGATTGGATCTCAAATTTAAGTTAGAGAGAGCAGAGATGCAAGCTTTTATAATCACATTGCTTTTTATGGACTTCTCAGATGGGATGAAAACTGTTTAGCACTTCTCATTTAGGCCCATGATTTAGGTGAAGCAAAACCAGTACAATTCCCATGCATGACTTGCTAGCGAACAACAAAAACACAAAGAGCTAAACAACTCTCAACTAGAGCTTGATTTTGTGCAAAATGGATGTTAACATGAATATCTGAAACAATAATGCATACGGGCACGGCTAACATCACTAAGAAAGAACAAGCGCAGGCGAAAGCAAATTTTGCATTAAAAAAAAAGTGGCAGTCTAGGTTTGAGCTATGCTAGACAGCTACTCTTCTCAAAGTCTGCAATTGAATATTAGTAATTGCATTCATTGCCAAAAAAATAATATAAAAAAATAACAGGATTGATAAATGGGGAAATCAGTAATGGCGAGGGGACACCAATTCATATAAAATAAAATAATGCTGACAACTGAATTGGTATCCCCTTCATGAATTAAACAGTATGTGTTGACACAAGAACAAGCAGCCAAAACTTGAATTAGTAGCGAGTACGAGTGCCTAATAAATATCTGGGTATGTGTGCACTTGCATGACTTCAATTGCTTTAAAAAAAGGCTGATTCTGTCCTTGAGAGCATCATACAACAACGTTTACTAGACTATTCCAGGAAATGTAAAGTCGGTCAAGTAGTTTAGTGTGGAGAAAAGTCTAGATGCAAACTGTTCGAACTATCTAGAGAAGTAAGTGGTCGGTTATGTAAAGCCTATATATATAGGCGAGTCCATTACTCATTGTAAGCAGGCAAGAATCGATTAATAAAAGACAAAGTTCAAAAGTTACAAAGTCTTGCTTCACCACACTCACTACTAGAATGCTAGGAGCTCTCTACGAGCAACGCTCGTATATCTCCCCAAATGTCATTCAAAGTTATAACTTATAAGGATTTCCAACACAACTTGCTGTATTGCTCCAGTGGGGCTCATGTAGCTGGTGCAGGCCCGGCACCCCGAAACTGGCCAAATATATATGGGCTACCAAGTTCTTGGCATGATGCCACCAGTGGGTGGGCCAAATGTTCTCGTCAATATCGCCATCACTTTGGATCATTCCTTTTGGTACTATTTGCCCATAAAGAAGATGCTGGGCACCTCAGATATTCTGCAACAGTCTTGACTACTCTAGATGGTTACTGAATATCATCACTTGATCATTATGAGGATAAAGCAACAAAACCAGAAAGCTGACACGCCAGAATGGTTTATGAGCATCTTAATCCAACATCTTTTTAACAAGCATATTGGCATCTCCCCATCATATAACTAGCTTGAGATGGGCCAAGCACTTGTAAAGGGTTGTTTCTATCTGTATGAATACTCCGTTTTATATCTATCAAGCGGTTGAATCTAGTAATTTACCCTGGATGAAGGAAGGTTCTTGTAATTAAATGTGATCAAAACATCACATATTGTTGAGCTAGCTCCAATTTTGCGGTGTCATAAGATCAGAATAAATTATAACACTTCTGATTCTGTGAACACCAATATATCTTGTGCTCTAAAATATTTTCATTGAGATAAGAATAAGAGTGATCATCTTATTATATTGATAATCTCTAGATGACAATTACTTGGTTCGGTAATCAATAATTGATATGATTATGTACTTCTAAAGAAATATATATTTTTTTTCTAATGTATATATATTTCTTAATTTCATGGTTTCCGCACCCGAACCCGGCCAAGCCCTTTAAGGCTTTATAAAAGGAGTACACATATTACCTATTCCTTATTCTTCCTTTGTGTTCACGAACGAGATTAGAAGTTGAGTTTAGGGTTTTGAACCGCTGTGATGTATTCATGAAATAAAGGTTGTTGTTTCATAAATTTTTTTCCTTTTCTATATAGCAATAAGGTACGTCAAGAAGGAGCTAATCTAGTCACCATCTTCAGAATGATCCACTCAAGTAACATAAAATCTATTCTCTTTATATTTAGTAAGAAACCCAAGCCTAAAGAGACCCTTGAACCCAATATTTAAGAAGAACCTAGGGTTAGATTTTTTAATAAGGATTGTCATGAAATCCATGAGAGAATTTCTACCAGAGAAATTATTCTAGAAAAGAAATTAGAAGAAGGGTATGTTAAAAGAGAGGATCTAGTTTGTTTTGAAAAATATGAACTAGGAAACATCTTTTGTGGTTTTGGGAAATGATTTGATACACTCACAGGTATTTTACGCAAACATTTATGATATTGATCTTAAGAAGTTCTGTTTTACAACTATGATTGGAAGAGAAAGGATCGATGTTGCTCGAGAATTGATTCCGGAACTCACTAATATTCCTATTGGTAATTTTTGTCTTCCAAGACCAAAGGGAGAAAAACCATCTTGTGAAATAATATCTCTCAAGCTTTGTGGAAAGAGTGTTGGTTGGAAAGATGAGAAGTTTCCTACCAAAGATCTTAGAATGGATTTTAAGGTCTTTGGAAAGTTTGGAATTCTAAAATTTGTCCCTCCACGGTAGAAGATGCTCGTTGGAGTCGTGACTTTGAAGAGTTTGTTTATTTTCTTGAAATGGGTACTCAAGGTCTTGACATTTGCGAATGGATTATTTATCAAATGGTTACAATGACCTTATCCAACAAGAAATTGGGGTTTCCTTGTCTTACTGAACACATTTGTGGAGAACTCGACATTGATCCAATTAAAAACTCTATTGGAGCTTCCATTTTAGTTCGTGAAAGTATATTCAAACGTATGAGAATGAACGAGAACAAAAAAAAAGGGCATATATATTTCAACTCTTGACGGTTCTTGTGATCAAACTACCTTGGATCTTGTTCAACGAATGCACAAGGATGTTTGCAATATCAACTCCAAGGTAAAAGGTGTATACGCAAAAAACAATTATATGTGGTTGCTACAAAATTTCGTGACGTCAAGGACGAAATAGATGAGGTTCAAGCTTCTATGGTGATTCCTGTGATGAAGAACACGAATAAGTCTTTTGTAATTTTATCATATAAAATCTATCTTACAAAAACAAATGTGTTTTCCCAAATCTAACGGTTGTGGATGGACCTCTTACAACGATCGACGACTCCCCCTTCTTCTAAGATATGGAAAAGTGAAAGAGATAAATCGTGGCCCAAAATGATTCCCCCTTCTGCGCCATCATCCTACGTTCCATATTCTTTTACTATTATTCTTCCACTTATTCTGCTTCGGTTTTCATACGTTACAACCAAACAACCACATTATATCCCATTAACAACGCCATTGACTATGCTTAGAAAACGACATATGGAGAGCCAAGGGACTCTTCCATAACCACATCTTGCGTTCTAAATTAACCTATTTCTTCCGTTACAGAAAAATGCAAACCATTAACACCACCATTACTTTCGACATTAACTCATTCATATCATTATTCAAAACATCCGTTTCACATCTTCTTAGGAATCAAAATTATGATACGGTCTCATATATAAACCCACACAAACTAAGATGAACAAACCTTTCCCCATGGAACAAATCTTTTATCTTAGGTATTACTCTCTCTGATTTGGCTTATTTGATAATTACATTTTTTCTTCTTTTTACCATTTTTCAGTTATGAGTTCGATATTTAATTATTGTCATGTTATCTGGGTGGGATACGCCAAATTCCTGGTGGTATTTTGCATGAAGTTAAAGGAACAAAATGGAGATGGATTTTTAGTGAAAACTGGGGTTTTGCACAGGATATCATGATATGAAATTTGGAATGAATGACTAATTTATTTAGTCCTTCATGTGTAGGAGGAAAAAGTAATGATTTAAAAGTCATAATCCTCCTCTTATGTCACATCTTAAATCCACAACCATGCCGAGAGCAGAAAGTATGGTATGTTCTCCATTTTTTTTTCCTGTTTTAGCTTTAGTCTTTGTTTTGAAAATTTTAGATGCGATCAAGGTTTTTGTTAATGATTTTTTTTCTCATTATGAGAAATTGGATTAACCCAATTGAATGAGTATTTTGATAACAGGGATAGAGATGAGATTCCTATGTAGAAGTGGGTGCAATCAAAATGCATTTGCATTAGGTATGACATACTATATACACCAAATTCCGTTATTGTTTCATATAGTTAGAGTCATTTCCTTCCAGTTTGGTCCCTTGTCTTTGAAGATGGGTAGTCAGTCGGATACAAGAGTACAATGAGCAGACCATTGTATGGTCTTCAAGTTCGTTAGCGAAATTGAAGGAAGCAGACCATTCTTTGGTACCTGGGAGAACAATTATCTTCAGAGAAATGGTAATATTAAGTTTCTTAATTATGTATTCATTTCTAGAAAGTAGTTCTGATATGTTAATGCGGGCAATAATTGTATGGGTTGTTGTTGGATTCCAATATGGTGTTCGTCTCGATACTTTGTTGTTACATTCAAATACACAGAGTTGGCTCTTCCTCAGGACATGTAAGATTATTTCACAATACTTCAGTGTTAGTTGTTCACCATATCATTTGTGCTTATACAATAGCTAAATATCAGTCTTATCATTACAACAGTATGCTAGGACGTCTATATACAAATTTCATTACAACATAAAGTGGACATGATTAGTTGTGGTAAAATACATTAGTTTAAACTTCAAAGGTTGTCTGAATCGGTAATCTTATTATTAATCACATAGAAATATAACAAAAACATCAAGCTCACCACACATTTCGAGTTGTCCTGGAAGTTCACCCCTGGGGTTCTCTTATTATGTCATTGATTTTGATGATTTTGTGTTTTGGGGTTACTTATGGCATAACGTCCAGCGAATCCAGGTTTTGGAAGTCATTAGAGTGGAGAAAAAATTGAACATCTCAACGGTTGTAAACAAGATAAAGATGCTCAGTATCTTGATCTTGCAATTGGTTTCTATACATGGAAGATAACAGGGAAATGAATTCAACAGTAGGAGTTGCGTGCATTACAAGTGATGTAGGATTTCGTTGGTTGCATCTGAGGAGGGAATCTTCATTTGGCCATATTTAATGGGAGAAGGGTATGTGATGGCAATACTGTACAAAATTGGAAATTTGCGACTTCAGTTTAGAATTTAAAGAGAGTAATTGTCCGTGACGGCTATCAGGACTGAACCAGTAGTAGCCATGTAGAAACTGGAAGTCTCTAATTGATATGAATGTTCTACTATCGCATCACCTTTAGTTATTTGTTTTTTAATCTTAACAGTGCATTTCAACTTAACCCCCACTTCCCTTATTACCTCTTCTTAAATCTGAAATGCTTATGAATTGAATAATAGGCGTGTAAGCAACATGATGCCTATTACTGGGTTACCATTACGACACAATGGAAAACTAGCAGCTAAACACAAACCAGCTTTTAAAATTAATTTTAATTTTGATTTAAAGACAAAAACATGATGGAATTTTGAAAGGTGGCTTTTATGGTTAAGTGAATTCCGTGGAATTACCTTTCCACCTGTACCATATGTTTGTTTGTCTGAATACTTGATTAAGGTTTTTGAGAGTCGTTGTTGTAGTAAATAGGATTCGAACTCTCGGACTTGTGAAGATTAAATTTAAAGGTTTAATAAAATTATATACAAAAAAAATATTAACAATGGTGAGAGGTATTGGGATAAGAATTTCACCAAATTCCATTCATGTGATTCAAATAATAATTCCATGCAATTATAGCTCAAATATTAAAATATGGACTCTTATTCTTTGCAGTTATAGATTCTAAAATATTACTTATACATCGTAAGCATTGAACATCAAACATTTAAGCAAGCATGACCCATCAAATAAAATGATAACTAATTAATTCGAACCATAAATCAATTAAAAACAAGTGCAAAAGTCATAAAAAGAATTATTAAAATTACCACATGCGTGAAATAGGGCTCCATCCGTCGTCCCAGTGTTGGTATTTAGCTTCTCATATTAATCACTTGCTCAAAATACATGTTTGTTGCTCAAAAGTTGATTAAAATGATAAAAATGAGTAAGACAGTGAATGTACGACCCACAGAAGGCGTCACAAAAAGAACGATAAGAGACAGGTGCTGCTGATGTTGAGACTGCACTGCACCCTCAAGTGTGCGTCTTAGACACTGTTGATTAACGACTGTCTACGCTAGTCTGTTCATCGTGTTCTCGGTGTTCTTCATCAGCAGCAGCAGCAGAAACAGAGTTTGATCAACTCGTGATTTTTTGCTCCTGAGCTATCCTCTCGACCTCCAACTCTCAACACCCCCTCTAGGACTCCCAGGGAACCTATTTAAACCAAAAACACGCGTTGAATATCCTCCATTAATCCCAAATAATCTTCTTTTAATCGGGATATTTTCTTTCCTTTTCAAAGAAATACGGGATTTTCTTTCCTTTAATTCCTCTTACGTGCTTCTGTTGATGTGGAACACACTCCAAACAAGTTCCTACAGCATCCCAACTCCATCCAAACACGTACAAACACGTTGAATCCCGTGAACAACTCTTCCCTGCACGTATTCCCCTTTTTCCAGCTCGTGGATTTCCTAGCCAATTCAAGCCAATTATGGTCGAACCAAACACCATACCATCTTTATTATGATATATCACATCTTTCCACAAAGTTTCAGCGATTGAATCGCACAAAATCACGTCCAAATGCAATCGAGAAAATCTGCCAGCGAAGAGCAAATATTTTCCCGCCAAAATATTTTTTGAATTTGTGAAGAAGGTCATCCCTTATCCAGTGGTCGCCCCCTTATCCGTTGCTGGAGTCCGAATAACACATGTCCCTTGGGGTGCCTTTAGTAATTTTTCTGGGTTCCTCCGGTGCATTTCTGGGGTGTCTTTAGTACTCTATCCTAGGGTGTAAAACACCACTTTTCGAGCCAATTTCGCCGCAAGAGCTTATTTTTCCAAAAACATCTATAAAAACATAAAATAACACAATAAGTATTTAATCGAGTCTAACAATACAGAACATTGAGAACAAAATAGACACATAAATGCGTTATCAAATACCCCCAAACTTATTATTTGCTAGTCCTCGAGCAAAACTAATAAAAAATAAATAAAACCGAGTTAATCTCGGGAGGGTTTACCAGAGGTGTGCCCACAAAACCATTACTCCAGACCCTAGCTATCTATGCAGAACCTTGGAAGGCACTAAAGAATCTCCTTGGTTGGCATACTTATTGACTACAGGAGGAAGTACCCTGATGCGAAATTCCAATTGCTGTACACGAGTTTGCACTCAAGCATACTAAAATTCATATAAAGTGACAGAGCTCTACTCAGATAGTTTCTGGACATCATCAACCGGAGTCAACCAATCACATGGATAGATTAAGAAGATGGATGTAGAGAAAAATGGATGATGTTGACTAAGGTGAACTATCCTAATGGACTGAGATACTGGTCTGGATAATATCAACACACTGGAAAATACAAGGGAACCAGTGGTCGATAATCCTAACTCTAGGTCAACTCAGCTGGCATATACAAGGTTACCAGTGGTCGACTTTATTGTATTTATTCCGGTTGGTCTGGTGGTCTGGTCTCAATTTTTTTTTCCATCTCAGTCACTCTATTTCACCCTAGTAATGGTAAAAAAGAAGAAGAAGTGATCAAGATTCTTTCGATGTTTCCATCACGAGGATATGGAGAAACTACCATGTTTTCTTTTTCTAACACCTGAGCTCTGTGCTTTTATGAATAGACTCTTTAGATGTTTCCATCTAATCAGATTGGTTCCTCAAATCCTACAACCAAAATGCTTCCATCCACTTAGATTAGTTAGTGCCAACCTTAATAAGCATAAATTTCTAGTCTCTGGAGCTTAATAATTGCAACTAAAAAGTTTCTCCCATACCCCCAAACTTAAATCTAACATTCTCCTCAATGTTATAAAGATGAAACTAAAAGCATGAACAAGGAGAAACTGTTACCATTTGAAACGAAAGGTTAAGGAAAGATATTACCGTGTTGCATGAGCATGGGATACCTCCCAAGAAGTGCTAAGTTTAAAGTCTTCAGCCAGACTTAGGAAAGGATTAGTCACTCGAACCATAAAGTAACAGTCGAATAACTGTGGGTCTTCAAAACTAAATAGAGATGACCAAAGGAAACTGCAATGAACCAAGAAGTGAACAACTAGCATGCCCTTACTTAGTTTCCTGATTAAGAAATTTATATCTAGTTGTGGTTCAGGTTCAGGTTCTATGAAAGGGTCTAAATAGAAAATTTTCATTGGCTGCGTTTCTTCATAGGTGGGATCCGAATCATTAGGTTCTAGAGTCTGGAAAAACTCAAATATGATCTTAGAAGCGCACAATAACCTAAATAACTGAGGATCCTCTAAGTCAATAAGATTTGACTTACTAATTGACCACAATGAGAGTAGTGGTCATTCTTAAGCAAATGTGTCGATTCTAATTTCCTAAAGCATTTAGGTTTAGTCTCACAACTTAATATTCGACACGTTTGGAATATAAACGTTCCCACAGTTGGAAGAAAACTATTTGGTGGGAAAACAAAGTCAATCTGGGGATCATAGCCTGGGCAAACCACATCAACCAGAGGATGGGTTTCTAACGACTGAACTTCTTCCTGGACAACATTAGGTTCGGGAAAACGAGTATGAAGGTAATCTTGTAAAATTGTCGAGGCATAGATATCAAGTCCTAAGTGAAGGGACTTTCTGAGAGTTAAAGTTAAGGCACTAGGAAGGTGATAATCACCCCCAAACTTATAGTTTTCAGTGTCTCTAGATAGACTAGTTACAATCTCCCTAATTTCTGGATCATTAGATTCTTGAAAATGGTCAATTGATTCTTCTAATTTATTATCAGGTAGTGCATCTTTACTCATCTCTACGGGTATATCTTCTTCATCTAATACTATTTTTCTAAGTCGCTAGACTCTACAGCATTTTCGGAATAAACCCGTTCCTCTAAACCACTATCGGCTTCGTAATCAAAAGGAAAAATTACATCGTCTAAAACGGTGGTATCCCTAATCAAATCCTCGTCCTTTTGAATAGGTGAATAATCATAAAAATTATTTGGATTTGAACTAGAAATAATATACATTATAAAGCTCAATTGGATTAATAGATTCCTGATCACTATGCCTACATATTTCAGATTCTTCATTACTACTATCCTCATCATCATAATAGTACAAAGATGATTGAACCTTATCTAAATAAGTAGTGTCTTTTATTCTAGCCTCGTCCTCTAAATTAGGCAAATATTCACTATTGATATCAAGGGTAGAATTAGAAACCCTATTTTGGAAATTCAGACTATTTCGAGCAGCATTAGCCAACTGTTCATTTTCTGCCCCTAAACGTGCCTGAATTTCACAGAGCATAACACTTATACGTTCACCACTCTCGTTTATCATCTCAGAATATCGTGTACACTCTTCTTTTGAACTATTCATTGCAACTAAACGTTTATACGTCCTTTCAATCCGTTGTTGGGTCTCTTCTAGAGATGGAACAGGTTCAGAAATATCATAATCAGGACTAGTTTCCAAAAACGAGTAACCAGTACTATAGTGTTCCTGATTTTCTTGCTCGTAAGACCAATTCGCGTGTGGATAGTAATTGGGCTCACCATGGTATGAACCATAACCTTGAAAAGGTTGGCGTTCCCAACTACTATTCCCACCATGGTCATAAAAATGATGATGTCCATATTCAAATTCAGATCGATACTCATTGTATTGGCTTCTGTCATACCAGTTCGGCATTCTTAATTACAAGGGAATTCTATACAATCACAAACAAGGATGACTCGACCAAATCAAACCTACTGATTTCTAGCAAACAAAAAGCATGATGGCTCCACTTAGATTGTTTTCTAGACCAGCTTCTATTCCTTCGAAAAGGAATTCGTTACAATTTGAGCACACCCCTTTGGAATCAATCCGAGCTAATGTAAGTTGAATCGAGGCGAGGGAAGCTCAGTGGAGCTTTGATACCCAAGGCCTCACCGCTATCACAAGGCGGTGCAATCACGCATTCAACTCACAGAAACCATCATGAACTTCGAAGTATGCTAAAAGAGTAACCAATATTTTTCGAACGACTTTCCTACTAAGATCGCTACCCTATAGGTCTTGTTCTAGTCAAACTTTTAAGCTTAGGTTCGCGTTTGGTTTCGTTTTCCTAAAGCGGGCAAGAAGGAAACGGTGATGAAATCCGAGTCCTTATCTTAATTTGGCCAGGCCTTGCCCTTTACTAGGAAATTAAAACAACTGTATTCAAATCCTCAGCATATATTCACCTTAAGGCATACAATAAACCCGCTGACAGGGGATTCGCGGGTGTTTCGAAAGCTTACCTCCCGTACCAGACGGTCGAAGAACCGCTGTAGTCGACTCGGGCCACTGACTCCGGTGTCAGTGTGCGAACCCGAGGGGCCGAGACGATATTGTAATCGTCGTCCTTCCCTGCAAACAGCTTATATTTAATTTTTTTTTTATAACCCTTCCGTAGGGTTTAAAATTAAAATAAATTGTCCAAAGTCCAGTCCAATGAAAAGAAACACAAAAAATAATAATAATAATTACAAAAATAAAATAAAATGGAAAGTCTCTTAAAAAAAATAAAAAAAATAAATCTCTCTTTTTTTTCTCTCTCTCTTTTTTCTTTATTTTTTTTGCTTTGATTCCAAGGTCTTTAGTATCCAACTTCAAACCTGTAATACAAAGACACAACCAAAGAGACGTAAAAAGAACAAATGGAATATTAAAAAAATAATAAAAACCTAAAAATTCTACCTAAGCACAAATCCGCGTCGGCGGCGCCAAAATGATTAAGGTTTTTGAGAGTCGTTGTTGTAGTAAATAGGATTCGAACTCTCGGACTTGTGAAGATTAAATTTAAAGGTTTAATAAAATTATATACAAAAAAAAATATTAACAATGGTGAGAGGTACTGGGACTAAGAATTTCACCAAATTCCATTCATGTGATTCAAATAATAATTCCATGCAATTATAGCTCAAATATTAAAAATATGGACTCTTATTCTTTGCAATTATAGATTCTAAAAATATTACTTATACATCGTAAGCATTGAACATCAAACATTTAAGCAAGCATGACCCATCAAATAAAATGATAACTAATTAATTCGAACCATAAATCAATTAAAAACAAGTGCAAAAGTCATAAAAAGAATTATTAAAATTACCACATGCGTGAAATAGGGCTCCATCCGTCGTCCCAGTGTTGGTATTTAGCTTTTCATATTAATCACTTGCTCAAAATACATGTTTGTTGCTCAAAAGTTGATTAAAATGATAAAAATGAGTAAGACAGTGAATGTAGGACCCACAGAAGGCGTCACAAAAGGAACGATAAGAGACAGGTGCTGCTGATGTTGAGATTGCACTGCGACCCTCCAGTGTACGTCTTAGACACTGTTAATTAACGACTGTCTACGCTGGTCTGTTCTTCGTGTTCTTCATCATCATCAGCAGCAGAAACAGAGTTTGATCAACTCGTGATTTCTTGGTCCTTAGCTATCCTCTCGACCTCCAACTCTCGACACCCCCTCTAGGACTCCCAATGAACCTATTTAAACCAAAAACACGCGTTGAATCTCCTCCATTAATCCCAAATAATCTTCTTTTACTCGGGATATTTTCTTTCCTTTTTCAAATAAATACGGGATTTTCTTTCCTTTAATTCCTCTTCCGCGCTTCTGTTGATGTGGAACAAACTCCAAAAAAGTTTCTACAACATCCCAACTCCATCCAAACACATACAAATACGCTGAATCTCGTGAACAAATCTTCCCTGCACGTATTCCCCTTTTTCCATCTCGTGGATTTCCTAGCCAATTCAAGCCAATTATGGTCGAACCAAACACCCATACCATCTTTATTATGATATATCACATCTTTCCACAAAGTTTCAGCGATTGAATCGCACAAAATCACGTCCAAATGCAATCGAGAAAATCTGCCAGTGAAGAGCAAATATTTTCCCGCCAAAATATTTTTTTGAATTTGTGAAGAAGGTCACCCCTTATCCAGTGGTCTCCCCCTTATCCGTTGCTGGAGTCCGAATAACACATGTCCCTTAGGGTGCCTTTAGTAATTTTTATGGGTTCCTCCGGTGCATTTCTGGGGTGTCTTTAGTACTCTATCCTAGGGTGTAAAACACCACTTTTCGAGCCAATTTCGCCGCAAGAGCTTATTTTTCCAAAAACATCTACAAAAACATAAAATAACACAATAAGTATTTAATCAAGTCTAACAATACAGAACATTGAGAACAAAATAGACACATAAATGCGTCTATCAATACTCTGAAATCACGATATCATATATGATTCACTTTTCCAGTAAATTCTCCGTATGGAGTCTGAACTCTTTCCCTGAGATTTGTTAGGAAATTTATTAAAGGATTTGTTAGTCCGTCTTTTAATCCTAGATTCTATATACAGTAAAACCTCTGTTTCAGAATATTATTGGGACCATTAAAAGTTATTCTTATAGAGAGGTAATTTTTGCACTGATTAAGTTAAAATGGGATCAAATTTTTTTATTCGTATATCGACTTTATTCTTTTATATAGTATTCTTATATAGAAGTTTTATTGTATATACAATTTTAAGATTCTTAAGATAATGCCAAACAGTACATGGCCCTTAAGCCTTTAAAACAAGAAAATTCATGGAATTATAAATTTTTCCGTATTATGAATTCTGCAACCAAACTCACCCGAATTTTGGCACCATCAAATGGGATTGCTTGGAGGGTGTGCCAAATTACACCGCGTGTGCCATCTCCTAATTATGATGGATTTGTTTTATATGGATTTGGTACACTCTATAATAATCTTCCTCCCAATCACACTGTTTTGAAGATTATTCTTATAGAGAGGTTATTTTTATATAGAGGTAATTTTCGCACTGATTAAGTTAAAATGGGACCAATTTTTTTTTATTCATATATCGAGTTTATTCTTTTATATAGTATTCTTATATTGAGGTTTTACTGTATATACAATCTTAAGATTCTTAGGATAAAATTCTCATGGAATCTTAAGATTCTTAGGCCAAACGATACATGGCCTTTAAGCCTTGAAAACAAGAAAATTCGTGGAATTATAAATTTCTCAGTATTGTGAATTCTGCAACCAAACTCACCCGAATTCTGGCACTATCAAATGAGATTGCTAGGAGGGTGTACCAAATTACACCGGGTGTGCCATCCCCTAATTATGATGATTTTGTTTTATATGGATTTGGTACACCATGTAGCAATCTTCCTCCTAATCACACTATCCAACAAATATCCAATAAAAAAAATAGTAGGAACATAAAAACTGAAAGGTTTATGGATTTTTATTAAGGATTTTCTTTTTTTTTCTTTGTTTTTTATAGCATTGCACAGTGCTCCCTAGACTATTCATATATCCATTTATTTAGGATTTTTTGACGATTACAAGAGTTCGAATCTCGACTGGGAGGGAGCATGAGAACATCAGACCACTTAATTGTTTTCTATTTTTTTATTAAGGATTGAACCACGCCGTAATTAGCTTTTATGAAGCAAAATTGATGCATTTATCGAAGTTTATACCTCGATCTATCCCTTGCCTAAAGTTGTTTATTGAGGATATCCTGTTTTAATAAGTTTTCACAAAAGGATATGACAAAAGTTCTTCTAATTTGTTAAAAAATAAATATAAACAAATTTTTAACAAGAGCTACATGGAATTAGAGTTGATCAATAAACACTTGCATATACTATCAGTCTATTTCTGTAACTGTCTTCAAAATTTAAGTTCTATCCCCTTTATTAGTTTAAATTCCAGCCGTACGTAAATTGTAGCAGTCATCGATATTTTCCGGACCGTTACGACACGGGTCATATACTGGTAACAAACAAATAAAAAAGGAGTATCAAAAACAAATAACAAAGGAGTATTGGCCGCCAAGGTAAGATGGAAATGGAATGGTTTTGGCGTATTGAAAGGCGTAAAATATGAATACATAGTGGAAGATCTTTATAATAAGAGTGATTTACTGTTGCATATGATACTTAGGAATCAGCTTGTTGGAAGTTAATTACCGCTACTGAGAAAACCAAAGTAGGGCCTTTATCGATTCAAAAATGGAAACAACCAACTCAAAATCAGCTCAAGTTCAAAATGGATGCCCCTTTATCGATTCTTTGCAACAATACATTTGCGGAAGCAAGAGTAGGGCCTCCCCTTCAAACTGGCACTCCCAATGACAAAAAAAAAAAAACATCTTCAGGAGAAAAAAAGGTTTGGGGCGAGAGAGGCTCGAACTCTCGACCTCACGATCACTCAATATAGCTATGAGACCTACGCGCTAGCCAACTGCACCACCGCCCCAGTTGAGCATTTTTGGTTCTTCCTGCCTTCCTCTTATGATTTCTTGGAGAAGGTTGACATTGGGTTGTGGTCCGTGGATGCGGATGGGATGCATCATATGTTGGAATATGCCAACATTGCCAAGTACTAGAATTGCTATTTATAAATGAAACTAATGAAGCTGCTTTCGCTCACTTTGTCGGTGCTGTTAAAGATAGAGACTCATCTGCTGAAGACTCTCAACCAAAACAACTAGCATTCCGTGTATGAAGGAATGACCGAGTATTTTTGCGTTTAGATTAGTCTTACGGGTCTTTAGTTACAGTTAAAATAGCATTTGTAGCTCTTGAATAGGTTGATTAGTTGTAACAACCTTTGTACTCTCTGATATAAATAACAAGTAGACTCCACAGTTCTGAGTGTGGAAGTCTTTCACCAAAACTCAAATCCTAACTTGGTATCAGCCTTGATCCAAGCTACGCTTCCAAACCAATTAAAAAAAAATAGAATGTCGACAACAACTCAGTTAAGAAACATACAGATCCATCATCTGGTAACACTTAAGTTAACAGAAAACAACTACCCCCTGTGGAAAACGCAGTTTAAACCAATTCTGAAGGGACATGGACTAACTGGCTTCATTGATGGTTCAAAAACTATACCTCCTAACACACTACCAGATTCTGATGCTGAAAATCCAGAGTTCACTGCATATGAAGAACAAGACTCTCTTTTGGTTGGGTGGCTGCACTCAACTCTTACTCCAGAGTGTCTTGGGGTTGTACGTGATCTTAACACATCTAAGGAGGTATGGGATGCACTGGAGGCAGAATATGCTCCGAAGACAAAGTTTCACCAGATGAATCTCAAAAAACAGTTACAAAACTTAAGCAAAGGTAACAAATCTTTACGAGTCTTTTTAAATGAGGCTAAAGAACTATTTGCACAGCTTGCAGCATCCGGATATACAGTCAGTGATGATGAAAAGAAACAATCCATCAGCAATGGGTTGAACCAAGCATATGATTCGATTGTCTCCACCTTAGGCACAATGGAGAACCTGAGCATGGATCTGTTTTACTCCCATCTTCTAAACTTTGATATGCGTATCACACGTCAGCTTGAGGAAATACAACAACCAATTGCACATATTGCTTCTTCATCAACATCAGGAGGAAAAACTTACCAAAACAACAACCACAATCCAAGTCAACGACCTTTTCATTATCAACAAAATCAGTCTAAACCTCTCTTCAAGTCTCCTATGCAAAGCAACAACACTGCTGAGAAGTGTCAAATCTGCAAGAAGAAAGGACACCTTGGTGACAAATGCTGGTTCCGTTACAAACCAAGCACCAATATGCCGAAACCTCAAGCTGCATATATTGCTTTTCCTGAAGCTTCCTATGGCAATCAATGGGTCACTGATTCTGGTGCCACAAATCATCTCACAGCAGATATGAACAACTTAACAATCCCTCATGAATATACAGACACAGAACAAGTGTATGTGGGTAATGGTAATTCACTAAACATCACACATACTGGTAATGCATCTTTCACACATAACTCAAGGTTATTCTGTTTGAATAACATTTTTCATGTACCCAGTATAAAGACAAACCTGTTATCAGTTTCTCAATTCTGCAAAGATAATAGTGTTTTCTTTGAGTTTCACTCCTCTCATTTCTTTGTAAAGGACAAGACAACGGGAAAGCTGCTGCTGCGCGGACTGAATAGGAGTGGACTGTACATTCTTGATGGCCTTACACAAGTCAGCAGACAAGGGTCTTCTCAAGCTCATGTTGCATCTTCCATGCCAACATGGCATCAACGTCTGGGTCATCCAATGCTCCGTACCGTGTCTAGCATTTGCAATAGGTTTTCACTTCCAGTTTCGAATAAGATGTTTACTTTCTGCAACTCTTGTCATGTTAGTAAGAGCAGAAAACTTTCTTTTTCTCTAAGAACTACATCTTATGATAAACCACTATCTTTGGTTGTTTCTGATATCTGGGTCTCCCCTATACTATCCAGGTCTGGTTTTCGATATTACATGCTCATAATGGATGTTTATTCTCATTTCACTTGGGTGTTTCCTTTAGTACAACGTTCTGATGCTTTGTCTATTTTTATTAATTTTCGAAAACAAATTGAAAATCTTACAGATCATAGGATTAAGATTTTTCAGTCTGACAATGCCTTAAAGTATAAGAAGTTCACAAAGTATTTAAATGAATCTGGTATTCAACACCGATTATCTTGTCCTCATACATCACCACAAAATGGAATAGTAGAAAGACGTATTCGCCATGTCACTGAATCTGGCCTTGCCCTTTTATTTCAAGCACATGTGCCCTCTTCATTTTGGGCTGATGCGTTTGTCACTGCTTGTTACTTAATTAATCGTCTGCCTAAATCATCCTGTGAAGTTAAAACTCCTCTAGAACTCCTTTTTCATAAAGAACCAGATTACAAGTTTTTAAAGGTTTTTGGTTGTCTTGCTTATCCTTGCCTCAGATCTTATAACTCAAACAATCTAGAACCTAGATCACTCCCATGTGTCTTTATAGGATACAATAGTTCTCATAAGGGTTATGTCTGCTTACATATAGAGACTGGTAGGATTTACATCACTCTCCATGCAAGGTTTGAAGAACAGTCGTTTCCATTCAGTCCAAAGCAGCAGTGTGTACCATTGCAGAGTCCAGGTAATGTGCCTTCAGATACTTCATTTCTATATTCTCCTCATTTTACGCGTAGACATTATCTTCCTACGCAACAGCATGTGGTATCTAATAATGCAGACCAGCATCTGGGCATCTGTAATGATATGGCTAGTTTGGAACCTTCCATGGCATCTCCTACAACTTCTGCTTCACAACTGAATACTCAAAGTATCTCTGCTGCTGATTCTGTCACAAGTATGCTATTTCATGACAGCTCTGAAGTGACTCCTACAAATGCTGTATCCTCTACTCATCCTATGCAAACAAGGGCAAAATATGGTATTAACAAGCCTGTTCAAAAACTGTGTTTGTTTGCATCTAAACATCCCCTCAATGATTCAGATTTCATGGAACCTACATGTTACTCAGAAGCATGCAAACTTCCAGAATGGCGTGCAACTATGGATAATCAAATAAATGCCCTCATCAGAAATGGCACATATTCGATAGTTCCTTTTCAACCTGGCATGAATGTAGTTGGCTCAAAGTGGGTTTATCGAGTAAAACAAAACTCTGACGGCACTATTGATAAACGTAAGGCTCGACTGGTGGCAAAAGGTTTTAATCAACAGGAAGGAGTTGATTATGGAGAGACCTTTAGTCCTGTTATAAAACCATGTACTATACGACTGGTTCTTTCTATTGCTGTCATGAACAAGTGGCCGTTGAAGCAACTAGATGTTGAGAATGATTTCCTCCATGGTACTCTGGATGAGGAGGTCTATATGAAGCAACCGGCAGGGTATGTAGATGCTAATCGTCCAACTCATGTGTGTAAATTGCATAAGTCATTATATGGGTTAAAGCAGGCTCCACGTGCATGGTTTTCACGGCTCAGTAACTATCTAATGACACTTGGATTTAAGGGTTCAGTTGAAGACACATCCTTGTTTGTCTGTAGAACCAAACTTTCAGTTACTTATGTGTTGATTTATGTGGATGACATTATTGTCACAGGGTTGGACTCTTCACAGGTAGCTCAACTCATTCAAGAACTAGGTAGGGAGTTTGCAATAAAAGACATGGGGGACCTTCATTTCTTTCTGGGTGTCGAGTTTATAAGGCAAACTGGTGGTGTAATTCTCACTCAGCGCAAGTATATAACATATCTCCTCAAACGCACTAAACTGGATGGTGTAAAACCGGTGACGAATCCAATGTCTTCTATCTTAAAATTAAGGCAGACAGGCAGTGAAAGATTTGCAGACTGCACCTTATATCGAAGCGTTGTTGGTGCTCTTCAATACCTCCATCTCACGAGGCCTGACATTTCTGTTGCTGTTAATAAGGTATGCCAGTATATGCACAATCCTTGTGTTGAACATTGGGAACAAGTGAAACGTATTCTTCGATATCTGAAGCACACCGTAGATTATGGTCTTCATATTCGTCCTTCACAAGACTTTTCTTTGCATGGTTACTCGGATGCTGATTGGGCTGGTTGCCTAGATGACCGTAGATCCACTAGTGGTTATGGTATCTACTTTGGTGGTAATCTGATATCGTGGAGTGCCAGAAAACAAAAGACGGTCAGCAAATCCAGCACTGAGGCGGAATATCGGGGCATTGCCATTGCAACATCTGAAATTATCTGGATTGAGTCTTTGCTTCGTGAACTTGGAATTCCTATCTCGACTCCAGTGCTGTGGTGTGATAATTTGGGCGCAACATACCTTACAACTAATCCTGTTTTTCATGCTCGAACAAAGCATATCGAGATAGATTACCATTTTGTGAGGGAAAGGGTGGCTAACAAACGTTTGATAGTGCAGTTCATCAGTTCACGGATCAAATAGCTGACATTTTTACTAAGGGGCTACCTTCACCAAGATTTCAGCTTTTACGTGGCAAGTTGCACATTCGTAAACTTGAGTACAACTTGAGGGGGAGTGTTAAAGATAGAGACTCATCTGCTGAAGACTCTCAACCAAAACAGCTAGCATTCCGTGTATGAAGGAATGACCGAGTATTTTGCGTTTAGATTAGTCGTACGGGTCTTTAGTTACAGTTAAAATAGCATCTATAGCTCTTGAATAGGTTGATTAGTTGTAACAACCTTTGTACTCTCTGATATAAATAACAAGTAGACTCCACAGTTCTGAGTGTGGAAGTCTTTCACCAGAACTCAAATCCTAACTGGTGCCATCCATCATTTTTCGATAGCATCTGGTCATGAGACCATAATTGAACATGAAGATGGAAACAGATACATTGAGAGACTAGATATTCAGTAGCAGAAGACACATGGATATATGCAGTGCAAATACCCTGAACATTGATAACAATCAACTGGACCGATTTCCTTGTTCATTTTCAATCCTCATAGAATCTAGGTAAGACTTCCCATCAAGTTTCCGTGCAAAGAAGTTCTTAAAGTACGTCTCCACTGACTCTCTTCGGAACAATGCTGGTTCTTGTGGTGGATTTACCAAACTATGTGTAGGGCCTATCTCTGCATCTAAATTGGCCGAGTGGAATGCAACAACCGAAAGCCTCTCTTTTGTTGAATTTACAACTGCCCTGTGCTCGATACTGCGGTAAACACCATTGCTCATAATCTGCCCAACCAATGGGTATGAGAAATGAAACACATTATGCTTGCAAACCAAATTTCTAGTCAAATGTATTGATGCAAATAAAAGGTCTAATAATCCGAAAAATAAAAGTATTCCATCATGTCACCGATGTTGACTACAAAAGCATTATGGATGAGTTTACTGGAAGCCATTTTCCATCTTTACGAATCTGAAGGCCTTCTGTTTCATTAAGTTGAAGTACAATCGTCAAAGCATCCCCATCCGAGTGTGGTGGAAACCTAGGACCTGCTCAGCTTTAGGACAAGTGGGATAATATTCATTCGCATCGCTTGATAACATTCACTGAATAACTCTCTCATCTCATCAGAATCCATCTTTAGAGCTTTAGCCATTTGTTCTAATATATTTATGGTCAATTCTAAGCTAGAGCTACCTTCCAAAGCCTCCCTGCAACCAAAAAAGCACAAAAAAATAGAACTAAGGTTGGAATGGAAAATTACAAAGATCAAACTGTGAATACCTTAAAGGTAATGGGATTCCTGCGAATATATGAGGCTTTCTTAATATAGTTGGTAACGTAGTTATACCAAACATGTCAGACCAATCAAGTTTCTGCTCATCTGAAACAACAAAGAGCTGCCCAAATCCCTCAAAATCCCCTGGTTTCTGCCATAGCTTCTTTTCTCCTCTAGTGGGAGTTCGAAGAGGTTATGTATTTCCAACTTTATTTTCTCAATTGTTGAGGGACTAACTCCATGATCTACCACCTGTGCAGAAAACAACAACATCGAACAAAATTAACAGCTTGGGAAGATGAGTATTTCTTTACTTGGCAGTTTTACAATGTGTGAATCTCTATATGCCAGGTCAACGGTGTTTTCATGATACCATGGAAGTCATATTCTAGTAAAGTAAATACATGAACCTGCCTAGTGCTAACAGTATTACCTGAAAAAATCCCCAGTCTTTGCAGGCAGAGTGAAGTTTCTAATTCATTATCAGCCAATATTGACTCTCCAGAGAGAAGGCTCTCAATGTTGATGACAGGTATCGAATGAGCAGCGGAGTCACTGTGGTCAATATCATGATCAAGACTAATACTATTGCAACTTGTGCGGATATATCGGTCTGGGATTTCAGTGATCTCTCTTTTAGCCAGCTCTTGAACAGAAGGAACAATTAGTGAACTTCCAAAGCTGCACATTTTGTGATTGATTCACGTGCAGAGGTGCGTTTCTAACTCAGTTGCTGTGATCCTTAAGAAGGGTGGCTCACCTCACACTTGAGGATGAGATTCAATCAAGTTTTGTTTTCATGGTTGTCTTAATGCTTATTTTACCTATTAGTGTGTTGCATACGTCCATTTTTCCTTAAAATAACTGGTCATTGTTTCCATCGAGTATAATACTCATCTTGAATTTACATTGCTAAAGCCGGTGATACATCGTTTTCATACTTTACTTCTCCAATGCTGTAAATTGGGATTGAAAAGTAAAAAGCAGCAAATCCACACCAGGAATGAGCTTATCCTGCACTACTACATTCGTGCGGGCCGTACATGAGCAATGAGAAGTGAGTTTAATAAAATTCTTGCTGGAAAGCATAAAAGGTAGAAGAGATCAATCCTTGACATTTCTCTCCAATGTTCAGGCTCAAGGTTAGATTTAATGAAGTAAGCCAAAAAATGGAAAAAGCAACAAAAATAGATTTACTGGAAAGTAAAACGCACAAGCAATTGACTGGACGACAGTATGTGGTATTTTAACATGGAATATATGGAAGGCAAATTCCAAAAGACGTAGTTAACATCATTGAGGGTGAACTCAAGGTCTACTCAGCGGCATTCATCAATTTAATTTCTGTACAAACAAATTATCTTAACTAAATAAGGAACGATGCTAATACAAATTTAATTGTCTTGAAAACTTGCTTTTTCATTCTTTTAGGCATTAGAAAAGAAAACTGTTCTTTTTTTGATCGGCCATTAAAAAGAAAACCGCAATATTCCACCTATATAACAGGTACGGAGAGGGAGTATATAAAAAGCTCTGGAGAAGTAAGAAATATGTGTCATACATCTCAAATTAAAATTACTAATGCAGTCAACCTCTTGGAAATATTCAAACCTTTTCACTGCGACTGGGTTTGTCAGCAGGATGTCAAAACTTGTTAATTAAAGAACCCAGGTTTTGCTCTTTTAACCTCAAACATAACCAAACTGTAACAGACATAGAAGAAATCCCCTAATTCTGGATCTGGATACAAATCTTTTTTCTTTACGAAACTTAGTTATGGTTGAGTATCAGAACTGGCTTTCTAGGCCGCGTATCGATCAGTTAGCGCAGAATTTCTGCTCAGAGCCCAGTGCAAACTTCATCATATACTCAACCCAACTAACTAAGTTTGAATCGAACCTATCCAAATCAGAACAGACACAACCAGACATGGAGTCAAATCAACGAAAATGTAATTTGTTTTATTAGGATCCTCAGAAAAATGTTTTTTTCTTTCAATATCTCTTCTTATAAGATGTGTACCTATGCCTTGGAAAAAACTCTACAACAAAACCTATCTTTAGACCCGGATTATAAACAATTTTCCAGAACTGTTTATTTCTTTTCTTCATCACCAACCCCTATAAACCATCCAAACAATCCTGCTAGACTGTTCGTGAAACATGAAAGGAACCCATGGTTAAATAATCCAGACCTTGCTAATTCTGAGGAGGAGGAAATTGACCTCCCCCACCCCCAAGACTAACAGGGGCAGGCATGAGTCCCTTCCCTATCTCACTTAAGATAAACCGTGGTTGGATGTCATTTTCCTCTTAATCAAAAAATATCCAAAATCCATTCATCAATCAAATGAAAAGAGATGCACAAAATAGGCTACAAAACTCAATAAAAATGCATTCATCACAAATATGAGATGGAGTTGGTAGACAAACATCCCAAATGGTTGTCTTGCTGCTACCAATTGATAAAACTAACCCGTAATAACGACTGCAAAGGAATTCAGGCTCGATTAACCCAATGAATGCAAATATTTGATCAAGCAACAAATTTAGTACTCTAACATTCAGTTATGTATGCTTATCTATGCCTTTTGTTTTATTTACTTATACTATGCTGCATGTTTTCTACTGCGATTGGGCTTATCTGCATGCCAGTGCAAATCTACCCCTTGAAGGATGGTATCAAGCATTCCAATGCAGGATGTTTTGTTAATTAAAGAACCCAGGTTTTGCTCCTTCAAAAAATAACCTCAAACATAACAAAACAGTAACTCAGACCTAATTCTGGATCTGGATACAACTTTGTTTTGACTCATCAAGGTACAAATATTTTCTCTTCGAAAATTAAAACTATTGTGGTCAAGTATCAGAACTGGCTTTCTAGGCCGCATATCGATCGTTAGCAGAACTTCTGCTCAGAGTCCAGTGCAAACTTCATCATATACTCAACCCAACTAACTAATCTTAAATTTAAATCAAACCTAGTCAAATTAGAACAGAGACAACACAACCACAAAGATATTAAACAAGTCAAATCAACATAAAAAAGTCTACAACAAACCAGTCTTAAAAGCTATCTTAAACTCACATTATAACAAATCTTTTCCAAAACTGTTGCAACCGTATCAACCATCCAAACAATCCTGCCCTATTTCTCCAAACAATCCTGTTGCAATATTTCTCCGGGGGGCCGGGTTTTTGGACGGTTTGGATAGAGCTCATTTCCTATCTCACGACCCAAAAACCAGCCAGCCCAACTTAATCCTAAGAAGTTCAGCCACTCCCCTATCGTCGAATTCCCTTCTCCAAGCAATAATCCAGCAATCCTGCTAGACTAACCTTGAGTGGACTTCAGTTTGTCCGTGAAACATGGAAGGAACCCATAGTTAAAAAATCCAGACCTTGCCAATTCTTGGAGAGGAAATTGACCCTACCCCAAGACTAGCAGGGGCCGGATGTTACAACGTGAGTCCCTCCCCTATCTCACTTAAGACAAACCGTGGTTGTTGGGATATCATTTTCCTAATAAGAAAATATCCACAATCCTATCCATCCATCAAATGAAAAGAGAGACACACATAGACTTCAAAACTTAATAAAATGCATTCATCACAAATATGAGATAGACAAACATCCCAAATGGTTGGCTTGCTGCTACCAAATGAAGGCAAATATTTCACTGGGTTAATTGAGTCTGAATTCTTTTAGGTTAACAATAGGTTCATATCAAGTGTAATTTTGACTCGATCACTGTGGGAAGATAAAATCAATCTGATATCTTAGAAAAGAGGAGAATAGATGTTCGAAAGGATACCTAATACCTTTGAACCATAGATTTAAATACATGATTGCTACTGGGAAGACCAATTTGCACTACTATGAAAAAGATGGCACCTAATCCATATTCTAATTCTCCTCTTAATCATGAAATCAAAAAGATTAAATCTTATGGTACCCCAATACTAATAGAGCCCTCCCTCTAAAATCACTGCCAATTAGGAATCACACACAAAGAAAACAACAAAAATCTGAGAAGTGTAAGAAAATCAAGGTTTTTTTTCCTAATCACTGATCAAGATTGGATCTCAAATTTAAGTTAGAGAGAGCAGAGATGCAAGCTTTTATAATCACATTGCTTTTTATGGACTTCTCAGATGGGATGAAAACTGTTTAGCACTTCTCATTTAGGCCCATGATTTAGGTGAAGCAAAACCAGTACAATTCCCATGCATGACTTGCTAGCGAACAACAAAAACACAAAGAGCTAAACAACTCTCAACTAGAGCTTGATTTTGTGCAAAATGGATGTTAACATGAATATCTGAAACAATAATGCATACGGGCACGGCTAACATCACTAAGAAAGAACAAGCGCAGGCGAAAGCAAATTTTGCATTAAAAAAAAAGTGGCAGTCTAGGTTTGAGCTATGCTAGACAGCTACTCTTCTCAAAGTCTGCAATTGAATATTAGTAATTGCATTCATTGCCAAAAAAAATAATATAAAAAAATAACAGGATTGATAAATGGGGAAATCAGTAATGGCTAGGGGACACCAATTCATATAAAATAAAATAATGCTGACAACTGAATTGGTATCCCCTTCATGAATTAAACAGTATGTGTTGACACAAGAACAAGCAGCCAAAACTTGAATTAGTAGCGAGTACGAGTGCCTAATAAATATCTGGGTATGTGTGCACTTGCATGACTTCAATTGCTTTAAAAAAAGGCTGATTCTGTCCTTGAGAGCATCATACAACAACGTTTACTAGACTATTCCAGGAAATGTAAAGTCGGTCAAGTAGTTTAGTGTGGAGAAAAGTCTAGATGCAAACTGTTCGAACTATCTAGAGAAGTAAGTGGTCGGTTATGTAAAGCCTATATATATAGGCGAGTCCATTACTCATTGTAAGCAGGCAAGAATCGATTAATAAAAGACAAAGTTCAAAAGTTACAAAGTCTTGCTTCACCACACTCACTACTAGAATGCTAGGAGCTCTCTACGAGCAACGCTCGTATATCTCCCCAAATGTCATTCAAAGTTATAACTTATAAGGATTTCCAACACAACTTGCTGTATTGCTCCAGTGGGGCTCATGTAGCTGGTGCAGGCCCGGCACCCCGAAACTGGCCAAATATATATGGGCTACCAAGTTCTTGGCATGATGCCACCAGTGGGTGGGCCAAATGTTCTCGTCAATATCGCCATCACTTTGGATCATTCCTTTTGGTACTATTTGCCCGTAAAGCAGATGCTGGGCATCTCAGATATTCCGTCTTTGTCCTACTGAGTCTGAAACCCTTTGATTCTAGAGCTTGCCTCCACCTCTTTCTTTATCCTCTACCTCTTTCTTTGATTATCCAATTAGCGCAATATCGTATGCAAAAAAAAAAAAAGGAATCTCATCTTGTATGTCCCTCGTTACTTGATCCATTACTAGCGCAAAGAAATAAGGGCTCAGGGATGATCTCTGGTGTAGCCCTATCTTGATCGGAAAGTCGTCTGAAACGCCGTCGCACGTCCGGACACCAATGAGAGCTCCCTCGTACATATCCTTTATTAGTGTTATGTACTTCGAGGATACCTTCTTTTGTTCGATTACCCACCACATCACTTCGAGGATACCCTTGATTAGTCGTCCGAAGTCGGGATTCAATCCTCCCGTAAAAATTTGAATTAGTATAGTCGTATAGTTGGATTCCGTAGATTGGTCTGGCAGTTGACTCTAAATATTGTGCATGGTATTTACAGAGGCTTAAAATGGATTGAGAGTCAAATTTTGGGGAAACATGCATGCTAACTAAAAACCTGTGTCACATTCTTAATTTTCTTTATATAACATGAAAACTCTTCAACGCTCAATTTGAATGAGGTAGTCTAATAAAGAATATAGGGACTCTTCGAGTAGAGTACTGACTGTTGAGAGCTCAGCAGACTCTGCATCTCCCAGTAGCTTAACCTATTTCTTGTTTCTACAAATGCATCCTTCATCAACTGGAGTGTTTCCCCATCTGCATTTTCAAAATAGCGATGAACACACTGAGCCAAACGAATTCGCATTAGATAAAAATTTGTTTGCTATGATGTGTAACGAAATGGTTGGATGATACATTTTTGTCTCACTATATTTCTCACTATATTAACCAAATTCGCATTAGGTCAATGAGAGCTTTTAATAAGGAAATATAGCAATCAATATTTCTCACTATATTAATCTAAGGATACAATGTAATTTGCAGTGTTCAGTTCTGTTATCTTAGGGAGATGATATATGAAAAGCAAGGTAGTAAAAAAGATTGAGCAGGAACATCAGCTATTAAGATAATTCATTATTGCAAAATGAATTATTTTTTATTGCACTACCAGGACTGATTAGATTTTACCGAGTAAATTAAAATCAATGGACAACTACGGCCAAATAGTTTCTCATCTAAGGAGCATTTCGCAGCTTATGGAGAGATGCATAAGCAATGATAGTTTTACGAATTTTTCTCATGGCAGGCAATTGCCTCCTACCAAACTTTATAACTATCCCGAAAAGCTTGTTTCATTTCAAAGACCAAACAGCAAGAAGAAGAAAAGATGGAAGAAGATAAATGAAATGCAAGTCATCTTTTTAATCAGATAGTCAGCTAATAAGTTGAATGTGGAGTACTTAATAACGTTCAAACTGGATTATGAGGTCAGATAATGTCTACTATAAATGCAATACACAACCGAAGTACAATACTCTTGGTGGTCATCAACTCATTACTCAATCGCTAGCTATGATGAATTTATACGGATTATAGCTACTAAAGGAGCAAGCAGCGATCGATGGATGCATTTTTGTGCATAATATAACCGGATGAGTATAAATTATTTTGGGGACATCAATCTCCTTAATCCTGTCCACTTCTACCAAATCACATTGCCCACTGACAAACCTATTTCTCATATTATGGTGGAGCTAACACAGCTGTAATTAATGCAGTGTAGGATAACAAGTATAGTGGTGTAGGTTAAGAGTTTTAAACTTGTGGCGGCAGGCCTGTTTTAGCCCCTGCAAAGGTCCGAAGCTTAACCTCAGCTTAGCTTATACTTGACTTGCCATATTCGTAGCCAACCTTTAGAATGAAGTTAGGAAACGACTGAATTGAGAAAGAACTGAAAAAAGAAATCAAGCAACAAAAAACTATAGATAAGATCACTTTTACTTGGATACAAAAAAAAAAAAAAAGGAAATTAAGTGTACGTGGTGGATAGGATCAGATTGTAAGAGGGGAATACTCATGAAGCTCCTACAATGGAGTTGCTAACTCTGAGCCTTAGTGGATAAAGTTTTGCGGACTAAGCATGCTTAATATGGTACTGGTTATCCAGATCATTAAAACAATTTCCAAATCAAGAACTGATCATCAAACTTATAGAAATTGTAAGTGGATAGCATCATCCAATAATCCGAATCATCAATGTAACTACAAACTTATCCACAATTTTTTGTAAGCTATATATACTCGTCCATAACTCATTCACCAAACTACAACTGCTTATCTTTGCTTCTTACAATCTTTTATCTCTGCTTACCAGTTTACTCATATTAGTTTGTTAAATTGTTTGATTTCATCTGTTTTTTTAATCATGGACATGGATAAAGTGGAGGATTTTGCAAGTCATAATGATCGATTACCACCTTCCAAACTAATAACAATTCTATGTATTGATGGTGGAGGCGTCCGAGGAATTATTCCAAGCACCATTCTAGGATTTCTTGAAGCTAAACTACAGGTATATATAATAATAATTTTTCTAAGTAATGCATGCATTGATTTTACTGTATGTTCACAATCTCTCTTTTTGTTTTTGTATCTCATCAGTTATAGCTAATATTGAATTATGTTGTGCAAAACTAACTATAGGAATTGGATGGTCCGGATTCAAGAATTGCGGATTATTTTGATATCATCAGTGGGACAAGTACTGGTGGACTTGTCACAGCTATGCTAACTGCACCAAATGCACAAAACCGCCCACTATTTGCAGCTAAAGAAATCCCTCAGTTCTATCTCGACCACTGCTCAAGGATCTTCCCACAATCGAATCGGTATATTATATACTTTTGTTGATTTTTTTGATTGCTTGATTAAGTATTATCGCATTATTGTTGATTGTACTATGTTTTTAATATGTTTTTTTTGCATATGTAGTGGGATTTTTGACAATGCCAAAAAGTGGATTCATGACATGGTTGGAGGACCAAAATACGATGGTGAATATCTTCATGGACTTTTGAAAGAATTACTTGGAGAAACCCGATTGCATCAAACGTTGACTACGGTTGCTATTCCAACTTATGATTTGAAACGAAAACACAGCTGTATTTTCACAACTGAAAAAGCAAAAACCTCTCTAATAGAGGATCCCTTACTCTCAGACGTCTGTATTGGTACTTCTGCTGCACCAACTTACCTTCCTCCTCACCGGTTCCAATTAAAAGCCAAAGTCCATGAAACAGAAGAAGTACGAGAGTTTAACCTCATCGATGGTGGGGTAGTTGCCAACTGCCCGGTAAGATCATATTACTTCCGTTCTATAAATCTAAATATAGAAGCTGTGGTGACTGAGATTCTAATCAATAAAATTCTCTATGCATGCAGATAATGCTTCCATATGGATTGATTCCCGGAGTCTGCAAGGGAAATCCAAATTTCTTCACCCAGGGAAAGGGAAAAGTTGTGATACTATCATTAGGGACGGGATCATCAACAATATTAGAGGCAGAAAAAAAGGAAATAACAGCGGACATTGCAGCTAAATGGGGAGTTGCGGACTGGTTACGCTACACAAATGGACTCAGCGATTTGTTCTCTCCAGCAGAGTCTGACATATCATATTACGACAACGCATCTATCATAGCTCTCTCTCAACTCTGGCTCGGTGCTAATCAAATTGATTTCTTCAGAATTCAACATAACTTCACCAAGAGTGAAAGTAGTTCATTATCTTCAATGGACATAGCTACAAAAGAAAATCTTGAGAGTCTTGTCAGATTAGGCCAGGATTTGTTAAAGAAACCTGTTACACAAGTGAGTGTGGAGACAGGTCAACTTGAACCAGTTGTGCATAATGGTCAACAAAATCTCCAGCAAGAAACGAATGAAGAAGCACTCGCGAGGTTTGCCAAACTATTGTCAAGTGAAAGGAAGGATCGGCTTGGAAGAAACTACAGTAACGTCTCGAATACAGAAAGTGCCATGGATGCTAGTTTATTATCGAGTTGTCTCTAGTGTTCGTAGTGTTATTGTAATACTCAAATTTGTGCACATTATCTGTCCATAATATCTTTTGTTTTCCTTGTCGCATTATTCACGAATCTCATTGTTTCTCATTGTTAGATAACAGTGATAGATACCAAGAATGCAACATGCCTATCTGAACAAAAATATATTGCGCCCCTTCGTTCATCTGACATTACCGTGTACCATTACCATAAAAAGATTTCCTTCCAAAATATATTGGTTCTCAAAACTCAATTAGAACATCAGGTATGATGGAATTAGCTTTGGGTTTGGAGAATAGTGGGAACTGTTTTATATGGGTATTAAGACCACCAAGAGAATTCCACATAAAATCTGAATTCGGAGAAGGATTTGTTGAGAGAATGAAGGAATCTCAAAAAGGGTTGTTAGTGAAAAAATGGGCACCCCAGTTGGAGAAACTCTTAGTCCTTGTGGATGGAATTCAGTGTTAGAGAGTCTGAACCTATAATTGGATGGTCCTTAGCTGCAGAACAATGTTGTATTTCAAAGACGATCGATGGAGGAGGAAATGGGTGTTTGTATGGAACTGGATCGAGGAAGGCAAGAATATAATAATTCAAAAAGTAATGGATAGTAGTAAAAGAGGAAGGCAATGTTCAGGAAAATTATACTTTAGAACACGATTTCATGACCTTTCTGACAACAGCAGGCTATCCGGGAGTTTACCTTTCTAATATAGGGTACTGCAGTTGTCTTTATGTTCTAAATCCTCGCTGGTAACAATCTCTCTGCAATGGTGGTTTGGAGTATGCATAAGCAAGTCTGAAGAGGTAGAAAGAAGGTCTTATTCCTACAAGAAAATTGATTTGTTGCAGCAGCCAACGAGTGTGGCGTAAGCCTTCATTTGGTGCTGCAATAGGTTTTTAGCAGCACCAAAACTTTTTTGCCACAGCTGCGGCAACAGGCCCTGTAGCAAGAAGTATATAGCCGCACCACGTTCTCTTGTTGCGGCAAAATGTATATTTTGCAGCACCAACTCTGCTGTGGCAAAAAGTAATTATAATTCATAATTAATTTAGTTAATTATTTATTTCAAAATTTTGTTGCCACACCATATTCTCTTTTTGCCTCAGCAGTGTCTGTGCTGCCTAAAATTGTTTTGGCCGCACCTTTTTGTGATGCAAAATGGGATACTTTGGTGCTGCCTAAAATTGTTTTGGCCGCACCTTCTTGTGAGGCGAAATGGGATACTTTAGTGCTGCCAAAATTTGTTTTGGCAACACCCTCGTGGGCTGCAAAATGGGATTAAGTGGCTGTTGCAAAAACTTAATAAACCAAATATATTTTTGGACATTAATATCTAAAATTAATTTTAATTTTAATTAATAACAGTAGTTTCAAAATAATTTGATTTCTAACATTAAAATTTTATAAGTCACATTGGCTTCAAAAAAACCAAAAAAAGAAGACAAGGAAAGACGAAGAAGGTCCGAAAGCAAACATCACTATGTTCTTGAACCTAATACTCCATCAAAATACTCGATTCTTCCAGCCAATCCGGGCCATATAGATATCCGATCTCCAACTGTAGCTAATCTATACGAGTGTTCAATGCAATCTAGAGCTGCAACCATGTTCTCCTGCTGCACAAATCAAAAAAAAAAAAACAGATCATCACAATAAGCTTATGTTCTCTTTCTCAATAAGCTTAAATAAGCTTGGAATGCAACAAGATAGCAGGCAATAAGACCCATATATATATACAGCTTAAATACACATCATGTATAAAACCACAGTCATCCTTCAGCAAATTTTCCCTCCCTAGCATGCAATTCAGTTCATCATATTCAAGTCCGACAACAACACTTTACAAAGAAATCAAATTCAATTATCAGCATTCTTTACCCAAATCATATTCAAGGTTATAATCACTTCAGTTAATGACACTAACTTATATCCTCTGTTATAACTTATAGCCACATCTTAAACTGTTCAGAAATCTATCCATTTCATGATAGCGTCTTTTCCCTTGATAATGTCAAGCTATAAAACCTGGAATTATATGCATTTACACAAATGCCACAGTGTTACTCTAATGACGACGAGTTTAGGAAATTAGCTAATTAAGTTTCTATATTCCACACCATGTCAGGGTCCTGATATGAGTCCTAAGAAAAATTCTTTTGGTATCTAGTTTGTATTCTTGTAAAATATAATAAAAGTTAACCAACCAAATTAAATTTATGCATTTAAGTACAATAGTACTTACAGCTGGATGTTGCAGCCCTATAGAAAGGATCTGAAATTGCAGCCCTATAGAGTGGATCTGATGTTGCACCCCTATAGAGTGGATGTTGAGGTATGAATACTTGCTCTTGAGGTCTGAAAAACTGTTCTGGTCTGAACACAAGGGAGGCTACATTATCCATCATTCTCTTCTCAAACTCCTTAAATCTTCTATCATTTTCCTTGGTCAATTCTCCAATGATTCTCTCTGTCTCTTTGTCTTTTTCAAAAATTATGTCCTTCAAGTCAACCACTTGTTGCTCCAACTCTCCTATTCTAGAAGAATAGCCAGAACTAGCGCACGACGTGGTACCATCTTCTACAACTCTTGCACGTTTACGATGTCTTGTAGCTGCGGGTACTACTTCCTTATAGATATAATCAGGGATAGATTGTTTCACATCATTCTCATCGAAGCCATTCTCATCTAAGCCAGCTCGTTCTCTCATCTGTACCTGCAAGATATTACCAATCAAAATAAGTAATGGTAGATATTACCAATGAAAATATGTGCAAAAAGATCATAACAGGTTTAAGTAAATATTGAATCACGACTTACTATGAAGTCTTCAGAAACTGGGTTCTTAGCCTTTTTGGACTTCTTACTTGTATGATATTTGATGAAGATGTCACCTTCAGTTGGCGGAACCCCACCATTTTTCTCGGTCTATCACAGTTCCATAGTACACAAGAACACCAATTAATTCTATTTGTAAACTCAATAAGACATAGTTCATATATGGATATGTTTTTCACTTAATAAAATATACCATTTCGGCTATGCTTCTTGCGATACTCTTTTTACCCCCTATGTGTTTAACAACTTGTTGACTTCGTTTAATAGTGTTACGCTCAGACAATACCTTATATATTATACAAAAAGATCAAAATCAGCTAAACATAAATGTGAAAATAAATTAAACAAGTAAATATACAGGACTAAGAGGATTCACCCATACCTGTTGTCCTTCATCTTCGGACCAAAATGTCACCAGATCCTCCAATTCCTTTTCAGTTAACATTTCAGGCTTATGTCTAATATGATCTTCATGTTTTTTGTACTGTGCAAAGCCAGCTGCTTTCCATTTTGCCTTTCTGTTCCTGAATACACCAGAGCAGATACTTTGCAAGGTAGGTTTCTTACGGATTTCATCCAACTCGAATAAATCCTGAAACATTTAACATAAGAAATTTGTCACATATGAAACTTAGATTAATTTTTCTTTTTCGTAAATGCGCATAACAGTTAACATAATATTAAAAATTTACCTTAAGTTCTCCCCATAACCATTCCTTATCTTCCCTTCGTTGTTCGTCCCAATGCAGTCTCCAGTCGAATCGCCGAGAGGTTGTAAGCAAGACTCCAATGCATTTGGAATATTTTGATCCGTTGCTAGACTTTCTCCATCTGAATTGGGCTGTCCCGAAACATCATCATCCTTTGAAAGAAACCTTGATACTGGGAATGAATCTCGTAATAAACCATGCATACCATGCCCCTGTAGGATTTGGAACCTCATCATGAATAACATTCACTTCTGCCTCCCCATGTTTCTTCCAACATGTGTAAGTTCGCTTTATTCCCAACTGCAATATGTGCTTTCTCACCATTTGTCTAGACCTTGGGATACCATTGTTGCAGGAGATACACGGGCAGTAGATATTCTCACCCAAATCAGCAGTACGATGAGCCCAAGCAAATGTCAAAACTCATCGCAACCACGAATGTAGTCACAATGACCCCTAGCTTTTTGCATCCAACTCTTATCTATTTATGCTAGATTATGAGAACATGGCAATGAAACTTAAAATAAACAGAACACTAAATATCAGAGACTAAGACTAGGTTTGAGAAGACCCTAGAAGCTAAGTTTCTGAATTTCAGATGTTTCATAATAAATAATACTATACATTTAATATATCTCACAGTTCTGTTTACAAACAAATACAAATACCTAATTGCAAAAGGCACCAGGCTAACATCTTACTGAAAATAAATAGAAGCCTTTCGTATTACTCAATAAAACTAGCAAAGTTATTAAATTAACATAAAACAATAAAGGAAAGAGAAGTGACTAGCTAGAAATTTTATCCAACTAGAAATCAGAACCTTACACCAAATCACTAAATTAAGATGAATCAGTGTTCTAGAGTGAGAGGAGAACGATAAACATAGAGAAAAGAATATTCGAGAGAATTTCTAAGATTACCTGGAAGCAATTAGGGCTAGGAAAAAGAGATGCTAATGGGGAAGAAGAGGAACAGTTTTCTCCCGGCAATGGAACTTCTCCCGTTTTGTTGCTTGCTCCAGTTCAACTCAAACTAATTGGCCACTTTTGTTTCTAATACCTGCGCAGTTGTTGTAAGAAATCAGATCCTTATCTGATCAAATATTGGGAAATTACTACACCAGCTACTAGAAAAAGTGTGACTAGTGGAGTACATTCCTTCACACAGGTTAGACGTACGTACACCCTACATATTCAACTCTTTCAGATCAACAGGGAAAGTCAGCTGATTCCCGATATAAAAAAAAGGGACAACAAGATAATGTCAATCAATGCCCAACTGATTTTCTATCAATACGGTGCTTTGCATTATCTGGGCAGCTCTCTGCCTTTTTAGTGAACTTTCAATACATGAAAGAGCCAACTCTCAATGCTAAATTCAGTATGCACAGAAGATGGGAACAACAATGGCACATCGTGAATCTACAAAATTCACTACCGCACCACCATAGAATTGAGAATCCACTAATCGACTACAAAGTCTAACTTGATCCAAAAAAAAACTGAGAATTCCTAGAAGTATTAACATGAAGAGGTCTTGAAAAAAAATCAGTAGCTAATGTTGAAACAGAAAATAAAATCACAAGAACTTATTGCCGGTGACAGAAATTTCCATTTTATGTATGCTACAGCATAAAAATTGGAACACTCCTGGAAATGAAAACACTTACTTCCATTTTACTCTCTAATGGTGGACAGAATACAAATTAAAAGTCAAAGTTATCAAAATGATAACTAACACACTTCATCATGCACCACCATGATCAGATTCGAACTAAACACAATCAAAATGACCCAAAACAAATACACAGAATTAAATTAAACCAATTAATCTCACAACTCAAATAAACCCTACTTGTTCTATTACATCACATGTTAATAAACAATCACACTAAACTCAGAACAAAGATCCACATCGTTGGTGAAAAAATCAACAATGAACTCAAAATAATACATCTATCCAAATCATGAAATCCAAGAATAAGCATATAAACTCTATTACACTTCACATTTTGAAACTAATTCCACACCAAGAAGTAGCAAAAATTGAATAACATAAAAAAAAAAGAAAAAAAATCAACCAATCTGAAGATTAGTAGCTACTACAAATGGAGTCTAATTGAAGAAATAACATCACGCTTACCTTCAAAAGGCTTCGATCTATAGAGGAAACGAGTTTTTGCTCCACGGATTAAAACAATTTTTTTTAGGGTTTTTGTTGTAATTGAAACAGTGAGAAGAAGAAAGCTTAGATTTCCCCCGAATTTCTGAAACACAAATTTCTAGGGTTTCAGCTGGATTTCGATTCCATTTTTAAGAAGAAGAAAGGTTAGAAAATTAGAATTCTTCTCTTCCTGAATTGAGAAGAATGCTTCTGCTTCTGAAAGAGAAAGAGAGAGGCAAGGCGATAAAACTTAAAGTTTTCTCGTCAAATGAATAATATATTACACGTGTAATTTTAGTCCATTTTGCGGGTTCCCTCTTTATACCTATAGCAGCACCCATATGGCTAAATGAATAATAAATTAAAATATCTCATTTTTATTTGTCAATAATTATAGTTTTAGCAGCACCTATGTGGCTATAAGGGTTTTCTTAATTATAATAAAAAATGATTTATACCTATTGTCGCATCGATGTGGCGAAAACTCGATCTGTAGCCGCACCAGTTGATCAGGTGTCGCAAGAAAGTCATATTATGCGTCACCATTTCCCTGCTGCGGCAAAACATAACCCCTTTATGCCTCACCAACTAGGTACTGACGCGAGAAACTACTTAAAGCGACATGTATTAATAAGGTGTGGCAATATAGTGTCGCGATATCTCAGCTTTCTTGTAGTCAGTTGCAGGCACTGCGAAAGGAATAACTTGCTTTGTAGGGGTATTCAACTGTGATGGGATTTTAGAAAGCTTCATCTTGTTATTAGTTGCCAGTAATCTGAATCGAATTATCCCTGTGGTTTTATCCTAGTGCCGATGATATAAGTCCGTGCCGGTCATTTGATTAAGCTAACGGCTATAGCTTATATTGGTGCATGAATTTTTTTTCTTTCTTTCACGATGATGGTCCTTAAGTGCATCCTATCCCTAGTATGGTGTCACCATTTTCTATCCATCAGCATCATCTTTATGCTATAGCTTATCAACAATCTCTGGGTGTATTGCTCTAGCGAAGCCTAGTGGTGGGATCTCAATGCCTTAGCTGGTGCTGGCCCAGCACCCCAAAACTAGCCAAATATATACGGGCTACCAAGTTCTTGGCATGAATGATGCCACCAGTGGGTGGGCCAGATGATTTGCAGAAATTTTACAGTTTTTTGGTTAAATAGGCCCTGGATTTGAATTCTTGGGTATAAAAGACGAGCAAAATATGAGTATTATTCTACTATCCTAAAACCTAGAAATACTGTTTAAATATGCTAAGATGGACATATCACCCAATTATTACAACTTTTTTAGGACAGATGATTAGAAAATCCTTTCTTCTTGTTTATTCTCAATATCCCCGAACCTCTATTGATAAGACTGCTATTGAGTTTTCTCCTCCACCATCTTCGGTTAAACATAAATTGATCAAGATCGTGTCTCAACATGATTTTTACAATATTTTTTTATCCACGGAGTTTTGTTTTCTAGGTCTCTCTCCCAATCTAGAATTGAATCTTCAATCAACAGATTTCAGGTTTGTCTTCTAAACCTGGTTTTCAATTTCTTGCAATGGGTTTGTTTTTACTCTGGACTTTACCCTGTTTAGGATTTCTCTATCTAATCTGTTAAGGGCGTTTTCATATTAAAATCATTAGATCTATTTGTTCGGTGGTGAACTTAGATGGCTGAGATTGAATCTCATGAAGGAGGGTAGCCGTTGATTATGGTTACCTTGTGTTGGCGCCTGATAATGGCGCGGTGGCGCTTTGGTATACGCCAGTGGCAATGTGGCATGGCTGGCATGGCTCGTGCATGCCAGTGGAACGGTGCAAGTGGCGCCTGACGTAGCCCTGGCCACTAGATTTAGGCAGCTGGTCGCCTGAAACTTGCCACAAGTTTGACAGTTCAGTGGCGAACTTGGATGGCTGAGATTGGATCTCATAAGGAAGGATAGCCATTAATTATGGCCGCATATTGTTGTATAGCGAAGTGGCGCCATTGGCATAGTGGCGCCTGGTGGAGTCATGGCATAACGACATGCTAGTGGCATGTCAGTGGCGCGGCTGTGGCATGCGGCATGCCAGTGGCGTGGCCGTGGAATAGCGGCATTGCCAGTGGCGTGGCTTTGGCATACGTCATGTCAGTGGCGTGGCTGGCGTTGTAGCATGACCAAAGCCAAGGTTTGGCGCCGGGGCCAAGGTTAGGGTTTGGCCACATGGCCAATGCTAGGGTTTGGTAGCATGGCCGATGCTAGGGTTTGACGCCGTGGTGTTGAACCCACATGTGGCGTGGCAACATTGGCCTTGTTGCCACATCAATCCCAACGCTCTAGGAAACGTTGTTTGGCTTTGGTTGGGTAGTAACTTTGCCCAAATTAGGGTTTGGCATATCGAAGCCCTAATTAGTGCGTGTGGCATGCGGCCGCAACATGGCGATACTTTTGTGCAAATGGCGCCATAGTTATGCCAAAGGAATTATGGCAAGGGCATAGTGTGGAAACGGCCACAAGAGTAGGGATTGACGTGGGTGGACGCGTTCTGTTGGTGTTGGCTTGGCGCGGACTGTTGGACGACTGTGGAGCAGAAAGGTGGCGCTGGCTATGGAGCGGAGAAGATGGCGTTGTTGGCCTGCTATGAAGCGGAGAAGATGACGATGTTGGCTTGCTATGAAGCGGAGAAGATGGCGCTGGATGTGGAGCGGACTGTTGGCGCTGGCTAGGTCAATGGCGCTGATGTCTAGCTGTGGAGCGGGAAGATGACGCTTCTTTGAACGGCTAAGATGGTGCCGCTTTGGCTGGTGAAGATGGTGCTGCTTTGAACGGCTAAGATGGCGCTGCTTTGGGCTGGCGGAAACTGGCTTCAGTCCGTAGAATGGTGTAAACTGGCTTCAGTCCGTGGAATGGTGGAAACTGGCTTTAGTCCATAGAATGGTAGAAACTGGCTTCAGTCCGTAGAATGGTGGATACTGGATTCATTCCGTGGAATGGTGAAAATTGGCTTCATTCCGTGGAATGGTGGAAATGGCGTTGCAACTTTGGCCACATAACACTTGATGATGGCGCTGCAACTTTGGCCACAGACTATTGATGCTGGCGCTCGGGACGTTGGCGCTGGCTTGACCACGGAGTGTTGGAGCCACGGAGCGTAGATATTAGCACACGTCTTGTTTGGCTATGAAGCATGAGTGTGGTGCGCCCAGTCATCTATTTTCGTTCATGGAGCAATGGGGAATCCTTCTTCTATTCAAACCTTAGAACTTTGTTCGTATGAAAAGGGGTATCGACCCTCTTATGTTTTTTGTTGCTCGTCCGGCTCTGTGCTTTCGTCTGCAGCGTCTGGCTCCTCTTCGTCGTTTGTTAGCGGTGGTAGAGCGAGCATTAATGGCAACAAAACAATCTCCAATAGTTATAATCAGCAGCAAGGCGAGCCAGGAGAACTCAAGGTAGTTGCTCTCGCATGTAGCCACCCAACAATACCATCGATCTTCTCCAGAATGTGTACTAAGGTTCTAGCTCCATAATAATGAGTATCTAACCTCTCCAATGGATTTTAAAATTTACCAAACTCCATTACACTCTTGGGATGGATGGATGAAATATATGCTCAGCAATGATCATGTCAGGGCTAATCTTGGAGATTGTGGTTGCGTTGTTGGTCAAAATCTTCTGGAACCATTGGACGCGAAATAGATGAGTTGAGAGGCTCTCCTTTGTCGATGTGCTTCTACCAGGAATTCATTCCAAGCAACATCCTTTGAACCATCTTCTGAATCTTGGATTATTGTATGGAATGGGATGCGGTGTGCAGTCCCCAGTTATACTTCTGTTAGATCCGATGGCGTGGATGGATATGTGAACGTATCTATGTGGCGTGATTTTGGGGTTTTTGATGCACGTGTACGGCTTCATGTTGAGAAATTATTGCGTCTCGTAAAACTTCAACAGTGACGATGTTGAAATCGGAAATAACCTGGTTGAGGGCAGTGAAGGCATCCCATTATGGTATTCCCCATGTGTAATTATCCTGAGCCTATTTTCTCGTGGAAAATGTGCTTCTGCTGCATTCACTGGTAAGGTGGTGACTGCGTTTAAGCTTCTAAACATGAAGGAGGCTTCAGTCCCCAATTGTAGCCTAATTTAATTGCGTCACCTTGAATACACGCCTATGGGATTTGATATCTTATCATACTCCCATGGATGTGATGCCGGGATGCTTGGAATATCACATGGACGAAACATTCTGGATAATGAAGAGGTAGAAGCGAGAGAGTTATGTCGTTAATTGTGACTCTCTCTGTATCTTCAAGAAAAATGTTTCAGCCGCGTCCATGGAGTTATCTCATGAATGCTTGATTGTTGTCGGGGATGGACCGTGATGAGCAGTCCCCAGTCACACTTCTCTTTGGTTACTGAAGTTGCTTTCTCTGAGTAGGTTTGGGATCCGCCAAGGCCTCGTAAAGTGTTGCAGGCGCCTTCTAGACAGAGAGGTGATGATATTCTTACGTTACACCTTTGAAGGGTGGATGACCTTGTCGTGGCCATGACTTTTTGGTTGACCGTGTCTTCTAAGGTTTGACAGTGAAGGGATCCCGTGTAGAGCCTCAGTCCCAAGTGTGGTTTACATGTTTCCATCTTGTATGGTCGGTGAGTTGACCATGATAAATATATCATCTTGCATCCCTACTGGCGACTCTATTACTTCTTCCACGTGAAACTAAAATATGGAGAAGTATGGATTACCTTTGTAGTGGTTGTTGCTATGGTAAAGCTCTGGCTGGTATCGACAAACGAGAAGCAACAGTTCTTGGAAGCAGATGTGATCAGAAGGGACTACATCGTCATGGGAACCAAAATAGGTTGGATGGAATTGCATGGGAACCAAAATAGGTTAGACCGTAAATAATGCACTGCAGGGGAGTACTTTTGATTCGAGAGATCAATCTGTACAATCCTTGCCTAAACCAAGAAATGGTCGTTCCAGGCTTGCTTCGGTCACAAAGTGAAGGAGAAGGGTTGGTCTTAGAGAGGGAAGCGAAGAGAGTATCGAGACCAGAATCATTGATTCTAAAGGTGTGGTTGTTTATGACTTGTATCTGAAGGTAGAAATGGATAGCAGAATGGAAAGCTACCATGTGATTTCTAGATATTGTGTTGTTGCCCACCAAAACTTGTTGTTTGGTGAAAATAGGTGAAGCCTATTTATACAAGTCATATTGAAACGTACCCTGGTCTCGTAGGAAGTGGAAACGATTGAGTGGTGGAAGAAAAGGGTAACGTGTAACCGTCACACGTTATGCTTCCATGATGAAGGAAATGAATTCGTGTAACCGTCAGACATTATGCTTCCATGATGAAGGAAATAAATTTTTTTACACCGTTACTTTTCACCACCACTAATTGTCCCGCTTCATGACAATTTCTTGTAACGGGCGCATTGCACGCCGCACGCTGTAAACCGTCAGACCAATACCCTGATGAACATCCCCCAGTTTGTGACACGTTTGATGTCTCGAGTGTGTTTTGTGGAAAACATGCAGCACTTCGGTACATGTGTCAAGTCTAAGTCAAGGGACTTATCGCAGGAAAATAACATGTAATGCTATTAGGCTCGTTTTGGCTGGTTGCCTAAAACTTGCCACAGGTTTGTCAGTTTGGTGGCGAACTTCGATGGCTGAGATCGCATCTCATGAAGGAGGGTAGCCGTTGATTATGGTTACCTTGTGTTGGCGCCTGATAATGGCGCGGTGGCGTTTTGGTATACGCCAGTGGAAATGTGGCATGGCTGGTGCATGCCAGTGGCACGGTGCAAGTGTTGCCTGACGTAGCCATGGCCACTAGATTTAGGCAGCTGGTCGCCTGAAACTTGCCACAAGTCTGTCAGGTCGGTGGCAAACTTGGATGGCTGAGATTGAATCTCATGAAGGAGGGTAGCCGTTGATTATGGTTACCTTGTGTTGGCGCCTGATAATGGCGCGGTGGCGTTTTGGTATACGCCAGTGGCAATGTGGCATGGCTGGTGCATGCCAGTGGCACGGTGCAAGTGTTGCCTGACGTAGCCATGGCCACTAGATTTAGGCAGCTGGTCGCCTGAAACTTGCCACAAGTCTGTCAGGTCGGTGGCAAACTTGGATTGCTGAGATTGAATCTCATGAAGGAGGGTAGCCGTTGATTATGGTTACCTTGTGTTGGCGCCTGATAATGGAGCGGTGGCGTTTTGGTATACGCCAGTGGCAATGTGGCATGGCTGGCATGGCTCGTGCATGCCAGTGGCACGGTGCAATTGTCTCCTGGCATAGCCATGGCCATTAGATTTAGGCAGCTGGTCACCTGAAACTTGTCACAAGTCTGCCAGTTCGGTGGCAAACTTGGATGGCTGAGACTGCATCTCATGAGCAAGGATGTCCATTGATTATGGCTGCATATTGTTGTATAGCGAAGTGGCGCCATTGGCATAGTGGCGCCTGGTGGAGTCATGGCATAGCGGCATGCCAATGGCGTGGTCGTGGCATAGCGGCATGCCAATGGCGTAGACGTGGCATAGCGTCATGCTAGTAGCCGTGGCATAGCGGCGTGCCGATGACGTTGTAGCATGGCCAAAACCAAGGTTTGGCGTCGTGGCCAAGGTTAGGGTTTGGCGACATGGCCAATACTAGGGTTTGGGGTCGTGGTGTTGAACCCACATGCCACATCAATCCCAATGCTCAGTGAAACATTATTTGGCTTTGGTTGGCGTAGAAACTTTGCCCAAATTAGGGTTTAGCATGTCGAAACCCTAATTGGTGCGTGTGGCATGTGATAAACACATTTTTGTGTCTAATTTGTCCTCAATGTTCTGTATTGTTGGTACTCGATTTCGTACTTATTATGGTATTTTATGTGTTTGTAGGTATTTCTGGGAAATAAACATTTTTGGAAAATTCGGCTCGAAAAGTTGCTCGGGGCACCCCCGGAAAAGTACTAAAGGCACCCGCATTTTGGATAAGGGCCACCCCAGGGCACTCCTGCTGTTAAAGCCCCCTACTCTGGATAGGGGGCACCCCTTTCTTCTTCATTTGAAAATCATTTTTCGGCGGGAAATATTTCATCACCACTGCACGAGATTTTGGGAAAGATTTCTGGGAGATTTTTGGATATTATACTGTGATTATGTTGTCACTTAATCAATAGGTCGCAGGACGTGTTTTTGGAAGGAAAACAAGGAATAAAATCTGCCCATGAATGGTTGTTGCGTTAAACAGGGTAACAAATATTCTCGGATTACGCTTGAGTTATAAGAGCATATTACGTGGGATTTAAGAAGATATATTCTCTTAAAATTTGTTTCTATCCAATCCAGAGAGAGTTTGAAAAGTTTCGGACAACTCAGACGTGTATAATAGAGGAAAGGAGAATAAAATCTCCTAAACTTTAATACGATATTTTCTGCTATTTACTCGAGAGATTGATGGTCCTCTAGTGTATTTATAGCTGAGTTTGGAGTCAGATAAGGGGATGGAGCGTTAGGGGGAAGAACAGAATGGAGAGAAATCAAGTTTGAGAAACCTGCTGCTGCTGCTGCCATTGATGAACACGAAGACCATAAGACGCCTGTAGACAATCGTTCATGCTACAGTGACACATTAGTTGTATCGTTCTTTGTAACAGTTAGTTTGTAACAGGCATAATTGTTACAAACCCGGCTTTTCATCATTTCTCCCCTTTTCATCATTTGTAAACCATTTTTGAGCATAAATAAATTCTTTGAGAGGGTTTTCAGCATGATGAGCTAGACCCCATCGCTGGGACGACGGACGAAGTTGAATTTCATCATGTGGTAAATTTAATTAATTCCTTATTTACTTTTTGCACCGATTATAAATGATTTATGATTTCTATTAATCAATTGTTATCTTGTTTGATAGTGTATGCTTAGTCTTAGGTGCTTTTGATACACTATGCTTGTAATTTACAATTGATGTTTTACGAAATCTATTTTGGCAAAGAATAAAGTTAATATTTCTTGTGTTTGGAGCTATAATTGCCTAGGATTAATTTCTGAACCACTTGAATATGAAAAAAAATGAAATCCTGAGTCCCAGTGAATTCTTCATCCCATGACATATTTTGTATATAATTTCTTATTTTTATATTTAAGCCTAGAATCAATCTCAACTAAGTCCGAGTGAACGAGAACTCTATTTGCCACTATCAAAAATACGATCATTTTGGCGCCGCCGATGCGGATTTGTTTATAGGTTTTATTTTATTTGTTCTTTTTTACGCTTTTTGATGTTTTTGTTTGCTTTCAGATTTCGAGCTAAGCTAAAAGAAAAAGAGAAAGTGCTGAAAAGAAAGGAAAAGCCCAAAAAGGAAAGAAAAGAGAAATCCAAAAGGAGTGAAGAAGAAGATTTTGTAAATAATTTTATTTTTATTTTTTTAGAAACTGTAATTAAGGTTTTTACTTTTGTAATATTTTATTTTTGGACATTTCTTTTCTTTTCTTTTGGACATTGAACGTTGGACTTTATTTTTAAAACCCTAAGGAAGGGTTATTTTAAATATAAACTGCACAGGGAAGGACGGCGATTACGATATCGCCTCGGCCCCTCGGGTTCGTACACTGACGTTGGAGTCGGTGGCCCGATTCGACTTCAACGGTTCATCCCCCGTTTGGAACGAGAGGTATGAATTCTAAACACCCGCGAATCCCCTGTCAGCGGGTTTACTGGATGATTTTGTATGCATATATGTTGAGGACTTGAAATCGGATTTAATTTTCTAGTAAAGGGAAAGGTCTGGCCAAATCAAGATAAGAACTCGTATTTCATCACCGTTTCCTTCTTGCCCGCCTTAGGAACACGTAACCTACGCGAACCTAAGCCTTAAAATTTGGACTAGAACGAGACCGATAGGGTAACGAGCTTATTAGGAAAGTCATCCGAAAAATACTGGTTACTCTTTTGAGCATACTTTGAAGTTCATGATGGTTACTGTGAGTTGAATACGCCGCCTTGAAATTCCGGTGAGACCTTGCGTATCAAAGCTCTACTGAGCTTCCCTCGTCTCTATTCAACTTACTTTAACTCGGGTTGATTCCAGAGAGGTTTTCTCAGATTGTAAAGAATTCCATTTCGAAAGAATAAAAGCTGGTCTAGAAACAATCTAAGGGAGCCATCATGCTTTTTGTTTGATAGATAAAATAGGCTTGTTGTGGTCGAGTCAGCCTTCTTTGTGTTTGTTTAGAATTCCCTTGCAGTTAGGATGTCGAACTGGTATAGCCAATACAATAATTATCCAACTGAACAACATGGACATTACTCTTTTTATGATCATAGTGTGAATAGTGGTTGGGCACGCCAACCTTTTCAAGGTTTTGGGTCATACCATGGTGAGCCCAATTACTATCCACACACGCATTGGTCATACGAGCAAGAAGATTATAATACTAGTTCTTCGTCTTTAGAGGATACAATCAAACTATTGAAAAGTAGTCATTTTTATGATCCTTCAGTTCCTATTCCTTCTCTAGAAGAGTCTCTCAGGAATTTAGCTGAGTCATCACGTAAGTTAGCTGAATCGACATACAAATTAGATGAGGTGAACAATGTAGTTATGGACGAAAGAACTGCAGCAACGACTGAATCTTCTTTGGAAGATATCCTCAATAGGTTAAGTGAAAACTTAGATCCAACACTTAGGGAGCTTTCTTTAAAAGAGACCCTTGAGATGATAGTTGAGTCGACACGTAGACTTGAGTTAGATACGAACGAAAGTATTACTCGAAATGACTTGAATTTCCAATATAGTATATCCAATAATACTCTTGAAAATGAGGATAGTTATTTGCATAATCAAGATATCGAGGTTAGAATTTGTGACACTCCTTGTATAGATGAGGTTCAGCCATTTCCATGTTATGATAATGATGAGTATGATGTGGATAATGTTGATGAAGAATATGAAGTATTTAAGCATGGTGATCAGGAATTTGTTACTCCTATTGAGCTTGATAATGATAATGATATTTCTGGTTCAAATCCCGATAATTTTAAATATTATCCACCTATTCAAAAGGACGGGGATTTGACTAGAGATAATACCGTTTTAGACGAAGTTGTATTTCCTTTTGATTACGAAGCCAATGATGGTTTAGAGGAACTAGTTTATCCCGAGAATATTGTTTTCGAGTCTAGAAATTTAGAAACTCTACTCTTAGAAGAAAATGAACTCATAGAGATGAGTGAGGATGAACCTGACTTAGAAGAATCAATTGACCATTTTCAGGAATCTGATGACCTAGAAATTAGGGAAGTTGTGACTAGTCTTTATAGAGACACTGAAAACTCTAAGTTTGGGGGTGATCATCATTCTCCATGTGGTTTAACTCTTAGAAAGGTTCCTCACTTGGGACTTGACATATGTACCTCAACCATTTTACAAGATTATCTTCATACGCGTTTTCCCGAACCTAATAATATCCAGGAAGAAGTTCAGTTGTTAGAAACCCATCCTCTGGTTGATGTGGTTTACCCTGGATATGATACTAGTTTGATTTTGTTTTCCCACCAAAAACTTTTATTCCAATTGTGGGAACGTTTGAATTTGAAATGTGTCAGTTATTGAGTTTTGAGACTAAACCTAATTACTTTAGGAGATTAGGGTCGACATATTTGTTTAAGGAACACCACCACTCTCATTGTGGTTAGATGTGTGAATCAAATCTGATTGACTTAGAGGATCCCCAGTTATTCAGGTTATTATTATGTGCTTCTAAGTTTGTATTTGAGTTTTTCCAGACTCTAGAACCTGAACATTTCGGATCTAACTTATGAGGAAATGCAACCCATGGAAATATTTTATCTAGACCCTGTTATAGAACCTGAACCTGAACCACAGCTAGATGTAGTTGTCTTAAACATGAAACTAGACAAGGTTGTGCTTTATTTGTTAATTTTCTTGGTATGTTGCAGATTCCTTTTACTTGTGATAGCTCTATTTGATTTTGGTGATCCGCAGATATTCCGTCTATTACTTTATGATTTTATGAGGTGATTAATTCCTTCCGATGTCTGGATGAAGTCTTTAAACTTAGCACTTCTTGGGAGGTAACCCAATCTCATGCAACACAGTAATATCTTTCCATAACTCTTTTGCTTCGAGTGGTAACAGTTTCTCATTGTTCATGCTTTTAATTTTATCTTTAGAACATTGAGGACAATGTTAGATTTAATTTTGAGGGTATGGGAGAAACTTTTTAGTTGCAATAAATAAACTCCAAAGCCTAGAAATTTATGCTTATTAAGGTTGGCACTAACCAATCTAAGTGGATGGGAACATCTTGGTTGTAGGAGTTGAGGAACCAATCTGATTAGATGGAAACATCTAAAGAGTCTATTCATAAAAGCACAGAGCTCAGGTGTTAGAATTAAAAAAAAAACATGGTAGTTTCGCCATATCTCGTTGAATCCTAATCCTTATGTTTTTGTTTTTTTTAAGTGACTTGGTGGGGCACACGATTCAAGTTGTTACCTTTTCTAGGGTGAATTAGGGTGATTGAGATACCAAAAAAAAAAAAAAAAAAATTTGAGACCAGACCATCATACCAGCCGGAATAAATTTAATAAAGTTGACCACTGGTGCCCTTGTATATGCCAGTTGTGTTGATATTAGTCAGACCGATATCTCAGTCCATTAGGATAGGTTCATCTTGGCAGAGGCCTTCAGACAGATATGGGAAACACCCTTCACTTTAAACCATCTACTTTTCTATTTATCCATCTTCTTAATCTTTCCATGTGATTGGTTGACTCCGGGTATGATGTCTAGAAACTATCTGAGTAGAGCTCTGTCACTTATATATGAATTATAGTATGCTGAGTGAAAACTCGTGTACAACAATTTGAATTTCGCATCAGGGTACTTCCTCCTATAGTCAATGTTTATATGCCAACCAAGGAGATTCTTTAGTGCCTTCCAAGGTTCTGCATAGATAGCTAGGGTCTGGAGTAAAGATTTTATGGTTACACCTCTGGTAAACCCTCCCGAGATTAACTCGGTCGCTAGGGCCACCTAGCGAGTTAGGATTTTATTTCTAGATTAGTTTTGCTTGAGTACTAGCAAATAATAAGTTTGGGGGTATTTGATAGACACATTTTTGTGTCTAATTTTTCTTCAATGTTCTGTATTGTTGGTACTCGATTTCGTACTTATTATGGTATTTTATGTGTTTGTAGGTATTTTTGGGAAATAAACATTTTTGGAAAATTCGGCTCGAAAAGTTGCTCGGGGCACCCCCGGAAAAGTACTAAAGACACCCTCATTTTGGATAAGGGCCACCCCAGGGCACCCATGCTGTTAAAGCGCCCCTACTCTGGATAGGGGGCACCCGCTTCTTCTTCATTTGAAAATCATTTTTCTGCGGGAAATATTTCATCACCACTGCACGAGATTTTGGGAAAGATTTCCTGGATATTATGCTGCGATTATGTTGTCACTTAATCAATAGGTCGCAGGACGTGTTTTTGGAAGGAACACAAGGAATAAAATCCTCCCATGAATGGTTGTTGCGTTAAACAGGGTAACAAATATTCTCGGATTACGCTTGAGTTATAAGAGCATATTACGTGGGATTTAAGAGGATATATTCTCTGAAAATTTGTTTCTATCCAATCCAGAGAGAGATTGAAAAGTTTCGGACAACTCAGACGTGTATAATAGAGGAAAAGAGAATAAAATCTCCTAAACTTTAATACGATATTTTCTGGTATTTACTCGAGAGGTTGATGGTCCTGTGGTGTATTTATAGATGAGTTTGGAGTCAGATAAAGGGATGGAGCGTTAGGGGGAAGAACAGAATGGAGAGAAATCAAGTTTGAGAAACTTGTTGCTGCTGCTGCCATTGATGAACACGAAGAACATAAGACGCCTGTAGACAGTCGTTCATGATACAGTGACAGTGACACATTAGTTGTATCGTTTTTGTAACAATAAGTTTGTAACATGCATAATTGTTACAAACCCGGGTTTTCATCATTTCTCCCCTTTTCATCATTTGTAAACCATTTTTGAGCATAAATAAATTCTTTGAGAGGGTTTTCAACATGATGAGCTAGACCCCATCGCTGGGACGAAGGACGAAGCTGAATTTCATCATGTGGTAAATTTAATTAATTCCTTATTTACTTTTTGCACCAATTATAAATGATTTATGATTTCTATTAATCAATTGTTATCTTGTTTGATAGTGTATGCTTAGTCTTAGGTGCTTTTGATACACTATGCTTGTAATTTACAATTGATGTTTTACGAAATCTATTTTGGCAAAGAATAGAGTTAATATTTCTTGTGTTTGGAGCTATAATTGCCTAGGATTAGTTTCTAAACCACTTGAATATGAAAAACAATGAAATCCTGAGTCCCAGTGAATTCTTCATCCCGTGACATATTTTGTATATAATTTCTTATTTTTATATTTAAGCCTATAATCAATCTCAACTAAGTTCGAGTAAACGACAACTCTATTTACTACTATCAAAAATATGATTAGCATGCGGCCGCGGCATGGCGATAATTTTTAGCAAATGGCGCCATAGCTATGCCAAAGGAGTTATGGAAAGGCCATAGTATGGAAACGGCCACAGAAGTAGGGATTGCCGTGGGTGGCTATTATATGGCGCCAACCCTAGGGCTTCCTGGGTCCCACATGGCTCCTGGCATGTTGTGGAGTCGAAGTGGCATAATTTGTGCCACGACTGGAAATTAGGGCTTTGGTTAATGCATAAGCGTGCTTTTGACCAGAAAACCCTAATCTTAAGCTTTTCATGGCGTTGGCCACGAACAAGAGGTAGGTTAGCACATAGGGTGCTATTTATGGAAGGTTGCCACGAAGTGGCATGTTACCGCGGCAGAGTGGCGTGTTGGCATGTTACCGCGGTAGAGTGGCATGTTGGCATGCCAATTAATATGTTGTTGTGGCAGGGGGTGTTTGGCTTGCAAGCTAGTATGGTGGTGCGGAAGGGTGCGTTTGGCCTTTAATGTATGGTGGAAAATTTAGAGCGGCTTGATTGGCTAAGAAAAGGGGGCCAGCCAAACATAAGGCGCAGCTATACTTCTGGTGAGAGTGTGGCGGCTTTAGAGCGACCTGATTGGTCGATTAAAAGAGGGCTGGCCAATCATGGGTGTGGCTACACTTCTGGAGAGAGTGTGGCGGCTTTATAGCGACCTGATTGGTCGATTAAAAGAGGGCCGACCAAGCATGGGCGTGGCTACACTTCTGGCGAGAGTGTGGCTGCTTTAGAGCGACCTGATTGGTCGATGGGAAGTGGGACCGGCAAGTATGGGCTCAGCGACAATTCATGTGCGCGTGGCGAGTTTAAAGCGACCTGATTGGTCGAGGGAAATAGGGCCGATTTAGGATGGGGCATGGCCGATGGCAAGTGGCGCCAGCTGGACTAAGGCATGGCAACGCCTCCCCTTGCTGCTGCGGCTCCCTGTTTTTTCTGATTCTGGGCAGGGTTTTGTACCTACTAATCCATGGTGGATTAATTTCCTAGTTTGCATAGGCTTACTAAGCAAGGTCTGGTACACTGCGCGAGGCGCGAAACCCTAACTTCTGCAAGTTAGTCAGGGCAACTGATTGAATTCTATGTGTTGACACAGAGTTCTTTTAAGTTCATTGCTAGAGACCAGCATACTTTTCTGATTGAATACCTTATGCAAAGACCTTATCCTTGATATTTGGAAATTCGTGCTACTCTGCTGCGAGTGAACACAAATCGTCATGCCATATCAACATTAAGGGTTCAGCCGGGGAACATAATATAGAAGGCATTTAAAGGAACTTATATAGGCAAGGCACCGAAATTTACAGAACATCTGGGATGGTTGCTACATTCGCCAGTCTGGATAAATTTCATGTAGATATATTGAACGGCTCAATAGATATGCCAGCGGAGAGGTTAACACTCACGACTTTGTTTCCTTACAGAGTGACGTCACATCAGATGCAAGGTTTTACGATTTTAATCCTAAGATAAAAACCACCATTAAGTCCCCTGCTTAGCACGTAACAGTGGCATTGTTGCGGGGTAAGCATGAGATGGTGAAAAGAAAAGAGTAAAATCGAAATGGAAAGACGTGAAGAGATTGCCGAGGAAATTCAACTAACCTTTAGCTGAAGGCATGAGGAATCCGTGATCCCTGTGTTGGCGGCTATGCGTAATTCTGACTTGGCCTTGGGGTGTTGGCATCAACGTTGCAACTTTGGCTACTGATCGGCAGAGGTGGCAGTGCGACTTGGTCCGCGGAGCGGGTGCTAGCCGGCTATGGAAAGGTGGCTGGCGCTGCTTTGGTTGGCTGACTGATGGCGCGGGTATGGCCGCGTTCTGTTGGCGCTGGCTTGGCACGGACTGTTAGCGCTGACTAGGTCAATGGCGATGTTGGCTAGCTGTGGGACGGGAAGATGGCGCTGCTTTGAACGGCTAAGATGGTGCCGCTTTTGCTGGTGAAGATGGTGCTGCTTTTGACAACTAAGATGGCGCTGCTTTGGGCTGGCGGAAACCGGCTTCAGTCCGTAGAATGGTGGAAACTGGCTTCAGTCTGTGGAATGGTGGAAACTGGCTTCAGTCCATAGAATGGTGGAAACTTTCTTCAGTCCGTAAAATAGCGGATACTGGCTTTATTCCGTGGAATGGTGGAAATTGGCTTCATTCCGTGGAATGGTGGATATGGCGTTGCAACTTTGTCCACATAACACTTGATGATGGCGCTGCAACTTTGGCCACAGACTATTGATGCTGGCACTCGGAGCGTTGGCGCTGGATTGACCACAAAGTGCTGGAGACACGAAGCGTAGATATTAGCACACGTCTTGTTTGGCTATGGAGCATGAGTGTGGTGCGCCCAGTCATCTATTCTCGTTCATGGAGAAAGAGGGAATCCTTCTTCTATTCAAACCCTAGAAACTCTGTTCGTATGAAAAGAGGTATCGACCCTCTTCTGTTTTTTATTGCTCGTCCGGCTCTGTGCTTTCGTCTGCAGCGTCTGGCTCCTCTTTGTCGTTTGTTAGCGGTGGTAGAGCGAGCATTAACGACAACAAAACAATCTTCAATAGTTATAATCAGCAGCAAGGCGATCCAGGAGAACTCAAGGTAGTTTCTCTCGCATGTAACCACCCAAAAGTACCATCAATCTTCTCCAGAATATGTACTAAGGTTCTAGATCAAGAATAATGAGTATCTAACTTCTCCAATGGATTTTAAAATTTACCAAACTTCATTACACTCTTGGGATTGATGGATGAAATATATGCTCAACAATGATCATATCAGGGATAATCTTGGAGATTGTGGTTGCGTTGTTGGTCAAAATCTTCTGGAACCATTGGGCGTGAAATAGATGAGTTTAGAGGCGCTCCGTCGCCGATGTGCTTCTACCAGGAATTCATTCCAAGCAACATCCTTTGAACCATCTTCTGAATATTGGATTATTTTATGGAATGGGATGCGGTGAGCAGTCCCCAGTTATACTTCTGTTAGATCTGATGGCGTGGCTGGATATGTGAATGTATCTCTGTGGCATGCTTTTGAATGTATCTTCATGTTGAGAAATTCTTGCGGATCGTAAAACTTCGACAGTGACGATGTTGAAATCGGAAATAACCTGGTTGAGGGCAGTGAAGGCATCCCATTCTGGTATTCGCCATGTGGAAGATGTGCTTCCGCTGCATTCACTAGTAAGGTGGTGACTGCGTTTAAACTTCTAAACATGAAGGAGGCTTCAATACCAAATTGTAGCCTAATTTAATTGTGTCGCCTTGAATCCACGCCTATGGGATTTGATAATCTTATCATACTCCCCTGGATGTGATGCTGGGATGCTTGGAATATCACATGGACGAAACACTCTGGATAATGAAGAGGTAGAAGTGAGAGAGTTATGTCGTTAATTGTGACTCCCTCTGTATCTTCAAGAAATTTTTTCAGCCGCGTCCCTGGGGTTATCTCATGAATGCTTGATTATTGTCGGGGATGGACCGTGATGAGAAGTCCCCAGTCGCACTTCTCTTTGGCTACTGAAGTTTCTTTCTCTGAGTAGGTTTGGGATCCGCCGCGGCCTCGTAAAGTGTTGCAGGAGCCTTCTAGACAGGAAAGTGATGATATTCTTACGTTACACCTTTGAAGGGTGGATGACCTTGTCATGGTCATGAATTTTTGGTTGACCGTGTCTTCTGAGCTTTGACAGTCAAGGGATCCTGTGTAGAGCCTCAATCCCAAGTGTGGTTTACATGTTTCCATCTTGTATGGTCGGTGAGTTGACCATGATAAAGATATCATCTTGCATCCGTACTGGCGAATCTATTACTTCTTCCACGTGAAACTAAAATATGGAGAAGTATGGATTACCTTTGTAGTGGTTGTTTCTATGGTAAAGCTCTGGCTGGTATCGACAAACGAGAAGCAACAGTTCTTGGAAGCAGATGCGATCAGAAGGGACTACATCGTCATGGGAACCAAAATAGGATTGCTGGAATTTCATGGGCGTCCATGTAAGCAAAGGGATTGGCTGGATGCGTAAGCGAGTAAACATTCCATGACCACGAGGTTTGGCGAGAAAAATATGGCCACAACTACGAACCTTGGTTGGATGTAATCACGATCCTTGAAAGAGAAGAGTGTGGCGGCTACGCCACGATTCTTGGAAGGAAATAGGCGTTGAAGCGGCTTCGGCTCTTGGAGAGGACGTTGAAGTTTATGGAGCAAAACGCTGAAGCTTCGGATCCTAGAGCAGCTTACGGAGAGCACGCTGAAGCGGAGCGGCTGCTGGAACGAACAATGAAACGGAGCGACTTTTGGAGAGAACGTTGAAGTGGTGAATTAAAATAGTTTTTAATAAGGCACTTATTTTATTACTCATTTTTTGTTTTTAATAAAACCCCTAAGCTTCAAAAAATTTTGATTTTGGAAATTAAAATAGTATAAGATGCACCTGAGTGCATAATGTATATTCTGGTAAAAAATAAGTTTTAGTCTTGATACACCTGAATGCATAATGTATATTTTTTGAAATTATTTTTTTTATTATTTTATACTTATTTTTGGTTGATGTATTCTTATTTATTTTTCTTTAAAACTTGTTTTTGGTTGATGTATTAGTGGTGAATGTGATGGTAATTAATAGTCGTGGGTTTGGATTTATTACTCGAGATTATGAACTAGTGATTTTGGTTGTGCATAATATATTGTAGGTGATTACTAAGATAAACCAAGATTTTTCCATGAAATACATAAGATGCACCTGAGTGCATAATGTATATTCTTATAAGAAATAAGTTTTAGCATGGGTGCACCCAAGTGCATAATGCATATTTTTTCGATTCTTATACAAAAAGTGTCTTGGCCAGGTTGTACCTGGGTGCATAATGCATATTTTTTCGATTCTTATACAAAAAGTGTCTTGGCCAGGTTGTACCTGGGTGCATAATGCATATTTTTATACAAAATGCACTTTGGTCAAGTTGCACCTACGTGCATAATGCATATTTTTATAGGAAATAAATTCTGACCAAGTTGCACTTGTGTGCATAATGTATCCTCGGCCTGGCTTACAATAATTTTTTTTTTCCGAATTTCATATCAATAATGGATCTTGTTTCGTGGAGAATTTCGAGCCTTTTCCAAAAATATAAATTTCATTAAAATCCGACTTATATTTGGAAGTTATGACTTTTCTCACGATTAACTTAAAATTATATAGAGAAAATAAATAGGAGAGAGAAAATGATATGGTAAAGAATAAAAGTTGAATTAAATGACATAAATGACTAAATTTTCTTATATTTTTTCCACCCAGACCCATAGTTTGCTTGTCCGCTTGTCCACTGTTCCCATACTTTATACATCCGTGGTCATATCATCCATTTTCCAGAAATTTTACGCAACAGGTATTACTTAAGTAAATGGATATTATCATTTACCTTAATTTGTACTCTAATCTTACGTCAAGGTGCTCATCATATATGTAAATTTGCTTGTGTCAAATGGCAAATGTTAGGACATCACAACCATTACAAAACTCTTTCTCTACACCCAGGCATTAATCACCTCAAATGAAAATGTTAACTTTCTATCAATTCAAATACGCTAATCATAGATGATACGATGTTTCTTTACTTTGTACCAAGAATAACACGATTTTAGTTCAAAAATTATATATCATGTAGCTCTTTATACAGATGCAAGTCATTTTGGTGTAATTTTGTTATTTTCTTGCAGTGAGTTTCCTTTGCAAGTTAGCTTTAGAAGTGTCTCATTATATGCACAAATATTAGGAAATAGCACATGGGTGACCCACCAATGAAAGCCAGTCACACAACTATGGCCTTTGAACTTTGAGAAACTGCATGCTGGTGTTTTAGATTATTGTGGATTTTGAGGACTCTGACAGAGGGAAATCGTGGGTGTACAGGTAAAGGAAAGTTCCCTCCATCTTGCAATGGCCACTTGACGGAAGAAAGTCCCATTCAAGTCCTGGAATATGGTACTAGTATATCCTGAAGTTCTGCATGCAGCAAATAATAACCGATTTCAATCCAATATTTCCTCTCCATACTAGGGAAACTACTCTTTTTTGTGTACACAAAATGTTGGAAAACGATTAGCAAAAAATAAAGTTTTAAAGTTTTAATAACAATTATAATTTATTGTTTTCTTTTGTGAATGAAACTTATTAGTCCCACATTGTGGAGTTTTCAATTTTTAGTAGTTTTAAGAAATAATATAAACCTTTTAGTCCCACATCAGAGAGTTTTTCTTCTTAAGTTGTATTTGTCAATTATATAAACAAATTCACTACTTTTGTAAAATCTATGGGAAAGGGGTTGCTCTATATTTAGAGGGACCATAAGGGAAAAAACATTTTATATTGTTTTCTCAAGTGTTCGATATTTTCCTTTATGCTTTTTTCGGAGTTTCCAAGCTCAAGTTGAGCATCTACTACATATGCTAGTAGAAGGTGTAGTAGGGTGTTTTATCCTGGAGATATCCATCCTGTGAGGGCTATAGCATCACTCTTGAGTGTAGCCGGGCGCTAGTGTCTTAAAGGAAACGTGTTGAACACGTGACTCACTCTGTTTTTCCAAAGTTTTGCCTTGTTGCTGTTGCGGAGATATGAGGAGCTCGTCCGTTTCATCAAATTGATCACTTCCATTATAAAGGAGCTAAGTATCAATAACTTTTGCTTATTTGATTTTTTCTTGTTTTTGATTATTGCACCCAACAATCTTAAGACATTATAATTTGTAATAATCGAAAATGGTTGGTTGGTTTGTGAATCATGGATGTTAATTGTGGAGTGAAAAACAAAAACGATTTTTTGGTCAGCTGTAGAGTTTCGAGTCTATCTCTTAACCTAGAAGGAATTTTGATGAACCCTTTTGACACAACGTAGTAGACATCCTGATAGTTACCCACGTAAAATTTTAGAATTTTTGGAGTTGTAAAAGTATTTGTTTGATATTTTACAAAACAGAGAAACGTTGCTGAAAAATTTTGACGGGCAGAATTTTGTTGTTAACTAAAGTAGTTTTTATGGGGTAACCATGAGTTTTTTGATATGGTGGTTCAAACGAAGTTTATAAATCTAGATATTATCTTCAAAACTCATATTTTATCTGAACTAAGGTTTGTGAGATGTGGTGTATTAGGTGATTGGGAAATTACCGTGTCCGTGGTCAGAGTATAAACGAAGTTGTGACATGAAATTGAAAAGGAACATGGCTACCAGGCGCATGTGGATGAACACAAGTCTTCCAAAGCTGACAAAGGCGAGAACATCAAACACAACTCTAAGTCTCTTCATAAGAAAGGTATGTTTCGTAAAACTGAATCCGGCATTACTTTAATTAAGGGTGATTGTTATGTTTGTAAAATTCCTGGCCATACGGCAGTAAAGTGTAGACAACATAAAACCTTAATAAGTAAAAGTTAATGCTAATTTAGTTGAAACAAATTAGAACGAGTTCATTGACATGATGTCGGAAGTTATTTTAATAACCAATGTGAGAGACTGGTGGGTGGACTCTGGAGCCACTAAGTATGTTTGTTGAAACAGAGACCTGTTCACCTCTTATCAGAGGATAAGGGATGTCGAGAAACTCTATATGAGTAACTCATCTGCGACAGAGGTTGCATAAAAGGGAAAGGTCGAGCATAAGCTCATATCTGTAATATTCTCACACTGAATGAAGTTTTCATGTTCCGAGCATATGAAAGAATCTTGTATCTTGTTCTCTTGAAGATGGTAAAAGATTGAAGATCTTAATTAAATGTGGAAAACTTGTTATAACTAAGGGCATTGATTTTTTAGGCAACAGTTATAGGACTTAGGGTCTATATAAGTTTAAAGGAAAATCTGATGAAGTGAACATAGTTGATTCTTGTGCTTTCTTTTGTGTGTCTTTGAATGTTTTGCATGGTAGACTTGGAACCGTAAAATTATAAGTCAATGTATAAACTGCCTAGCATAGGCTTCGTACCCAAATTTAGTTTGGATCTTGAACACAAAAGTGAAATGAATATGCTATAAAAATTTTTAGCACAAATGTTCAGACTAATTCTAAGCCCTTAGAATTAATTCAGTTAGGCCTAGTTGACATGAGTTCAATCCAAAACCACTATGGTAAAATATGGTTTATAACTTTCGTGGATGATTGTACGAGGTACTATCTTGTATACTTTCTTAGGAATAAGGATGATGCCTTAGAAGCCTTAAGATGTATAAACTTGAAGTTCAAAACCAATTAGAAGCCTTGAACATAACAACCGTATCCTTAAGAAGATGATAATTTCCATGTTGATTAGTTCAGGATTACCTGCGGCCTTGTGGGGGAAGGCAGTCCTCTTAACTAGTATATCCTGAATATAGTACCCTTAAGGATAAGATGAAACTCCATATGACTTATGGAAAGGTAGATGACCTTCTTATGAATGCATCAAAGTGTGGGGATGTTTGACTAAGATTGTCATTCCTCTTCCTAAAAGAACTAGATAGAAACCAAAAATGTTGATTGTGTCTTCATATAGGGTATGCTGAGTATACTTCTACATATAGATTTTTGGTTGTGTATTCTGATTTTTCATACTTTGGTGTGATTTTTCTGACTTTGTTGTGAATACTATTACATAATCTAGGGATGCTGAGTTCTTTGAACATGTTTATTCTTAAACATGTACCTCATTAGAGATGTGTTGTTGATCCCCTAGATTTATTTTCAAATAGTCAGAACTTATCTTAAAGGAAGATGAATTTAAAGTTGAGCCTAAGAGAAGTAAAACAATTAGACTTGAGACTTCTTATGAAGCCGAATTCATAACATGCCTAGCTTAGTCTAAGCCTTGGACTTGTAAAGAAGCCTTGATATCTACTGAAACCCCATTCTGGTAAGAAGCTTCATTTAGTGAAATGGACTCAGTCCGTCGGAACCTGACTTGGGAGGTTTCTAGTTTACCTCCAGAGAGTAAGACCATGAGATGTAAATGAGTCTTTAAGAGGAAACATTAGGTATATGGAACTGTGGAAAAATATTAGGCTAAGTTGGTAGCTAAAGGATGTAAACTAAAAGAAGGTGTATATTTCCTTGATTCTTATTCACATGTGACGATATTTACTTCCGTTGAGATGCTAATTGTTATTGCTGTCATAAACAAATTAGAGATACATCAGATGGATGTTAAGACAGTTTTTCTAAAATCGTGAATTAGATAGAGAAATTTACATAGACCAACCTGAGGACTTTGTATTGAAAGGTTATGATGACAAAGTTTGTAAGTTGAACAAAATTTTGTATGGTTTATAAAATAAGCACGTAAACAGTGACATGGAAAATTTGGTCATGTGATAATGTGTACTGGATTTAAGTTAATGAATCTGACAAGTATATTTACAAGTAACTTGTTAAGGATGCCTGTGTGATTGTATGCTTGTATGTTGATGAAATGCTTATACTTGATACAAACATAGATGTGTTAATTCCACTAAAAACATGCGCTGAATGAGAACGTTGACTTGAAAGACTTGGGCCCTGTTGATGTAATCTTAGGGATGAAGATTAGAAAATAATCTAACATATATAGTCTTAGTCATTCTCATTATGTTGAATTTGTACTTAAGAGATACAATCAGTGTGATTTTAAGCCTGCTTGTACTCCGTACGATTATTATTGTAGACTCAAGAAAAAAGGGTAATGGAGTATCTTAACTTGAATACTCAAGAGTTATTGGATGTCTGATGAATTTAATGAACTGTAAGAGTCCAGACATTGCCTATATTGTGAGTAAGTTAAGTATATATAATTGTAGTCCAGAGCAATAACATTTAGATACACTGAGTAGAGTATTATGGTACCTAAAATAATTTATTACCTTATATTTGATTTATGAAAGGTATCTTGCTGTCCTTGAGGGACTTTGTGATGTAAATTGGATAGTTGACTCAGAGGAGTCTAAGTCTACGAGTGGATATGTTTCACTCTAGCATGAGGGTTTGTTTTTGGAAGATTTACAAACAAACATATATTGCTCAATTCATTATGGAATCTGAGATTATTGAGTTATATAAAGCACGAGAGGGGGTCGAGTGCCTAAGATGCTTTTTAGAAGACATTCCTCTATGGCATAGGCTTGTGCTAGCTATATCTATACATTGTGTTAGCCAAGCTATAATAGCTAAAGCTGAAAATAACTAATCTCAATCGGCGTTATTTCCATTGATTGGATAAAGTCCAAGGAGAATATCGCGCAACCTTTGACGAAAGGTTTATCCCAAGAGATAGTTAGAAATGCATCGAGGGGGAAGGGGCTTAAGCTCATGAATTAAACTTGCCATGAAGGATACTTAACCTTGCTGACTGGAGATGCCAAGATCAAGGTTTCGAATGAGACAACTAACTTGTGGTGGGTAAAGGTAAACACTATCAGAGAATTTTATTCTCTGTCCCTTCCCTATGGTGTAGACGTGATAGTGTGACTGCATGTGAAGGATGACTTTTAAGAAGTCTTAATGAGTTCTATAGTTTCAATTTAAGATTGAAGTGGGGTGTAGAAGTAACACTCTTTATGGAAACTCACCTATCTGAATGAGGAAGTGGGCCGCTTCCTATGAGAATATGAGCTTTGATTCTCTAGAGCATTCTGAGAAACAGGATATGTCCAGGGCCAAATTGGACAAAACGGCACGAGCTTGGCAGCAACCTTGGAGATATCACCCGTGGTTGTTATCGCGAATTACATCAAATGCTAGCAGTTCAAGACATAGTTCACTGTCTCTAGCAAGTTATTCCGGTTATATCTCACTAAGCAAAGGTTCAAGACCTCATGGACACCTCTGCCTAAAATGGTATTTCCTGCGCTTTTTATGTGATTTTCGTTTTGAAGGTTTTGGTATTACTGGAACTTAGGAACTAAAGGTCACTAAGGGTTCACTAGTTCATGCTTTTTCACTTTGGTGAAAGATACCTATAGTCTCACCATGTGAGAACTAAAGATGAAAGCTCTCAATACTATTATGATTTGTGCAATCCATAGTATGACCCTGGGGTCAACACACTTTTGTGTGAGGGAGAGGACGTAGAAATGACTAGTATGATTTCAACACTTGCACGATCCGTCTGTTTGGATCGTGAGATTGGGATGTTGATCTACCAAGATCTATCTGTGTTTTCATGTTTTATTGAGTTTTCATTCATGTGGGAGATTGTTGGAAAACGATTAATAAAAAATAATTTTTTAAAGTTTTAATAAAAATTATAATTTATTGTTTTCTTTTGTGAATGAAACTTATTAGTCCCACATTGTGGAGTTTCCAATTTTTAGTAGTTTTAAGAAACAATATAAACCTTTTAGTCCCACATCGGGGAGTTTTTCTTCTTAAGTTGTATTTGTCAATTATATAAACAAATTCACTACTTTTGTAAAATCTATGGGAAAGTGGTTGCTCTATATTTAGAGGGACCCCTAAGGGAAAAAACATTTTATATTGTTTTCTCAAGTGTTCGATATTTTCCTTTATGGTTTTTTCGGAGTTGCCAAACTCAAGTTGAGCATCTACTACATATGCTAGTAGTAGATGTAGTAGGGTGTTTTATCCTGAAGATATCCGTCCTGAGGGCTATAGCATCACTCTTGAGTGTATCCGGGCGCTAATGTCTTAAGGGCAACGTGTTGAACACGTGACTCATTCTGTTTTTCCAAAATTTTGCCTTGTTGCGGTTGCGGAGATATGGGGAGCTCGTCCGTTTCATCAAATCGATCACTTCCATTATAAAGGAGCTAAGTATCAATAACTTTTGCTTATTTAATTTTTCCTTATTTTTGATTATTGCACCCAACACAAAATTGTGAGCACACGGTTGTACCAGCAAATTATGGACGTGCGCAAGAATATTGACCATTTGACCTTTTATTGGGCTGTTTTTAGCAATCAAAGTGCTATAGTTGAACATACGGCGCAGCTATGTACATGAATGAAATTCTTGCACATTCATCACATTAGTACTTTTTTTCTTTTTATTTACGTTAGTCACTAAACAATACCACCGTTTGTACTATTGTTCGACATACTCAGCTCTCTCATTCACAAATGCAGCAAGTTACTATGAAGACAGACCACCAGACTTGCAAAGGGCAAGTGTACACTTATGCGCGTAACGCGTCCCTCCCCAAGAGAGAAAAATGAATAAAATATTGCATGCGCATTCTGTTATTCAGTAAGACTCCAACTTTTTTGATGCTAGAAGATGTGTAAAAATGGGGGAATGCTGTTCGGGAAATATTAGTTCCCAAACGCGGTTTTATTACTTAAAAGAACTGTTTTGTGGGGGATTCCTACATTTTTATTTTATTTTTATCAAGGGAAGGCCATGGTGACTTTTTCTGACAGCCTTATTTCATCAATGGAAGTCTGTTTCGTGGTTCAAATTTGGATCATTTTTGTTGACACAAATTTTAGATGGCTTTTAGCTAAGAGTTTGAGGCATTAGCAATGTCCTTCCTTACGTACTTGTACTGTTGTTTTTTGCACTCATAACTGAAACAACGAAACAATAGAAATTTCTGTAATTGCATGATAGAAAAAGAAATACATAGCAGAATTACATAAAAGAGGCTTCATCATCAAAGGATGTCAACGTAGCTCGGCAAATAGGGCACGTTTTCGAGTAATCAGATTCTAACCATCGTTGGATGCAATTTCGATGGAAAGAGTGTTTACAACTCGTACATATTTTATTACTGTTATCACCAATCTCTAGTCTTAAGTCCTCCAAACATATAGGGCAGCAGCAAACCAACCCATCTGCCAGCACTGAATCTCTATAATTGGAAGGTGGAGCTCTTTGTTGAGTATTCCTCAAAAAATCTACATCGCCCTCGATGTTATCGTTCACAGTTATAGCAACTTCGTGTTGATAAGCATATGAATCTCTTGGCACGGCACCTGGTCGCATAATCTGTTGTTGCGCTCTTGGTAAAGGAGGTGGTTCCTCCCGCCGTCTAAATAAAAGATGATACAAGCTAATTAAAAGATGATACAAGCCGACAAGACTTCTACAAATGAAACGGCATATACTGAAAATACACAACAGTACAACGCCGAGACAGAACAATACAACGGCAATGACCTCCAAATAAATTACTACTTACGGATAAACGGTATTATCATCGTCCTCCTCTTCCTCTACGGCAATGACCTCCAAATAAAAAACAACCTCAGATCCTGCTTTTAGATCTGCACTCATAGGGATCTTTTCATCAGGGTAACCAGGATTAAGTTTTTCCACTACCTCATCAGCACCAAAAGCAGCTTTATAGAATTCAACGGCTTTGGAATAGTGTACCCAGTGAACGAAAAATGTATTCTCTCCTGCACCAACAGCCGTCGTAAGATCATCAACAACTCCTCCAGCCATTGTTACGAAGATAAGGAGAAAAAAAGCGAGAAGATTGAAAACTGAAAACTTTGGAGAGAGAGTATTTGGTGAGGAAATGAAGAAGAAGGCAGCGGAAGTAAAATTAGTTTGAGAAGAAATGGCCTTAAAACCCTGAGGATAAATGCCCTTAAAACCCTAAGGATAGGAAAGTAATGTAATGTTCCCATTCAGGGGTAACCAGTTGGTGTGGGGTGTCTATTTTAGTTGGCCTTACATTATTTTCGATTAAATTTTGGGACGCCGGGATGTAGGCCCGGATACACCCAGCCGGACCTAGTTTATATTTCATGTGTGTCATTAAGCAAGCATTACGATTTGTGAAACATAGAGTTAAAATTAGGAATATTTCAGTGTGCCATTAAGCAAGTATTGCTATTTGGTGAACATATAGTTGAAATTAGGAATATAGTTAAACTATTGTCGTTATTAACTTCCAAGTAATTTATAATAATATGTTGTTACTATTTGGTGAACATATAGTTGAAATTAGGAGTATAATTAAATTATTTTCGTTATTAACTTCTAAGTAACTTATAGTAATATGGTGTTAGGCAGGGAATAAACAAATCCACATTGTATTGAGATTCCATACACCAGCTAATTAAGTTTCTTCGTGGAGTTATTGCCTAACGGGTTGCTTGAAGACTAGGGGCCTCTTTAGGTAGGTCATCGATTATACAACATTTGCACATAATTCCCGCCTTCATGATAGCAATAAGCAAAAAGAGTGCAAAGTTTATGCTGACAACGGAACCGGAGAATTCAAACAATTAATAATACTAATATTTAATCACCTAATAATCCTTTATCCACCGGATTAAACAAACAATTAATAATATTGAATGCAGAACCACTGGTGTATTTGTAGAGAACATAAAATGAGTAGGTAATCTCCTTCAGGTGTGCATGTATAACTCTGAAAATAAATATCGCCACATTAAAATCCATTTGGGTACATGTATAACGAGTAAAGCAAAGTTTAAGAGTGCGTATATAGAGTACTCTCTTATAATCTTAACAGTAAAATAATAAAATATAAAAAATATTTTAACAACAGTTTTAGACTCATTATAACTGGTTTCATGCACTTATAACCGTTTGTTTGGAATTTCAAATCATAAATTCATAATTCTTTTTATTTTCTAACTAACCGTTGCTATGTCCGTTATCATAAAATAACATATAAAAATCACCATTTTTTTAAAGAGAAGTGAAACAATTGTTTGATTAAAGATTGTCATGAATGATATAAAGAACAACAAAACAAATTGAGGGCAACAGATTTTGTCACTTCAGATTAGGAAAGTATCTCCACCGCGTGTGGATATTACCAAACTAAAGAAAAGAGATAGATTGTCTAGAAGTTGAATTATTCCTAAGAGAAACTATGCATATGATAATAAATGAAGAAAAAACCCAAAATTAACATAAACTCGATATCTATTATTTATGGTAAATAAATGTGAGACTATCCTAATACTGAAAGTGCATTCAAAATAAACGTCTCTGCTACAAACGCCAACCCAAACATACTCTTAATGTAGAAATTATAATTAACAAATTAAATCCTTAGACAAAGAAATTTGGCTAAATTTTGAAGACCAAATTGTCTTGATTGTTGTTCACTTCCATCATATTAGATCTATATTTTGAGATGATTCACGACAACTAGGTCTTTATTATCAAAATTACGCCATTGCAATATCATACTTGCATGAACCATAACCTGTAATCCAAGATTAAGACAAAAAAAAGAGGTTAGCTCTAAAGATGATAATTGTAAGAGTTATAACCATGTAGAAAGATATTAGCTTGAATCTAATCAGGTTTTCATCTAACGGTAACAGAAATGCTAGCACAAAAATGGGTGACGTCTTCATCCTCGTCAGTTACTTGCAAAAGCTAGTTTTTATCTCTAACTATGAAGTGTATTTACCACCAAAAACTGTGGAACCTCTCTGTATATGAAAACACATTAGGAAAGATGAATTTTTTGTGTACGACTTTTACCACCTTTTTATAGGCCTCAATAAACAAGAAGATATTGGCTCCAGATATCCTGCCAACTTTATGGGATTATCTAATCGAAAATAAAAAAGAGATCACCAAGAATCAATAGTTGGTAAACAATCGTAAAGTCGTCTATATCCAGTAATGCAAACATGCAGCAATAAATATGAAATATATATTACACATTATTATATGAGAGTTGTATATTAAAAGCATGCGATTCATGCACTTAATTTAAAAATATAAAATATATTTTTGCACAAAAATATACGAGGTTTTAAAAAGATAATATGACTTTCTCACACTCGATCTCCCTCCTTCTTCTCTATCTCAATAACAAATTTGAAGTCTAAGTTTTAAGATAAATTAACTTTCAGTTTATAGAAAAACAAAAGATTATTGATTCATTATAAAAAGATCTCTCGTACAAAAAGGAAATTTAAATTAGTGTCAGCGTATCAATCTGTGTTTCATTAAAAACTAAAATAAAAAAATTGGATTTTCGAGGATGAATTTGTTCTTCATCAAAATTTAAATTAACAAAATCAGATTTTCAAACTTCATATATGAGGCAAAAAATTCAAGAGTACAACTGATTCCAGTAGGAGCCATCTTGAATCTTTAGTCCTCTTAAATTTAGACCCAACACTAAACGGTCCTTCGATTACTATCCGGTAATTAGTAAGAATTAATTTGAAACGTTTCCTGATTTCTTAGTGTTTTGCAGCCAATCTTTTTCCTTCAACGAGCAAAAAAAAACTGACTTGTTACTGGTTAATCGAGTTTCTAAATTATTTCCGTCAGATAAATCCATCCAGTAAAAAAATATTACTATAAAAATAATGATGAACATGCAAAGAATAAAATAAGATAGATTTATGTCTTTTTGTAGAATCCTAGAGACCCTAGTTTGGTCCCCCCTTTCTTCCATAATTCATCCTTAGAATTTTCAGATAAGAATAGCCAGTTTTAAATAGAATTTAAATTTTCACACTTTTAATATGACTCAAGTAACTTTTATTAATTTACTACGTGTTATTAACAAAAGAAATTAAGATGAAATTTCATTGATCTACAATCAAATCAATGTGGGCGTTATAAAGAAAGGAATTTCTCGTTTTAATTTCTCTTATTAATAATAAGTTAAAAAATTAATGTTGATTTAGTCATGTTAATTAACAATGTGAAAATATAAACTTGATTCAAAACTTATTATTCTTAGCCACAAGTCTTATATTTTGGGTTCGTCGGTGTGGCTGTAACATAGTGGTAAAGTTGTTGGATGATGATACCAGTGATCTGAATTTGAAACTCGCCAACACTGAAAATTTACCGATCAGTATAAAAAAGGGTGTTATTAATGGGAATTATTAAATTCGGCAAAATAAATTTCATTAATGTATGGGCTAACCAAATTTTCCAGCATTACACATGCACAATCAATCAAATATTATCTTATAATAAAAGTGAATAAATGACATAATTGCATGCCTTAATTTTTAGAATAAAATTTTGATTTTCAAAGATACACATTGATAAACGAATACAAATGACTTTATTTGTTCAATAATTACAAATATTCAATGATAAAGAAGGATGACTAGTATCTAAAGATGATTTTTTTGAACTTATTTATAAATACTGAGGAATGCAGTTTGCAAACCGTGGCTATAAAGTTCATGAACCGATTCAAGTGAATCAAATCATCTTTGTTTCAATTGTGTCTTGTGTAGTTACATAAGATTTCCTTGCAATTGAACAACTCTCTAACTAGTTCATGTGAAGTCATTTGAACTAGTTATGGTGAAGAAGAATATGGTTGATATGGATGTAATCATATGGCTAACCTTTTGGTTAACTATTGTTGAACAAACTAATGCATATGTTTGGGTACGGTTACACAAACCTAGAAACCTGCATTTCATTTTTGTGTAACAAGCTAAGTTTTCGATCTAACGGTTGAAAGATATTAGCTTGAATCTAATCAGGTTTTCATCTAACGGTGAATATTGAATGCTTTGTTACTAATCTAACATTGATTGCAAACCCTGATTTGAAAGACTATATAAGAGGAACTCTAGCATCTGTGCAAAATAATCCCCACACCTTACGTGTGATACTAGTTTGTTTGCTAGAGTCGATTCTCCTTTAACCTTTTGTTTTCTTCTTCTAAAACTAAGTTAACGACTTAAAGACTTCATTGGGATTGTGAATCCAGACCGATACTACTTTTATCGTAGTTGTGTAATCTGATCTTGCATATTCTACCGTACGAGTACAATCAGATTGATTGGCTTGAGATTGATATCTCCGATAGGCAAGATATAAAAATTAATCATAAACATCTTCGTCTCATTGTTTGTGATTCCGCAACATCTTGTTTCGCTACCAATCGCCAGTCCACAAGAACGGTCTGTCAAATATGTATCCAAAAGAACGGTCAGACAAATACACGGATGAGCCGTTACCCTTATCGGTATTATATATGTACAAAGTTTAGAGAATGATATGAAGGAACTAAACTGCGCCTCCCTTAGTCTGTTTAGAGAGAATGATAGGAAGAAAGCAAACCCTAACCTTGAAAACAAACGATCTGTTAAATTGTTAATTGATGATACAGATAGATGTATATCATCCCAGAAAAATCATGGAAGCAGCACCATCAACTTCAAATTATTTTCAGCATTATGATATTTCCTCTCAAAATTGTAAGATGTCTTGACTTCAGGATTCTCAATAATTTTACTGTTTATTTTTGGTATTTTGGTCTGAATCTATTTTTAGTATCTTGGTCTGAATCTCTTTAAACAAAGGTGATTCAAAAACGAGAGAAACTAAGTTGTATCTTGATTATTGAGTCGCTATTCATAATTGTTAATGAATGAGTAATGTAAGAAGAGTAAAAGAATTTGTCTCTCTTCACAAATATAGGAACGAGAAGAAGATAATTCTTATTATGATAATCTTTTCAATTCTGGTTACACAGCTCATGAATATATAAAGTCCAATATTACGATTAAAGCTAAGATCCTATATACTAGGAAACAATATATTATCCTTGAATAAAGATATATATTAACACTCCCCCTCAAGTTGGTGCATAGATATCACACATGCCCAACTTGTCTAGAAAACTCAAGTATTTTTGCTTGACACTCCATGTGTGAGAATATCTCCAAGTTTTTCTTCAGACCGAACCGGTGGAAGCTCAATAATGTTGTTGTCCAGCTTCTCTTTGATGAAGAACCTGTCAACCTCCACATGTTTAGTACGATCATGCTGAACAGGATTATAAGAAATATCACGTGCAGCTTTTTTATCACAATACAGAGTAATAGGATCCTTGAGAGGAACCCCCAAATCCTTAAGGAGAAGCCTCAACCACAAAGTTTCATAAATGCCATATGCCATACCTCTGAATTCATCCTCTGCACTTCATCGTGTAACAATATTTTGTTTCTTACTTCTCCAAGTAACTAAGTTACCTCCCACAAAGGTAAAGTAGCCTGCAGTAGAACGTCTGCCATCTATTTATCCTGCATAGTCAGAATATGTATATGCCACAACCTTTCTATAATCTTCATTTTTAGAGAATAAAATTCCTTTTCCAGGAGCAGACTTTAAATACCTTAAAATACGTAAAACTGCATCCATGTGTTGTTCACCTGGATTGTGCATGAATTGACTAACAACACTGAGTGCATAAGCAAGATATGGCCTTCTGTGAGATAGATACGTCAATCTCCTCACAAGTCTTTGATATCTCCTTTTATCAGTAGGAACTTAATCAGGTTCAATACACAGATTTACCTTTTCTTCTAAAGGTGTATGGACTGGCTGACATGCCCACTTCTTTTAGCAGATCAAGAACATATTTCCTTTGTGATAAAAAAATTCCTTCACCGGATCGAGAAACTTCAATCCCAAGGAAGTATTTCAATGAACCAAGATCTTTCATTTGAAATTCCTTTGATAAGTATCTTTGCAAAGATTTCCTCTCCTCTGGATCATTTCCTGTCACCACCATATCATCTACATATATGATAAGAGCAGTAACTTTATCCTTCCTTTTCTTTATGAACAAAGTATGATCAGAATTACTATGAAGATATCCAAAGTTCCTCATAGATTTGGTGAATCTTCCAAACCAGGCCATTGGAGATTGTTTTAGTCCATACAATGACTTGTTTAGATTACATACCTTCTTACCATGAGATCCTGGAACTGAAATACCAGGTGGGAGCTCCATGTAAACTTCTTCAGTTAATTCACCATAGAAGAAGGCATTCTTTACATCAAACTGCTGCAAAGGCCAATCCAAGTTTGCAGCAAACGATAACAAGACTCGTACTGTGTTGATTTTTTCTACTGGAGCAAAGGTTTCTGTATAGTCGATACCATAAGTTTGGCTGTACCCTTTAGCAACTAATCTTGCTTTATAACGTTCAATATCACCATTTGCCTTGCATTTAATGGTGATAATCCAACGACACCCCACAATCTTTCTTTCTTCTGGACAATCAATATAATCCCAAGTATCATTCTGAAAAAGGGACCTCATTTCTTCTTCTATAGCTTCTCTCCATTTTGGATCAGCTAATGCTTCCTGCACATTGTTAGGAATAAAAACAATAGACAATTTATTAACGAATGCCTTAGTACCTTTAGAAAAACGATGGTGAGAGACATAATGACTCATAGGGTACTTAACCTTACCTAGAGATTTCAGGTTCATATTTGGGTTTAGGAATACCTCTTTTTACATGTTGTGGAAGTTGTTTCCTTGATTCTTCAAGAAAATCCGTAGCATACGATTGGTTTGGTGTTTCATCTTCTTGAGGTAACGTAGACTCTGTAATCTCTTCTATCATAACCTCATCTTGAATCTCTATATCACGATCCAATACTGTAATTTCTGTTTCTTCTTTTGAAGAACTTTCATCAACAGATTCTCTTACCATATCATCAGAGTTGACAATAACAGATACATCAATTTCCAATATATCTTCATCATAGTTAAGAGTCTGAATTTCCTTATGGTACTCCCCCTTAAGTTCAGACTCACATGAAAAATACATAGTATCTTCATGAAATACAACATCCAAAGTAAAAAACATTCTTTTGGTTGGAGAATGATAGCAAAGGTATCCCTTTTTAGTTGTTGCATATCCCACAAATACATACTTCAGAGCTCTAGGAGCCAACTTATCATGTTGGTTCTTGTGCAGATGAACATAAGCTACACAACCAAACACATGAGGCGGCAGATTAGGAACAGTTGGAGCCACAACTTCTTCATCAAGAGCTTGATGGGGTGTTTGAAACACAATGGTACTGGATGACACTCGATTTATAAGATATGCTGCAGAAGTAATGCCTCTCCCCAATACATCAATGGAATATATGCTTTTATCAATGAAGCACGAACCACTTCCAGTAAGTGACGATTCTTTCTCTCTGCTATTCCATTCTGCTGAGGCGTATTAGAACAAGTAGTTTAATGAATAATTCCGTGTCCCTCCAAATAATGTTGAAGGTAATAATCCATATATTCACCACCATTATCACTACAAAGTACTTGAATCTGTTTGTTGTACTGAGTGTCAATCATCTTATGGAACTTTTAAAACAAGGCGGTAACTTCACTTTTGTTTTTCATGAGACACACCCACGTCATTCTAGTGCAATCATCAATAAAAGTAACAAACCATCTTGAACCACCCAGGGTAGTAGTTTTAGATGGCCCCCAAACATCAGAGTGTATGATCATAAAAGGAACTGGACTCTTATTGAATGATAATGGAAAAAAAGCACGATGGATTTTTGCAAGTTCACATACTTCACAATGAAAACTAGAAATATCAAGTTTTGCAAATAAACTAGGACATAATTTTTGTAAATAACCAAACGACGCATGTCCTAATCGTCGATGCCATAACAAAATTTGAGATTTTTGTCTCTCCCCCTCAGAACCATCAGCAAGAAGAGTTTGACGCAGCTTATCCGAACTACTTGACACTAAATCCAGATAATATAGTTTCCCACGTTTAACACCATAACCAATTGTTTGCTTCGTTGTGATTTCCTTAAAAACACAACAGTCAGGCCAAAATATACTACACAATGTAAAGTATTAGTTATTTGGGAAACTGATAGGAGATTACAGTCTAATGTAGGAACTACTAAGACAAAATCTAAGTTTAAAGTTTCAGTGAGAGATATTGACCCTTCACCAGTAATTGGAGCTTGTGAGCCATTTGCAGTAGAGACTGTTTTTTGTAAGGATGGTTTAAGGTGAGAGATTTTTTTAGAATCACATGTCATATGGTCTGTGATAGACACATTTTTGTGACCAAATTATCCTCAATTTTCAGTATTGTTGGTACTCGATTTTCTACTTATTATGGTGTTTTATGTGTTTGTAGGTATTTTTGGAAAATAAACATTTTTATAAAATTCGGCTCGAAAAGTTGGTATAGGCACCCGGAGGACACATGTTATTCAGACTCTCAGTTTTGGATAAGGGGCACCTAACTGATAAGGGGCACCCCTGGGAACCAACTGCTAATCGCACCCCATTACTGGTTAGGGGGCTCCATCTTGTTCCTTGATTTGAAAAGAAAAAATTGGCGGGAAATTTGGTTTCAACGGTAAAGGATTTATTATCTTTAAGATAAGAATATCTTCTTGCCTTACAAACATGAAGTTTTGAAGAAAAAGGAAGTTATCTTGTATTAAACAAGAAAGATATCCTTAGAAGATTTTATCTTGGATTTTATTCCGCGAATTAAAGAAGATATGGGTTTAGTAAAGAAATATATAGAATAAAGAGAAGGAAAAATTCTGAAGATATTTTTAATTAAAAAGAAGAAGATTTTGGAGTTATGAAAGAATATATTTGAGTGATGTGTATTTGTGTGTATAAATAGAGAGCTAGAGAGCACATTTGGGCAGAGTTTTTGGTAGAGAAAAGAAAATCATTGTTTTATCATTGTTTCTCCCATTTCATCTTTGTAAACACCCTTTGAGCAACAAAAATGAATTTTGGGCGTGTTTCCATGATGATGAGCTAACTCTCGCGCAACCAAGGCAATGGATTAAGCTATCTATGCATGAATGATTGGTAACAATTTTATTTTCTCTAATTTACAATTTATAATTCATTCAATCACCGCTTTTTCAGAGTTCTAAATATTCACATAATTTTCTTAATTACTTGTGATTCAATTTTATAGAGTATACTTTGTTTAATTGATTGATAATCTATTATTAGGGAAGTAAATAAGTTCTGCCCCAAGCTCATGCTTAATTAATCTAGATTCCAACCTCATTGCTGGCTAATCTTTTATTATCTCATATTTTTCCAAATCTCAATTTTTTTTCCAGTGTTAGATCAAAAATGAGAATAAATAAGTTCGCTAGGCCAGTAACTTGTAACTGTGGTAACTTGAAAAGTCTCACTAGGTTAGCATTAAGAAAGGTTCTAAGAAAGAATAACCTTGAATTGGACAAGCTAATGATGTGGACTTCCTCAGTCCTATAACACCAATTTGAATTCAATGATTTATCAATAATATCGGTGGTGTACTACCAATATTTCACAACAAACCACACTAAATTTCCAAAAGAATCGGATATATATTTTTAAACTAGTAAACATAAAACAAAATTACATGTCTTTGAACTTTGAAAGCCAGTCACACATTGTCTTTGAACTTTGAGAAACTGCATGCTGGTGTTTTAGATTAGTGAGAAGTCGTGGGTGTACAGCTAAAAGGAAAGTTCCCTCCATCTTGCAATGTCCACTTGATATAAGAAAGTCCCATTAAGTCCTGCATGTATTCGAAGCCAAACTGATAAACATGAAAGTGTGCAAATTTAACAAACATGGAAGTTCCCTAATTCTAGATCTAGTTGTATGTTTCAGTTAGCTCATGATGAACGAGTACTATGTATATTATGTTGATTTCTCTTCATAGATTTCCTTACTTTGTAATTGTAGGCTTTCCTTATTGTGCCGTAGTAATAGTAAAGTTTGTGTTGCCATCAATATATCCACATGCAACAAATTAGGGATACTATATTGGTGCTTGAGGTAAGTTCTGCACCCAGCAAACGATGGATGATACCAGTCCTGTATATCCTCTCCATCGGTCTAAATGAGATTCAATTCCCTTTTCTATATGTTCAAAGATCGAGTGTAGAAAATCTGATATCAAAGACTTAATGAAAGAACACAAAACTAAAATCAAACAAACTTCTCTTAATTAATATTATAAAAAATCACGGGTTAACAGCCTATTTATATGTTTACAAACTTGAATCTTAAGTAATAAACACTTTCCTAACATAATCAAACTCTAACAAAGACTCTTCTAGAAAATACTCACGTAAAAAAACTCTAAAAACAGTAATACTTGCAACCCAAGTAAACTTCTAAATATCCTGCCATGCGTCAACAACTCTTGTTGATCTCTTCCATCTTCTTCATAGTATCTTGGTTTATTCTTCAACATCCTCCCTTAAACCAAGATACTCTTTGCTAATCATCCCCAACTTTCCACGCAACTAAATGAAAGTGTTAGACTTCAAGGACTTGGTGAAAATATCTTCCACTTGCTCTTCACTCTCAACAAACTCAACATCTATCTCCTTATTGCTTACACGCTCTCTGATGTAACGATATTTGATATCAATATGCTTACTTCTTCCATGAAGTACTGGATTCTTAGTTAGTGAAATTGTCGACTTATTATCACAAACTATTGTTGTTGGTGTTGTTTGTTCTTGAAATAATGACTTCAGCATCATTCTTAACCATACAGCCTGAGTAGCACAGTTGCTAGCAGCTATATACTAAGGTTCTGTCTGATGAGTGCTAAAAAGTGCATATTTCTATATCTTTTTCTTGGCAATTAACTCATCTTTTGTGCTCTAATTCTCCATTTTATCCCATATTCTGTATTTTCATTGTTTTCAAGAATAAATACTTTTCTTAATTAATTTTGTATTTTTAGGTTCTAAATAAAGTTTGGATGGAATTACGGAGCGAAAAGAGCAGAAAAGTGGTGGAAGCCGAGAGGAATTACGCAAGGAAGCCGCGAGGAATGTTGTGCACAAGACCAAAAGGCTAGAAATGGGCTTAACAAGGAAGAATTGTTCTTAAAGAAGATATGGGCTTGGCATACCCAAGGTCCAAAACCCTTACCCAAACCCATTTCCTATATCCATACCCGTTTCCCTTTCTAGCCGTCAGATTGGATCATCTCAGCATCATACGGTCGCAGCATTATCAGTACATCAAAGTCTGAAGCTCCTGTCTAACACTACAGCACCTAACCCCATCTTGAGCCGTCAGTTTAGTTGTATCAGGCATCCGACGGTCGATACCATCCTATTCACTTGTAGCCGTTAGATCTATCTATCATTTCCGCATCCCACGGCTCAGCTTCGCTGGACATCGAATTGGCTACACCCGCTTCACACTGTGACAACCTACACCTATACCCATCGCCAAACACTCCCCTCCTTCTTTCCATCGAACCCATCTTCTTCCTCCCACTCCCTCTGCAACTATTCCACTGCCACCACCAACTCTGTTTGCACCTTACATACCGCCACCACCTTCATCATATCACTCTAACAACCAACACCCATCACTCTATCTACCTATTACATCAACCTTTCGATCTTTTTCTCTCTGAAACCCTAGTTTTAGGGGTTGATGAAATAGGTTAGGTTAAAGATGAAATTGGAAGCAACAGGAGATGTAGGAGACGCACAAGAGGGATGGGTCGAAATCAAAATCAAATTTCAGAGAGTTGGTATGATTTAATTTCGATTTAGGTGAAACCCTAATTTTTGGGGATTTTGATATTTTTATGTTGCATCTATAAATAGGGATGTGTGGGTGTTGTAGAAGGTATGCCTGGATTAGCCAGAGCATCAATATGAATAGTTTAGGTTTTATTTTGTAATTTACATTTCCATGAACTGTTAGTTTTAGGGTTTGTCAATCTTTCAGTTCCACAATTTTCAATTCAAATGCACTGTTAAATATTTGTTGTTCAGAACTCCAACATGTTTTGAATGTGATTGTGTGATTGTTACAATTTTCATTAAGCTCATGTTCATGTTATGTTCTTATGTTAGCATCAGTAGGATAGTTTTATACATTGTTGTCTGACAAACAACATGTTTAAGAACTTCATCATGTTTTAATTCTACTACTAAGGCAGAGATGAAACCCTAGCTTAACATTTGTTATTCATGCTCTTGTCAGTAGCCATGATGTGTTTAAATGCTCATAGTGAAACTCCATCTTAGGGCTTCAACACTAGCCTTTCACATTGGATGTCAGGCATCCATTGTAGTTAGAATCATCTAGTGTTGTTGAACTGCAACTCACGCTTAATTTTATATATTGTTCTTTTGATTAATTGTGCTTTAAACAGACAGTTAATACTTAGGGAAGATACCTTAGTTGTGACAGGAGATTTCATATCAAAATGACCCTTGATATATAGAGGATTGACATCCCTCTTGCTGGTGGTTATAGAAAAAAAAAGTTACTGTCAGTGATTAATAGTCAGTGTGAGTTAGAGGTGGATTCAAAGACCTTGGTATTTTGTTTACATTTGTTTCCAAATTCTTGCTTCACTGTTTGCTTCTAAATTCTATACTTCACTGCCTTTGGCTCATTGCCATTGTAACTGTCATTTGCCACTGTCACTCTTTGCTTCATTAGTTCACTGCTCAGAGAATTAGCTTAGTAAACTTCAACTCACACCCTAGTCCCTGTGGATTCGACCCGTATTTACACTCACTACAACAGACCCTGTGCACTTGCAGGTATCATTTCTGTGACTCTTTTAGAGAGCCACCAAGTTTTTGGCGCCGTTGCCGGGGACTGGTGCTGTGTAGTTGAAAAGAAAAAAAAAAAATAGTGTACCTGTCTTAGTGTAACTTAGCCTGTTGTAGATGTAACTTAGTGTTTTGCTGTTGTAACTTAGTATAACTATATTAGTGTAATAGCTTTAGTATAACTTAGCTATATTAGTATAACTGCATCTGTAACTTAGTGTAGCTCTTAGTGTAACTTAGCTTTAGCTGTAACTATAGTTCTGCATCTCCTGCATCCATATCTGCATCATTTAGCATCTGCATCTTAGATGTAAGCATTGCATCCTCCATATCTGCATACCTGCATCATCTCTAGTTTGCATATTGTCATCATAACTTGCATCTGTCACTTGCATATCATTGCATGCCTGCATATTCTCCATATCTGCATCTTGCATTTGCATCTGTGTTTGCATCCTTGCTCTTCAGCTTTGCTCATTGCCTGTAGCTTTGCCATGCCCTGTAAGCATGATGCTCTGCAGCCTTGCTTCATCTGCAGCATTGCCCTGTGGCCTAGCACCTATAGCATTTCCTTGTCTGAAACTTGCTGCCTGAGCATACTTGTTATTTTCTTGCTGTGTTGCTTGCCCTTTTTCCTCATTGCTTCTTGGCCTAACCCATTTGCTTCAAAGAGACTGATCTTCTCTTTTGAGCCAACAGGTGCTGCTACAGCCAGCCTCTGGCGCTGCTGCTGTTTTCTGTGTTGATGCTGCTGCTGTCTTGCTGCCTCCTACTGCTGCTGCTTCTTCTTCTTGTTGCTGTTGCTGATGAGCCTCTGGTGCTCTTGCTGAAGTTGTTGTTGCTGTGAACCAAGCCCAACTGGGCTGTGCAACTAAAACAGAACAGCTGGGCTGTGCTACAAGAGTAAGCCTGAACTGTGGGCTTGACCCAAACAAAAGTTGACAACCATTTTCAAACCCAGTTGCATTTCTTTTTGGGCAGTGTAAATTCTAAAAGTGATTATGGGCTTGTGAATTGGACTGTGGACTTAGTTACATTTTGGGCCTCAAACTGAAATTTGTTTAAACTGTGGGCTCCAACCATTCGTGGGCTTAGACTCAACTGAACTTTAAACCCCTACATTGTGAGCTTAGACCCAGACCAAAAATTTGAAAAACGTTTTAAAGTTTTAAAACCCAGCTGTGCCTCGCATTCCAGTTAACTGCTAGCCCAAAACCCAACTGTTTCTGAACTCTGGGCTTGTTTCTGAACTGTGGGCCTGAACCAAACTTCGAGTGGGCCAAACTTTCAAAATTCAAACTGATTCGTTGGGCTTCACTTCACACTCAGCTAGGCTTCATTTTACACAGCAGTTGTGAGCTGTTTTCAAATTTCTAGTGGGCTGTGCATTCTTCCACCAATGTGGGCTTCCTCCCGATTTTAAAACCAAATTTTTCTTTTCAAAACCCATTAAAAACCAAATGATTCCCTAAAAACTAAAATTTTTCTTTTTTCCCATCAAAATCAAATGTCTCCCGACAAAACCAAATTTTTTCCAAAAAGTCCAATCCCATTAAAAACCAAATTTTCTTGTATAGAATCTAGTAGATAGTTTCTTAGTTAAATCTTTTGTTTCTTTTGTACATATTTTGCTAATCCAATGTGACTCTTAACTGAAATATGTTGGATTTTTGCCTTGAATAACAGAGTTCTAATTTTGCTTTCGCCGTCAAATCGGGTATTCTCTTTCCTTTCTCTCTACTCAGCATAATCCTCTTCGTATGTTATAATTCTTTTCATATTTTGGAACAGTGAGGACAATGTTTAGTTTAGGTTTGGGGGTATGGTATAGATACCACGATCACATGCTATAATTGAAAAATAGAACTCTTTCTTTTTGAAAAAAATGAAAAAAATGAAAAAATCAAAATCAAAAATTAAAAAATTGAAAAAAACATAAAAATGGAGCTCATTTACCTTGAAATGTTGACTCTTGTGCATGTATGTAAACATAAGGATTCTTAGTCTAGATATTTAGGCACCCCTGATTCTAGCACAATTCACATAGTGATAAGAAACTTGCACGCGCACGATCTACCAATACATGTATAGCCTCATCCTTGAGGTGTTCTATCGGAAGTCACGATTTCCAATCACTTTAGAATACTGAACGAAACTTGACTAGCTTGTTCTTTGGTTGGTTGGGATAGAAGGTGGAGGTTACATTAAGAAAGACAACCATCGAATTTAACTGGGTGCATCAAAAAGGGCTACCTCTTGCTAAGAGTCATGTAATTTTTTGTTTCCTTTTGTATATGTATCAAAAGTGTTACCATGTTAAAAAAAAAAATATGATGTATATTCAGAAAAAAAATAAATAAATTAATATCAGAAAAAAAATTCAAAAAAAAAATCAAGTATTTATCAATTCCATCCTCTCTTGTTCCAAAAATAAAAGAGAGTAGTCAATGTAAATAAGATTCATGTAAAGAGTCATCTTTTGTGTTTTTGTGTTATAAGCAAGGAAGGGTGTATGCCATTGATGTACAACGCGAGTAATTGTGAAATACCTCCAACTCATTCACAATTCTCGTAAAGTCCGGACAGGTAGCTAGATTTCGACCTCGGTTCTTAGCCTGAGAAACTATCTCTTGGTGATTAGTAGTCATAACATCCGATCTTTCTTTACACATGTGTAGATATACTTTACACTCTTATCACATGTCTTTATTTGTTATCAGTGCTAGGATTGTTCCTTTGATAGCTAGATTGACATATCCATTTTGCTGTGAGCTTAAACTGTCTTGCACATGTCACATTTCATGGAATCTGAGCTTATATTTTTTCCTAGAACTTTGTAGGTACGTTCTAAGCAAACCTTCACGAGACTTCAACTCGTCCACTAGGGACACTTAGTGGTTTAAAAGGCTTAGTGCATACGCTAAATGCATTCGAGAGACCAGCGACTGTGGTATAGGTAGGATTTCCTTAGTTTTGTTTTACTTGAGGACAAGTAAAATTCAGGTTTGGGGGTATTTGATGAGTGCTAAAAAGTGCATATTTCTATATCTTTTTCTTGGAAATTAACTCATCTTTTGTGCTCTAATTCTCCATTTTATCCCATATTCTGTATTTTCATTGTTTTCAAGAATAAATACTTTTCTTAATTAATTTTGTATTTTTAGGTTCTAAATAAAGTTTGGATGGAATTACGGAGCGAAAAGAGCAGAAAAGTGGTGGAAGCCGAGAGGAATTACGCTAGGAAGCCGCGAGGAATGTTGTGCACAAGACCAAAAGGCTAGAAATGGGCTTAACAAGGAAGAATTGTTCTTAAAGAAGATATGGGCTTGGCATACCCAAGGTCCAAAACCCTTACCCAAACCCATTTCCTATATCCATACCCGTTTCCCTTTCTAGCCGTCAGAGTGGATCATCTCAGCATCCTACGGTCGCAGCATTGTTAGTACATCAAAGTCTGAAGCTCCTGTCTAACACTACAGCACCTAACCCCATCTTGAGCCGTCAGTTTCGTTGTATCAGGCATCCGACGGTCGATACCATCCTATTCACTTGTAGCCTTTAGATCTATCTATCATTTCCGCATCCCACGGCTCAGCTTCGCTGGACATCGAATTGGCTACACCCGCTTCACACTGTAACAACCTACACCTATACCCATCGCCAAACACTCCCCTCCTTCTTTCCATCGAACCCATCTTTTTCCTCCCACTCCCTCTGCAACTACTCCACTGCCACCACCAACTCCGTTTGCACCTTCCACACCGCCACCACCTTCATCATATCACTCTAACAACCAACACCCATCACTCTATCTACCTATTACATCAACCTCTCGATCTTTTTCTCTCTGAAACCCTAGTTTTAGGGGTTGATGAAATAGGTTAGGTTAAAGATGAAATTGCAAGCAACAGGAGATGTAGGAGACGCACAAGAGGGATGGGTCGAAATCAAAATCAAATTTCAGAGAGTTGGTATGATTTAATTTCGATTTAGGTGAAACCCTAATTTTTGGGGATTTTGATATTTTTATGTTGCAACTATAAATAGGGATGTGTGGGTGTTGTAGAAGGTATGTCTGGATTAGCCAGAGCATCAATAGGAATAGTTTAGGTTTTATTTTGTAATTTACATTTCCATGAAATGTTAGTTTTAGGGTTTGTCAATCTTTCAGTTCCACAATTTTCAATTCAAATGCACTGTTAAATATTTGTTGTTCAGAACTCCAACATGTTTTGAATGTGATTGTGTGATTGTTACAATTTTCATTAAGCTCATGTTCATGTTATGTTCTTATGTTAGCATCAATAGGATAGTTTTATACATTGTTGTCTGACAAACAACATGTTTAAGAACTTCATCATGTTTTAATTCTACTACTAAGGCAGAGATGAAACCCTAGATTAACATTTGTTATTCATGCTCTTGTCAGTAGCCATGATGTGTTTAAATGCTCATAGTGAAACTCCATCTTAGGGCTTCAACACTAGCCTTTCACATTGGATGTCAGGCATCCATTGTAGTTAGAATCATCTAGTGTTGCTGAACTGCAACTCATGCTTAATTTTATATATTGTTCTTTTGATTAATTGTGCTTTAAACAGACAATTAATGCTTAGGGAAGATACCTTAGTTGTGACAGGAGATTTCATATCAAAATGACCCTTGCTATATAGAGGATTGACATCCCTCTTGCTGGTGGTTATAGAAAAACAAAGTTACTGTCAGTGATGAATAGTCAGTGTGAGTTAGAGGTGGATTCAAAGACCTTGGTATTTTGTTTACATTTGTTTCCAAATTCTTGCTTCACTGTTTGCTTCTAAATTCTATACTTCACTGCCTTTGGCTCATTGCCATTGTAACTATCATTTGCCACTGTCACTCTTTGCTTCATTAGTTCACTGCTCAGAGAATTAGCTTAGGAAACTTCAACTCCCACCCTAGTCCCTGTGGATTCGACCCGTATTTGTACAAGCTACAACCGACACCGTGCACTTGCGGTATAACCATGTAGGCTTCCCTTATACTCTTATTTCATACATCTTTCAAAGCCTATCACTGTCGTAGATAATGTAAAAACTTGTTCTTCTTAGATGACCAAGAGAAAAAACCAGTTCCCAACTGAAAACCATAACCTGATGTAATTTTTATACCTTCTATATCTCCATCCCAATCACTATCAGTAAAACCAACCAAATTTGGATCTTCTGAGACAGTATAAAAAATTCCCATGCTTGTTGTTCCTTTTACATACTTCAAAATATGTTTTGCAGCTTGTAAATGTGATTGTCTAGGAGATTCCATAAACTACTAACCAACCCAACTGCATACATGATATCAGGTCTTGTAGCAGTCAAATATCTTAAACATCCAACAATACCTTTAAAGTCTATTGAATTCACAAGTTCTCCCGATCCATCTCTTGTCAACTTCCGTCTCTCTTCTACTGGTGTTAAAATTGGATTACAATTATTCATCTTGAAATGCTTCAAAATTCCTTCAGCATACCTTTGTTGATTAATAAAAATTCCTCTTTCAGTTTGACGTAATCCAATACCAAGAAAATATGACATCAAACCAAGAGATGTCATCTCAAACTCCTTCACCATATCCTCCCTGAATTCATTGATCATCTCAGAACTATTTACAGTAAATATGAGATCATCCACATACAAACATACTATAATATGATTGCCAAGAGTATCATCTTTCAAATATAGAGTATGCTCATGTGGACATCTTGTAAATCCTTTCTTAATGAAATAAGAATCTATTCTTGTATACCAAGATCTTGGTGCTTGTTTCAAACCATACAAGGATTTTTTTAGCTTGTATACTTCATTCTCCTTCCCCTCTATAATGTAGCCAGCTGGTTTCTCTAGATAAACTTCTTATTCCAATACTCCATTCAAGAATGCTGACTTAACATCCATCTGAAAAATCTTCCAATGCTTCTGTGTAGCCAAATCAATTATCATTCTTAATGTGTCAAGTCTTGCAACTGGTGCAAATACTTCTGAGTAATCTACTCCTTGTCTTTGTCTATATCCTTTAGCAACTAACCTTGCTTTCTGTCTATCTATTTCACCATTTGACTTGTATTTTATTTTATAAACCCACTTAACACCAATGGGTTTCTTTCCTGGTGGAAGTTTTGTTAATTCCCATGTGTCATTCTTCTCAATTGACTTCAGTTCTTCATTCATAGATTGAATCCAACCTTGTTGTTTAGATGCTTCTTCGTAAGCTACAGGATCACAGTAGAACGTCTTCCATTTGTTTCTCCTGCATAGTCAGAATCTGTATATGCCACAATCTTTCTATAATATTCAATTTTAGAGAATAAAATTCCTTTTCCAGAAGCAGACTTTGAATACCTTAAAATACGTAAAACTGCATCCATGTGTTGTTCACCTGGATTGTGCATGAATTGACTAACAACACTGAGTGCATAAGCAAGATATGACCTTGTGTAAAATAGATACATCAATATCCTCACAAGTCTTTGATATCTCCTTTTATCAGTAGGAACTTAATCAGGTTCAATACACAGATTTACCTTTTCTTCTAAAGGTGTATGGACTGGCTGACATGCTGACATGCCCACTTCTTTTAGCAGATTAAGAACATATTTCCTTTGTGATAAAAAAATTTCTTCACCAGATCGAGAAACTTCAATCCCAAGGAAGTATTTCAATGAACCAAGATCTTTCATTTTAAATTCCTTTGATAAGTATCTTTGCAAAGATTTCCTCTCCTCTGGATCATTTCCTGTCACCACCATATCATCTACATATATAATAAGAGCAGTAACTTTATCCTTCCTTTTCTTTATGAAAAAAGTATGATCAGAATTACTATGACGATATCGAAAGTTCCTCATAGATTTGGTGAATCTTCCAAACCAGGCCATTGGAGATTGTTTTAGTCCATACAATGACTTGTTTAGATTACATACCTTCTTACCATGAGATCCTGGAACTGAAATACCAGGTGGGAGCTCCATGTAAACTTCTTCAGTTAATTCACCATAGAAGAAGGCATTCTTTACATCAAACTTCTGCAAAGGCCAATCCAAGTTTGCAGCAAACGATAACAAGACTCGTACTGTGTTGATTTTTTCTACTGGAGCAAAGGTTTCTGTATAGTCGATACCATAAGTTTGGTTGTACCCTTTAGCAACTAATCTTGCTTTATAATGTTCAATCTCACCATTTGCCTTGTATTTAATGGTGAGAATCCAACGACACCCCACAATCTTTCTTTCTTCTGGACAATCAACATAATCCCAAGTATCATTCTGAAAAAGGACCTCATTTCTTCTTCTATAGCTGCTCTCCATTTTGGATCAGCTAATGCTTCCTGCACATTGTTAGGAATAAAAACAATAGATAGTTGATTAACGAATGCCTTAGTACCTTTAGAAAAACGATGGTGAGAGACATAATGACTCATAGGGTACTTAACCTTACTAGAGATTTCAGGTTCATATCTGGGTTTAGGAATACCTCTGTTTACATGTTGTGGAAGTTGTTTCCTTGATTCTTCAAGAAAATCCGTAACAGACGATTGGTTTGGTGTTTCATCTTCTTGAGGTAACGTAGACTCTGTAATCTCATCTATCATAACCTCATCTTGAATCTCTATATCACGATCCAATACTGTAATTTCTGTTTCTTCTCTTGAAGAACCTTCATCAACAGATTCTCTTACCATATCATCAGAGTTGACAATAACAGATACATCAATTTCCAATATATCTTCATCATAGTTAAGAGTCTGAATTTCCTTATGGTACTCCCCCTTAAGTTCAGACTCACATGAAAAATACATAGTATCTTCATGAAATACAACATCCAAAGTAACAAACATTCTTTTGGTTGGAGGATGATAGCAAAGGTATCCCTTTTTAGTTGTTGCATATCCCACAAATACACACTTCAGAGCTCTAGGAGCCAACTTATCACGTTGGTTCTTGTGCAGATGAACATAAGATACACAACCAAACACATGAGGCGGCAGATTAGGAACAGTTGGAGCCACAACTTCTTCAGCAAGAGCTTGATGGGTTGTTTGAAACACAATGGTACTGGATGGCACTCGATTTATAAGATATGCTGCAGAAGTAATGCCTCTCCCCAATACATCAATGGAATATATGCTTTTATCAATGAAGCACGAACCACTTCCAGTAAGTGACGATTCTTTCTCTCTTCTACTCCATTCTGCTGAGGCGTATTAGAACAAGTAGTTTGATGAATAATTCTGTGTCCCTCCAAATAATGTTGAAGGTCATAATCCATATATTCACCACCATTATCACTACAAAGTACTTGAATCTGTTTGTTGTACTGAGTGTCAATCATCTTATGGAACTTTTAAAACAAGGCGGTAACTTCACTTTTGTTTTTCATGAGACACACCCACGTCATTCTAGTTCAATCATCAATAAAAGTAACAAACCATCTTGAACCACCCAGGGTAGTAGTTTTAGATGGCCCCCAAACATCAGAGTGTATGATCATAAAAGGAACTGGACTCTTATTGAATGATAATGGAAAAAAAGCACGATGGATTTTTGCAAGTTCACATACTTCACAATGAAAACTAGAAATATCAAGTTTTGCAAATAAACTAGGAAATAATTTTTGTAAATAACCAAACGACGCATGTCCTAATCGTCGATGCCATAACAAAATTTGAGATTTTTGTCTCTCCTCCTCAGAACCATCAGCAAGAAGAGTTTGACGCAGCTTATCCGAACTACTTGACACTAAATCCAGATAATATAGTTTCCCACGTATAACACCATAACCAATTGTTTGCTTCGTTGTGATGTCCTTAAAAACACAACAGTCATGCCAAAATATACTACACAATGTAAAGTATTAGTTATTTGGGAAACTGATAGGAGATTACAGTCTAATGTAGGAACTACTAAGATAGTATCTAAGTTTAAAGTTTCGGTGAGAGATATTGACCCTTCACCAGTAATTGGAGCTTGTGAGCCATTTGCAGTAGAGACTGTTTTTTGTAAGGATGGTTTAAGGTGAGAGATTTGTTTAGAATCACATGTCATATGGTCTGTGATAGACACATTTTTGGTACTCGATTTTCTACTTATTATGGTGTTTTATGTGTTTGTAAGTATTTTTGGAAAATAAACATTTTTATAAAATTCGGCTCGAAAAATTGGTATAGGCACCCGGAGAACACATGTTATCCGGACTCTCAGTTTTGGATAAGGGGCACCTAACTGATAAGGGGCACCCCAGGGAACCAACTGGTAATCGCACCCCATTACTGGTTAAGGGGGCTCCATCTTGTTCCTTGATTTGAAAAGAAAAAATTGTCGGGAAATTTGGTTTCAACGGTAAAGGATTTATTATCTTTAAGATAAGAATATCTTCTTGCCTTACAAACATGAAGTTTTGAAGAAAAATGAAGTTATCTTGTATCAAACAAGAAAGATATCCTTAGAAGATTTTATCTTGGATTTTATTCTGCGAATTAAAGAAGATATGGGTTTAGTAAAGAAATATATAGCATAAAGAGAATGAAAAATTCTGAAGATATTTTTAATTAAAAAGAAGAAGATTTTGGAGTTATGGAAGAATATATTTGAGTGATGTGTATTTGTGTGTATAAATAGAGATCTAGAGAGCACATTTGGGCAGATTTTTTGGGAGAGAAAAGAAAATCACTGTTTTATCATTGTTTCTCCCATTTCATCTTCGTAAACACCCTTTGAGCAATAAAAATGAATTTTGAGCGTGTTTCCATGATGATGAGCTAATTCTCGCGCAACCAAGGCAATGGATGAAGCTATTTATGCATGAATGATTGGTAACATTTTATTTTCTCTAATTTACAATTTATAATTCATTCAATCACCGCTTTTGCGGAGTTCTAAATGTTCACATAATTTTCTTAATTACTTGTGATTCAATTTGATAAGATTATACTTTGTTTAATTGATTGATAGTCTATTCTTAGGGAATACAATTAATATTTGGTAATATGTTTGATTATGTGTGAATTAAGAAATAAAGGACTTAAAGGATAGTTAGAGTTTTGAAACATATTTGGTATCGTTTATTCATGTGTAATAGTGGAATCTAGTGTCTTGGTTACTTTTAATATCTTGAAATCAATTTTGCAATAAGTTTTCTATTTTTAAGTTTTATAAGTTTAAAATCTTTTGCTTTTACAAGTCTCAACGAACTTATTACTAAAACATCATTGAAAAATATCATCAATTTTTGGCGCTGCCGTCGCGGACTTGTCTTTAGGCTAGAGTTTTTAGATTTTTTTTTAGGTTTTTATTTGTTTTTCATTTTTATTTTATTTGTTCTTCTTTACGTTTCTGGGTTTTTGTCTTTCCTTACGAATTTTGGAATTTGGAGCGAAATTTTTTTTTGCCAAAGCTTTTGGTGAATACTTAAAGATTTGGAGTAAAAGCAAAGCGAAAGAATAGGAGAATAAAAATTAATTAAAAAAACAGAGAGAGAGAGACAATTTTTTTTTTTAGAATTTCTTTTAGATTATTTTTTTCCTTTGCACTTTATTTTTGGACTTTGGACTGTGGACTTTGGGACTTTATTTTTTTTTAAACCCTACGGAAGGGTAGTTTAAATATAAACTGTTTGCATAGAGGGACGGCGATTACGATATCGCCTCGGCCCCTCGGGTTGGTACATGACATAGGATTCATAGCCCGAGTCGACTTCAGCGGTTCATCCCCCGTCTAGTACGTGAGGTAAGTTTGTCGAAACACTCGCGAATCTCCTGTTAGCGAGTTACTGTATTCCTTCGTTTGCATATATGCTGAGGATTTGAAAACGGATGCTTTAATTTCCTAGTAAAGGGTAAGGACTGGCAATACAAGATAAGGGTTTGGATTTCATCACCGTTCCCTTCTTGCCCGCCTTAGGAAAACGAAACCAAACGCGAACCTAAGCCTAAAATTTGACTAGAACGAGACCTATAGGGTAACAATATTAATAGGAAAGTCATTCGAAAAATATTGGTTACTCTTTTAAGCATGCTTCAAAGTTCATGATGGTTTCTGTGAGTTGAATACGCCGCCTTGTAACGCCGGTGAGGCCTTGGGTATCAAAGCTGCATTGAGCTTCATTCGTCTCGATTCAACTTACTTAAACTCGGATTGATTCCATAGGGGTTTGCTTCAATTGTATCAGATTCCCTTTCTAAGGATTAGAAGCTGGTCTAGAAACAATCTAAGTGGAGCCATCATGCTTTTTTTGTGCTAGAAATCTTTAGGTTTGCTTTGGTGGAGTCAGCCTTGTTTGTGTTTGCATAGAACTTCCCTTCCTTTTAGGATTTCTTTCTTTTTCTTTTGTTATTCTAGTGTATGCCCAAGGTTATTAAAGAGAGGGCTTGGAAAAGAAACACTCTAGGTCGTTTGATTAGTGATAAACCTAGTAGTTCTTCTTGTGAAGGCGGGGAGCTCGAAGACTCTTCTTTTGAGAGCCCCGTTTTTGGAAACTTCAATTTTGAGAATCTGTCTCTTCGTGAGGAAAATACCCCTAGTACTTCAGCTGTTCCAGCAATGGCAACTCTGAAAGATTACATGTTCCCAACTAGGTCCACCCGAGCTTCGTGCATTAAATTGCCAGCCACTACGGCTAATTTCGATATAAAACCTAGTATTCTTCAGATGATCCCTATATTCTTAGGGAAAGATGATGAGAAACCTTATTTTCATATTAGGGACTTTGAGGAAATTTGTGGGACAATTAGAATAAAAGACCTTACTAATGAAGTCTTGAAACTTAAGATGTTTCCTTTTTCCTTGAGAGATAAAGCCAACACCTGGATGAACAACCTACCATCTGAACCATTGAAACATGGCAGGAACTTATTGCTGCTTTCTATATGAAATTCTACCCTAATCATAAAACTACGACTGTTAGGCAGAAAATTAGTGCTAGTGTGCAACAAGAGGGAGAGTCTCTTTATAGGTTTTTAGAGAGATTCAATGATCTCCTATCCCAGTGTCCTCACCATGGATTTGATAAGATGAAACTCGTAGAGATTATTTATGATGATTTATATTATTCAACCAAAGCCATGGTTGAGTCTATGTGCGCTGGTGAGTTCACTAGTAAAAGTGTTGATGATGCTTTCACCTTCTTAGGAGCTGTCGCTGAAAAATCCCAACAGTGGGAGTCTTGTGTTGAACCCACCAAAAGACTCTTAGTCAATAGAAGTAGCACCAATGTGGTAGATACAAGCTTCGGGTCTGATGCTAAGTTTGATGCTTTGTCTAGAAGGTTAGAAGCTTTGGAATTGAATCATCCTAAACATAGGTCTCTTGTTGAACCTGATGATAATAGGTTTAGAGCCTCTCAAGTGTCTAGTTGTGGAGTAGAACCCAATAACTCGTTTTGGGAAGGTCAGGTTAGTGAAGAGAAAGCCCATGCTGTCTATAACAATGCCAGGTTTGAGAACCGTCAGAAGTTTGACCCATACTCAAAGACTTACAACCCTGGTTGGGGAAACCATCCTAATTTTTCTTGGTCTAAGGGTCAGAATCAAGGACAGTCTAGTAATTCTCAGCCTCTCTCAGGTTTTGGTTATGCTAGGAATTCTTCAGGTCAACCCCAGTTTCAGAATGAGAAAAATATCTCCACCTTAGAAGAAACCCTTACTATGTCAGCAAAGAACCATGAGATGTTATCAAAGAACCACTGTGGTTTTCAAGAAGAAACCAGACAGAATTTTAAGAATAATTCTCAGTCTCTTGCTAACTTAGAACTTCAAGTCGGCCAAATAGCCAAGTTTCTTAGTGAAAGAGAAGATGGAATATTACCTAGTCAAACTGATCCTAACCCTAAAGGAGAGAAATCGTACAATCATGTGAATTCTATAACAACCCTTAGGAGTGGAAAGAAAGTTGACAATAAGGTTTCCATGCCTGATAGTATGATGTAGTTCACTTTGCTGAGCCAGAAAAATGAGGAGACTGATAGAGTCTCCAAAGAGACCAATGAGGGTCATGATGGTCCCGGCTTTGTTCCCAGAGCCCCGTTCCCCCAGCTGCTAGTTCCAACTAAGAGGGAGTCCAACTTTAATGATATATTGGAGGTTTTTAAGCAGGTTACTATCAACCTCCCCTTGTTAGTTGCGATTAAGCAGATTCCCGCTTATGCCAAGTTTCTTAAGGATATGTGTACGCGAAATCGAAAACTTAGTGTCCAGAAGAAAGCCTTCCTAGCTAGTCATGTGAGTTCTATTATTCAGAATACCACTACTCTTAAGTATAAAGACCCAGGGTCCGCTACTATTTCTTGCACAATAGGTAAATACCGTGTTGAGAAAGCTTTGCTTGACTTAGGAGCCAGTGTGAACTTACTGCCATACCATGTGTACCTTAAGATAGGACTTGGTGAGATGAAATCTACCCAGATGACACTTCAGTTAGCTGATAGGTCCGTTAAAATTCCTCGTGGTGTGATCAAGGACGTTCTTATTGAGGTCGACAAGTTTATTTATCCAGTGGATTTTGTTATCCTAGATACCCAACCTGTCCCTGACCCAGAGAACCAAATACCTGTGATTCTAGGTCGCCCGTTTTTAGCTACATCCAATGCGATCATTAACTGTCGAAATGGTATTATGAATTTGTCTTTTGGTAATATGACTATTGAGATGAATATTTTTAATATTAGTAAGCTACCTCTGAACTAGATGACTCGAACATAGAAGAGGTGAACATGATAGGAACATTAGTCGAGGAGTCATTACCAAACACTTTGTTAGAAGATCCATTAGAGAAATTCCTAGCCCACTTTGGGATTGATTTTTATGATAACGATGTGATTAATGAGGTGAATTATTTATTAGATTCAACCCCTTTGATAGACACTAGTAATGGCTGGAAACCTAACTTCGAACCTCTACCCGTTTCTGAGTCTACCCTAGTTCTTTCGTTAGAAAAGCCTCCTAAGTTGGACCTTAAACCATTACCAGATTCCCTGAAGTATGTGTTTTTAGGCCCATCTGAAACTTTACCTGCAATTATAGAATCCGACTTGGATAGTGATAAGGAAAGTAGGTTAGTGACTGTCCTTAAGAATAACAAGGAAGCTTTAGGGTGGACCATAGAAGACATTAATGGTATAAGTCCTACTGATTGTATGCATCAGATCTATTTAGAGAGTGACACCAAACCTTCTAGGGAGATGCAACGTCGATTGAACCCTAATATGAAAGAAGTGGTTCGAACCGAGGTTCTTAAGCTGTTAGATGCAGACATTATCTACCCCATTTCAGACAGTAAGTGGGTCAGCCCCGTTCAGGTTGTTCCCAAGAAATCCGGTATTACTGTATTCCAGAATGATAACAATGAGTTAATCCCAACCCGGGTGACCACGGGTTAGCGTGTCTGTATTGACTATAGGAAATTGAACAAGGTCACTAGGAAGGACCACTTTCCCCTTCCCTTCATCGACCAAATGCTAGAGAGATTATCTGGACGTAGCCATTATTGATTTTTAGATGGATATTGCGGTTATAATCAGGTTTTTATTTCCCCAGAAGACCAAGAGAAAACCACTTTTACCTGTCCCTTTGGTACCTCTGCGTATAGACGCATGCCTTTCGGGCTATGTAATGCCCCTGAGACCTTTCAGCGTTGTATGTTGAGCATATTTTCTGACATGGTAGAACGGTTCTTAGAGGTCCTTATGGATGATTTTTCAATGTTTGTTTCGTCTTCCGATGAGTGCTTGCATCATTTGTCATTAGTTTTGACTAGGTGTAAGGAAAATAATTTAGTGCTTAACTAGGAGAAATGTTACTTCATGGTTCGTTCAGGAATTGTTCTAGGGCATATCGTATCTTCGAAGGGTATAGAGGTAGACAGAGCCAAAGTGGACCTCATTAAAACTTTACAGGTCCCAAAAACCGTAAGAGATATTAGGTCATTCTTAGGGCATGCAGGTTTTTATCGCCGATTCATTAAGGATTTTAGCTTTATCTCTAGACCTCTTTGCAATTTTCTTGCAAAAGATGTTAAGTTTGTCTTTGATGATGCTTGTTTAGAGGCTTTTGAGAAGCTTAAGGCTTTACTCACTACCTCCCCCATAGTCCAGGCACCCAACTGGAACCTACCCTTTGAGTTCATGTGTGATGCTTCAGATTATGCTATTGGTGTTGTGCTAGGTCAACGACAAAATAAGTTACTTCATGTGATTTACTATGCTAGCAAAACTCTGAATGATGCCCAGTTGAACTATACCACTACAGAGAAGGAATTATTAGTTATTGTGTTTGCCTTAGACAAGTTTAGATCCTACCTCTTAGGTTCTAAAGTCATAATCTTTACTAATCATGCTGCTTTGAAGTACCTTCTTTCCAAGAAGGATACTAAACCTAGATTGATTAGATGGATCCTATTGTTGCAGGAATTTTCCTTAGATATTAGAGATAAAAAAAGGTGTAGAAAATGTAGTAGCAGACCACTTGTCTAGGCTTGTTGTGGATACCCTTAATGATTCTCCTCCTGTTAGGGATAGTTTTCCTGATGAACAACTGTTCTTTGTTACCCAAGCACCTTGGTATGCGAATATAGTGAATTATCTTATTACTGGTCGAATGCCCCAAAATTGGGGTAAACAAGATCGTTCTAGGTTTTTAGCCGAGGTGAAGCACTTCTTTTGGGATGATCCTTATTTGTTTAAGTATTGCCCATACCATATTATTAGGAGATGTATACCTGAGAATGACCAGTCCAGTATTATTTCCTTTTGTCATGATCATGCTTGTGGGGGTCACTTTAGTGCTAAGAAAACTGCTGGTAAAATATTGCAGTGTGGATTCTCTTGGCCCTCGTTGTTTAAAGACTCCCACAGTTACTGTGTTACTTGTGAATGTTGCCAGAAATTATGAACCATTTCCCGTAGGAACATGATGCCCTTGAACCCTATTTTAGTTGTAGAGGTATTTGATGTATGGGGTATTGACTTTATGGGTCCGTTTCCTAATTCTTTTGGTAACCTTTACATCCTTGTCGCTGTAGACTATGTATCTAAGTGGATTGAGGCGGTTGCATGTAAAACCAATGACCATAGGGTTGTGATTGAGTTCTTGAAAAATAATATACTTACACGTTTTTGTACACCGCGTGCTATAATTAGTGATGGAGGGCCGCACTTTTGTAATGGACCTTTTAGGCTTTTGATGAAGAAATATGGTATTACACATAAGATAGCTACCCCGTATCATCCACAAACTAGTGGTCAGGTAGAGGTTTCCAATAGGGAGATAAATCGTATATTAGAGAAAACAGTTAATCCTAATCGGAAAGACTGGTCGTCTAGGCTTACTGATGCCTTATGGGATTACTGTTCTGCGTTTAAGACCCCCATTGGAATGTCGCCTTATCATCTTGTGTATGGAAAGGCATGTCATTTACCTGTTAAGTTAGAACATAGAGCTTATTGGGCTGTTAAGCAGCTAAATTTTTCACTTGACAAGGCAGGAGCTCATAGGAAACTCCTGCTCAATGAGTTGCAAGAGATTCGTATAGATGCTTACGATAGTGCGAAGGAGTATAAGAACAAAATGAAACTTGTGCATGATAAGAATATTTTAAGAAAGTCATTTTCTCCAGGTCAAAATGTTCTTCTGTATGATACCTGCTTACATCTTTTCCTTGGGAAGTTACATTCTCGGTGGACAGGTCCTTTTATTGTTCGCACTGTCTTTCCTCATGGAAATGTTGAGATCGAGACACCAGATGGTAGTAGTTCTTCGAAGGTTAACGGTGAAACCCTTTTTAGAGCCCTTTCCTACATGTGATGTTGAGGAGGTCCCTCTGGGGGACCCTGTTTACCATTGATTGACCATCGAGGCGATTGTATGTTGTATATTAGTTTTTGATTTCTCTCTTCACCCTGGTACTATCTTTACGACTTCTATCTTTACTGATTCCTCATGTTACCTTACTTTTTGGTATTCCTCTTTTATTATAAACATTGAGGACAATGTTAGATTTAAGTTTGGGCGTGGGGAAGAAACTTTTTGTTAGCTTTTAGTTGCAATAAATAAACTCCAGAGCCTAGAAATTTATGCTTATTAAGGTTGGCACTAACCGATCTAAGTGGATGGGAACATCTTGGTTGTAGGAGTTGAGGAACCAATCTGATTAGATGGAAACATCTAAAGAGTCTATTCACAAAAGCACAGAGCTCATGTGTTAGAATTAAAAAAAAAACATGGTAGTTTCGCCATAACTCGTTGAATCTTAATCCCTTCTGTTTTTATTTCTTAAGTGATTTGGTGGGGCAAACGACTCAAGTTGTTACCATTGCTAGGGTGAAATAGGGTGATTGAGATACCTAAAAAAAAAAGTTTGAGACTAGACCATCAGACCAACCAGAATAAAATCAATAAAGTCGACCACTGGTGCCCTTGTATATGCCAGTTGTGTTGACCTATAGTTAGGTGTATCGACCACTGGTCCCCTTGTACATGTCAGTTGTGTTGATATTAGTCAGACCGGTATCTCAGTCCATTATGATAGGTTCATCTTGGCAGAGGCATTCAGACAGATATGGGAAACACCATTCACTTTGAACCATCTATTTTTCTCTTTATCCATACTCTTAATCTTTCCATGTGATGTCTAGAAACTATCTGAGTAGAGCTCTATCACTTATATATGAATTTTAGTATGTTGAGTGCAAACTCGTGTACAATAATTGGAATTTTGCATCAGGGTTCTTCCTCCTATAGTCAATGATTGTATGACAACCAAGGAGATTCTTTAGTGCCTTCCAAAGTTCTGCGTAGATATCTAGGGTCTGGAGTAAAGGTTTTGTGGGTACACCTCTGGTAAACCCTCCGGAGACAACACTTTGCCGCTAGGGCCACCTAGCGGTTTAACGGCTTGCTTCACGTGCTAAGTGTAGTCATTTTTATTTTTCTAGAAGATTTTGGAGTTATGGAAGAATATATTTGAGTGATGTGTATTTGTGTGTATAAATAGAGAGCTAGAGAGCACATTTGGGCAGAGTTTTTGGTAGAGAAAATAAAATCACTGTTTTATCATTGTTTCTCCCATTTCATCTTTGTAAACACCCTTTGAGCAACAAAAATGAATTTTGGGCGTGTTTCCATGATGATGAGCTAATTCTCGCGCAACCAAGGCAATGGATGAAGCTATCTATGCATGAATGATTGGTAACAATTTTATTTTCTCTAATTTACAATTTATAATTCATTCAATCACCGCTTTTTCGAAGTTCTAAATGTTCACATAATTTTCTTAATTACTTGTGATTCAATTTGATAGAGTATACTTTGTTTAATTGATTGATAGTCTATTATTAGGGAATACAATTAATATTTGGGAATATGTTTGATTATGTGTGAATTAAGAAATAAAGGACTTAAAGGATAGTTAGAGTTTTGAAACATATTTGGTATCGTTCATTCATGTGTAATAGTGGAATCTAGTGTCTTGGTTAGTTTTAATATCTTGAAATCAATTTTTCAATAAGTTTTATAAGTTTAAAATCTTTTTCTTTCACAAATCTCAACGAACTTATTACTACAACATCATTGAAAAATATCATCAGTCTGTGGCACCAGAATCAACTATCCATGAAGTATTCGAAACAAGTGAAGAAACATTTAAAAACTTACCATCGTTACCTGTCCTTGCTACTGATGCAGATATTACCATGGAATCCTTTCCTTTCTTTGTTGAATCCACTGGAGCACCATAATTTTTCTTTGTCTCCTTCTTCCTCTCCAGATGTGGATCCCACCAATCTGGATATCCAACCAACTCGAAACACATGTCAATTGTATGTCCAGATTGATTACAGTGTGTACAATTAAGTGATGACTTGTCCACCCCAGTCTTTGACTATCTCTGAAAAGACCCTTTTTGATTGTACCGGTTTCGAGTTGCCATAGAAGCAGGTTCAACTTCTTCCAATTCTTTTGCCATCGTTGTACGTCAAACATATTCACGACGAACGAGTGCATAACATGATTCCAATTCAGGTTTAGGATCCTTTCTAAAGATTTCACCACAGATCTGCTCAAAACTTTCATCCAATCCAGCAAGGAATATATGCACCTTTAAGCGCTGAATTGATTTTCGATAGGCTTCAATATCATTAGAATTCTCGATAACCACCTTGTCACGATGATCCAGCTCTCTAAATATTTCAGTTAGTTCTCCATAATAAATTGAGAGTGCTCTGCCATTTTGTTTTGCCGAAAACGCTCGTTGATTTAGAGTAAATACCTGCATCTCATCATCTCCATCATAAAAGGCTTTAGATAATGCATCCCAAATCTCTCTAGCAGTAGGTAACCGAATATATCTCTTCATGATTTCAGGTGACATAGACATCAACAACCATCTCTTGACCTTTTTATTATCTGTGTTCCACTTCTCATATCTTGGATCTTCCTCGGTAGGTTTTCTTGTTCTTCCCATAACAAATGAGGTTTTTTCTTTTTCAGCAATATGCATCTCCATGATTTGTGACCACAAATCATAGTTTGTTTCATCAAGAACAATCCCATCCTTGAATGTTGCACCTTCATATTGAACGATAATAGGAGCAGATTTGTTTTCCATCTGCCCTTTTTGTTTTGATTTATTTTGGTATAATTCTGAATCACTACCCATGATTCAAGAACCCTAACTCTCTGTTACCATCTTCACAAATATAGAATCGAGAAGAAGATAATTCTTATTATGATAATCTTATCAATTCTGATTACACAGCTCATGAATATATAGAGTCCAATATTACGATTAAAGCAAAGATTCTATATACTAGGAAACAATATATTATCCTTAAATAAGGATATATATTAACAGTCTCCAGTTGTTAATGTGCTTTCGTAAGTGAAATTGTAAATGTACGGATGGTGTAAAGTGATTTTTTTTATGACCAAACTAAGATCCATAATTGCTATTGTCATCATCTTTCTAATTGTTTTTTTTTTTTAACTTGAAGTTGAGTATGAATTAGTGATCAGTTTCATGTCTAATTTTGGAGTTGATGCACTTATTGGTTTCTATGTAGCGTGAGTTGTATAGCAGTTGAAGATGTTGTTATTGCTTTGAGTAAAATATTGCCTCAAAGTTGATTTTTCACCGGAACAATTCAGAAATTTTATGGTGTTACATGCAGTCATGTTAAACCTTGCATTTCAAAGATTTTTTGGTTCTATTAAGAATCTCAACCGTTAGAACAACAACTTAGTCGCCTTTCTCGATTCTTATATGAGAGTAAATAAGTTCTGCCCCAAGCTCATGCTTAATTAATCTAGATTCCAACCTCATTGCTGGCTAATCTTTTATTATCTCATATTTTTCCAAATCTCAACTTTTTTCCAGTGTTAGATCAAAAATGAGAATAAATAAGTTCGCTAGGCCAGTAACTTGTAACTGTGGTAACTTGAAAAGTCTCACTAGGTTGGCATTAAGAAAGGTTCTAAGAAAGAATAACCTTGAATTGGACAAGCTAATGATGTGGACTTCCTCAGTCCTATAACACCAATTTGAATTCAATGACTTATCAATAATATCGGTGGTGTACTACCAATATTTCACAACAAACCACACTAAATTTTCAAAAGAATCGGATATATATTTTTAAACTAGTAACATAAAACAAAATTACATGTCTTTGAACTTTGAAAGCCAGTCAGACATTGTCTTTGAACTTTGAGAAACTGCATGCTGGTGTTTTAGATTAGTGAGAAGTCGTGGGTGCACAGCTAAAAGGAAAGTTCCCTCCATCTTGCAATGTCCACTTGATATAAGAAAGTCCCATTAAGTCCTGCATGTATTCGAAGCCAAACTGATAAACATGAAAGTGTGCAAATTTAACAATAATATGTAACTAGCAGGTCAGATAACAAACATGGAAGTTCCCCAATTCTAGATCTAGTTGTATGTTTCAGTTAGCTCATGAAACGAGTACTATGTATATTATGTTGATTTCTCTTCATAGATTTCCTTACTTTGTAATTGTAGGCTTTCCTTATTGTGTCGTAGTAATAGTAAAGATTGTGTTTCCATCAATATATCCACATGCAACAAATTAGGGATACTATATTGGTGCTTGAGGTAAGTTCTGCACCCAGCAAACGATGGATGATACCAGTCCTGTATATCCTCTCCATCGGTCTAAATGAGATTCAATTCCCTTTTCTATATGTTCAAAGATCGAGTGTAGAAAATCTGATATCAAAGACTTAATGAAAGAACAGAAAACTAAAATCAAACAAACTTCTCTTAATTAATGTGATAAAAACTCATGGCTTAACAACCTATCTATATGTTTACAAAATTGAATCTTAAGTAATAAACACTTTCCTAACATAATCAAACTCTAACAAAGACTCTTCTAGAAAGTAGTCACGTAAAAAAACTCTAAAAACAGTAATACTTGCAACCCAAGTAAACTTCTAAATATCCTGCCATGCGTCAACACTCTTGTTGATCCCTTCCATATTCTTCATAGTATCTTGGTTTATTCTTCAACATCCTCTCTTAACCAAGATACTCTTTGCTAATCATCCCCAACTTTCCACGCAACTAAATGAAAGTGTTAGACTTCAAGGACTTGGTGAAAATATCTTCCACTTGCTCTTCACTCTCAACAAACTCAACAACTATCTCCTTATTTCTTACATGCTCTCTGATGTAACGATATTTGATATCAATATGCTTACTTCTTCCATGAAGTACTGGATTCTTAGTTAGTGAAATTGTCGACTTATTATCACAAACTATTGTTGTTGGTGTTGTTTGTTCTTGAAACAATGACTTCAGCATCATTCTTAACCATACAGCCTGTGTAGCACAGTTGCTCGCAGCTATATACTCAGCTTCTGTCGTAGATAATGTAACAACTTGTTCTTCTTAGATGACTAAGAGAAAAAACCAGTTCCCAACTGAAAACTATAACCTGATGTACTTTTTATACCTTCTATATCTCCAGCCCAATCACTATCAGTGAAACCAACCAAATTTTGGATCTTCTGAGACAGTATAAAAGATTCCCATGCTTGTTGTTCCTTTTACATACTTCAAAATATGTTTTGCAGCTTGTAAATGTGATTGTCTAGGAGATTCCATAAACCTACTAACCAACCCAACTGCATACATGATATCAGGTCTTGTAGCAGTCAAATATCTTAAACATCCAACAAGACCTTTAAAATCTTTTGAATTCACAAGTTCTCCCGATCCATCTCTTGTCAACTTCCGTCTCTCTTCTACTGGTGTTAAAATTGGATTACAATTATTCATCTTGAAATGCTTCAAAATTCCTTCAGCATACCTTTGTTGATTAATAAAAATTCCTCTTTCAGTTTGACGTACTCCAATACCAAGAAAATATGACATCAAACCAAGAGCTGTCATCTCAAACTCCTTCACCATATCCTCCCTGAATTCATTGATCATCTCTGAACTATTTACAGTAAATATGAGATCATCCACATAGATTGCCAAGAATATCATCTTTCAAATATAGAGTATGCTCATGTGGACATCTTGTAAATCCTTTCTTAATGAAATAAGAATCTATTCTTGTATACCAAGCTCTTGGTGCTTGTTTCAAACCATACAAGGATTTGTTTAGCTTGTATACTTCATTCTCCTTCCCATCCATAATGTAGCCAGCTGGTTGCTCTAGATAAACTTCTTATTCCAATACTCCATTCAAGAATGCTGACTTAACATCCATCTGAAAAATCTTCCAATGCTTCTGTGCAGCCAAATCAATTATCATTCTTACTGTGTCAAGTCTTGCAACTGGTGAAAATACTTCTGAGTAATCTACTCCTTGTCTTTGTCTATATCCTTTAGCAACTAACCTTGATTTCAGTCTATCTATTTCACCATTTGACTTGTATTTTTGTTTTATAAACCCACTTAACACCAATGGGTTTCTTTCCTGGTGGAAGTTTTGTTAATTCCCATGTGTCATTCTTCTCAATTGACTTCAGTTCTTCATTCATAGATTGAATCCAACCTTGCTCTTTAGATGCTTCTTCGTAAGCTACAGGATCACAATCTCCAAACAATGCAAAGTTCACCACATAATCATCAATATCTTCATCATTTCTTGATACAACATAATCATTCAACCTAGCAGGTATGATATATTTTCTTCTTGGTCTTGTATTTTCATGTTGTGCTGTTGCTTCTGTTCTTGCTTCTTCATGCTATTCTCCAACATTATCTTGAGCTTGTACTTATTTTTCAACCACAATTGGAACAGTGCTGACAGTAGTAGATGGATCAACATTCATTGTTGACCCAATATTATGTGGATCAACATCCCTTGTTATGAGTATCAACATACGTTGTTGATCCATTATTCCAATTCCATTGTGAATCTTCATCAAATATTACATCTCTACTTATAACTATCTTTCTAGTTTCTGGGTTATATAGCTTGTATCCTTTAGTCACTGAACTGTAACCAACAAGAAAACATTTTTCACTCTTATCATCCAGCTTCTTTCTCAGTTCTTTTGGCACATGCGCATATGCAATGCACCCAAAAAATTCTCAGATGTCTTACACTTGATCTTGCTCCTCTCCATGCTTCTTCTGGTGTCTTCATATTTAAACTATTTGTGGTACATCTATGTATATACACAGCTGTATCAACTGCATAACTCCATAAATTCTTTGGTAAATCTTTTGTTCTTATTATAGTTCTTTCCATCTCCATTATTGTTTTGTACTTTCTTTCAGCTATACCATTCTGTTGAAGTGTATATCTTGTTGTTAGATGATGTAGAATACCATGTTCTTCCATGAAACTATCAACAACAGTATATTTTGTTCCTATATCAGTTCTTAATATCTTGATGTTTTTACCAATTTATTTCTCATCATAAGCTTTGGAACTTCTAAAAGCATGAAAAGCATCACTCTTTTGTTTAAGCAAATATACCCATGCTTTCCTACTAAAATCACCAATGAAAGTTATGAAATAGTTATTACCTCCATGTGATGTAACCTCTACAGGACCACACAAGTCACTATGAATGATCTTCAACTGTTGTTCAACTCTTCTAGCTTTGTTAGCTGGAAATGGATCTCTATGCTGCTTGCCAAAGATACAATTCTCACATCTTGATTATGGAATTTGAATGAAAGGTAATCCTGATACCATCTCCTTCTTTGCTAAAGTTTGTAAACTGTTAAAGTTCACATGTCCCATCCTCCATTATGCACACTAATACTGTAACAACTTTCCTTTTGATGCTGAATATTCAAAGGAAATAACATGTTTTTAATCATCTGAAATTTAGCAATCAATCTTTTTCTTCTATCTCTGATGAAACACAAACCATTGTAAATATTCATAGAGTATCCTCTTTCAGATAGTTGTCCCATACTCAGCAAGTTTTGATGTAATCCTGGTACATAAAACACATCCATGATATATGCTTTTGAACCAATCTTAAGAACATTCCAATTCTTCCTTTTCCCATAACTGGAATTTTAGAACTGTTGCCAAACTTTACTGTTGATCTGACAGACTCATCAAGCTTATCAAACAAATCTTTTCTGCCACACATATGATTGCTGCAACCTGTATCTAAGTACCACTTAAATTGAGGTTGTTCTTCTGTTGTATGACATGCTAGTAACATGTTTTCAGCCTTCTTCTCTTCTGCTTCTTCCTCTTCTTGACTTTTAGCAATATTATCTTTAAAATTTGATTTATAATTATTTTCAGTAGTGTTTCTAGATTTTGGACACTCTGCAGCAAAGTTCCAAAAATCTCCACAGTTGTAACACTGAACTTTTGATCTATCAACTAGTTTTCTTCCTTGATAACCTCCAGTATTAGATCTTCCTCTATTGTTATATCTTCCTTGAAACCTTCCAGCATTAGGTTTTCCTCGGTTGTTGCTCCAGCTAACTTGACTTTGAAGTGTTGCTTCAACTTGTTTTGCAGCAACTATCTTCTCTAGCAATCTTTGTTTAGGCTTGTAATGAACCCAATAACTCACTAAGAGTCATAGTTGCAACTGTGTTGCATTCCTCTATAGAAGTCACATTTGATTCAAATTTCTCTGGCAAACTTCTTAAAATATTCTCAACAACTGTTGAATCTTCTAAGGATTTGGGTCTGTTTTTAAGGTGTCATCTGTGTGTATCAACCTCAGGTGTAAGCATCAGGTCCGACGGGGTTTGTGGACTTGTTTTGTTTGCTTGAAGGATAGTGTTCAGATTTGGTGCATGCATTTCATTGGTTTGATGCACTAAGAAGTTTTGGTTTGCAATCTTCCCAAAATCTTTGAGAATTAGGTAATGATGATAAATCTCATCCTTCGTCTCATCTCGCAAGTGGAATAAATTTTGGTAAATAATAATGGTCAGGATAACGGCGCCAAGAAATATTATCAAAACTTAGAAAAGCGACATCTGCCACAGTTTATAATCTATAACATAACAATTGAACTGCTTTAATGTCTAGAATATATATGCATTTTCCATCAGAGTCAGATATATGAACTTTATCGGATCACTGAATTGTCTCAGATACATGACTAGAAAATTACAAGTAAAACTTAAACCTCATAGACAATATGTCTTTTCAAATGAAACAGACCAGACCACCATAGATCGTCCATTATCTAATAGTACTACTAGAAACCAAAATAAAATGATAAACGGATGAATCCAACCGTTTCTTAAGCTGTCACTGCATGTTTATGCATTTCTTCAAGGTACCGGCCGGAGGAGCAAGCCTGAATCTTCAGCTCTTCCTCTTAAGTGAGCCGACAAACCAGAAATTTCCGATGGGATAATTGATTTTGTAATCAAAACCTGGAGGGACCTTGCTATCTAATACTGCTCCGTTATCACAGGCTTTCTTTACGAGACCCTTGATACCAGTTGGGTATATGTAAGCCTCCCATCCAATTTTTCCGTCCCTAGTCAAAGGTAAAAAAACAAGATCTAAGTAAACTTGAACGAAATAAGATATGCAAGATGAGGAAATGTTATGATCTCATCCAACATTCCCAGAAAACCCAAACCGAATCAGCATATTTTATATTTTAAGAAAAATCTAGAATAAATTACTACTTACAGAAAAACGATATAATCATCATCCTCATCTTCCTCTACGACAATGACCTCCAAATAAAAAACAACCTCAGATCCTGCTTTTAGATCTGCACTCATAGGGATCTTTTCATCAGGATTAAGTTTTTTCACTACCTCATCAGCACCAAAAACAGCTTTATAGAATCCAGCGGATTTGGAATAGTGTGCCCAGTGAACGAAAAAGGTATTCTCTCATGCACCAACAGCCGTCGTAAGATCATCAACAACTCCTTCAGCCATAGTTATGAAGATAAGGAGAAAAAAACAAGAAGATTGAAAACTGAAAACCTTGGAGAGAGAGTATTTTATGAGGAAATGAAGAAGAAGGAGGCGGAAGTAAAATTAGTTTGAGAAGAAATGGCCTTAAAACCCTGAGGATAGATGCCCTTAAAACCCTAAGGTTAGAAAAGTAATGTAATGTCCCCATTTAGGGGTAACCAGTTGTTGCGGGGTATCTATTTTAGTTGGCCTTACATTATTTTCGATTAAATTTTGGGACGCCGGGAAGTAGCACCGGATAGACCCAGCCGGACCTAGTTTATATTTCATGTGTGTCATTAAGAAAGCATTACAATTTGTGAAACATAGAGTTAAAATTAGGAATATTTCAGTGTGTCATTAAGCAAATATTACTATTTGGTGAACATATAGTTGAAATTAGGAATATAGTTAAACTATTTTCGTTATTAACTTCAAAGTAATTTATAGTAATATGTTGTTACTATTTGGTGAACATATAGTTGAAATTAGGAGTATAATTAAATTATTTTCGTTATTAACTTCTAAGCAACTTATAGTAATATGGTGTTAGGCAGGGAATAAACAAATCCACATTGTATTGAGATTCCATACACCAGCTAATTAAGTTTCTTCGTGGAGTTATTGCCTAACGGGTTGCTTGAAGACTAGGGGCCTCTTTAGGTAGGTCATCGATTATACAACATTTGCACGTAATTCCCGCCTTCATGATAGCAATAAGCAAAAAGAGTGCAAAGTTTTTGCTGACAACGGAACCAGAGAATTCAAACAATTAATAATACTAATATTTAATCACCTAATAATCCTTTATCCACCGGATTAAACAAACAATTAATAATATTGAATGCAGAACCACTGGTGTATTTGTAGAGAACATAAAATGAGTAGGTGATCTCCTTCAGGTATGCATGTACAACTCTGAAAATAAATATCGTCACACTAAAATCCATTTGGGTACATGTATAACGAGTAAAGCAAAGTTTAAGAGTGCGCATATAGAGTACTCTCTTATAATCTTAACAGTAAAATAATAAAATATAAAAAATGTTTTAACAACAGTTTTAGACTCGTTATAACTGTTTTCATGCATTTATAACCGTTTGTTTGGAAATTCAAATCATAAATTCATAATTTTTTTTATTTTCTAATTAATCGTTGCTACGTCCGTTATCATAAAATAACATATAAAAATCACCATTTTTTTAAAGAGAAGTGAAACAATTGTTTGATTAAAGATTGTCATGGATGATATAAAGAACACCAAAACAAATTGAGGGCAACAGATTTTGTCGCTTCAGATTAGGAAAGTATCTCCACTGCGGGTGGATATTACCAAACTAAAGAAAAGAGAAAGATTGTCCAGACGCTGAATTATGGGTCGAGATCCCATGTCCCCTTCTTCCATATGCCCTCGTGTCTCTCCTATAATGTATCGACACGTGTATCTTATTTACTTCCCATATTTTCTACAGTTTGAAGATTTTGTTATTTTAAGAAACAATAGCGGAAAGATAAAATACTTTCCTTTGTTGGCGCTAAGAGAATCAAATTCCTTCTCAATATTAATTTTTTTTAACAAGTTCATCTTTTCTTAATTGTATGAGATGCATCAGTGAGCTGCAGTACGTTAACAAAATAAACCCAAGCTTAAAATAAAATTTGATTTGATTTTTGTATTTTGTCGAAGGTATTAGTAGTAGTCGATCATTCATGTAGAATAAAATTTTGATGATGTTGTTTTAGAAAATGATACGATTACCCCATCTACCTCAGCTTACTGGGCATGGAGTATTAAAACATGATCGTAACGATCATGGGATATTAAGAGATAATCCTTCAAACTCATGCTTGCGATCATCAACTAGCCTTCAATCCAAGTGGGATTGATATTCACTCCTTCCCTTCTCCAAACATTACTGGAATTTGTGCTTTGCTTATTCTCGAGCGAATTGATTTATCACTGCATTTGACACTTAATTAGAATTAGCATCTAAAGAAATTCTGAAATCTATGTTCTTACCAAAATCCAGCTTGCGTTGTGCTTGACGATCATTTGGCACATGAATAGTTTTTATTTTTAATCGTTCATGATTTATGAACTGTGTTGATTTTTCCTTTCAACAGAAAACATTGCTGATTAACAAGTAGATATTAGTTCAGATTTGGTTTAACGCCAACAAAGGAAAGTGATTATCTTTCGGCTTTCATTTCTCAAAATAATGAGATTTTCTAACAGTAAGAATTATGGGAAGTAAAGAAGAGACACGTGTCGATACATTATAGGAAGGGACATGAGGGCACAAGGAAGAAGGGGACATGGGATCTGGACCCCTGAATTATTCCTAAGATAAACTATGCATATGATAGTAAATGAAGAAAAAACCCAAAATTAACATAAACTCGATATTTATTATTTCTGGTAAATAAATGTGAGACTATCCTAATACTGAAAGTGCATTCAAAATAAACGTCTCTGCTACAAACGCCAACCCAAACATACTCTTAATGTAGAAATTATAATTAACAAATTAAATCCTTAGACAAAGAAATTTGGCTAAATTTTGAAGACCAAATTGTCTTGATTGTTGTTCACTTCCATCATATTAGATCTATATTTTGAGATGATTCACGACAACTAGGTCTTTATTATCAAAATTACGCCATTGCAATATCATACTTGCATGAACCATAACCTGTAATCCAAGATTAAGACAAAAAAAAGAGGTTTGCACTAAAGATGATAATTGTAAGGGTTATAACCATGTAGAATAATACGTTTTGCATCATTTTGTTCAGGGTGTATCTAAATATATGTAAGTGATGTTTTTTTATAAGGATTTTTGCACATCCCAATAGAACAGATACCCCTATTAGCAACCTTTGTTTTATTTTAATTATTACTATTCTTATTTTTTTTGGTTTTGTGTTTCATGAAAAGAAAGGTTTAACTACTCCCTCTTATTTTAAATGTACTATAGTTTGGTAGTATATCCCAAGTAAATTACTAGGAAATTGATGACTTTCTCTAAAATCTAGAAACTAAAAACTAGTCATTTAAAATTTTAAGAAGAATTAATATGGGTAGAATTGGAAAGATTTTATTCTCTATGATATTTCTTAATCTCCGTGAAAACTCTACAACGTCAAGTAAATCAGAACGGAGGGAGTATTAAAATCAAACCCTAAAGACATGGACTGTTCAAATTTTAAATATCTCTCAAGTTTCTAAGCAAATGCACTTGATTTTTTATGGTGAACACTGAATCGTTGAGTGAATACTTGTGGATATGCATCTGCATAGGGAGGCACTATCTAGATCTAAAAACTACTGAATCCATGCTTGCAGTCTCTTGGCATACCAATCAAACGTCTGCAAAATAAGATCGTTATAATTTTTTGAATTTCATTGGTTCCGATTATCATTCTTAAATAGTGGGTCTTTTTTAGAATATTTTCAAAATAATTAAAGATCTTACTTGGGTCAACATTAGTAATTTTGGCAACACCTCCGAAATCGCAAACGGCACCTTGACTCTTGAACTTTTGATAGTAACTATTGAAAGCATAGGAAGCATGGTCTTCTAATGTGTTTGGGACATAGCAATTCTTGTCTTGTTGTATATTAAGACAAATATCATTCCTTTGCCCACACGCCTAGTTTAGTGCGGCTTCAAGTTTTTCTTTAGAGGCTTGACGATCAGCAACACACCATTCACCGGTTGCTTCAATTATTATCAAGCGAAACCCAAAACATAAAGATATAAAGATGATCAAAACTTTGATTAGTTTCTTCATTATAGGGAAGAATGTGTCCTAAAACATGAAAAAATTCGTAAAAAAAACATTTGTTATTGGTTGTGCATGTTACCTGGATTTTGTGAGATTACCGCAACAAGGCGAGCAAGTAACAGAAATGCTAGCACAAAAATGGGTGACGTCTTCATCCTCCTCAGTTACTTGCAAAAGCTAGTGTTTATCTCTAACTATTAAGTGTCTTTACCACCAAAAACTGTGGAACCTCTCTGTATATGAAAACACACTAGAAAAGATGAATTTTTTGTGTACGACTTTTAACACCTTTTTATAGGCCTCAATAAACAAGAAGATATTGGCTCCAGATATCCTGCCAACTTTATGGGATTATCTAATCGAAAATAAAAAAGAGATCACAAAGAATCAATAGTTAGTAACCCATCGTAAATTCGTCTATATCCAGTAATGAAAACATGCAGCAATAAATATGAAATATATATTACACATTAGTATATGAGAGTTGTATATTAAAAGCATGCGATTCATGCATTTAATTTAAAAATATATAATATATTTTTGCACAAAAGTATAAGAGGTTTTAAAAAGATAATATGACTTTCTCACACTCGATCTCCCTCCTTCTTCTCTATCTCAATAACGAATTTGACGTCTAAGTTTTAAGATAAATGAACTTTCAGTTTATAGAAAAATAAAAGATTATTGATTCATTATAAAAGATCTCCCGTACAAAAAGAAAAATTAGATTAGTGTTAGCGTATCAATATGTGTTTCATTAAAAACTAAAAAACAAAATTGGATTTCGAGGATGAATTTGTTCTTCATCAAAATTTAAATTAACAAAATCAGATTTTCAAACTTCATATATGAGGCAAAAAATTCAAGAGTACAACTTGTTCCAGTAGGAGCCATCTTGACTCCTCAGTCCTCTTAAATTTAGACCCAACACTAAACGGTCCTTCGATTACTATCCGGTAATTAGTAAGAATTAATTTGAAACGTTTTCCTGATTTCTTAGTGTTTTGTAGCCAATCTTTTTCCTTCAACGAGCAAAAAAAAAAACTGACTTGCTACTGGCTAATCGGGTTTCTAAATTATTTCCGTCAGGTAAATTCATCCAGTAAAAAAATATTACTATAAAATAATGATGAACATGTAAAGAATAAAATAAGATAGCTAGATCTATATCTTTTTGTGGAATCCAAGAGACCCTAGTTTGGTCCCTCTTTCTTCCGTAATTCATCTTTAGAATTTTTAGATAAGAATAGCAAGTTTTAAATAGAATTTATATTTTCACATTTTTAATATGACTTAAGTAACCTTTATTAATTTACTACGTCTTATTAACAAAAGAAATTAAGATGAAATTTCATTGATCTACAATCAAATCAATGTGGGCGTTATAAAGAAAGGAAATTCTCCTTTCAATTTCTTTTATTAATAATAAGTTAAAAAATTAATATTGATTTAGCCATGTTAATTAACAATGTGAAAATATAAACTTGATTAAAAACTTATTATTCTTAGTCACAAATCTTATATTTTGGGCTCCCCGATGTGGCTGTAACATAGTGGTAAAGTTGCTGGATGATGATACCAGTGATCTGAATTTGAAACTCGCCAACACTGAAAATTTACCGATCAAAATAAAATGTGGATGTTATTCAATGGGAATTATTAAATTCGGCAAAATAAATTTCATTAATGTATGGGCTAACCAAATTTTCAAGCATTACACATGCACAATCAATCAAATATTATCTTATAATAAAAGTGAATAAGTGACATAACTGCATGCCTTAATTTTTAGAATAAAAGTTTGATTTTGAAAGATACACATTGATAAACGAATACAAATGACTTTATTTTTTCAAGAATTACAAATATTCAATGATAAAGAAGGATGACTAATATAAATGCAATAATTAAAGAAGACAACCAACCAATGATATGATTTTCACATTGACACTGATGGTTACAAAATATAGATCTGGAAAATAAAGGGTTGAACTGTTTATAAAAGGATTAACCCGTTCCTACATAATTTTGAAAGGCAGACTAGAGAGTTTATTACCATTTTGGGGCTAAACAATCTTTTCTACTTAATAATATTAGATCATGGAACAAGAGGTGTACTTATACAGAACATAAAAAATAAGTTGGGGAAGCATGCGTATCTTGAAAATAAATACCGTCACAGTAAAAATCTATCACATTATGTAAACTAAGAATGAATTTGTTTTAGGCTTATGTGTTTGCATATACATATAAGCGTGTGTTTGCATGTATACGTAATTAATGATTAACGCTAAAATTGTGGAATATAGAGCATTGGCGAATTGAGTAGGACCAAGATTATCAGTGGTGTCGATACATTAAATCTACAAAGTTTTACGATCCAATTAAAAAGATGATTTCTAACGAAAATGATTTACTTGTTTACAGAAATGTTACAACTCTAGATTAATATGAAGCACTATTACTCCAAAGGAAGCGACGGCGGTGTCTACGCTCGATCCTTTTTTTTTAATACGGCTTGAATAGTCGCGCCTACCTTGCATAGAGGGATTCTTTTTTCTTAGACACAGGGCTGGATCCCAACTTCCGATGTTCAAGAGCGGGCCTTGCACCCCTTACTACACACATTTGTACTTGTACGTGCCTAGACAGGTGGAGTAAGTATTACATAAATGTGATAGGCCTAGCTACTCCAACTTTGATTGATTGAGGGGAAACTTGTCCTAAATTTTTTTTTGGTACTGTTAGAGCATTGTTCGGTCGAATTCGCATGCGTTGCTATCTCAAGCATGTTTGTCAATGTTAGTGATCAAAATTATAAGTCTTGATTTTTGGTCTATAATAGCTAAGTCTCGGACTAGTATAGAAAGTGTAGTTGAGCTCAAGAACTCCATGGCGATTCATCATACAAGACGAAGATCTACTCAAGGAACCGGTGGAACTTCATCAACAAAAAGGTATGTGGAGACTTGAACTTATCTATCACTCAAAAGTCTATCTACTCTATCTCCTACCTTGGGATAAAATTCGTTTTGCTATATAGACTTTGATTATACACATTTGGTATTTCGAGCCGAGTATATCTCGCCTATCTATATCTCGAAATATGTGTTGGTAAGATTCTGCTTCAACCAAGTTTATCTTTACCTAGTGACGCAAGTAATGTTATGTTTCAATCACTTTGAAAATTGCTTTGAGGAGAAATGGTGTAACAACTACATAACGTCCTCTAAGAATGTTTCAATGATTGAAATGAGAGTTTAGAATATATAACCAATGGTGGACATAAGCATTGTTGTGGAAACACATATATGTATAAGTCCTTATTCCTTGAACCAATGTTTGTGAACTTTGTTCATCAAGAGAAACGGAATGTGGCGTGAGCCAAGTTCGCGAACTTGCGGAAGTTCTCGACCCGAGAATTTCCGCTAGAGTTTGTCAACTCCTTTCGTGAACTTAAGTCCGCGAACCCAGTCCGCGAACTTGAGTGAGGTTATATCTAAAGATGATTGTTTTGAACTTATTTATAAATACTGAGGAATGCAGTTTGCAAACCGTGGCTATAAAGTTCATGAACCGGTTCAAGTGAATCAAATCATCTTTGTTTCAATTGTGTCTTGTGTAGTTACATAAGATTTCCTTGCAATTGAACAACTCTCTAACTAGTTCATGTGAAGTCATATGAACTAGTTATGGTGAAGAATAATATGGTTGATATGGAAGTAATCATATGGCTAACCTTTTGTTTAACTATTGTTGAACCAACTAATGCATACGTTTGGTTACGGTTACAAAAACCTAGAAACCTGCATTTCATTTGTAATTAACAAGCTAAGTTTTCGATCTAACGGTTGAAAGATATTAGCTTCAATCTAATCAGGTTTTCATCTAACGGTGAACATTGAATGCTTTGTTACTAAGCTAAATTGATTGCAAACCCTGATTTGAAAGACTATATAAGGGGAACTCTAGCATCTGTACAAAACTAATCCCCACACTTTACGTGTGATACTAGTTTGTTTTCTAGAGTCGATTCTCCTTTAACCTTTGGTTTTCTTCTTCTAAAACCAGGTTAACGACTTAAAGGCTTCATTGGGATTGTGAAGCCATACTGATACTACATTTATCGTAGTTGTGTGATCTGATCTTGCATCATCTATCGTACGAGTACAATCATATTGATTGGCTTGAGATTGATATCTCCGATAGGAAAGATATAAAAAGTAATGACAAACATCTTCGTCTCATCGTTTGTGATTCCGCAACATATTGTTTCGCTACCATATGATTAGTATTGTATTGAGGTGATTGATAACTCTAGGATGTTCTTCGGGAATATAAGACCGTATTATCAATTGGTTCATGTTCACCTTGATTTATCAAAAGACGGAACAAAAACCTTTAGGTTTATCTGTGGGAGACAGATTGATCCTTTTAATAGACTTGTCTGTGTGAGACGGATTTGTTTATAATCAAGTCTTCGACTTTGGGTCGTAGCAACTCTTAGTTGTGGGTGAGATCAGCTAAGGGAATCAAGTGCGTAGTATCCTGCTGGGATCAGAGACTTAGGGAGCGCAACTTTACCTTGGATCAATGTGAGATTGGTTGAGGTTCAACTACAGTCCAGTCCAAAGTTAGCTTGGAGTAGGCTAGTGTCTGTAGCAGCTTAATACAGTGTGTGTTCAATCTGGACTAAGTACCGGGGTTTTTCTGCATTTGCGATTTCCTCGTTAACAAAATTTTGGTGTCTGTATTATTTTTATTTCCGCATTATATTGTTTATCTTTATAATTGAAATAATACAGGTTGTGCGTTTTAGATAATCAATTAGAATATCCGACCTTTGGTTGTTGATTTAAATTGATTGATCCTTGGATATTGGTCTTTGGTACCATCCAAGTTATTCCTTGTATGTGATTAAAAACTCGCTGATTCTATTAGCTCGAGTAAACCAAATCAAGAGAAAGATATTAACTCCTTGAGATACTTTTATCTAGATTGAGTCTGACTGTCTAGTTGATTCTCTAGAAAGTATATCGGATTTAGTCCATACAGATTGCTAAGAGAAATATTGGGTGGTGTTGTTAGACCCCCATTTTTTCAATTGGTATCAGAGCAGACAAACACGTTTAAGACCTTACAAGTATGTGTTTGTAGCGACCTGACTCTATGGACAGAGGTGCTCTCTCTATTAACGTACCACCAGTCTTCGATGGCTCTAATTACTTATGGTGGAAAATTGCTATTCGAGCTTTTCTTCAAGCACGTGATTTTCAATCATGGGTGTATGTTGTTAATGACTATGATGCTCCCGTTGTGGCAGTTGGTAATGTAAAGGTTCCCAAGAATATTGGTGAATACAGTCCTGCCGATATACATGCTGCAAAGCAAAACTCCAACGGTTTGAATGCCATCATACATGCTATTACCCCAAATCTTCAGTACCATATGTCAAATTGCACTAGGTCTAAAGATGCTTGGGATATCTTAGAAACCGTATTCTAAGGTAATACCAGTGAAAAGGAAGCTAGGCTTCAAATATATCGGTAACAGAACTACCTGAACCTAGCATGAATTTTTTATAAAAATTTACAGTTTTATGAATATTTTGACCAATTCAACCACCATTATCTAAGTTTGAAGCATACTTGGGTACCCAAATACTCTTCCTCCGGTTGTGGTTAGTAAAATCCATCATTTTCATCTTGAAATTGAGTTTGTGGAAGAATACATTCACCATTTAAGAAATAACTCATATCTAGATCATTGTGAAGATTAACAAATATCCTAGGAGAGGATGGAGATGAAGAATCAGATGAGCTATCATCACTTGAATACTCAAGCTTAGTGAATTGGAAAAAAAAATTATTTTCCATGTTTTTCTTCTTCATCTTCTCTAATTTTACTCTCTCAATAATTCTACTTCTTTAGTTTATAATCATTTTACTAATAATTTCACTAACCATTATCCAAAATTAATCAGGAGGATAGTTTAGGTACTAATATAAAATCTAGATAAGGAATAACCTAGATTTAGTTCTAAATGTCTTACTAAACATAAAACCATGGTCCCAAAAAAAAACCATGGTCCCAAAAAAAATCATTCAAAAATTTAGACCCTGGGCTGGAGCCCAACTTCTCACGTTAGACAGCTGATCATGCCTCCCTTACACTCATTTATACTTTTACGTGCTTGAAGGATTTGGATTTGTCAAATTATAACATCAGTTCCCTTCTTGCTTCTCTAAACTAAAAAATCTTGGTCGCTTAAATTTGTTATTTTTCTAAAGAATTTCACCATCTACTTGATTATCTTCACATAGTCAGATATTGTAACTCTTTATCCGTCTACTTGAAGGATTTGAATTTTCAAAAATGGATTCCATTAGAAAGATACAGAAACTCAACCATTGCAGAAACACTATTGAGATTATAGACCACTCGCACACATGCTACACAAGTTTACAAGCTAAAGGACTGCTATTGTTGGAGATGCAACATACAGGGGTTACATTCGACAAACTAGCAGAAAGTTTGGAAGGGTTTGCTGATTCAATCTATTTGTCATTCAGACTCTACGGATTTTGTTGGAAAAATAAGATGATTACCAAGGAAACAATGCGAGTAACGAGCTAATTAATAGCCGATTGCATGATTCATCAACTACATAAATCACACGGGAACTTTGTATCAGTTAAGTATTTCTTAATTAAACCGTGTTCCCGAAGATGATTATCGCAACAGAAATAGCTATCCATACTAATATTAATTTTACGCTCATCGACCTTCCTGAGACATTCCCTTCCAAAACCCTGGATTGTGCTTCTTATCCCAGCGTCACCGGATTCCGCCAAATACTTAACCTGCAAACCAGGGGTATTCGAGTTGGTCACTCGATTGAAAGTGAACCACAATGTCTAAACGACGACTACAATAATGGTGTAGAAGAACAGATTGAAACAAATCAGTCAGAAGCAAGTTTTAGGATGTCACCTCCTTTAGATCAAACGTGTCTTTCACTCTGCGCCTTACAAATGCTCACATGCCACGGAAGTCTGCCATGGTCAAAGTTGAAATTACAAATTCACGTGACTTTTATTTTAACTCCTAAGCCTTCTATCCACCGTTGAATGTTAGGTTATTATGCTTACCTCCTAATGGTTACTAGAACAAAACTAGTGACAAAACCCCTAGGTGAACAAACTAGTGATAAGAAAAAACCGGTCATATTAGTTCTACCAAATAAAAACCGTTTCAAATAAAATTGGGACAAAAACCCCAAGCCAAATAATAATGTGTAAATTTAGTTTTTGTTACTTTTAAAAAAGCCAAACATACCCTTCGACCTTTTCTTCTTCTTCTCTGATTTCTTCTTTCTTCCGTCTCCTTCTCCCACCACCAGCAACAACAATGGAACTGCACGAGAAGAACAGCGCTGATTCAAGAGGTGAAGAATTCGAGATTCTTATCCCCAACTCCTCTTCACGTCACATCAACCATAATCAAAACCCTAACCATAGTTTCATTTTAAAAATCAGAAGGAAACACAGGTGGATCTGGTGATGTTTTGATGATTCTGTAAGATCGGATGAAGAAATTGGTGAAATTAGGGTTGCAACTGTAATTACAATTGAAGAACAAGAAGAACATATATGGGTTGGTGACGAATTTCCTCACAGCCGACTCCTCTCTGAAGAAAAATACTCCATTCAACAGATTCATTTCAAGCCATTAACCAGGAAGAAAATTTCCACAATGAAAACTCTTTTGTATTTGAAGTGATGCTAAATTCTTCTGCTATTTCTCTCAATTTATTTCACCATCTCCCAACTAATTTCAAATCTGAGCAGTTTTTCGGGTTTTTATTACAGGGGTTGCTGCTGCTGCTTGAAGAAATTCATGATACAACAAACCCTAGTTCTCGATTCTTAATTTTGTGACTAACCTTATTGGGTAATCATCTGACTCATTCTTATTCATCATATTCACGTTTAGAAATGTAATTTTTAATATTAGGATTAGGGTAAATTTTAAGCTCTTGATTTTGTAGGTAATAGTTTCGATTGAAGTGTTTTTATTCTTGATTAGGGCTGTGGTTTACTTATACTAGTTCCTATTGTGATGATAAAAAATACATGATTGAGAAGATGGTTTGCATCTGCAACTCAGTTTTGGAGACAACCAGTGATGAATAATGGGTATTGTGTTGTGCTGTATCTGGTGGATTCTGCAGTGAATGGAGCGATGGATTATGGAGCTTCTGAAATACAGTGGCTAGGGTTGCAGTTGAGAATTGAGATTGTGCTATGTGCAGTATGGAAAGAAGCAATTGCAGGTGAAATTCTTGAATGGGAAATTGAGTTATGGAAGAGTGAATGGAACTGAATTACTGTGTGGGTTGAGCTGAGCTGAACTGAAGTTGATGGTTGAACTGAGTGCAGTCACGCCATGGCATTTCAGGTGGTCTGGAATTGAGATTGGTAAGAGTTCAGCTGGTGCTAGTTGTGCTGTTGAGAAGTTGATGTTGTAGAGCTGAAGTGAGTGCTGGGAAGGCTGAACTGAGAATGAGTTGAGCAGTAGCTGGAGATTGAAGCAACTACTTTATTTTTTGCTGATTTGGGGTTTAGATCTGTGGATATATGTACTTACTGATCTGTTTTTTATTTTTGGTTTTCTATGCTTTTGTGTTGCTGGTGGTGGTGTTGGCATCTAAGGTTTGGTATTCTATGGTGGAGTTGGGTTTGCAGGAGGTTGTTGGTCTTTCTAAAGCTCTGGTGGTGGTGAATTTTTCAGCTGGTGGAGGTTCTGTAGTAACAACAGTTGCATCATGAGCTTCAACAGCTTCTGAGGGAGGTGGTTCTGTAGGGGGTTGAGTAGAATCTGAAGCATAGGCTGAGGATATATGAAGATTGTGAGGAACGCAATCATCCGCATTTGAAGTATGCTAATTGTGCCTGTTGTAGGATTTAATCGTTGTCGACTAGATTAGTAATACTCCAGTCTGAAGTATCTTTCTTTTTTCTGTTGTCAGTCATGCTACTTTTATGGTTCTTTTTTGTTAGTAAGTTAGAATTATATCTTTTAGGTACATGATCTTTTTGAATTATGTTTTTTTGAAGGAAGAATGAGTACTCTTTGCTAACTTTGGTGCTGAGTAAAATGAATGGGTGAATGCATATATGTAAGGCAATTCGCCAGCGTTCTATCCCTATCGAGCCTTCCAAATGTGGAACAGTTGAGATTGGAGATCTTGTCGTTTGCTTCCAGGTAATGTCATGTTATATTTTGATCAATTCTGCTCTTTAGTACTTTTTAAAGTTTATTTTATCATGTCTAATTAAGCTTCTTGGGTTTGTATTCAGGAGAGTGAAGCTCAGGCAATCTTTGACGCCCATGTTCTGGAAATCCGCAGGACATTACTGGAACAAATACTGCATATGTAGGGCGTCCACACGCCATTCCTAAGTGGAATGGTCTCCTACCTAAATCAGGAGAAATGGTATGTTTCCTTCTCCGGTCATCACTCTTTAGAATTTTTATCCTAATTTGCATATGCTACTTCTGCTGTAGAACCATCTAGTTGTTTTCTGAGTTGTTTCAGTACTTCTATTTTCACCCAGTGTTTTCTTTTGTTGATATTTAATATATGTATTGAGTATAAGTGACAATATCTAAGGATGATATTGTAGTTCTTGCGGGGCTGTTGACAAGAAAATCCATCGAGGAACGATGTGAACAGCTAAGAGATGGAGTTGAAATGGGCAGTCCTGATTATATGATAAAGATACGGTGCAGGAGAGGCTATCGTATTAGCATTCCATTCTAAATTAATTAACTAGTTAATTTGATCTGTGGTTATGGAGTAGCAAAACTATGTTATGGCCACTCAGAACCGTACAACCATAGTGTGGTTATGGTGTTGGTCGCGGTGGTTATTGGTGAAATGACAATGTGGAAAAATGATGAAACCAATTTCGGTTTCATCTAGTTTTGGTGAAACCAACTTTGGTTTCATCATTTTTGCCTAGTTTATTTTGGTTTGGTTTCATCATTGAAGTTGTGTTGGCGAAATGACAATATGTGGAAAAATGATGAAACCTAATTAGGTTTTATCTAGTTTTGGTCATTTTTGCCTAGTTTTTTTGGTTTGGTTTCATCATTGAAGCTGTGTTGGCGAAATGACAATATGTGGAAAAATGATGAAACCTAATTAGGTTTCATCTAGTTTTGGTGAAACCAATTTTGGTTTCATCATTTTTTCTGTTTGGTTTCATCATTTTTTTCTTATTTGTTGAATATTGATCAATGAAATTCATTTTTTGTGCGGTGGCGGTCGGCGATAATGGTGGTGTTGCTGGTGGTGGTGGTTGGCGATAATGGTGGTGTTGCTGGTGGTGGTGGTTGGCGATGGTGGTGTTGCTGGTGGTGGTCGGCGGTAATGGTGGTGTTGCTGGTGGTGGTGGTTGGCGGTAATGGTGGTGTTGCTGGTGGTGGTGGTTGGCGATAATGGTGGTGTTGCTGGTGGTGGTGGTTGGCGATAATGGTGGTGGTGGTGGTGGGTGGTTGGCGGTAATGGTGGTGTTGCTGGTGGTGGTGGTTGGCGGTAATGGTGGTGTTGCTGGTGGTGGTCGGCGGTAATGGTGGTGTTGCTGGTGGTGGTGGTTGGCGGTAATGGTGGTGTTGCTGGTGGTGGTGGTTGGCGGTAATGGTGGTGTTGCTGGTGGGTGGGGGTGGCGGTAATGGTGGTGTTGCTGGTGGTGGTGGTTGGCGAAGGGGTGTGTTGCTGGTGGTGGTGGTTGGCGATAATGGTGGTGTTGCTGGTGGTTGGTTGGCGATAATGGTGGTGTTTGCTGGGTGGTGGTGGTGGTTGGCGGTAATGGTGGTGTGCTGGTGGTGGTGGTGGCGATAATGGTGGTGTTTGCTGGTGGTGGTGGTTGGCGAATGGTGGTGTTGCTGGTGGTGGTGGTGGCGGGATAATGGTGGTGTTGCTGGTGGTGGTGGTTGGCGATAATGGTGGTGTTGCTGGTGGTGGTGGTTGGCGATAATGGTGGTGTTGCTGGTGGTGGTGGTGGCGATAATGGTGTGTTGCTGGTGGTGGTGGTTGGCGATAATGGTGGTGTTGCTGGTGGTGGTGGTTGGCGATAATGGTGGTGTTGCTGGTGGTGGTGGTTGGCGATAATGGTGGTGTTGCTGGTGGTGGTGGTTGGCGGTAATGGTGGTGTTGCTGGTGGTGGTGGTTGGCGATAATGGTGGTGTTGTGCTGGTGGTGGTGGCGGTAATGGTGGTGTTGCTGGTGGTGGTGGTGGCGGTAATGGTGGTGTTTGCTGGTGGTGGTGGTTGGCGGTAATGGTGGTGTGGCGTGGTGGTGGTGGTTGGCGATAATGGTGGTGTTGCTGGTGGTGGTGGTTGGCGAATGGTGGTGTTTGCTGGTGGTGGTGGTGGCGGCGATAATGGTGGTGTTGCTGCTGGTGGTGGTCGGCGGTAATGGTGGTGTTGCTGGTGGTGGTGGTTGGCGGTAATGGTGGTGTTGCTGGTGGTGGTGGTTGGCGATAATGGTGGTGTTGCTGGTGGGGGTGGTTGGCGACAGTGGTGGTGTTGCTGGTGGTGTGGTGGTCGGCGATAATGGTGGTGTTGCTGGTGGTGGTGGTTGGCGACAGTGGTGTGTCTGTGGTGGTGGTCGGCGGTGGCGCGGTGGTGGTTTTCGGGATGGAGGTGGTGGCGTTGTGTTGGGTGGCGGTGGTGGCGGTGGAGGCGGTGGTGCGGTGGTGGTTGGCGGCGGCGGTGGTGGGAGGCGGTGGTTGGCGGTGGTGGAGGTGGTGGCGCGGTGGTGGTTGGCGGCGGTGGAGGAGGTGGCGCGGTGGTGGTTGGCGGTGGAGGTGGTGATGGTGGTGGTCGGTAACGGTGGTGGCGGCGGTTGACAGTGGTTGTTTTTGGCGACGACGGTGATCAGTGGTGGCGGCACAGTGGTGGTTCTGCTGGTGGTGTTATTTTGTGGTGGTGATAATATAATAGAAATTAATGGTGGGGTTGATTTTTATTTTTGTTGGGGTGATTTAAAATTAAAGGTGGGGTTGTTTTTTATTTTTGTTGGGGTGATTTAAACTAGAAGGCTAGTATAGACAATTTATGTTAAATGGGGTTTTTTTAAACAATTTGTTTTGTTGGAGTTTTTGTATATGGATAGTGACACCTTTTGGGTTATAACTCGCGGCCCGTTACTAGAATGCAAACTAAATTTAACTAGCACATATTGCCTAACATCCATACATTGTTCCACTCGCTGTCAGCATGTTTTGGTTTGAGTAATTAAGATGGTCAGGCTTAGAAGCATATTTATGTTGACCAAATGAACAACCTCGCTATTCAGAGAGCACTCGATATATTCATGTGAAACAAAGCGCGCTACAAAAAGCAGCAGTAACTAACCTGGTGAATGATCAGTCAGCATGTAAACCTCAGCCGCAGAATAGATTCCTCCAAGAACTGTACGTACCAGTCGATATCAGTGGTTTGATCACCAGAAGCATGAAAATTATCATCTAGTAGCACTGCCTGCTGATTAAAACCTGTTGGGATATTCTTTGGTTGTGCCTGCAAAACAAACGCACAACGCAGTAAATTGACAAAACAAAAACTAAGGTAATATTTAAGAATTTTATAAAAGAGTCAGCCAGTGCAACTCTTAATTAGAAAGGAACAAGCTTGGGATACGACTCCTGAATGCTAAGTCGAGCAGAGAAGAACTTATAAGAGAAGACTCCTGAATGATGTCCGGTCGAATCTAACTGCAAATACCACATCTGACAGCTGTAAAGAAATGTCAGTTGGTGTGCCTTATGGATAACTGGTTCCTCATGATCACGACATCATCATATCATCTTATCTGAAGCTAGAAACGAAAAAGAAAGTGGAATCAGGGTAACTCCAACTCTCCACCAATGAAAACAAATAAAACGCACTAGGAAAGAAGTCAATATAGAAGTACTCTTAGAATAAATTGCATGATTCCATCTCCTCAATCTATTTCTTCAAACTTGGAAACAGACTAAACAACAAAGATTTCACAATTGAATTTCCACAAGTGTAAATCCTGAATAAACATAAAAACTAGTACAGTTGTATAATCTCTGAGTAAGTCTGTGGAAAATGGAAAGGAAGACCAAAACAGCTACAACTTTCTTCTTCTTTTCTTTTGGAATGAAACTGCTAGAACTTTAAGACTATATAAGTAGCATTAGTTGGAGAAAATGAGTTTTTAAATGTGTTTTACTTTTTGGTCTTGGTTAGAATTGATCCAATGAGCTAAACATCTAAGTATACTTGCTCATTTCCTATGAGTGAATGAAATGCAATTGATCTAACGACCTAAAGGTCTAAGGATGTTTACTAATTTTCTATGAGTAAATGAAATGGAAATATAGGTGGACATGAAACACCTTCCATGCACAATGCATGTATGCACATGCATAAGTTAACCAAGATTAAAATAAAAATAAGTTTTAATTCCTAAAAGGATAAAACAAGCTTTTAATATTTTAAGGAATTATTTAAAGAAGTTTTGAATTCCTTAACCGAATAACTAAAATAGGATTTTAATTCCTGAGTCCTGCTATCACGCGAGCTGCCGCGTGATAGTCAAAATGAACTCGCGCCTATGAGCCTTTGGAATTGTTTGCCAGCTACGGATCCGGATTTGAAGGAAAATTTATTATTCTCTTTAGATTCTGTTCTTTTAGGTAACCATAAATTTTATATTTCAGGGGGTTAGTCGTGGGAGAGTTCGAGAAATTTTAATGTATTTAGGTTTTCTCCTGTTAGTCCTGAGGGAGTTTGAGGGAGTCTCTCCAAATCTCTGTTAGTCGTGGGGGAGTTTAGAGGAGTCTCCTAAACTCTCTAGAAAACACCTGTTAGTCGCTGGGGAGTTTAAAAAAAATCTCTTGAACTTTCTGTTAGTCATAAAACCCTACAATATTAGGGAGTTGGTTGTTTGGGGGAGTTCGAAGGAGTTTTTAGTGTATTTTGGTCTCACAACAAATCTCTCAAAATAGTAGAGATTTGGGAAGGAGTTTGGTGAGTAGAAAACCATAGGAGAAAGAAGAGGAAACGTTTTTTTTCCAGGTATGTTTTTTTTCTTCTTTGATCTCCATGATTGTTTATAATAGTTTGATTTGTGTACTATTTTGATTGTTTTTCATATCTTTGATCTCCATGATTGTTTATTTTGATTGTGTGTATAGTTTTTTTTGTGGGTACTCTCTCTCTGTCAAAACCTTAATTTGTGGTTCAAAAGATCTTGGTAAGAAATTGCATGATTTGATTATAATGATATCTTTAAATTCAACCGTTGGAATATGATGAAATTTGAGTATGTCGTAGTTTACCTTGTTATAGAAGTACACTAAAATTTTCACGCGGATGAGGTCAATTTTGCTACTGCAAAGCTTGCACAATATATGACTATGGTCTGCTGAGTTTAAATCCCGAATAGGGGACTGATTCCTATTTATCTCATTCTCCGCTTATCAGACAAAGCTGAAATTTTAGTATGATGTTTGTATATATGAAGGTTTCCTACTGTAGAAATGTCATGAAGTTCTGATCACATTAGGTACACCAAAGTGTGAGAAATCCGGAACTGAATTCTGTATGCACGTATTGAAAGTAGTCGGGTTCTGAGTAATGTATCTTTTTAATGAACCGTTGGAATGCTATGATTTTTGAGTGTGTTGTGGAATATTGAGTTGTAAGTGTACCGTAAAAATTTCAAGAGGATCAGGTAAGTATTAGTACTGCAAAGATTGGACAATCTGAAACTGTGTTTCGGTGAAACAGAATTCCTTTACAGCTATCTTCATAATTTGTTATGTCATCATGCATTAATTGGCTTGCTACTTTGCATGGGTGTCATTGAGAATCACTATCATTTGTTAAGTCCTCTTATTTAGACACATACTTCTCTTCTATTCTATATGCCAAAGTTCAATACAGTGGCGTACTTCATTCCGTATTGGCGTGTTTAGCCAATTCATACGGTGCTTTTGTTGCAAGGAGTTGCTAAGGGATTTTCTTTGATTAACAATTTGGCTAAGTAGCTCTGCGTGTTAGTACTGTGTAATATAGTATCACATTTTTTTATCATGTTTACATTAAACTGTTTGGTGTTATTACTATCCTTGCTTTGTTAAGTTCTAGTATTAGTCTAAGTACTAATGTAGCTAACATGTCACACCATAGAATGGAAAAATCCAGCCAACCTGCTGAAAACAACAAGAAGAAAAAGAATGCTAGGAAGAATAAGAATACGGAACCGGAAACGGAAGTGACTACGAATTACAAACAATGGACAATTCGAGAGACTGAGAAATTATTGGAACTGTTGGTAGAAGCTACACTTGAGAAGAAGATCAATGATCATTTATTTTTTTCTTTTGATTAAAGATCAATGTTATTTGCAAATAAGGGTTTATTGTTTCTTAAAAGAGAATGAGTTAGGAGTGAACTCTCTCAAACTCCCCCAAACTCCCTCTAATAAACACTCTCAAACTCCCTACACTCCGCCAAACTCCCTGAACTCAAAAACACAAAACTCTCTCAAACTCCCTACACTCTCTCAAACTTTCTCAAAATTCCTGAGATTTAAAATACACTCAACTCCCCCGAAATCAGTCGAGGACTAACCCCCTGTTTGTTTCATTTTGAGTCCCTATTACAGAAAAAGGATTCCTTCGTTCTATTTCATTTCAGATGCAGTTTTTGTACTCCTATTTCGAATGAAACAATTTATTTGTGTTTTACTGGTAATTCTAATTTTAATATGTTTGATATAAGCTAAAGAACTTTTTTTCCCTTCAAGGAAAAACTTCACCGACTGCATCTACAGAACTATCTCGATCTGAGTGTAAGAATGTTGATCTCGGTGATTATGATCAAATAAATTAACTGCATTATAATAAAGTTCTGAATGAAGAAAACTGATCACTTCACTTGCTCCACCAGTAAGTGGAAGAATTAGAAACGTGCATGATTAACTATAAAAAAATTAATTCTACAAGGAGCAAATTGCAACCACTGTTTTCACAAGTCACAACCATTTTAGCCATTTTTCTCAAATTTACAGCTCCATGACCTGATGATGAAAAATGATATGTAGTACTAAAACCTAAGTGATTTTATAAATTTCATATCTATTGGAATAAATTAAGTACGTGACCTTCTGAAACTAATTAGAAAAATGCATCAACATAGAAAAGGGGATGATTTAAAGAAAAAGAGTATATTCAGAGGGGGAAGAAAGAATACAGTGGTGTGATGTCAAATTTAAAGGTTCAGAGTTTTAAAAAATTTAGTTTACAGAGAGGGTTCTATTAAAAATATTACAGAGTTTAGGGACCCCTAACTGGTTATATTTTAGAGGATAATAACGGTATCTTTAAGAATCGGAATTTTAAGATGATATACCATTTCAACGGTGAGGACCCGCGGGTTCATTTTTACTGTCACGCGGATGTGCACGTGACATCACGATTCTTTAATACCTATCGTTTTTATTTTATTAAAATTAAAACGTTTTAATTTCTTAAATACTTTTATGTTTACGAAGGAAGTTACCAAAAGTAATTTATGTCAATTCATTTTCACTTCCTATAAAAGAAAATGATTTCTTCATTTGAAGATGTACCAGAGCAAGATAGTATCTCTAGCTATTTTCACCTGTAGTCGCTTTGTTGTGCGTTTCGGTGTTTATTTCTCCTCCTAATCCTGCTGTTGAGTTCGTAAGTGGGCAAGTGCTGTAGTGCTTATAGAACTTGCAACGGGCAGTTTTATCCTGGATACGACTTCACCACAGGGTATAAGCATCACTCATTTTTGAGGCATAATGGTGATCTATTGTGTTAAGGACAACTTGATGATCAAGTGACTCTGTCCTCAGTGTGTTGTTAAATATTTGAGTGTTTTATTTCATTTTCTGAAATTTAGTTTTAACATCATTTTTCAGTATTTCATTGTTACAGTTTCAACAATCTTAACACGATAGTACTTTTCTGTAACAATTGAAAAACATGTTAAAAGACCAGAAAATTTAGTGGCAAAGATTTTAAGATATGTTTTTGGGTTAACATAGTCTAGATGAATTTGTACGGAAACAATTGGATGATTCGGTTAGGCTGAATTATATGGCTAGAAATCATATATTGAATTGTTTGGAGGATGCATTGTAACCATACAATGCAAGAAGAACTTTACTACTTATGATTTGTGGGTTTCTAGTCAGAGTTTCAAGCGTTTAAGTGATGGATAAATTACCATCTTCCTAGTCAAAGTACAAATGGAGATTGTAACATGAAACTGTGAGGTCAGTATGGTTGAATCGAGTAAGATCTATGATTCAAGTGGAAGAATTGTTTTGCACCAAAGACAAAGATGTGTTATATGCAAGGGGCATGGATAACAAGGCACATGCTGCTGAACACAAATCTTCGAAAGCTGACAAAAGTGAGACTATAAAATGCAACTCTAAGTATGGTCCTTAAAAGAAAGGTATGTTTCATAAACCTGAATCCACCAATACTTTAATTAAGGGTGATTGTTATGTTTGTAAAATTTCTGGCCATTTGGCAGTAAATTGGAAAGAACATAAAAAAACCTTAAAGTTGATGCTAATTAGTTGAAACAAACTAGGACGGGTTTTCTGCAAAGGTGTCGAAAGTTATTTTAATAACTAATGTGAGAGACCAGCCAGTGGACTCTAGATCCACCTAGCATGTCTGTAGAAACAGAGACCTGTTCACTTCCTATCTGGGGATAAGGGATGTTGAGAAACTCTCTATGGGTAACTCATCTGTAATAAAGGTTACATGAAAGGGAAAGGTCGAGCAGAAGATCATATTAGTAAAAGACTCTCATATTGAATGAAGTTATTCACGTTCCGGACCTATACAAGAGTCATGTATCTTATTCTGTTATAGGTGGTAACAGATTTAATTAAGATAGTAATTAGATATGGAAAATTTGTTGTAGCTAAGGGCAGTGATTTTAGGAAAGAGTTATAAGACTTGGGGTCTATACAAGCTTAACGATAAATCTGATAAAGGAGCATATTTGATTCTTGTGATATCTTTTGTGTGTCATTGAATTTGTTGCATGGTAGACTTGGACATGTAAATTATAAGTCAATGCATAAACTGGCTAATGTAGGCTGCATGCCCAAATTTAATTTGGAAAAGGAACACAAATGTGAAATATGCATAGAATCAAATTATGCTAGAAAATCTTTTAGCAAAAATGTTAATAGAAATTCTAAACCCTTAGAATTAATTCACTCAGACCTAGTTGACATGAAATCGGTTCAAACTAGAAGTGGTAAGAAATGGTTTGTTACTTTTATAGACGACTGTACGGGGTATTGTCATATATATTTGCTTAGAGGTAAGGATGATTCCTTAATTGGAAGCCTTTAAAATGTATAAACTAGAAGTTGAAAACCAATTGAATGTTACCATTAAAACAGTAAGGTCTGACCGTGGTGGTGAGTACAAAGTTCCGATAGGAAATTTTTGCGTAAAGCATGGCATAATACACGAGGTTACCCCTCCTTATTCACCTCAGTCTAATGGTGTAGCTGAACGTACGAACCGTACCCTTAAGGAGATGATGAATGCCATGTTAATTAGTTCAGGGTTACCTTCGAACTTGTGGGGGGAATCTGTCATGTCAGCTTATTATATCTTGAATAGAGTACCCTTTAAAGGATCAGATAAAGCTCCATATGAATTGTGGAAAGGTATAAAACCTTGTTTTGCATACTTCAAAGTGTGGGGGTGTTTGTCTAAGGTTTCCATCCATCCTCCTAAGACAACCAAGATAGGACCCAAAACTGTTGATTGTGTCTTCATAGGGTATCTTGAGCATACTCCTGCATATAGATTTATGATTGTGAGTTCTTAAATTTCTGAAATTAGTGTGAATACTATTATGGAGTTTAGGGATGTTGTGTTCTTTGAAAATGTTTCTCCATTCAAATCTGACTCTCGTAAGAGAGGTGTTGATCCCCTAGATGTCTCTTCAACCAATCGAACTTTACCTTTAAATGAAGATGAAGTAGAGATTGAAACTAGGAGAAGTAAAAGGGCTAGAACCAAAACCTCCTTTGGATATGACTTCGTAACACTAGCCGAGACTCATCCTCAGACTTATAGAGAAGCCATGAATTCTTCTGAAGCTCCATGGTGGAAAGAATCTACTATTAGTGAAATGGAATCCATCAAAGAGAATGATACGTGGGAGATAGTAGATTACCTCCAGGGTGTAAGGCCATAGGATTTAAATTGATCTTCAAGAGGAAATGTAACATAGATGGAACTGTTGAAAAATACAAGGCTAGGTTAGTAGCTAAAGGCTATACAAGGCCGGATATAGCTTATGCAGTTGGAGTAGTAAATAGGTTTCTATCAAATCCTGGTCCGGAGCATTAGGAAGAAGTGAAATGGATACTACGGTATCTAAGGGGTACTTCTAATATGTGTTTGTGCTATGGAGGTGACAATCCAGAGTTAGTTGGTTACACAGATTCAGATTTGGCAGGTGCTCAAGACAGTCTCAAGTTGACATCGGGTTACTTATTTACCTATGCAGAGGGAGCTGTGTCTTGGAAATCCAAGTTACAAAAATGTGTGGCATTGTATACTACAGAGGCAGAGTACATTGCAGCTACGGAGAGTTGCAAGGAGATGATATGGATGAAGAGGTTTGTTACAGAACTCGGTGTGAAGCAACAAAGGTTCATCTTTTACTGTGACAGCCAGAGTGACATCCAGAGTGCCATCCATCTCAGCAAGAATTCGAGTTTTCACTCGAGGTCCAAGCACATCAATATATACCAGTGGATACAAGAAGTTCTCGACGAGAAGGTCTTGTACATTGATAAGATCCATACAGATGACAACGGTTCTGATATGATGACAAAGTCACTACCAAAGTACAAGCATGTGTATTTCTGCAGCAGGGCTGGTTTGGTGGTGACGGGTACCTCGCCATAAGTCGTGAGGGGGAGATTGTTGGGCTTGTTCCCTCCTTATGGGTCTAGCAGGATAGCCCTTAACAAATTAAGGGGAAGCGACTAACAAGTGTCCTTGTTAGGGTATATGTTTCACTCGAAACATCCGGGAGTAGTAATCCTCTTTCACGACTTGAAAGAGTGTAAGAGAGGCAGTGAAGAAAAGACAGAAAAAGAGAAGCCGCCATTGATATTTCTTTGGTGAGATTTGGGTTAATCTTGATGAGGAAGAAGAAGGGTTCTTTGCTAAGGGTACGTTTGGTGGTTGTGGTGAAGATTGAGCTATCAATTTCCACATCTCTTCAAAGGTCTAGGGTTTGTTCAAACACTAGTAGTAAGTATCTCAATCACTTGCTATTGTTTGTGAATCTTACCAATTGATAAATGAATTGTTGATCCATCCTTAGGGGTGAGTGTAATTTAGACAAATAGTTATCCAAGTGTTATAAAGTTGTTGCTATCCCCAAATTGGCAGAATTGTGTGTATCCCATTATTGTTATAGTGGAAGATTTGCCCGTGGTTTTTTACCCTTCACATTGGAGGAGTTTTTTCCACGTAATTGCCGATGTTGTGTGTGATTGCTTCTGTATTGCGTAGTTGTGTTATTTCTGCATTTGTGTTTCATTGTTTGTGAAGTTTTCGTATTGCACGTAGCGGCTCGGATTTTTGTAAGTCTCCCCCAACAGTTAACTCTATGATATCACATATCAAAAACTCTATGATCTCTCTTATGGTGCATGCATGCATGCCACAGAGAAGCAGAGAAGACTTGCTGTTGGAAATTCAGGAAATGAAGTCGATGATAATGAGATACTGCAGTACAACTAGTACTCTTGAGAATGCTGATGCTGATGATACAACTGAAATACAGAAGAACCTTATGGATTTTTCAAGAGAAACACTGAGGACGTGAAATCCATGACCGAAGATCTTGTTTGTAAACAACGTCGAGCTTACGATGAATTCTCACAAGCTCTAGAAAGAATGACGAAGGTAACTAAAATTATCCGGTCTAAGTTCTAATAAGTTTGGTGATTTCTGAAATGTATTTATTATATTCTTAATAAATAAAATAATTAGTTTATCGGTTTCTACTTTCTATGCATAAAATAATTTATAGAGTTGATTGATGTTTGATGTGGATATCAAATCAAGTCTTTCGGTCTCTGAATTGGAACGAAAATGCTTCTCGTCCCCACAGAAATCTTTCAAATTTGTACCCCATCTCACATAACACTAAATAGTGGGGCCCCTGCATTCCCCCGCCCCACTTTCCTATTGAAATCAACCGATAAGAGCAACGCCACCTAATGGGGATAGATCTGGGGGGAAATACGCCGGATAGGTAGCGCTTTTGGAATTGGAAAGCCTTGTACCGTAACTAGGGCTGCAGAGGAACCGTCCCGTCTCATGGAACCGTACCGGAACCGTAGGAATTGTACCGGTACCGTCTCGGAACCGCGGTTAGATGGGACAGGTACAAGTATCAAAAATTGGTACCGTGCCTAGAGTAGGTACATGTAACGGTTCTAGGCTATTCCCGTCCCGTCCCGTCCCGTCCCATAGTACCGAGGATTTTTATTCATACTTCTTTTAGGTGCAACACTACTTTTGGACTATTTTGGGAGCTTCATATAACTTTCCTTCATGGAAGATGAATAACGCAGGCTACAAATTATGATCCTTCTGCATGAATTTTGGTGTAGTATATATGCATGTCTTCTGGTTAATTAAACTTTTCTTGTATTGATTGATATTCAAGATCATGTCTCAGGTAACGCACACAACTTTCCTCCTCACTCACGTTTGCTTCTTGTTTTACCATGTGGTGTCAATTATGACGCTTCGCCGACTACGACATTCTATTGCTGACCTACTATACTCAATTCGACAGGTTACTGAGCCTGTTTGGATTCTAGCTCTTTCTTATTTCATAGATATCTCGAGACTGTATCCATCGTCAGTGTACGTGGTTGCTTAAGTATCCTTTTACCGTTGTTACTTTGTTTTTTGTGAATATTAGTATTTTGTTAATGTAGCTTTGCAATTCCTTCGTTGTCTCCAGCTAACTAATTTTAGTGTTTCTTTTCCAAAATATGTGCAGTTCCCGTACTATGAGTTTGTTGACCGGGCGTCAATGTACAAAGTGGGATTCTTGTCTTACGCAATTTATTTCTTCACAAGCTTTCCAATATTGTTTTTGAGGTTAAATGTGAATTCAAATTCTTACAATGCGTTCAACCCCTAGCTTATTAGGAAAAAGTGGATTCTTTTTTTAACATATGGTACAGGTAAACAACCGGTTCCGTCCCGTACCGAGTTAAACAGGTACAAGACCCGTCCCGTCCCGTACTACACGGGTACAGGTACAAGTACAAGGTACATGTACCGGCCATAGGGAGGTACAAATACTGAGCTAGGAAAAAATCCGTACCGTCCCGTACCATGTGCAGCCCTAACTGTAAGTATTTCTCAGCAATGGTCACAAAAGTCTTTGCTAGTGGGGCATCTACCATCATTGACATATTTTAAAAATCCGTTAGGCACATTATACAAATACCGTCAGAAGCTCTTGGCCACGAATTGGATAAATGCCCAACTTAAACGCATAGCAGAGTGCACTAAATGACAAGGCTGCTAACAGGGTGCACTAATTATCAGCATTGTCAATTAGTGCGTGGGGGTGCACTAATGGGTACTAAATATCCAATTACTTAAATGCATAGGGTGCACTAATTATGCAATTACTGGCAGTATATCTGCCCAATACATACTTCAAACTCGAAGTGTCTTAATTTCGATTTTCAAATTGTCCCTTAACAAGATAAAGCGTATAGCGTCTCTAAGTTATAGTGTCCAATTTCCTCCATCACAACTTTTATTTCTTAAAAATAGCACCGAAGAGGTTGCTCTAACTCAAGATTTTTATTTTCTCGGATAATAACCCTTATAATAACGAGGAAAGATCCATTCACACTATTATTATCACACTATCTCACTCGTTTGGCGTTATTTTTATGACTAAAAATTCCAAACCATAACGAATTTGAAGCTAATATTTTGGGATATGTTTATCATATCAAGTTCGACACCCCTACCAAAAATGAACGCATTCCCCCTAGGTTTGATTTTTATTTGTAAAAGTAACGTCCAACGTGCGAGATAGTGTGATAATAAAAGTGTGAGAGGATCCCTCCTCTAGATCAATAATTAGTAAAACATACATTCTTATGTGAGTCTTTTAAATGAGAGCCTACAAGAAATAAAGAAAAAAGAACAGAAAATTGAAATTACAATCAGAAACAAAGAATAAATTGCACGTGATAAGTGATAAATACCGAAGAAAGAGAATCTTCCCATCCAGGCTTGATTGGGGTAATACCCAGATTAATTGGGGTACACGTAATGAGACAAAATCTGAATCATTTTGAAGTAAATCAAGCCACCCCTTAACCATGTATTTTCTAAATAGCTAAATTATCCTTGTTTAATTAACACTAAAATTTTGATAAGGTTAATTAATTAAGTTTAAATTGATTGAATAGATTAAAACTTGTGAGTTTAAGTTATGAAATTTTTGTTTTTCATTGAACTTTTGTGGGATGATTTTTGATGAATTTTTTTTTTTTTTTGAGAATATCTCTTGCAACAAAAATGAAAGCACACAACCGAAACACTTCTAAAAAGAGGATTGCAAATCTATTGTATGAAATCATACTCAAAGTCAAAGAAGAAATCAACACTTTTAGTTCTGAAAGTATAAAAAGTCGGCAAGGTCGACAAATGAAGATCATGCCGACCAATATCGGCCGCAAGGTCGACGAATGAAGAAAATGTCGACTTAAAATGGCCGGCAAAGTGTACAAATGAAGAAAATGCCGGCTTTATTATTTTTGACACATAGAAGACTATTATAAATGCGTCGGTATTCGGCATGGTATTGATTTCTTACCTTGCCGGCTATCTGTAGTCGACATTTATTAACTTTTTTATCTTGTCGGCTAGCATTTAGTCGGCACTGTAGTAATCTTACAACCTTGCCGACTTTAGTTATCCCCAAAAAGAAAACTGAATTCTAATAGATGCAATTCACTTTATTCATGCAATTTTGGTTACTACATTGATTGAAACATAAAATATAACTCCTTGTCGACGGAAAAACGAATGCACTTAGCATGTGCATCAATCCTTTGAACCCCTAGGCGACCCTAGTGACGAGTTATAGTCTCGTGAGGGTTTACATAGAGATATACCCACAAAACCTACACTAAAACCATCAATCTTCGTTGGAGGAATCCCAGTCATCTCCGGCCTGTATGAAGTCCGAGGCATACTCCGGGATTTTGGAGACCATGAATTCATAGGTTGCATCAAATGCGAATGCTTCCCCCATTTCCTCCAAGTAGCGCGCTTTGATAACTTCATGCTACAAAAACAAAACACAAACTTAATTTGTTATTGGTGTTTAGTAGGAAGATCAAACAACATGGATTACGTAAAACAAACCACAAAAACACTTACAAATTGTTCAATGGACAAGTTGAAGTTGGTAGCGTTGAAAATCCAGGGTTGGAGAGCTAAATAAGCAAGTATCGCATTTTCGATGACTAGGTGCCTATCATGGACTTGTTGAACACTTATTCCATTAGGATTCCCAAATTCTTACCTAAATTTTTTGTGTACCCTAGCCCAAAAGGTTATGGCATCCATCCTTACAGAGGACTGATGTCTAACTCGATTTTCCCCCTACCAAGCTTTGGTGATTGCCAAATCTTCATTTGAATCAAATGATGACATTGTTGTATGTAGAGAGCTATTGGGTGAGTTAGATGGAGTGTATGATATGAGCTTAGGAGAGTATATGCAAATAGTTGTGTGTTGTTTTGTAGAGAGAAGTAGTGTATTTATAGGATGGTGCTCAAATTTGGCCGTTATGGTGGTCAATCAATGCAATTGTACTTGCAAAAATTTGAATTTTGAATTCGCCGGCGAGGTTTTCGTTTCCCCAATATACCGATTAAGTTTGGCCGGCAGGGTCGAAATTTTGTTACCATGCCGACCTTATGATGATTTTAGGCATCAGAGTTCATTTTCTTCTGTATAACCGTCGGAAAGATATTTGGTCACTAGAGTGTCGGCTATGATATAGTCGGCAAGGTCATATTTTATAACCATGCCGACCTTATGATGATTTTAGGTGTTAGGAGAAGGTATTTTCAGCAACACATAGTCGGCAAGGTCGATAACATAATACCTTTCTGGTTGTACAATAGCCGGCTAGGTATTAATCTGCTTACCTTGCCGACCCTGGTAACTACACCAATTCCGCTGTCAGGGCCGGTAGTCTGAAAGTTCACAACCTTGCCAGTCCTGGTTTAGTCGGCAATGTAACTTTACAAAAGCATGCCGGCATAAGTATTGAAATTTTACATAGCTAAACAAACCATTCATTCAACAACTATAAATCCAATACTTTTTGTCCAAAATACGAAAACATGTCCTACAAACCTTAAAAAAAAATATTTGTCAAACCGTTAACCTTAACATTTGTCTACCACAACATAAAGAAATAAACTAGGAATGCATTCATTCACCACCACGACCACAACCACTACCACGACCCCGTTTAGTAGCACCACCACTACTACTACATTCACCACCACAGGAACGACCCCTCTTTTTGTCAGCATTCATCTTGGCTTGTGCTTCCCTTCTGGATTTTTCTTCCCTCTTTACTTCAGCATCAGCTTGCTTGAAAAAATCGGTGGCATCCTCATTGTCAACATTGCTAGCAAAGTCAGTGTGCTTGCTTTGCTCTTCAATCGACAAAGGCTCTCATCTTTCTCTCGCGCAACACATCACCCTCAAAAGGCTCTTCAAATGCTCCTTCTATTTTCAATTAAACAACAAACAATTAATAGAATGATTTGATAATGTAATGTTAAAACAGTAAGAGAAACTCTAAAATACTTACAAAGAACTTAAGACTTTTTGCTGGGTCTTTCAATGCCATCTTCATCTTACGAGCCAATTCTTCAGCAGTCATTTCCTTAATCACAGTAGGACGAGCCCAACCCAAGTACCACGGCATGTATCTCTCATGAGCTTCATGATCTTATGTCACCTCGTCCAAAAGACTCGTATCGATTTTACCGCCACGTCTTTCGTTCAAATGATCTTTAACTGAAGCTCGAGAGTAAGCGATGTTAATAATTTTTTGGGACGTGGTGTAGTCCTCCCTTAGCACTTTAAATTCCGGCTGAGCATCGAAATGGGGTTCTTCTTGGACGTAACCCAATTGTCGCATTACCCGATGTGGATCGTACATTGAGTATCCATGGGTGCACAACAAGGGACCGTAGTATAATGCAACATCATCTCTCCTTTGGATTAAACCTTGATTTCTAGCATCTCGATACGGATCAAATATTACCTCATCCGCAGTCATTTTGTCGATGGCGATTCGGATTTTGATAAGATGTTGTGACATTTCTTTATCCTGACCACCCTTAAAACTGTATCTTTGCCCTCTTGGCTTATCAATTGCAACATTCTCATCCACTTTTATGTAGGAGTTGGCTTTCACCAAAGTAGGGAAGTGATCATATATCCAAACATATGCAAACACAAAGTTTAGTAAGAATCTTATTTTACGAGAATTTTGCAAATATAAATGATTTAGACAATAAAATTACCTGGAAGAGACATACATTTCCGTTAACTTGCGCAGTGAGTGCCCTTGAAACCTTTGTCAACTCATTGTTCAAGAAGGAGACCATCACGGTACCCCAAGAATACTCATGCATCTTATCTAAGGGATCCAATAGTTGCTTATACTTGACGTCGACCAAGCTTCCGGAACTGTCGGGGAAAATACATTTTCCCAAGACGTATAGCAAATAAGATGACGCGGTAGCATTGATTCGCACCAAGTCCACCCTTCCTTCCTCATTATAGATTTTCTTGGTCCCAGATAATGTGTCCTTCAACTTCTTCAGATTAAACTTCTTTCTTAGATGACCATCCTTCACCGCAAGCATAGACTTCGTCTCAATCTGATCCCAACCGAACAAAGTTTCGCTCAATTTGAAGATACCCTCCCAAGAAATTTTATTATCGAAGCCATCAATTGTTGCTTTTCCCTCAACCTCGAGGCCTAGAATTTGACGAGCATCATCGGGAGTTATCGCCATCTCACGATTGAGAATAATATTGTATCAGTCTCTCCGTAGAACCTCTCACAGAATGTAGATACGGTAACTCTATCATGCTCAGTATTCGAACTCTCCACCGCAGGCCACAACCCGGAGTTCTTGACAATCGCTTGCACCTCGTCACATTCATCGTCAAGATCCCAGTTCTTAGTCATTGAACATGAAGCTTAGCGCCTCATGAGACGGATGGCACGCTTGTGATCCTAAATACCAAAAAAACAAAATGACAATAAATATAAACACTTTACGCAAATTTAAGATAGATACACTTAAATAAAAAACAAAGACGGATTGAGATTACTTACGATAGTATTATGGATTTGACATGCCCATAAGTCTTTGTATCAAAAAAGAACGTGTCCACCATCTTCTAGGGTTCCCTTTGGAGGCTCACCTGGTTTCAGTCTAACCATCAAGTGAGAGGGAGGCACGTGGGAATCAGCTAGTTTAGTGATAACCCTCTTAGGTCTTTCGGTTGCCGTTGCAGCTTGGGTTTGTTCTCCACCTTCTTCTTCTACTTGTTCCTCTTCAACAATTTCATCTTCTCTATATTTTTCTTTATCTCCATTACCATCATCATCATTACCTCCTCCAACATGTGGCATATCTTGATCACCATCATCATCATCATCATTATTGCCTCCTCCAGCAGCCGAAGTTCTTTCATCAACATCATCATCATCACCTCTTCTACCAGATGAAGTTGATTAGTCTTCATCTGGAGTTTCATCTGAATCACGTAGTTCCGATGGTGGTTGAGAATCATTCCGTACACGGATCTTGAGCGTTCCCGGCACAACGAATGCCCCTCGATGTGTTGCAGTCAAGAGTTTTTCACCAACACGAGGAGGTCTTGAAGGAGGAGTAACAGTTTTATTCTTTCCCTTTTGAGACCTAAACAAGAATAATTTAAAAAAAAAAATAAAAGTCGGAGGGGTCGACAAATAAAACATTGTCGGCGACCCAAAGTCGGAAGGGTCTGTAACTACAATACTTGTCGGCTATGGTTTAGCCGGCAGGGTCTGACTCAAATAACCTGCCGGCGTAATGAAAACTCAAATAACTAAAAGGCATCATGAGACACAAAAAAATTGAAATACAGCCGACAGGGTACATATTTATAACCCACCGGCTAAAAAAAAACTGACGCCGGCAGGGTCCTAGGTTCAATACCTTGCCAACCCTGCAAGTCGCAGTTACAAATACTAAACATCCGGCAAGATCTTCAACCTAAGAGCTTGCCGACTAAACCTATCTATGAAATGTCGGCAAGGTCGTGGAACAAACACCTTGTCGGCTGAGTACCTGCAAATTCACAATTTTGATTTTTATGACCTAATTTGACATGCAAACATGAAATTGAAGTACTAGAGTGAGTTTAAGGATAGGCCCTTACTTTCTTAATCGCACCATTTCTCCTTTTTCAACGGCTACGATTTCTTCTTCTTCAACCGTTTTTTTCTTCTCTTTTGTTGAACTAATTTTGCAAATACAGGGTTGTATTCATTGGGTTTTCTATTAGCGTCTTTCATACGAGTTCCCTTCCGCCGCGGTGGTTCCATTTTTGAAGATTAATCGGAACTTTTGAATCGACGATTACGACGAATTAATCGACGAGTTTCGGTGGTGAGGGATGGAGGAGCCGGTAAGGTGTCTGAGGAGGAGGAGAAGAAGAGAAAAAGATGAAATGAAGAGAATGAAAACTGATTTAGGGTAATTAGAATTATAAAGGATAAGGGTAGTTTTGTAACTTTACCCATTATGACTCCTCCTTTGCCCATAAAAAAGAGTCCACTTAAAATTGGATATACCCCAATCAAATCAGGATATATATTAGCTTTAGTGAAGATTATATTTCAAAAACTAAAAGATGCTTGCAAAGAATTGGCAACTCAGAATACGATTTGACGCTGTTACATGTGCATGATGTTCATCTTTGACTTAGTTGGACCTAGCCGTGGGCTGTGTCATGAATTTTACCTTTTTTTGGCTCTTTTTGTCTTCAAATTTCAAATGCATTCGTAAGCGATATTACCCTGAGTCCCTGACATGTCGAGTTAGTTTCAGAAAGAGACCACGGGCTTTGGTCCATATTTGGACTCTCCTTTTTGGTCGACGACTATAAAAATGTTTCCGTTAAGAATATTCATGTCATGTGAGGATGTTGGTCGAGAATCGAGATGATGGGTGTACGAAAGGTAGTGTGTGACAGTTGTAGGATCATGATGTTCATCTGGGTACGTAGAGACTAGGTAGCTGTAATATTATTAAGCAGAGGAAAAATTACTTAAAAATGCAGTTGTTTGAAGAAAAATACATTCAAAATCTTTGGGTCTTCTTATTATCCAGTTATATTCTTGATATGGATACTCTTATTTTTCTATAAAAGGAAAAGCTTATATTCTTCTTCATCCTCATCCTCATCCTCATCCTCATCATCACCCATCCTCATTCGTCGTCATCATCGCTTCCGGCACCACCACCATTAACTTCAGGGTCATCTTCACCTTCTTCACCAGCAGCAAACTCTTCATCATCATCGTCGTAGTCTTCTTTAGCATTAGCTTCATCATCATCATCGTCATCTTCTGTTTCACTACCATCTTGAGGTCCTTGGGCAGGGGTTTTTTGTTTGTAAATCTCTAAGAAAAAGCAAACATAGTTTTCTCAGCGACGAAAGCAGATTTTATGACAAGAGATTGCATGACTGAAGCACCCATGGTTTCCATAGCAACAGCAGAAGAGCAGAACATTTCCATCTCCATGTTCGAAAACGATTAATAAAAATATAATTTTTTAAGTTTTAATAAAAATTGTAATTTATTGTTTTCTTTTGTGAATGAAACTTTTTAGTCCCACATTGTGGAGTTTCCAATTTTTAGTAGTTTTAAGAAACTATATAAACTTATTAGTCCCACATTGTGGAGTTTCCACTTCTTAAATTGTTTTATTCCATTATATAAAGAAATTCACTACTTTTGTAAAATCTATGGGAAAATATTTTATAGCGTTTCTTAAGAGTTCGCGATTTTCCTTAACGGTTTTTTCGGAGTTGCCAAGCTCAAGTTGAGCATCTACTACATATGCTAGTAGTAGGTGTAGTAGGGTGTTTTATCATGGAGATATCCGTCCTGTGAGGGCTATAGCATCACTCTTGAGTGTAGCCGGGAGCTAATGTCTTAAGGGAAATGTGTTGAACACGTGACTCACTCTGTTTTTCCAAAGTTTTGCCTTGTTGTTGTTGTGCAGATATGAGAAGCTCGTTCGTTTCGTCAATCGATCAATTCCATTATAAAGGAGATAAGTATCAATAACTTTTGCTTATTTGATTTTTTCTTTATTTTAATTATTGCACCCAACACTCCATGGCGAAGAAACAAAGAGAGAGGAGAGAAAACAGAGGAAGGAAACTGGAAAAACAAACAAGCTAGCATGAATTCCACGAGGCGTCCAAGGAAACAGGTAGTAAGCTTAGTTTCATGATGCATATATATCACGTTTGAAAGATTTTTTCCATTTTTTATCCTGGAGATATCCGTCCTGTGAGGGCTATAGCATTACTCTTGAGTGTGGCCGGGTGCTAATGTCTTAAGGACAATGTGTTGAACACGTGACTCACTCTGTTTTTCCAAAGTCTTGCCTTGTTGCTGTTGTGGAGATATGAGAAACTCGTTCGTTTCGTCAATCGATCAATTCAATTATAAAGTAGATAAGTATTAATAACTTTTGTTTATTTGATTTTTTCTTTATTTTAATTATTACACCCAACACTCCATGGCGAAGAAACAAAGAGAGAGGAGAGAAAAGAGAGGAAGGAAACTGGAAAGACAAACAAGCTAGCATGAATTGCACGAGGCGTCCAAGGAAACAGGTAGCAAGCTTAGTTTCATGATGCATATATATCACGTTTGAAAGATTTTTTCCATTTTTTTGTTGTTGTTAACTCTATGATTTCTACGGTGCATGCCACAGAGAAGCAGAGAAGACTTGCTGTTGGAAATTCAGGAATTGAAGTCGATGATGATAAGATACTGCAGTACAACTAGTACTTTTGAAGATGTTGATGCTGATTCTGATGATGATAAAACTTGCTGTTGGAAATTCAGGAATTGAAGTCGATGATGATAAGATACTGCAGTACAACTAGTACTTTTGAAGATGTTGATACAGAAGAACCTTATGGATTTGAAGAATAACACTGAGGATATGAAATCCATGACCGCTGATCTTGTTTGCAAGCAACGTCGAGCTTACGATGAATACTCTCAAGCTCTAGAAAGAATGACTCAGGTAATTAAAATCGTCCGGTCTAAAGTTATAATAAGTTTCATGATTTCTGAAATATTTTTATTAGTTTTTATTTTTGTTTATGGATCAAGTTTGCAATGAGTTCAGGAAATCCATCATCGGTTTCTGATGAAGACTTTCAGTACGCAGTTCAGTTGGCTGAAAAACAAAAGGTATATAATTCATAGAACAATTATAGGATACTGATTAAGCGTTCTTCAATCCGTTTATCTGTATATAATTGTTGATTTGTTGCTTATGATTTTGGTTCAGGAAGAGATAGATGAACTGAAAAGAGAGAAAAAGGATCTGGAAATTGAACTTGAGGAGTTGAAAGAAATAGTTGATCATAGTATGGGTCATAGTAGGTACTATTTCTACTTACCAAAGAAAATGCAAGTCATCTGCTAGTACAAAATATGGTTGCTACAAGGAGTTTAAGAAACGGATAGATAAACTAAAGCAAATGCAACAAAAGAAAGAAGATCAACTTAAAGTTATGGATACTAATACCGAGGAATTGATCGATCAGGAGCGTTCTCTCTACATAGAACTACAAGAAGCTCGCGAAGAACTGATTCGTATATGTTTTTAGGCAAATGTTCTGTCAACTTTGATCTAATTACTTGCTTGAATAGAGGTATTGGTTTATAATATGATGTGGCAATTAATGTTTGTAGGGATTGGGAGATGAGTGCAATAGATCAGCATTAATTGGCGTAACGACAATGGGAGCACTTGATCCCACACCATTCAACAGGGTGATTCCTAAAAAGGAAGATGGTAAAGGCTGCAGTAGTAGTAAGGGCAGCACTGCAGAGATCTTTGAATTGGAAGAACCTTATTCTTTTTGGAAGAATACCCTCAGAGATCAAAGCTGGCACCCTTTTAAAACCATTGAGGTGCGGGGCAAAAAAGAGGTAGGCATACGAATTTATTTGGCAAGTTGGTATTTTGGTTTTATGAGAAATGTTGATTGATGATAATACGACCGCCACATTGCCTGCAGGAAGTTATAGACGAGAATGATGAATTGTTGAAAGGTGCAAAGGATGAACTCGGGGAAGAGGTGTATAAGGCTATCACAACCGCCGCACTGGAGCTAAATGAATACAATCCAAAGGTAAGGAAACCAGTCCAAGAAATATGGAATTTCAAAGAAAGGCGTAGAGCAACTACTACAGAAGCGATTAGTCTTGTGTTAAAGCAGTTGAAGTCTTGTAAGCAATTGAAGGCAAGTAGGCGAAGTGGAAGATGATGTACTGCCCTTGGTTGGTCCCTCTAAAACTCGCATATGAAGATCAAACTTTAAGTTTGGCTGTTTAAGTGCCAATTCTTATTATAAATTGCCTAGTCCGGGCTTGCTTAGAAAAAAAGGCTTGATGCAGTTGCACAAAGCCATGGTAGGATTAGAAGGCAATGCTGTTTCCATTTCTATGTTTCACTTTCAATTGTTTGTGGATTGTGATCGATTCCCAATCAAGGTGAATGCGGGCTAGTTAGGAGAATGAACAATTCTACGTTCACTACCAATGTAGCAAACAACAATCAGACGCATTTTTTTTTATTGTATAAATCACCTCATGAGTATAATCATTTTGACATCAATTTCCTTAATCTTGTCCACTTCTATCAAATCACATCCCCCATGAACAAACTTCTTTCTCATATTAGTGCAACTAACACAGCTGTAATGCAGTGTAGGATAACAAGTAGCGGTGTAGGTTAAGAGTTTTATACGGGTTGCAGCCTAGTTTTAGCCCCTGCATAGGTCCGAAGCTTAACCTCAATGTGTTGTGGCTTATACTTTGATTTTCCATATTCGTAACCTACCTTTAGAATGAAGTTAGGAAACAATTGAATTGAGAAAGAACTGAACAAAGAAATCAAGCTAGAAAAACTATAGATAAAATCACTTTCGCATAGATAGGAAAAATAAATAAAAGGAAAGTGTACGTGGTGGATAAGATCAGATCACGTTCCCTGTAAGAGGGGATATCCATTGAAGCTCCTACAATGGAGTTGCTAACTCTGAGCCTTAATGGATAAAGTTTTGCTGATTAAGCATTCTTAATATGGTACTAGTTATCCAGATCATTAAAACAATTTCCAAATCAAGAACTGATCATCAAAAAAGGCATGAGACTTGAGAAGTATTAAGTAAACTGTTCAAGTTATAGAAACTGTAAGTGGATGTTATTATCCATTCATCCAAATCATCAATGTAACTACGAACTTATCCACAAATTTTTCTAAGCCTATATATACTCGTCCACAGTTCATTAACCAAACTACATCTACTTATCTTTGCTTCTTATAATCTTATATCTCTTCTCACCAGTTTACTCGAAGTTAGTTTGCTAAATTTTTTAATTTCAATTTGTTTTTAATCAATATATCATCTGCATGGATAAAGTGAAGGATTCTGCAAGTCATAATGATCGACTACCACCTTCAAAACTAATCACAATTCTCTGTGTTGATGGTGGAGGTGTCCGAGGAATCATTCCGAGTACTATTTTAGCATTCCTCGAAGCTCAACTACAGGTAATAAAAATTCTCTGAGTAATGCATTAATTTTACTGCATGTTTTTTGTCTCTGTTGGTAGCTAATTTTGAATTCTGTTGCCCAACTTTGTAGGAACTGGATGGTCCAGATGCAAGACTTGCGGACTATTTTGATATCATTAGTGGGACAAGTACTGGTGGACTTGTGACAGCCATGCTAACTGCACCAGATGCACACAACCGCCCACTATTTGCAGCTAAGGAAATCCCTCAGTTCTACCGTGACCACTGCTCAAAGATCTTCCCACAACCGAATCGGTATACCACGTTCTTTCGTTGATTTTTTGGATTGCTTGATTACGCATTATTACATTGTTGTCGATTGTATTATGTTTTTAATTTGTTTTTTCGCATATGTAGTGGGATTTTTGACAATGCCAAAAAGTGGATTCATGACATGGTTGGAGGACCTAAATACGATGGTCAATATCTTCATAGACTTTTGAAAGAGTTACTCGGAAATACTAGATTGCATCAAACGTTAACTTCCGTTGCTATTCCAGCCTATGATGTAAAGTTAAGACACACCTGTATTTTTACAACTGAAAAGGCAAATAGCTCTTTAGTAGAGGATCCACTACTTTCAGATGTTTGCATTGGCACTTCTGCGGCACCGACTTATCTTCCTCCTCACCGATTCCAAGTGAAAGCCAAAGTCAATGAAAAGGAACAAGTACGAGAGTTCAACCTCATCGACGGTGGGGTAGCTGCCAACTGCCCGGTAAGAATACACATATTAATCAGTTCCGTTCTATGAATCTAAATATAAAAGTTCTTGTCACTGAGACTCTGATCCATACAATTCTCTATGCATGCAGATAATGCTTCCATATGGACTGCTTCCCGGAGTCTGCAACAGAAATCCAAATTTCTTCACCCAAGGAAAGGGAAAAGTTCTGATACTATCATTAGGAACAGGGTCATCAACAAGAGTAGAGGCTGAAAAGCAGGAAATAACAGCTGACGTTGCAGCTAAATGGGGAGTTGCGGACTGGTTACGCTACACAAATGGACTCAGTGATTTGTTCTTTCCAGCAGAGTCTGATATATCGTATTACGACAATGCATGTATCCAAGGTCTCTCTAAACTCTGGCTCGGTTCTAATCAAATTGAGTTCTTCAGAATTCAACATAACTTCACCAAGAGTGAAAGTAGTTCATTATCTTCAATGGACATAGCTACAAAAGAAAATCTTGAGAGTCTTGTCAGATTAGGCCAGGATTTGTTAAAGAAACCTGTTACACAAGTGAGTGTAGAGACAGGTCAGCTTGAACCCGCGGTGCATAATTATCAAGAAAATCTCCAGGAAGAAAGCAATGAAGAAGCACTTGTAAGGTTTGCCAAACTGCTGTCACGTGAAAAGAAGAATCGGCTTGGAAGCAACTACAGCAACCTCTCGGACACAGAAAGTGCCATGGATGCCAGTTTATTATCGAGTGCTCTCTAGTGCTCGCTGTGTTATTGTGATACTCAAATCTGTGCTCGTATTCTGTTCATAATATATTATATTTTCCTTGTTGTGTTATCTATGAATCTCATTGTTTCTCTGTACTGGAGTACTGATACAGTCGATGATTATGCATCTTCTTTTTGATTTAAGCATTCACTTCAATTGTTAGCATATCCAAAATAATAGATAACAGTGATACCCAGAATGCAACATGCCTTTCTGATTACAAAAATATATTCAGACCCTTTGCAGAAGGAGACCAAGTCTAAAGAAAACGATGCAGACAATAAATCTGACTTTAGTACCTCCAGGCTCCAGATTAATTCTCCCACCATAACTTTCCCAAGCTTTGAGATATCTTTTATCACATGCTTTATGCCTGGACTGACAAATGATCCGTCCTGCAAGTTCTGCTGGAGCGTAGCCTTTCCAATCTTTTCAAGCGTAGCTAGTTTGAAGTCCTCCTTGCGTTTCCATTGAGGTAGAGAATCCACGAGACAAGAGGCCTCTTTACGGAGGTCATTGATTCCGCTGAACACCTCCCAGATCCTGCTAAATTTGAGACAGATATACAGCATGTGCATAATTCCTGCCTCCATCCATGGATAGCAATAAGCAACAAGGGTGCAAAGTTCTTACTAACAACCAACCAAACCTGAGAATCCTAGTAATTAGTAATACAAATATTCAACCACCTAATGATCCTTCAGCCACCGGATTAAGCAAACACTTAATAATATCGAATCATAGAACAAGAGGTGTATTTATAGCTAGAGAACATATAAAACAAGTTGGTGAAGTATGCATATAAGTTTAAACATCAACATAAACGGGTGCAATTCTTGAAATAAATACCATCACAGTAAAAATCCATCACATTATGTAAACAAAGAATGAGTCAGTTTTTATACATTTGGATATATATATGTGTGTGTGTGTGTCTTAAGAGTGTGGAACATAGAGAGTACTGGCGAATGGGTAGGACTAAGGTTATCAGTGGCGTCGGTACAAATGCCACAAAATCAACAAGCTTTACAACCCAATGAGGGAGCTGATTTCTGATGAATATGAAAATGATTTACCTGTTTACAGAAATGTTTCAGTTCCAGACTATATGAAGCACTATTACTCCAAAGGAGTGATGATGTAAACGCCCTATCCCACTTCAAATTGTGAAGTCAATAATTGCCAAAAAGTATTTAAATCAACTTTGTGCAGCATAACGGCTGGTATGGTTAAGTTATGCACCATAACTTATGTGTATGCTTTGCCAAATAGGTACTTGGCAAACAATTGATTTTGTTAAATGGTTCAGATGACCGATGTTTGACATTTTCCAAGTTCATTATATTACTACTTAGCTGTCCAATTATTTTAGCAACCCAAAACAAGAAAATCTTAATTGATATGAACCCTCAAGAGATGGAATTACAAACATAATTGAAAGCAAAGATTACCTCTTGATTGACTGCCTCAGTACCTGAACTTTGATTGATTGACTGTAAACTTATCACATGAAACAAAAAGAGAAGAAAGTAGTACGGCTGTGAATCTTCAATTGATTCACTGCAAATTTGCCTCAGACTAATGCGATCCAGTAAACATGCATGATAGTTGTCCTTGCAAACTTTTATGGATGTCGGCAATGCTATGAAATGTCCTTGTGGTAAGAAAAAGAGCCGAAGTAGTGTATATTCGTCAGACAGAAGCACCATCTGAAGGTCATTTTCATGTGTTTAATGCATTCATGTTACACCGTACACCGCACCACAAGTAGGTGTGGCTTACTGAAGACGCTGCACCATAAAGTTTGAGTAAACAATATTTTCTGTGAGAGAGAACTTCATCGTATCAAATAGAAAAACAATCAACCATGAATACCCGACAGCAAAAAAAATTCTTCAATAAAATCACAAATTCACATGACTGTTCTTTTTTCTATAACTCCTACCTAAGCCTTCTATCCACCGTCAAATGTTAAGTTATTATGCTTATCTCCGAATGGTCACTAGAATGCAAACTGAATTAAGCTACCTAATACTGACTAACATCCACACGTTGTTGCACTATGCAGTCAGCATGATGGTCTCAAATCTTCAGGCTGATTTGTTTGATGTCAACCAAATGAACAATTTCGCTTATTCAGACAGCACCCAATATATTCGTGTGAAGCAAAGCGCGCTACAAAAAGAAGCAGTAACTAACCTGGTGAATTACCAGTCAGAATGAAAACCTCAGCCGCAGAATAGATTCCTCCAGGAACTGTATGGCTTCACGTACCAGTCGATATCAGTGGTTTGATCACCAGAAGCATGAAAAATATCATCTAGTAGCACTTCCTGCTGATTAAAACTTGTTGGGATGTTCAGCGGTTGTACCTGCAAACAAACACACAACACAGTAACTGTGAAGTTGATTCAGATTTCAATTTTATGCCACTACAAACAGAAAGACAAAGAGAGACCTTACTTGAAACGGTCTCAATACAGTAATCTTCAGCATTCTTTTTAGTCTTTATCCCTCTTGAATTAATTGACATATGATGTAGACTTCAACAAGGTATTCAAGTACAGGCTTGCAGAGCACGTGCAAGTGTAACAATGCCTTTTAACTAGTTGAACTAAGCTAATTACCTTGGATAAAATACTAAATGAAGAAGATGTCCCAACGAAATCATTGTTCTGAATTACACAGTTTAAACTAGCAGTTTGCAAGGTACCTAGCTATGTAATGACAAACCAATTAGGTTAAGATGTCCCATACTTGATTCAGGATTATGAATTCAAAGGACTTGGTTTGACTTAATATATGCATCTATTTTGATTTCTTCATATGATTATCGTTTTCTTATACTATGATGAATGTTCATGATCGATTGATTGTTCTAGGCGGCCAACTATAATAGTTTCTTGACTGATCGTTTGTTAGTAAAGAGTTAGGATATCCGTGTAATTATTGAATAACCCCTACACAAGTAGAAAACGTGAGACCTTGCAGAGGGATTCTGTGGAACAATCGCGTGTAGAAACAACATTAGAAAGTGGACCTTGCGCTAAGAGTCTAACTAATAGTATTGACCTAAGTTATAAAACATAAAGCATTCGGCCATACTACACCTGGAGTACACTGCTACTTGGTGGTTTGGACTGATAAAATCTGATATTCGAGCGTTTCAGTATCCAGTGACCAAAGCACTTTAGAGGATAACACCGCTCTAGTAACTTTCCTACAATTGATGATAATATATTTGTGGTTCCCACGAATATATTAACTCATTGACGGTATAGTAACAAATAAGGATTCCTCGATCATATCTCTCTCTATTGCTTACCACTCAAATTTAATTGCATTATTGTTTACTTTACTTTAGACTAAAATATAAAACCCTTTTGTGACCTTTTCGACAACTAAATATCACTGATCTTCGTAGGAACCACCTTGACTTCCATTAATATTTGTTAGAGCATAGATTGGTTCAACCCACCAAGCATTGGTATGTCAAGTTTGGTTGTTATATTTTAGTATCAAAACTCATCTAGAGTCACTTAAATAAATATCAGAGTCAATTTTGTTTAGGTTAGACTAGAAAGTCTAGTAATGTTGAGACATACGAGTATTACTCTAACGACCCGAAGAATGAGAGGAAGTAACGACTACAACGAAGACATCATCCTTCCGCTTGAGGTTATTAATATTAACTTGATCTTGTTTATTTTCCAAACGTATCTTTCAAGTCATGCAATATTGAAAACCGTGACATGCGAAAAGTTGTGTATATAAATCCTCTAGTAATGAGACTTGGTCATAATAGAATGATCAAATCAAGTATCAAGGAAGCATAGTACGAAGAATAAACGCTTATATTTTGGAACTTCGTAAAGACGACATTGACATAATCTATTGTATATATTTATTTAATTATGTTTGCATCGTATAGGTATGATTTTATCCTAGAAAATTATGTATCTTTACATTAGTTTAAGGAAGTAGAAATATGAACTTGTTTTCACAAACGAAAGGTAAATCATGATTGTATCTTGTTATTCTTTGAATATCTTTTTTGGATGACCAATGGAGTTGACAGTGGTAGAACCTATCTTGACTATGTTAAGACTTGAGGTATAACCGGTCACGTCCTATAATGAGTAGCTAGTTAGAATTTGTCACTTGAATGTAACCGATCACATGATATGTTGGGATGCTAGATATAACCGGTCACATGATGTGTTGGAGGTTAGTGATACACTTTGGAAACCAACATGTAACGGTTACATGATAACCTCGAGAAGCAAAGTATAACCGCTCACATAGTTACCTAGGGAACCAAGTGTAACCGGTCATATGATGGCTTCGGGAAGCAAGGTGTAACCTGTTACATAATCGATTACAACCTATATATCTTGGGAATCTTTATCACAAAAATTCTTTGGAATGATGGTATGATAGGTTTTATGTCCTAAAACCATGGTTCACATATTTCTTCATGTTGTGTGTGAAATAGGGTTAAGGGTTTTACCAAGATGAGAAGCTTCATGATGTCGACATGAACATGTACATAACTATTATCATTTATTCTTCAAAGATATTCCTTGATGCTCAAGGTGATCTTGTACCTAAATAAATTGAGAATCTTTGAATTAAAGTTTTTGGTTTTATGTGTTTTAATTACCAGCAATTAATGCATAGCTCTAGAGAATAAAAATTAGTAATGTGCATTTAATAATTGGAGATTTTCTATGAGAGATTTCGGATATATTGACTACATTTATTGGAATTAGGAAAACTGAATTTCGGCATTCATTGCATATCTTAAGAATAATTTCGGATATGGAAATTCCTTGGTGTCCAAACAACCTTGGTCTATAAATATATAAGTTTGCATTTCTAGCAAACTATCCTAAGGGCCATGCAAACTTCATTTCTTGTTGTTTCTGGTGGAGCCGTCTATCCGGAAAGAAAAGTACCCTAATTAGTAGAAATATCTTTCGACCGCTTGTTTAAAGCCTTCGGTGGATCAAGAAGCTCTACGAGTACCGTTGGTGGGAAACTAGATAATTTCATTTTTATTATAGTTTTCGATTATTGATTTTATTGACTAACAGTTGTTGTAACTTTGATTGCACCTAGTTTGTGTATTCTTAAGAACCTTCTCTTATGATATAAGGCTCACCCAAACTAGATCAAAGTATCTCCTGGATATTTAGAACTGTTATTAGATCTAAAGACATCTTGTGATAATCTATTGTTAACAGACTCCGTTTTGTGTGTGATTACAAGAGGATTCAAGTGTTTTGTGTAGGTTTTTGAAGGCGGCGAAGAAGAATTCTTATTAGTTTTCGTATCTTGTGGATTTAGTGCACAAATCTTGATCGGCTGGGATCCAACTAGAATCGGTTTATCTTTGATATACTTGATAGATTAGTTGTGTGAGACCGACATCGCTTTATAGTTTCTATTTGAGATCTATATTAATTGATTACGAATACAGAAATAGATTTTTGGTAGTCAATATTTAGATTGATCTAACCATACAAAGGAGTTTATTATATTTAACATAAGAGACTTTGTCAACAACTCATTATATCTTCAAGCAAGATTGATTATAGTGGTTGCCAAACAGATTCTTCGTTTGTTGTTTGGAATACGATTCAAAGGACTTGTTATTCACGTGCGTGACTCTAGAAGTCAAAGGCGCAAGGATACTGAGGGAACTAAGTATCTAGGGGTAGTATGCTTGGTCTCAACTATACGAAGTCGGTATTATATTTTGTATAACGTATTAATTCTGAGAGTATTCAAAAATGGAATAGGTCCCGGGGTTTTTCTACATTTGCAGTTTTCTCGTTAACAAAATGTTGTCTTGTCTTTTACTTTCATTTCCGCATTATAATTGTTACAATAATTAAGTAAAATACACAAGTACGTTAACTCCGTAATACTTGGTGGTGATCATAGAGTTTGGTTATTACCGAACTATTATCACGTAACACACTTTGTTGTTGTACTGTCTCGATCTTGTATCCATAGTTAATCACACAAGTTATCTTGTTGTAGTGTGTCAATCTCGTATCCGTAGACGATCACATGAAGTGTGAACCAAATTTTCGTATTGTCTCGACTTTACCCATAGACGATCACATTCAGCAGAGGACTTATATGTTGATAAATAAAAGATTGTGGTGTATTTGGGTATCCTCATCTTTTAAATTGGTATCAGAGCAGGCAAACACGAAAAGATCTAGCAATCTGTGTTTGGTGTGATCCAACTTATAAAAAATGAATTCGAGTTCTCATGAATCGATTTCGGTTAACGTACCGCCAAGATTTGACGGAACAAACTATCTGTGGTGGAAATATGCTATGAGATCTTTTCTTCAATCACGCGATTTTAATACTTGGCTATTAGTCGTTCATGGTTATAATCGCCCGGAAACTGAGTTTAAACGCTTAGTAGATTATACAGGGGAAGAAAAGTCATTTGTAAAACAGAATTCAGATGGTTTGAATGATATTATACATGTTGTAAGACGTCATCTGCAACATCATGTATCCACATGCCTAACTTCAAAGGAAGCTTGGGATAATCTTCAGCTCGTATTTTAAGGTAAACATCAGAAAAGGAAGCTAGAATTCAAACTTTCACCTCTCATCGGGAAAATCTTCGAATGGATAACAATGACATTTTTGAAGATTTTCATATTAAACTCTCTGAGATGGTTAATGCTTCTTTCTCTCTTGGAAAGACTATTTCTTAAAAAGATATAGTGTGCAAAATTCTCAAATCATTGCCATCTTGATACGAATCTAAGAAGCATGCAATCATAGAGGAAAATGATCTTTCAACTTTCTCTCTCTCGAGGCACACTTGTTGGAAAGCTAAAGATATTTGATCATGAATCACAATCTATTCAAGCTAAAGAAATCGCTTTTAAAGATGGAAATTTTCCAAAATCTTTTGTGGAGAAAAATAGATTGTTAGATGATTTTCATGAATTGATTGCATAAGATTCTGTGGATGATGTAGAACAAACATTATCACTGATTACAAGACAGTTTCGGGATCTTGTTGTGTATCTTTACTTTGTTTTCCGCATTATAATTTTTATTATAATTAAGTAAAATACACAAGTACGTTAATTCAGTAACACTTGATATTGATCCTATAGAGTTTCGGTTATTACCTGTTGGTGGGTGAAAACAATTTGCTAGCTTTTTAGGAAAATGGAGACTCGAGCGTGCGGGCGGAGACTCCTCGAACGAGAAAATTTCCTAAACCTTTTTCAAACAGATGCACTCCATGGGAGTGCTTTGAGTTCGAGAGATCAATCTGTAGGACTCCGGCCTAAACAAAGAAAATGATTGTTCTAGAGTCAATTCGGCCACAAAGAGGGATGAGGAGGGAAGCTTAGAAGAGTTTGTTAGACCAATGATGATCAAGGAATTTAAATTTGTTGAAGGTTTCTGCGAGTTTTGTGAACTGTTGAGTTCAGATGAGATAATTCTGATCAACTGAATGATAATTTCTTGTTGATGAAAATTGTTGTGGTCTTCAATCGTAGATTTAAAAACTTATTTATATTGCAATAATAGTAAACACATTGATCCCAGTAAGTGTGGCGGTTGCTGGAGTGAAATAGTGGGAAATTGAGAAATCGTGGTTAAACCAGTTCCACGTCGTGCGGAGACTTAGTTGATTGTTCATACACTAATTTGCTAACTTCTTCAACTGCTTGCATGACTTACTCACATTTCTCATCGTGCGTGTACACATTTGTCATAGGCCTCCATGCCGAAACCCTAGTAAATATCCCCTCATGTGACATGATTGATGTCTCATGAATGTGGAGTCTGCAAAGAAGATGTGTATTTACTTAGTCAGTTGTTTACTTGACTATCCAATGAGTCTTAGCCTTGATGATTCGAGCATAACGAACGAATATTATATGCTATGAGACTCATGGATTGAGCATAAAGTGTCTATTCAGACAGAATAATGGAAAGACATTGAGTCTTGATGAATTGGGATATATCATTTTACTAGTCGACATAATAATGATATTTTCATAATTTGGATCTAGCGTCCGATGAGATTTCTTGATCAAGGATTTATTTTGATATATGTTGAGTATTCGAGGGGAAATCAAAGATATTGTTGAATTATGTTGAATGCTCATTTATGATCTAATATATCATGAATGATCGAATGACAAAGCAGGAATCAGAAATATTGGATAGTCGTCCGTTCAAACCATGTTGCTCAGTCGAGAAAATGTTGGTAGCAGGACCAAATATTAAATATGAATTAGAATATTGATTAATATATCAAAAGAATTATCGAATGTTGATAGTTGTGAAAAAGCGGGGGTCTAACAACTACACCCAATATTTCGATTAGCAATTTGTATGGACTAACTCCAATATACTTTTAATAGAATAAACTAGACAGTCAAACTCAATCTTAATAAAAGTATATCAAAGAGTTATATCTCTCTTTCTCGATTCAATACTTACTCAAGCAAATAGAAATATGCGAGTCTAATTGAATACAAGAGAAATCACTTGAACGGTACCAAAGACCAATGTTTAAGTATCAATCAATTTCAATCAAGGGATTTTTACAAAAATAGGCCCGTTTTTTTGGTGCTTTTCATTTCTAGGCCACTTTTTTTATTTATTGCTAGACTAGGCAAGTTTTGACCAAAAGTGATGGATGGAAAGTTAGCTGCAGGTATCTTCCAGCTGTCCATATCTTCTTAGCTAAAAAAACGTTTTAGTCCTTCAAATCTATTGAACATTCAGTGCTTGCTGAACTCATTGAATTGCCTGAGCATACATCATCAGTAAAGAAGCAACGCTGCACCGGTCGGAATGAATGCAACAGACATTACAGAAAAGTCCGAAGAATGGGAATGGCATTGAGACTGAAGGCCCTTTTTGACTTCTGAATAGTGACATAGAATGGGAACATGGCCCTAACCCAGACAATTTCCTAACCTAAAGCTTACAATTTAGTACAGTATTTGAGACTTCAGACTTTCGAGACGGTGGACGCATAAGGGTGGAAAAAAAGACAAATAGCAGAATCTGCAGCTATTCCTCGTCTTTTACGTTAGGCGAACTTAGGCGCAGGCCAAAAAAATAATAATGTGCATAACTGCTTATGCAGTAAAATCAACTATGCATAACTGCATAGCTTATTATGCATAACTGGTTATGCAGTAAAATCAACTCTGCAGAACTGCATAACTTATTATGCATAACTGCTTATACAGTAAAAACAACTATGCATAACTGCGTAACTTATCATGCATAATTTGTTATGAAATAAAAGCAAACATGCTGAACTGTGTAGCTTACGATGCATAACTGGTTATGCAGTAAAATCAACTATGCAGAACTGCATAACTTATTATGCATAACTTGTTATGCAGTAAAAACAACTATGCATAACTGCGTAACTTATCATGCATAACTTGTTATGCAGTAAAATCAACTATGCATAACTGCGTAACTTATCATGCATAACTTGTTATGCAGTAAAATCAACTATGCATAACTGCATAGCTTATTATGCATAACTGGTTATGCAGTAAAATCAACTATGCAGAACTGCATAACTTATTATGCAGAACTGCATAACTTATTATGCATAACTGCTTATGCAGTAAAAACAACTATGCATAACTGCCTAACTTTGACTGCATGACAAGTTATGCATTGTTTAGAGTATCTGCATAACCTGTTATGCATATAAAGTTATGCCTTCACTGATGAGTGTTATTAAATCATGTTGCAGTTTCAGGAGAACTTTAGAGATGAGTACAGTGCAATGGAGTTGGAACTCTGTGAAATCGAAACTAAAAGATTGAATCGAAAAGATCTACATTGATCGATAACCAAATAGACCAGACATACATCAACTTGGGAATAATGGTAGTTACAGCCATAATATTCGATAACCAAATAGACAAGACAGACTTTTTTTTGCTTCAAAACTCAATATTGCAAACAAAGCACGATGTGCATTTTAAGGCACTTAATCATGCTTCTTAAGGTCATAACCAGGGGTAAACTGGTACACTTAACTTATCCATAATTTTAGTACATGATATAACTAAAATAGTAAATCCTGATTAGAAGTACTTACAGCATAGAAAACTGCAACTAACTCAGATGGTGTCAATGTCCAGAAAGTATTTCCATCGGTGGCAGATATTCCAGCAATAACCATAAACATTGCACCAAAAAAGTATGAGTATGCAGTCACTGAAAGACTGGCCGGATACTTCAGTATCAGCAGAGCCTGGAATATGTATGCCATACACAAATCAGTATATACAACTTCAAATACACATCTTGGTTCATTCTCAGTTTCATAACCATTTCAAAATCATCTCACCAAACCCATACTTCCTGCAACATCTCATTCATTCAGGCCATCCCATAACACCTACAGTTTCATCTACACAAACAACACCACCATTCTCTAGCTATCAACACCACCAATCTACGGTTCATGCATCTCATACAATCCTTTCACTGAGAATAACAATTACCTCAAGATAAATCCATTCCAGCAAATATAATTCAATTCTTGTTCTTTCTTAAATGGATTCTGCAATTCTTCTCAAGGCTACAACATCCCACCAAATTATTTCATCCAACACCAAAATACTCCCATCATCACCAACAGTTCTCAATCTTCATAACAAATTCTATCGAACCCTTCTCTCGGTTTCCTGACTTCAATCAACTCCAGCACCACCACCAATCTTCTTTAATCTTGAATTACTCTTCATTGTTTCCATCAATTCAGCATCAACAGCTTCTACATACTCTTCTCATATAACTGAAATCACCAGCAAACCCTAATTCTTTGATTCATATTCAGGACAGCTTCAATCAAACATCAATTAGAACAAACCCATCTTCTAACTTCTTCTTATTCATCCTCAAATTAAACTCTGATTCCATTTCTCAGAAACCGTAACTCAATTCCCAACTATTCTCCCAGAACTGCTTCATATCATCAATTCATCAACAACCCCTCATTTCCTCATCCATTAAGATCTCAATTCATTTCTCAATTTCATGCCAAACCCTAACTCTGATTTTATCAGATTAATCCCGAAACCGTAAAATCTCTAATTGATTTTCTTCATAAACCTCAACCACACCATCTTCTTCAACAATCATACCACCTCAACATCTGATGTACTTAGATAGACATAACACAGGACTCGCAGAGAGTCAGTAGAAAACAAACGGAGGATGATATCAACAGAATCATTCAAAACCAGCACCAAGAACCCAATTTCAGTTCGAATTCAACCCTTGTCTTCGATTATCGCAACCATCACTGCCAAACACCATCAATACTTTCTTCACAAACTGAACCTTAATCTACTTTGCTTCTCAATTTCTATCAAACCCTTTTTCTTCACTAATGAGCAGAAGAAAGAAAGCGGAAGGAGAAGAAAACAAAGAAGAAGAAGATAAGAAGAAGAAGAAGAATGAATGAGATCGAACACGTGACTGACACACACGTGTGAAGGACATTTCAGTAATCTTACCACATGTATGAGATCTCCCTATATGATATTTTGGCGAGATATTGACAAGTCAAGGCGATAAATTGACCGAGATGGTTAAAGTGGATGGAATCCGTTTAACTTGCCTAGTTTTGCAAGAAATAAAAAAAGTGGCCAAGAAATGAAAGTGAGGGTCCAGACGAGGCCTACTTCTGCATATAATCCTTCAATCAACAACCAAAAGTTGGATTTACCAATTGATTGATTCAAACGCACAACCTATGATATTTTAGTTATATAACAAAATATAATGCGGAAAAGAAATAACACAGACACCAAAAGTTTTGTTAATGAGGAAACCGCAAATGCAGAAAAAACCCGGGACCTAGTCCAGATTGAACACACATTGTATTAAGCCGCTACAGACACTAGACTACTACAAACTAACTTCGGTCTGGACTTTAGTTGAACCCCAATCAATCTCACACTGATCCAAGGTACAGTTGCGCTCCTACGTCTCTAATCCTAGCAGGATACTACGCACTTGATTCCCTTATCTGATCTCACCCACAACTAAGAGTTGCTACGACCCAAAGTCGAAGACTTTAATAAAAAAAATTGTATCACACAAAAAAGTCTACGGTAATAGATAAATCTGTCTCCCACAGAAATACCTACGAGTTTTTGTTCCGTCTTTTGATAAATCAAGGTGAACAGGAACCAATTGATAAACCATACTTATATTCCCGAAGAACAGTTTAGTATTATTAATCACCTCACAATAATATAAATCGTTACTAGATATTGTGGAATCACAAACGATGAAACGAAGATTCTTGTGACTACTTTTATATCTTGCCTACCGGAGAAATCAATCTCAAGTGAATCCTTACGATTGTACTTAGTACGATAGAAATAGCAAGATCAGATCACACAACTACGAGAAAGTAGTATCGGTCTGGCTTCACAATTTAAATGAAGTCTTCAAGTCGTTAACCTACAGGGTCTTGGTAGAAACCTAAGGATAAAGGATAATGGACTCTAGATAATACAACTAGTATCACACGGGAGGTGTGGGGATTAGGTTTCCCAGTTGCTAGAGTTCTCCCTTATATAGTCTTTCAAATCAGGGTTTGCAATCAATGTTATCTTAGTAACAAAGCATTCAATATTCACCATTAGATGAAAACCTGATTAGATTCAAGATAATATCTTTCAACCGTTAGATCAAAACTTAGCTTGTTACGCAAAAATGGAATGCACGTTTATCTAGGTTTGTGTAACCGTACCCAAACATGTACATCTAGTTGGTTCAACATTAATTAACATTCAATGATTCATTGGTTTCAAATTACACAAAGGATTAAAATCTGGAGTTCTGACCAGTATAATCTTACAAGAAAAGTAACTAAGTTCTAGGATTCGGTTGCAAAACGATGAACTAAAAAACTAGTACACAGCAAAATGTAAACTCCGATGAATAACTTATTCCTACTTCATAATGTGGGTGTACCTGCATAGCAAAAGCCATCATCTGATCAATGTGGGGAGAGGTCACAATACTTAAGAAAATTCTTATAAAAACAAGATACATAATGGGTTATACATGGAAACCTAATGTAATAATGGTAACAGGTATTGAAGGTAAGATTGCAGACCCCAAGATGAATAACCAAAAGAACTCAACAGTTTTGTTCTTCCTACTGAAAAACCAGTTGTTATTAGCGCACTGATTGAGAAAAGTATGAGCTAACAAAGAAACCTATTTGTTGAATCAATGGCTTTAAATGGGAAGAAACCTATTACAATCCCAACCAGAAGAGGAAACAAAGATCTACAACAAAATTCATCCATGGAAACCACTGAATCATTATAGAACTAATACCAGAAACACAAGCAACAATCAAAGAAAAACTCAGGGAGGATAAAAAGTACAAAGTTGTGAAGATTAATAATTAATCATATCACAAATTCCTCATAGGTTAGTTAAGCATTTATTGTTAGCATGTTTGGTTTCATCTTCACAATAAATACGACAGATGAACAAACTAATATATGAGAGAATGCAAAACAAACATGTGCCATATTAAACATTATAACCCTTCAAGAGGAAGTAAGATCTGTCAATATATTCATCAAGTTTTATGAATACAAGCAAACGACAACAACAATATAATAAGATAAACAAATTGTAATAGCAAGTCCCTTGTACTGAACTAAGAGAAAGGTTAGGGGTCTCTTTAGACAACTAACAGCTCTTTTCAACATGAGTAGCAGCTTTCCTCAGTAAACCCATGTTCATTCATTACCATATATAAGGATAAGATCAGGTTATTGGTTCTTTGACTTCTACGAATATAAGCTCATTAGTTGTAACCGTGTACATGATAACGAGACAATGAGTTTGCTTCTGCACTTTATGATGATATCATACTTTAGGGAGAGCAATGGGAATTCTTATTTCAGGATATAAATTCACAACCATTTCCAAATATCTAATTTATAGAGAATACCTATTAGCTTTACTATATAATATGCCTAACATAAGCACAATATTTCCAACCCTATCAGGATCTAAAAAACCATGTTGTGAATGATATATATCGTTTTACGAAGACAATAAGTTATTCATGTATATCGAATTATAGTTACTGATTTATAAAGGATGTATGTACCAAGGTCAGATGATTAATAAAGATACATACCTCGACAAAACATTATGATTGCATATATGCCACAATCCACATTCAGGTAGTTTCCTGCCGACATCAAGAGTTGAATCAATGTTCAAATCTCCATGTACATAAAAAAGGTAAGAAAAAAACAACTAAACATGGAACTGAATAACAGTTTTTACCTCAGCATATAGATCCCAATAGTCATCATTGGCCTGAGCATCTCCATTCCAATATTCATCATCTCCAACAGTTGTCGAAATTGATGAAGCTTCATTCGCAGCTCCAGTAAAGACAAATGGATCTTCATAAGCGTTCTTATTGGGGTGTGATCTTATTGGAGATTCCAAAACCAAATTACAATGTTTCCTTATCACATCTTGGAAGTAAAAAACTTGTCTAGCTTGAGAAGCATGGATGAATGGCTCGTCGGTTTCTCTTGATATCTTCAGAAACCTTTCGAAGTTGACAAACCTCGAGTTTTTATTTCGAAGTTGGCTATTAGAGGACAAGTTAAGTCTAGAGGAGTAACAAGACAGTTGAATCATAAATTAGTTCAATTGAACATACACATATCAAGGGCGAAGGTAGCAGCTGCTGTAATAAGTTGTTCTAGTGTTGAAAACAGTTTTAAGAATAATAAGTTGTTCTAGTCTTAAAATAAGTTTTAAGAGAAATGTTCTTTATTCAAATTACATAAGAGATAATAGATTCTTCTTGCTTAAGTATTCCTATCTCAACATGTTTCATGAAGTTCAATTCTAATGTCGCAAGCGGCAAGCTAAATCAGTAACAATCCAACCAAAATACAAGCAAGTTTTGTAAGAAGAGCTAAAGTAACCAATAGCTAAAATGAAAATTAGCTGGAATGGGAACCCTACAAAGAAAATTATAATATACCTCTTAGTGATAAATATCATGGAAAGTATTGAGGCTTCCTACCATAAATATTCATGTTACTTCTGTGTTTTCATACACACAACTGACAATGCAGTTTTACCAAACCCAAATAAAAATAAAAATATAGGTTTTATTGGGAAACAAGTTATCACCTTCTTTCTTCAAAAGACAACACCAGCTTCACCTTGAATAAGCATACTCTTAACTTCACCAAGGTGTAATCCAGTTGGTAAGAGTCTCAGGCTCATCAAAGTCGTACATAATATCATCTACTTCTCCATCCTTAACCTGCAATCAAAAATCAACACTAAACCAATTAAAAAAGGCTAAATGAAAAAGAAAAAACAATTCATCTCTTCTTGAAGTCCTGAGATATATTTCAAATAATTTAATATGAATCAGAGTGACATCATAATGACTCAATATACAGTAGCACAATCAAGATGTTATTAAGCTTGTCTTTATGACAATTTCAACACCAGCCCCCCGAAATCTTAGAACCTCCAGTGCATAGCTGAGATCTTCTCCTGAAACAGATAATAAAAATGTTGAGTAACAATAACACTACACTCATATCTAAAATACTAAATCTTATAGGATCAATAAACAAAGTTCAAGTGTTTTTGGCTTGTTTGTACAATAAATTGAGGTGATACGTTCTGAAATGGAACTATACATTTCTGTCACAATGCATCAATTTTCAACTATCCAAAACATTCAAACAAACCCTAGATACAGAACAAAGACCTATAGAGACAGTGGAATTACTTTTTTGTTCAGTTTTCCAAATTAGTTTTCGAAATCAGTTTAGAATCATTTTAAAGAAAAAACAAAGACCTATAGAGACAGAACAAATTTTAATTCACTTCTAACCATACTTATACATATAAATCGAATGAACATAAACCATATAGACTATATTAAATTGACAAAAGAATCAGATACAAGCCTCGTCAGACTATCACGTTCATAATTATCTCATAAACATCATTGGAAATAAGAGGAGCCTTTAGTCAAGAACCATCATTCACATGATTGTACATGTCCTAATCCTACATCAACACATACAACACCGTAAATTTTCAATAATTCCATTCAAGAGACTAATATACTTAACAAACAAATGAAATTATAACCAAGAAAGAATTTCAACTTTAATTAAAGAATGCCAATCAGAAATGCTACCTGCTAAGTAATTTCTTTGTGTAAAGGGAGCCCCACACCTCAAGTTCTTTGCACATTTTCACTTAACTAATCCAGTTTATCATCTTGTTGCCTACAGAAGTCAGTTACCAAGATAAGCATTTTGTGAGAATCAAATTTTCACCTTATATTTGTAGGACCAAATGTTTTTTCAACTGACTTTTTATCAAATTAACATATAGTCATGATGAAGCAAAAAATTGGATTGGTTGTACCCTTTTTGTACGAGATGGAGAAAGACCTTCACAGCTACCCTGAAATCAAAAAATCTCAAAATTAAAAACCGGTAAACACCCAGTTGAACCAAAAAATTATGGAAGGAAACTGGATCGAGTAAAAGAGAATTACCCTTTTTGTTGTAGGGACGAAGAAATACTAGAACAGTGAACCCTGTAATGAAAAAGCCCTAAAATCAAAAAAGCCTAAACATGTAATGATGACAAGAAAAATCAAGAAGAAGAATTGGGTGAAAGAATTTTACCTCTTTGCTGCATAAAAGGACAAAAACCTCAACAACAAACCCTGAAATAAAAATCCCTAAAATCAATCAAAAAAAAAAGAACCCTAACAAATCAAAATCCCTGCAAACATAAATTACAGAAACCCTAACAAATTAAAACCCCCAAATCAAAATCCTAAGTTTATTTCATATCTGAACATAGGTTGTATAAAAATAAACCCTCTCACCAAAATAGAAGAAGATCGGTTAGGAATAACCTTAACCGCAAAGATGAAAAGAAGAAAATGGTTCAAGAAGAATGGATTTCTTCCTCTTTACTCAAGTCTGTGGTTACAGATTTAGAATAGGGTTTATTGGAGAACTTGGTGATTTTGTGGAGAGACGAAAACGATGGAGAAAGGGGTTGGGATTAAGAGCAATGGTTTAAGTGATTTCTTCTGTTTTTTTTTTTTTTTGAGTTTCGAGTTTTAGTTTTGGGGTGCGGTGGGGAGAAGAAGATTGAGAAGATAAGGCGCATGAAGAGAAATAGTGAGGACGAGGAGTTAGGTTAGATCGATGATAAGGATAGGGAGACACCTCACAGAAAGTGGGTCCCACTGAAAAACTAAGCTCATCAGTCATATCACCGGTTGAGAATAAGGAATAAAATAATAAATATTATACGACCCGTTATAGATGCTTTATCTATTCTACGTGTTATTTTTATATCCCAGACGGTCTTGACCGGTCAAAGGTCAACTGACTGTGTATGAGGGTCGTGGATGTGGGTGGAAAAAACCCCATTTTCCACTAGTGACGAATAATCGTTTTTAGAAAATAACCAACTTAAGTATGCGGACTGGTACGAGGACTTAAATACCCGGAATAAGTTTTTAAATAGTTCACAAACTCCAGTAGAATTTCTCGGGAGCAGAACCTCCGACAGTACGCGGACTGGGTTCGCGGACTATGTTCCGGTCTTCCTGAGCAGCAAAGTACGCATACTTTGGTTCAAGGAATAAGGAATTATACATGCATGAGTTACCACACAATGCTTATATACAACAATGGTTATATAATCTAAACTCACATTTCAATCATTGAAACATTCTTAGAGGACGTTATATAGTTGTTGTTCAAAAACCATTTTTCGTCAAAGCCATTTTCAAGCAAATGAAACTTAACATGACTTTCGTCACTAGTAAATATGAACTTGGCCAAAGCGAAATCTTACCAACACATATTTCGAGAAATAGATAAGCGAGATAAACTCGACTCGAAATAGAAAATGTGTATAATCAAAGTTTATATAGCAAAACGACTTTTGTCTCAATATAGGAGATAGAGTAGATAGACTTTTGAGTGATAGATAAGTTCAAGTCTCCACATACCTTTTAGTCGATGAAGTTCCACCAGTTCCTTGAGTAGTTCTTCGTCTTTGTATGATGATCTCCATGGAGTCTTGAGATCAACTACACTTTCTATCCTAGTCCGAGACTTAGATAATAGTAGACTAGAAATCAAGACTTATAGTTTTGATCACTAACATTGAAAAACAAGCTTGAGATAGCAACGCATGCGAGTTCGACCGAGCAGTGCTCTAACAATCTCCCCCTTTGTCAATTTTAGTCACAAAACTATCAATGCATATGGAATACAAAAATAGATAAACAAAATTTTGTAGCTTCTCTTCCACATGCCTGATCTTATTGGTTCTTCAACATTACTCGAAATCTTCGTCACTTCCAAGTACTCCAATGATCCCAAAGGTTGTAAGTTTAGTATCACCGTTGTTGAAAATCCGTAGTCATAACAATGAGAAAACAATAATTCTCAGTCATTGTTATACATTGTCATAGTATTATTATACAGCATCAAAGTTCAATTGTATCACAACTTCGAAAATAATACTATGATGATATGTATCACTCCCCCTTAGTCAATACTCCATCTCACATGGAAACCACTCCCCCTTACATAATGATCCGAAAACCATATGTATTTTTAATGTGAACTACACATTAATTCTCCCCATTTTTGTCAATAAAATTGGCAATGGTACGAAAACTAGTGGGATCCTAATGAAATTTCCATAGAGACATTTCGTGACCAAAAGAAAGCACATATCAACTTTTTAGATGCAATCATATTGCCGAAGCTAAATGCATTCATCAAGGAGTTTATAAAGATACAAAATAACCCCTATAATATTCCACAGCCGCACTCTCCACAAAGATTTGGCAATTAAACACAAGTTCAATTAAGATCTCTCCCCCATAATATGTCATTCCCGAAAGAACAACAAGAGCGACCTTACTTTCACAAGAAAAGAAGGATTTCTTTGGACATAACAAATCACATACGAATATGAATTTGAATCCAAAAATAATCAATTAAATTAACCACAAGAAAACCCATGATTAATTCAATCGGAGTACACAACTAAATTACCACAAGAGTGTGATCAATTCAATTTGTCATGCTTGACATAAGAGAACTTACGGAGCCGCACAGTATATACATAAAATATGGATCAGGGAAGATCAATACTGCGGAATAGACAAGGATTCATTCTATTTCTCATCACTATTTGCACAATGACATACAATAGACATAATCCTTGTAAACAAAAGTTCATCATATCTTCCATCAATATTTGCATAATGACATAATAGGCTCAAAACTTTTGTAATGTCAAAAGCTCATTCATCAATACATGCATATCGACATATGAAAGACTTAATTTTTGACAAAGTATGGGAAAATCATAGTTCACAGACGCAAACACACATATCCCATAACAAGTTTGCAATATATAAAACCATAAAGATTAATACTTCAAAAATCATCTTCCAAACAATTTTTTTTTTTTTAGAATTTAAGCAAATAAACCTAAAAACAATGAAGATGAAAACGTTGGACATATCTATGTGTAATCACAATAATGGTTTTACTAAGAATAAAATTCTTCCTAAAAACACAAGAATAAAATTCTCATAATAATATTTACTAGACATTAAGACCTTTGAAGAATTCTTTATCGTCCCCGAACTCCTTGTCATCAATATTCATTGGGACATAAGGTTCATGAATATAGGAGTCAATATCAAAAACCTTCTTGACTGATGACGAACCAGGGCCTTCTGAGTCTTGACAACAACATCCTTTATATGTTGAATCTCCTTTCGTGTCTCCTTCAATATTTCAAGAACATCAGAAAACTTCTGAGAATTTGAAGGAAAAGCTCTTGGCTTCCTCACATTCCTTCTTTTTCTTTTCAAAGTTGGAGGAAATGGAGATTTCTCCTTTTCCTTCATGATTGATGACTTGACAATCATATTAACATCTTTTCCATCAGAAGACATAATACTTGGAGTATCCATAAGCTTATGGGTTTGTGAGAGGAAATCACAATTCAACTCAACAAGCAGTCTTAAGATAAAAGAAGTTTCAGGGAAGGAAAAAGGAATGTAGGGTTACGCAACCTTTAATAGGTTCGTCCACACACAATTCTGAACCCTAGAGAGAGTAGAATTGTCGAGAATAAACCTCCTTATTGATAGGCAGGAAATTCCAATTTTGCATCAAAACAAAACTAAGAAAAAAAAAACTTTTCCTAAAGCCTGATAGGTGCACAGCCTTGTCTCTTTTGATCAGGCACATGAGACAAGATCTACAGAACAACACAATCAAGTTGTGTTGCGGTGAACAATAATCTGTCCACCATGTTCCTCTTGATAAAAATATATAGACCTCTGTCTATCAAAACGATTGGACCATGCTTTATTCTCTAATGGTATTGTTTTATCCTTGGAAACTAACTTCTTATACGAAGATAAAATCTTACATACCTTAGCGGTCTTTTGAACAAGCTTTAGCTTGTTTGATAATCGATTTTCTCTTCGTTGAAGTTTCTTGACATGTCTCAATTTTTGTTTGTACTTGTAACACTTTGATAGTTCATGACCTTTGAGAGAACAATATGAGAACGTCAACCTTGTATATAAATCAGGCATCTGAGATGTGCAAACTGCTAGATACATAGTTGAACCTGAAACATTATTCAAGGAGTTTCCAATAGAAAGGTCTGTTTTATCTTCCAGATTGGTTGAGTTTTCTTCTGAAAGAATATCAAGATTGATGTATGTATTGCTACAATTATCAAAATCAATATTTTCACAAAGAAGTGCAACACTTGATTTTTCGTCTTCATTAGAATCATAGTTGTCGGACATTTCATCAAGAGTTGCGGCAAAACCTTTGCTCCCAGTGTATTTCTTTCTATTTGGACACTCATTTGCAAAATGACCAAAGCCTTTACACTTAAAGCACTGAGGAATATCCTCGTCATCAGTTTCATAATTATCCGTATTTATAGGAGGAACACGATTGTGTGGTTTATCTGATGACTTGGATTTATCTCCGGAAAACCGTTTACTTCTCTTCAAAAGAAGATCCCTAAAATGTCTTGTGATCAACGAGACTGACTTGTCAAGATCTTAATCTGATGAGTCAGCCTCAGAAAGATCATCTTCAGAGCTGTAAACGCTTTTACTTTTGTTAAGTAATTTAGTGTTCTTTAGTGATTTGAAAGCAACATCCTTACTGGACTTAGAAGTGTGCTCATGATTAACGATCTTTAGCTTCCCAACCAGAGTATTTCTGGATAGCGTTGCGAAATTATTTCCTTCAATGATGGCATGCTTCTTAGAATCGTATCTAGATGGCAATGATCTGAGAATTTTCATCACAATGTTCTTTTCAGGAATGGTCTTACCCAATGCAAACGATGCATTAACAATTTCATACACTTTGTGACTAAACTCATTAAATGTTTCTTCATCTGCCATACGAAGGTTTTCCCAATCAGAATTTAGATTTTGAAGTCTAGCTTCTTTCTCACTGGTATTTCCTTCAAATACGGTTTCTTAGATATCCCAGGCTTCTTTATACTTAGTGCACGTAGTCACATGGTGTTGAAGATCTGGGCTAATGGCATGTATGATAGCATTTAAGCCGTCAGAATTTTGCTTTGCAGCAAGGATTTCTTCTGGACTATATCTACCAATATCCTTAGGTATAGATACATCGCTTCCTGTATTAACTGGAGGATCATAGCCATTAACAACACGTACCCATGTTTGAAAATCACGAGCTTGAAAAAAAGCACGCATAGCAATTTTCCACCATAGGTAGTTTGAGCCATCGAAGACTGGTGGTACGTTTATGGAGATAAAATTCTTGTCCATAAAGTCAGATCGCAACAAACACAGACTTATAAGGTCTTTAAATGTGTTTGCCTGCTCTAATACCAATTGAAAAAGCGGGGGTCTAACAACTACACCCAATATTTCGATTAGCAATCTGTATGGACTAACTCCAATATACTTTTAAGAGAATCAACTAGACAGTCAGACTCAATCTTAATAAAAGTATATCAAAGAGATATATCTCTCTTTCTCGATTCAATACTTACTCAAGAAAATATAAATCTGCGAGTCTAATTGAATACAAGAGAAATCACTTGAACGGTACCAAATACCAATGTTCAAGTATCAATCAATTTCAATCAACAACCAAAAGTTGGATTTCCCAATTGATTGATTCAAACGCGCAACTTGTGATATTTCAATTATATAAAAAAATATAATGCGGAAAGGAAATAACACAGACACCAGAAGTTTTGTTAACGAGGAAACCGCAAATGCAGAAAAACCCCGAGACCTAGTCCAGATTGAACACATATTTTATTAAGCCTCTACAGACCCTAGACTACTACAAACTAACTTCGGTCTGGATTGTAGTTGAACCCCAATCAATCTCACATTGTTCCAAGGTACAGTTGCGCTCCTACGTCTCTGATCCCAGCAGGATACTACGCACTTGAGTCCCTTAGCTGATCTCACCCACAACTAAGAGTTGCTACGACCCAAAGTCGAAGACTTTAATAAACAAATCTGTATCACACAGAAAAGTCTACTGTAATAGATAAATATGTCTCCCACAGAAATACCTACGAGTTTTTGTTCCGTCTTTTGATAAATCAAGGTGAACAGGAACCAATTGATAAACCATACTTATATTCCCGAAGAACAGCTCAGTATTACAAATCACCTCACAATAATCTAAATCTTATGATGGCGAAACTAGATATTGTGGAATCACAAACGATGAGACGAAGATGTTTGTGACTACTTTTATATCTTGCCTATCGGAGAAATCAAACTCAAGTGAATCCTTACGATTGTACTTAGTGCGATAGAAATAGCAAGATCAGATCACACAACTAAGAGAAAGTAGTATCGGTCTGGCTTCACAATCCCAATGAATTCTTCAAGTCGTTAACCTACAGGGTCTCGGTAGAAACCTAAGGTTAAAGGAAAATCGACTCTAGATAATATAACTAGTATCACACAGGAGGTGTGGGAATTAGGTTCCCAGTTTCTACAGTTATCCCTTATATAGTCTTTCAAATCAGGGTTTGCAATCAATGTTAGCTTAGTAACAAAGCATTCAATATTCACGTTAGATGAAAACCTGATTAGATTCAAGCTAATATATTTCAAACGTTAGATAAAAACTTAGCTTGTTACACACAAATGAAATGCATGTTTATCTAGGTTTGTGTAACTGTACCCAAACATGTACATCTAGTCGGTTCAATAGTAGTTAACCAAATGGTTAGCCATATGAGCACTTTCATATCAACCATATTATTCTATACCACAACTAGTTCAAATGACTCAAATGAACTAGTTAGAGAGTTGTTCAATTGCTTAGATCTTTATAATAGACACAATTGAAACAAAATCGATTTGATTCACTCGAATCGATTCATGAACTTTATAGCCACGGTTTGCAAACTTGCATTCCTTGGTTTATATAAGTTTAAGTTCACGAATAATCGTTTTTAGAAACTGGTACGCGGACTTAAGTACCCGGAATAAGTTTGTAAATAGTTCACAAACTCCATCAGATTTTCTCGGGAAGAGAACCTCCGACAGTACGCGGACTGGGTTCGCGGACTCTGTTCCGGTTTTCCTGAGCAGCAAAGTACGCATACTTTGGTTCAAGAAATAAGGACTTATACATGTATGAGTTAACATTCTTAGAGGACGTTATATAGTTGTTGTTCACAAACCATTTTTTGTCAAAGCCATTTTCAAGTGATTGAAACTTAACATGACTTTCATCACTAGTAAAGATGAACTTTGACAAAGCGAAAGCTTACCAACGCATATTTCTAGAAATAGATAAGCGAGATAAACTCGGCTCGAAATAGGAAATGTGTATAATCAAAGTCTATATAGAAAAACGACTTTTGTATCAAGATAGGAGATAGACTTTTGAGTGATAGATAAGTTCAAGTCTCCACATACCTTTTAGTCGATGAAGTTCCACCAGTTCCTTGAGTAGTTCTTCGTCTCTGTATGATGATCGCCATAGAATCTTGAGCTCGACTACACTTTCTATCCTAGTCTGAGACTTAGCTAATAGTAAACTTGAAATCAAGACTTATAGTTTTGATCACTAACATTGACAAACATGCTTGAGATATCAACGCATGCGAGCTCGACCTAGCAGCGGTCTAACAAGTTGAATCAACATGAGGAATATTGCTCGGTCGAGGAATTCATAGTTGAATAAATATTGTTATAAGTGAGTTTTGAACCTAGTGGATCATGTATTTTGCTAACTTAAGCAATTTAGTGTTGATATATGAGCAAAACAAATATTGATAGTTTAAGAAAATATTTCTCGTATGAGCAAATATTGCTCATTTGAGTAATATTACTCCATTCATGAATTATTCGTAGCGGGACCGAATAAAATAATGAATTAAAAATATTGGTAGATGGGTCAAATATTTTATAATTAATTAGGTCGTTGATTGATGGATCAACAGAAAATTATTAGTGTTTGAACTTGCTCAGAATTATGCTTTTGTAGGGCATTTGTTTGAAACCCTAATTTTGAAGGATTGTTTGAAACTAGGAGTTTTGCTCAAACGAGGAAGTTTACTCAAACAAGGGATTTTTCATGAGATGAGGAAAATAATAAAATAAGGTAAAATAAAATAAAAGTGGAGGCGTTGGACCGGCCGGTGGGCCCGATCCCGTGCGCGCCTCTCTTTTATTTTTTATTATTATTTTCCTTTCATATTTTCAATAGGTTTCCTCGTTCATCCATATTTTGGAATGCTCTTTGATGCATTTTGGTGATCACTTATGTATCTTTGGGTGCTCGTTCGTGCATTATTATTAAGTACACTGGCACCATTTCTCGGCGCTTACCCGGTGCTGGTCTGAATGCACGAAAAGTGAATATCTATTCAGCTGAGATTAAGCCATGAAATGTTTTTAAGAGATAAAATATATTATTTTCTAGGAATTCAATTGATCGATGATTGTTGCGTTATAATTAATCTATGAATTGCTCTATACTAGCATGTAGTATGTCTAGGAGCGTTTATTCGGGAATCGAGGTATGAGATGGTAGAGACATCATACTCCTATAAATATTAATTCTATATAGTCAGGGAACATTGAGACATACTAAAGACGTTAACGCTCTATACTATCATGCAATATGTTTAGGATTCGTCTGATCATCATCAATTCATGTACAGAAGTACTGATGAAATATGCGAAGTGTTGAAAGCTCGGTTGATAGGCTTTAAGGATCACATATTCATGCATGTTATGAGAGGGTGTAAACTTAGTCAGAGATTTTGAAATGAGCTTTCACGAATCCTAAAATATGAGTTTCACATACGTGTCTGAAGCCATGTCTGAAATATGCAAGATCATGATTTTAGCCTTTGTCGAAAATCCACCATCAACATTACCGAACCTATTATCAAGTGCACTTTTTTTTAGAATCGTCTGGATCTTGTATCCATAGTCAAACACACAAGTGATCTTGTTGTTGTATTGTCTGGATCTCGTATCCATAGACGATTACACGAAATGTGAACCGAATCTGTTGTATTTTCTCGACTCTGTCCATGGAAGATCACATTCGATAGAGGACTTATAGGTTGATAAATAAAAAATTATGGCGTATTTAGGTACCCTTGTCTTTTCAATATTACTAGCTAATTGAGTGGATTTAAGATCACTAATTTGATTGCACCTACGACACGCATCATGTATCGTTTGAACTGAAATCTTCTAATTTTAATAAAGTTGTTCGTTCTTCCGCTTATTCCTTGGAGTGCTTTAATTATTTTTTTATTTTTATGATTCTCTTATTTGGCACATGAGATTATGTCATGTTAATAAGAATAAATTATCTCGTTGGTCTGGTAGTGGTTTGATTCCTAAAATTAAAATTAATTTTAACATATATATGTCAACCATGTGTGACGGGTAAAATGTCTAGGAAGCCTTTTGGTAAAGCTATTAGATCAAATGATTTGTTAGATATTATTGAAAGTGACATATGTGGCCATTTGAATGTTAAAGATCGTAGAGAGATGATATATTTTATTAAATTTACTGATGATTATTCTCGTATTGGTTATGTTTATTTTCTAGCTGAAAACGCGGGAATACCTATATAAACCACCAACTTTTTCTTAGGAAATTTGTATGATTTAATAGAACTACGAGAGTCAGACTCAATCGATGAATATTATTTAGAGTCATATCTCTATCTCTTTCGATTAGAACGTTTATAGCAACAAGTCCGTAAACCTAATCACAAAGAGATAACTTGGACGGTACCAAAGACCAATGTCCAAGAATAAATCAAGTCGTATCCAACAAACTAGGTTGGATGTATATACTACAATTGATCAACTCAAAACTTGTGATATTTCAGTTATAAATATAAACAATATAATGTGGAAAAAGAAATAACACAAAAACCAGAAGTTTTGTTAACGATGAAACCGCAAATGTATAAAAACTCCGGGACCTAGTCCAGATTGAACACAAAAACTATATTAAGACGCTACGGAAACTATCCCACTACCAATTAACTTCAAACTGGAATGTAGTTTAGCCCTAAAAGGTACCCCACTGATTAAGGTATAGTCGCGCTCCTTACGCCTCTTGAATCCCAGCAGGACTCAATGCAATTGATTTCCTTAGATGACGTCACACCAACTAAGAGTTGGTTCAACTCAATTGAAGAATTTGACCCAATCTTCTCCCTACAAATTAATCCTACATATAATATTTTCTTTACGATAAAAAATTTAGATCAAGGTAATATGGAAATCGATAGCAATATACAAAGTCTAGCTAACCCCAAAATCCGGACTTATGCAACCCGAAGTGCAGCCTAGATTATTATTCACCTCACAAATATAAAAATTTTGGAATCAAGAAAGTTTGATATGAAGAGAACTTTGGTGATATCTATCTATCTTGATCGAGTGAGCAGCTCAATGGTCGATCAAGATCAGGATACACGAGTTATCAAGGAAAAATAACTGGACCTGGCTTCACGAATCCCTATGAAGTCTTAGTAGTCGCTAAACCCTAAAAGTTTAGGAAGATGGCGACTCTAGATACAACTAGGGCATACCAAAAAGTAGTATCGAGATTCAAAGATCCCATTTGCTTGGAATTCCCTTTTTATAGACATTCAAAGCATAGGTTGCTTTAGATTTAATCTAGATATATTTGGAACCAAGAAAACAATATCCACTGTTAGATGAATCTTTGAATATGATTTCATAAACAAGATATACTCTTTGGTTAGGTGAAACCGTAAACGAACGCACAAAGATTATGTTTAAGGTGGTTATTCGAAACTAGATGATTTGAAATTAAAACCTTAACATTCATTTTCACGAACACTTACGACATTAATCTTGAGTCACAATCATGTGATCAAATAAGTCTACTGTTTTAGAGAATTAATCAAATGCTCTATATATCTTAGAAATAATTTAATCGCGCTTGAAGATAATCGACATGGTTAGTAAATGCACAAATTACAATTAGCATAGACGTTCGTGACTCAGGTCAGTCAGAGTACGTGTACCGGTTTGTAAACATTTAATCAAACCAAGTTCCAGATTTTAAAGAACTATTTAGGTGTGCGTACCGGTTTGGAAACCTTAAGACTATGACCGGTTCCAGAGTCCACATAACTATTTTGGTTTGCCTACCGGTTTGGGTACTTAAACCGAGTTCAGGAACACAAAAATATTTTGGTTTACGTAACCTTTTGTAAACTAACCCGGTTCCGTAACCACAATTCCTAAATGTTTGCACATGAGTATGCATACCGATCCGGTTCACGAGTTGAAAAGATTTTACACATGGTTATCATTAGCATATGCGTACCATAAATCTGCAATTCGATATATATATATAGATACTCCGAGGTTCAGACTTATAATATTTTTCCCATTTTGTAAGACTGATAACACTTTCTTGTATCTGAATTTGTAGTAGTTCTATATTTTTCTCTAAATCGATTCGAAACATTCCTGAATAACATCAATGACACATATCACTGTTCCAGGCTACTTTCGAATGATAAAACTTGAATCATAATTTTGATTCTGAACAATAAGTTACCCATAACTGAAATTCATCAAGTATGAAAAAATGTTCATTAAGCTTAGCCATTATATTTCGAGAATTGATTATCAAGATAACTTGACTCGAAATTATTGTCTATGCATAATAGTCTAATTAGTTATGCGACATCGTCTCTAAGATAAAAAGATGAATATAACTTGAGATATAGGTGGTTAGGTCTTCACTTACCTTTTGTTGATGAAGTTCTCTAAAAGCTTTGGTTGATCTTCGCTTTCAAACAGTATAACGCAATGATGACTGTCGTGATCCACTGTCTCTCAAATAAATTTTTATCCTTTAGTAATTGTAGACTAGAAATCAAGATATACTTTTGATAAATAAATTTTACAACAAGCTTGAGATACAAAAACTTGTGAGTTCGATCGAGCAATGCTCTAACAATCTCCCTTTTTGTCAATTTTACTGAAAAACTATCAATACATATGGATAATAAGTACAGCTTGAAAAAGCGGGGGTCTAACAACCACACCCACCCAATATTTCGTTTAGGAAATTTGTATGGACTAACTCCAATATAATTCCAAGAGAATCAACTAGACAGTCAAACTCAATCACAAAAGTATATCCAAGAGTTATATCTCTATTTCTCAACACAATATGCAATCAAACATATAGAAATCTGTGAGCCCAATTGCTAAGAGAAATAACTTGAACGGTTAACCAATATTCAAGTGTCAATCAATTTCAATCAACAACCAAAGGTTGGATTTACCAAATGATTGAACTACGCACAATATGTGATATTAAATTATATAGAATATATAGTGCGGAAAAGAAATAACACAGACACCAGAAGTTCTGTTAACGAGGAAACCACAAATGCAGAAAAACCCTGGGACCTAGTCCATATTTGAACACCACACTATATTAAGCCGCTACAGACTCTATCCAACTACAAGTTAACTTCAGATTGGAATGTAGTTGAGCCCTAACCAATCTCACACTGATTAAGGTACAATCGCGTTCCTTACACCTCTGAATCCCAACAGGACTCTACGCACTTGATTACCTTACTTGATCTAACCCATAACTAAGAGTTGCTACGACCCAAAGTCGAGGACTTGATAAACAAATATGTCTCCCACAAAAAAGTCTATTCTGATAGATAAATCTGTCTCCCACAGAAATACCTATGAAGTTTTTATTCCGTCTTTTGATAAATCAAGGTGAACATGAACCAATTGATAATCCGGTCTTATATTCCCGAAGAACTGCCTGGAAATATCAATCACCACACAATAACTTAACTATATTGTAGTAGAACAAGTTATTATGGAATCACAAAGAATGAGACAAAGAGCTTTGTGATTACTCTTTATAACCTACATATCGGAGATAAATATCGAGCAAATATTAGAGAAGATAGTACTCAATACGATAGAACAAGTAAGATCAGAAAATAGTTGGGTCTGGCTTCAGAATCCCAATGAAGTCTTCAAGTCGTTAGGTTATAATGGTTTTAGGAAAAACCTAGGTTAAAGGAGAATCGAATCTAGTCGCAACTAGTATCACATAGAGGTGTGGGATTAGGTTTCCCAGTTGCTAGAGTTCTCCCTTATATAGTCTTCAAATCAGGGTTTGACAACTTTGGAACAAAGCAATCAATATTCACCGTTAGATGAAAACCTGATTTAGGATTCAAGCTAACATCTCTCCACGTTAGATGGTCTAAGCTTGTTAACCACAAATGAAATATACCTTTATTTAGATATGTCTAACCGTACCTAAACGTGTATATTGAGTTGGCTCAATAACAGTTAACTGAAGTTAGCCATATGAACACTTTTATCTTAACCATGTTCATCTTAACACTTCTAGAACAAATGATAATTAAATGAATCTAATTGTGTTACTCATAGAGTTGTTCAATTGTTTATATTATCATAGAAGTATACAAGACACAATTGAAGCAAAATCAGATTGATTCAAAAGAATCAGATCATGAACACTTTATCCACGGTTTGCAAAGATTGCATTCCATAATATATAAAAAAATTTGTTCATGAGAATGAAATCATACTTAACCGATTATATAAATTAACCACATAAGCTTGCAAACAGGTACGCAAAGTTAAGTTCCTGACTTGATCCTTTCCGACAGTTCGAAAACGGGTACGCATACTGTCGTTCCAGACCGAATTCAGGTGAAACACTTTGCAAACGGGTACCAAACTTAGTTCTCGGAATTTCACAGTTAAAATTGTACGCATACGGTTATGCGTACTTGGTTCCCGGAACTGAATTATTCTTACAACAGTTTGCATACGGGTATGCATACTGTGCTTTATCCAGACAATGATTAATTGTTCTAAACTCTCATTTCAATCATTGAAACATTCTTATAAGATGACAATAGCTGTCTCACACAAAATATTAGCTTATAAGCAATTCTAAAGTGATCTAATGATCAATACGAAACATTCCGAGTCTACATCAAATGACTGTCTCACACAAATCATGTAAGATGTTACAAGGCGATTTTCACATGATCATCTTTTGACTTTCGTCAAGAACAATGATGAACGTAGTTAAAGCAAAAATCTTTTCAACACATATTTCGAGAAAGATATAAACGAGTTAAACTCAGCTCAAAATATCAAACGTGTATAATGAAAATTCTATATAGCTATACGACTTAGTCCCAATAGGAGATAGAATAGAATAGACTTCTGAGTGATAGATGAGTTCAAGTCTCCACACATCTTTTGTTGATGAAGTTCCTCCAAGCTCTCCTTAGTAGATATTTGTCTTCAATCGATGAACGCCGTGAAGTGTAAAACTCAACTACACATTCTATTCTAATCTGAGACATAGCTATAAGTAGACTAGAAATCAAGACTCATAGTTTTGACAACTAAACTTGACAAACAAGCTTGAGATAGCAACGGTTGCGAGTTCGACCGAGCAGTGCTCTAACAATCTCCCCCTTTGTCAATTTTAGTGACAAAACTATCAATATATATGGATTACAAAATAAATAAACTTTATAGCTTCTCATCCAAATGCTTGATTTCCTTGGTTCTTCAACATTGTTTGAATTCTTCGTCACTCCAAGTACCCAGTGATTCTGAACGTTTTCAACTCAGCATGATAGTTGTTGACGATCCGTAGCTATAACAATAAATAAGTGTTCTCAATTATTGTTATACAGTGTCATAGTATTATTACACAGCATCAAAGTTCAATTGTATCACAACTTTGGTAATAATACTACAGTGATATGTATCACTCCCCCTTAGTCAATACTTCATCTCACAATGAAAACCACTTTCCCTTACATAATGATTCGTAAACCATATGTATGTAGTGTGAACTACAAAATAATTTTCCCCCTTTTTGTCAATATAAATTGGCAAAGGTACAAAAAATTAACAGGGTCATAATGAAATTCTCGTAGAGATACTTCATGACTAAAAGAGAACATATCAACTTTGTTTAGATGATTTCACATAGTCGAAACTTAGTGTATTCATCAAGGAGTTTATAAAGATACAAGATAACTCCTACAATATTTCACAGCCGCACTCTCCACAAAGATTTGGAAATTAAGCACATATTCACACTACAAAAAAACAGACCAAAGGCTACTTGACCAATGGTAGTGGCCTATTCAAATCTTTAGTTGCCAATCACTTTATGCAATTCATGTTAGTTTCCCAACCTTAGTGGCGGAAGAGGTTGTTGTCTTATGTTTAAAGCAACAAGTGCACAATGATTAGTTGGTCCCCATGTCTAAAGCTACTAGTTTGGCTAGTTGACCAACAATCATCACGTAATATGTAAAGCCACTAATTTGTGTAGTCGTCAGGTTATTAGCGAAAACATTAAGGCAACAACAATCTTTTAATTGTTTAGTAGATTTTGCATTTAGAGATTTATCTAGTGGCCAAAAACATAAACCACTTGCCTTTGTAGTAGTTGTTTCATATGCCTAATCGTTTAAGACACTAGTTTTTATCTAATTGTTCAATAGGTTAGGGATAAGATTATTTTCTGCATTTGCAAAAATTTACACGTAGGACAAACTATTAGGTTACAAGTATCTCTAATAGTCTCCAGTAGCCAAATTGCTAAAAGCTACTACCATCACAGCAGTAGCCAAATATGCATGAAACGAACTTAGGAGTGCCCAGACTTAAAGAGCCACTGGTTCTATAGTATTTAAATAGGTAATGCTACTAACATCTCAGATGGACCGATGAGAGGGCTGATTTGGGCTTGACCAGTGCTACGGAACCGGACCTGGAAAGAAAGTCCTTGCGTAAATAACTTCCCAAATTTAATGTTAAAGGCGTTAATTGACTTTTCATAAATAAAATATTAAAAAAGATATATACCAAAAATAAATTTTTCTTAAAAAAAAGAAGTTTCCAAACAAAAAAATCAAGAATCCATAATCCCACCCGAGATATCTGGACCACAAGACCAAAAAAGAGAGAAAGTTCTTCAAATAGCTAAGCTAGATCATTCTAAAATGAGACTCTAAATAACAGAAATAATAAATGCATCTAAACGTCAACCTATTCTTCTTCATCATCCTCTTCGAGTTCCCTGTCCGGATTATCCTCGTCACCTTCTTCTTAATCATCTCCAAAGGCCTCTACATCTTCCTCTTCATCTTCCCTATCACTATCATCAAAGGCATCTCTTCCGTGCATATCAGCATCTTCATCGTACAAAACGACGACCTTGAGTTCTCATAGGGCTATCTAGACCATTATATTCCTTCTCCAGATTTCTGTGTACTCATGTGCGGTGTCCTCTAGGGGATCTCCTAGGAGTTATCATAAAATCATTGTTCAGAGGTGATTCCATTGGCTGCACCACACATGATATTCCACCACCCCTTCCCTCATGCACGGGGGACTCGATTGGTGAACGAATTGGAAGCACATGACGTGTTCTTTCACCTCCCATTCCCCCATGCACTCGTGAATCTATTGGTGCATGGCTTGGTAGCACCCGACTTGTTCACCCAACTCCACTTCCGTCATGCACCATTGACTGAGCTGCTTGCAAGCGACTTCTCATTTGGTGTTCTTTTGCTACCCTGTTTCTGTCTCCTGCAATATGACAGTTAAGTAAGGCATACATATTAATTGCTAAAATTGCCTGAAAATACACAACATCGGTTATTAGTCCTATAAGGCAGAATTCAAGAGACACTTGGAAAATTCCCAGCACTCTATTGGGCATCAATCAGCAAACAACTACACTGTGTACTATACTTGTCATTGAAAATTATGCAGAAAATGGCATGTAAAATTCTAACTCAGTTAAATACCAAAGCAACATATGTCTATTCAAAATTGAAAATGTTATTAAGAAAAGGAGATTTAGATACCAAAAAAAAAGGTTATTGCTTACCAATAAATTGATATTGCTTCACACTCCTTGGATTTCCTCCTTGTCGTGTGTACATGGGATTCACAAGCGCAGCTGAGGGAGCTTTAGCTCCTCACTTCTTTACTTTTGGTGTTTCTACCGTGGATTCTTGAAAACAACCATGCATATTAATCAACACATGGCACAAATAGAAAGTTAATACCTAATTAAATCATAACGTTTATTCTTAATTTACCGTATTTTCGACGTAAAGCTTCATCCCCAAAGAATAGGCGGGCATCTTGATCCATATCTGATGAAATCAAAACACCTAAGATTATTGAGTTCGATCTGAATTCTTCACTGAATAAACATATAAACAACTCATTGTCTCCTGCAACCTAAACTTAATTTGTGAGCAAATCCACAGATATATACATTTAATGAAAACTAAGCCTAAACTGAACATGAAGCCCACGATTCAACAACCATTTGATCAGTAAGATAAAGCCTCAAAATGTTGACAAAATCAATTTAACCACCAATATACCAGTTATTTTTTAATACCCAACCTTTCATAAAACTCAATTCATGAGAGGAACAAGTTGCAACACTTGAAACATAAAACCCACAATATCAAAACAAGAAAAATTTCATAACCTAGAACGATTGACCCAAAACATGAAGGAAAAAAACACCTAGAATATATTCCTCGCAAGATTGATATTCAGAAGAAACATACCAGTAAGAACACCACAATCCAAATTAGATAAGTTCCCTGTCGAAAAAAAAACAGAAAAAGTCAATTGGGTTTCGATACAAAAAATCAAGCTTAGGGTTTGAAGAGAAAATCGAAAAGAAAATATACCTTAGTAAGATGGGGCTGAAATTGGACGCATCTCTTCATCACTTTAGGGCTCTTTATATAGCCGAACAGATTCATATCAAGCGGGAATTAGCCCGCCCAAAAGATTTTCTATTTGAGTTCCATTCCGCTCAAAACAATTTAGGGTTAACTAAGAAAAAGATTGAATTTTGTTCTTCGATATCTTCTTTCCAAAAATCTAGAAACCTAATTTCCCTTTTTCTCTAACGAATTCTAGAACTTTCCCTAATTTTCAGCCAAAATATCCCACGAAATTTTATCCCTTCGTTATCTCCGGTTCTCTCTGCTGCTCTATAACTTTGTTTGCGGAGGCAAAAGAAAGAGGAATAGAACCGAAGAGTATGTCACCCGTGTGAAAGGCTAGGTGTAAATGAGGAGGGAAAAAAATTAACATTTTTAACTTCAAGAGACGGACACGTTCAGATCTTTGTTAGTACGTGCCTTATGTTTATTAGTCCACGTAGGATTTGCATGGTAGAATAGAATTAGGCAGATAAATAGTGCAGGGGAAGCTGCAAATTGTGCTTTCACATATTGCCCCCATACAAAGGTTATATATAAGAATGAGGATATATTAGTAATTTTAATTATTTAAAAATTAAAATAGAAAAAGAACCATACAAAAGTCATTGAGCCCCAATCCCCTCCCTACCAGGGTTTTTTTTTTTTTTTTTCATTGAAACGTTTTTGGTTTTGAAACGCCCTTCCCTGTTAGGTTACCACTTACATAGTCTCTAGCTCAAACCACAGTGCTTGAAGCTCAAGTTTTTTGCAATTCTTCTTGTACCTTCACTTAATTTTTTTTTGTACTTGTCTGATGCACGGATGTAAAGTAGTAATCTGATACTTCGTTCGTTTCTAAAAGATAGTCTAGTTTTATGTGTAAATTGTACATAAAATTAGTCTATTTTTCTGAAACGGAGGGAGTATATATATTGAGTCATAAACATTAACATATTCGAGGTAGTCAATGATAACGATATCGTCCATGCCCCATGATCTAGTATATATAAAGAAAAATCTTTGTTATGTTTTCGGTTTCGGCGGCAAGATGAGGAAAACGTTATTACACTGTCAGAGATAAGATAAAAGGTTCATGAAATTGTTTATATTCGTCTGACCATTGGTGGGGTCCATGATAGCAATCATCCGCCGTTAAGTTTGGTAATTACATCCAATTCAATGTAATGTGGAAATAACAAAGTTTGATCGGTTTAGGAAATGTGCATGAACTAACTCCAATATAATTCCAAGAGAATAAACTAGACAGTCAGACTCAATCACAGAAATATATCCAAGATTTATATCTCTATTTCTCAACACATTCTACAATCGAACATATAGAAATCTGTGAGCCCGATTGATAAGAGAAATAACTTGAACGGTCCCAAAGACCAATGTTCAAGTGTCATTCAATTTCAATCAACAACTAAAGGTTGGATTTACCAATTGATTGAACTACGCACAACCTGTGGTATTTCAATTATAGAGAAAATATAATGCGGAAAAGAAATAACACAGACACCAGAAGTTTTGTTAACGAGGAAACCACAAATGCAGAAAAAAACAGGGACCTAGTATAGATTTGAACACCATACTGTATTAAGCCGCTACAGACTCTAGCCTACTACAAGCAATCATTGAGAAGATATTACTCAATACTTAGGTTGGGTCTGGCTTCAGAATCCCAATGAAGTCTTCAAGTCGTTAACCTATAATGATTTTAGGAAAAACTTAGGTTAAAGGAGAATCAACTCTAGTCGCAACTAGTATCACACAGAGGTGTAAGGATTAGGTTTCCCAGTTGTTAGAGTTCTCCCTTATATAATCTTCAAATCAGGGTATGATAACTTTGGAATAAAGCAATCAATATTCACTGTTAGATGAAACCTGATTTAGGATTCAAGCTAACATCTCTCCACTGTTAGATGGTCTTAGCTTGTTACCCACAAATGAAATATACCTTCATTTAGATATGGGGAACTGTACCTAAACGTGTATATTGAGTTGGCTCAATAACAGTTAACCGAGGTTAGCCATATGAACACTTTTATCTTAACCATGTTCATCTTAACACTTCTAGACCAAATGATAATCAAATGAATCTAATTATGTTACTCATAGAGTTGTTCAATTTTTTATATTCTCATAGAAGTATACAAGACACAATTGAAGCAAAATCTGATCGATTCAAAAGAATCAGATCATGAACACTTTAGCCACGATTTTCAAAGATTGCATTCCTTAATATATAAATGTATTTTTTCATGAGTATGAAATCATACTTAACCGATTTTATAACTTAACCACATAAGCTTGCAAACGAGTATGCAAAGTTAAGTTCCTAACTTGATCATTTCCGACAGTTCGCAAACGGGTACGCATACTGTCATTGCTTCAGGTGAAACAATTTGCAAACGGATACGCAAACTTAGTTCCCGGACTTTCAAAGTTAAAACCGTTCGTATACGGATATGCGTACCTGGTTTCCGGATCTGAATCACACTTACAACAATTTGCATACAGGTATGCATACTGTGTTTTATCCAGACAATGATTAATTTGTAAACTCCCATTTCAAGCATTGAAACATTCTTAGAAGACGACAATAGACGTCTCACACAAACTATTAGCTCATAAGTATTTTCAAGTGATCGAATGATCAATACGAAACATTCCAAGTCTACATCAAATGACTGTCTCACACAAATCATATAAGATGTTACAAGGTGATTTTCACATGATCATCTTTTGACTTTCGTCAAGAACAATGATGAACGTAGTTAAAGAAAAAATCTTTTCAATACAAATTTCGAGAAAGATATAAGCGAGTTAAACTCAGCTCAAAATATCAAATGTGTATAATGTAAAGTCTATATAGATATATGACTTAAGCTCAATATTAGATAGAATAGAATAGACTTCTGAGTGATAGATGAGTACAAGTCTCTACATACGTTTTGTTGATGAAGTTCCTCCAATATCTCCTTAATAGATCTTCGTCTTCAATCGATGAACGCAGTGAAGTCTAAAGCTCAACTACACATTATATCCTAATCCGAGATATAGCTATAAGTAGACTAGAAATCCAGACTTATAGTTGTGACAACTAAACTTGACAAACAAGCTTGAGATAGCAACGCTTGCGAGTTCGACCGAGCAGTGCTCTAACAAAGCCTTGGAAACTTCTCTAATCCATCATGTATTGATTTCCTTGACTTCTTCAACTCCTTGAACTCTTTTTTATCCAAGTCTCAATGATTCTGAACGTTTTCAACTAAGCATCGTTGTTGTTGAAGAACCATATCCATGGCGATAACAACTTTGAAAACAAACATTCTTAAACGTCGTTATACAGAAACATAGTATTATTTTCTTTCTCCAAAGTTCACTTGTATCCCAACTTTGAAGTAATACTATAGTGATATGTTTCTCCCCTGATAGACGCATTTATGTGTCTAATATAGCTCATTTGTATATATTGTTAGTACTCGATATTGTACTTATTTGGTTATTTTATGTATTTGTAGGTGTTTTTGGAAAATAATCTCTTGCGGCGAATTTGGATAAAAATGTGGTATCTGGACCTCCGTTGATAACGTACCGGAAGCGCCTCAGAAGTGTACCGGAAGTATCCCAGAAATACCCCGGAGGAACCCCGAAAAAAGTGCGGAAAATGCCTCAGAGGACACTTGCTATACGGACCCTTGATTTTGGATAAGGGGTAACCTAATTATTAAGGGGTGACCTATTTCCAGGCAGCTGCTAAAGGGAGAACAGCACAGGATAAGGGCACCCACCTTCTTCACGTTTTGAATTAAAAAAATGGCGGGAAAATGCATGCAGCGTCTGGCAGATTTGAAGATCGAATTTTGGACGTGATTTTAGGAGATTCAATTGCTGTATTTGGTACGTATGGACTCTGCATGACTAATCAGACCTGATACAATCAATTGGACCCAACCAATTGGGCTGGAATGGCCGGGAGAAGTAATCAAAGTTCAAACAGGACACGTACTTTCTGTTCAAGTTTCAAAGATTTGTGAGAGATATTTGGGAGAGTTTGACGCTGGAAATTAATGTATTTAGTCTTGTTCACGTCTTAAGAAGAGTTTGGTACCTATTTTATAGCTAACAGACGCGTACAAACACTGAAGAGGTGATTATTCTCTCAACAACGCCGAGAAGAAAAAGAAAAGAAAAAGTCGGATTCAGTAGAGATTTTTGGGGATTAAAAGACTATATAAGAGTTGGTTCAAGTCATAGAAAAGTTTAGAAACCTTTATGAGAGAGTTTAGAGTCGATGAGAGCCTAGGAGAAGCAATTATAGAGGAGACAACGCTGCTGCTGCTGCTGCCATTAAAGCTTCTGAAGAACACGAAGAACAGACTCGCAGAGTCAGTCGTTCTTCAGCAGACTTATTTTCATACCACTGTCGTTGTTTTTCACAGCAGTAGATAGTTATCGTTTACAACAGTCTTAAATTACCATACTCTTTTGTAACAGTGGCGCTGTAACACCACTACAGCGTTGCTAATTCCTATTTCATCATATAATCATCAATAAAAACATCTATTTTAGCCATGAATTTATCTTGTGAGTGTGTTTTTGGGATGAGGAGCTAAACCCATTAGCTGAGACGATGGAGGAAGCCATTGGTAATTTATTGGTATAATTCTAATTTTTATATTTATTTGCAATATTATTATTTGATTATTTGCACGAATTAAAATTGAATTAATAGTTTTTATTGAGTAATTGTGAATTGACTTGATGAAGCATGATGGGTTTTAGTAACTTTTGATGTTTTATACTTTTTAATTACAATTATTACTTCAAAAACTTATTTGAGGCAAATATTAGAATTGATTTTAAAGAGAAAATTGCATAAGAACTATTTAGAGTTTACTATTAAAATGGTCATTGGTGGAATCCTAGTCTTGGTGTTTTTCTCCAAAACTTTGAATTATTTTATTTATTTGTGTGTTTAATTTAAATCTAAAAAAAATTGTTTTCTTCACAAGTCTGAAAAGACCCCTTTTTACCACTACTACTACAATCACTATTTGATAAACCATCAAATTTTTGGCGCTGCCGGGGATTTGTGTTTAGGTAGCATTTTTTTTTAGATTTTTTTTTTATTATTATTCTTGTTCTTCTTTACGTTTTTGTTTTTTTTTTTGTTTCCTTGCAGATTTTTGAAGTTGGAGCGAGAGATAAATTTTCCAAAGCTTGTGGTGATTTACTTAAAGTTTGGGAGCGAAAAGCAAAGCTAAAGGAGCGAAAGAAGAAGATTTTCTTTATTTTGTAAAAGAGAGAAAAAAAAAGAGAGACATTTTTATTTTTGTAATTTTTTTTTTTTATTAGACTTTCTTTTCTTTTGTATTTTTTTTTATGGACTTTGGACATTAATTTTGGGACATTTTATTTTTATTTTTTAAACCCTACGGAAGGGTATCCTTAAATATAAACTGTTTGCAGGGAAGGACGACGATTACGATATCGTCTCGGCCCCTCGGGTTCGCACACGGCATAGGAGTCGTGGCCCGAGTCGACTTCAGCGGTTCTTCGCCCGTCTGGTACGGGAGGTAAAATTCTAAACACCCGCGAATCTCCTGCAAGCGGGTTACTGGACTCCTTAAGGTGAATATATGCTGAGGACTTGAATATGGACTGTTTTTAAATTCCTAGTAAAGGGCAAGGACTGGACCATATAAGATAAGGGTTCGGATTTCATCATCGCTCCCTTCTTGCCCGCCTTAGGAAAACGAAACCTAAAGCGAACCTAAGCCTAAAATTTGGACTAGAAAGAGACCTATAGGGTATCGAGCTTAACAGGACAATCATTCGAAAAATATTGGTTACTCTTTTAAGCACACCTCGAAGTTCTTGACGGTTTCTGCGAGTTGAATGCGTGACTGCGTCGCATTGGATCGGTGAGGTTTTGGGTATCAAAGCTCCACTGAGCTTCCCTCGCCTCGATTCAACTTGCTTTAACTCGGATTGATTCCAGAGGGGTTTGCTCAAATTGTAACGAATTCCCTTTCGAAGGATTAGAAGCTGGTCTAGAAACAATCTAAGTGGAGCCATCATGCTTGTTGTTTGCTAGAAATCTTTAGGTTTGCTGTGGTAAAGTCGAGTCAGCCTGCTGTGTGTTTGCTAGAACCTTCCTGTTAGGATTTTTATTTCTTTTTGAATTCTTTTTAGTGTATGCCCGATTTTGTTAGGGCTTGGAAAAGAGATACTCTAGGTCGATTGATTAGCGACAAACCTAGTAGTTCTTCTGATTTAAGCAGGGAGCTCGAAGATTCTTCTTTTGAGAGCCCTGTTTTTGGAAACTTCTGTTTTGAGAATCTGTCTCTTTGTGAGGATAGTACCCCTAGTACTTCTGTTGTGCCAGCGATGGCAACTTTGAAAGATTACATGTTCCCAACTAGGACCAACCGAGCTTCATGCATTAAATTGCCAGCCACTACGGCTAATTTCGAGATAAAACCTAGTATTCTTCAAATGATCCCTATATTCTTAGGAAAAGATGATGAGAACCCTTATTTTCATATTAGGGACTTTGAGGAAATCTGTGGGACAATTAGGATAAAGGACCTTACCGATGAAGTCTTGAAACTTAAGATGTTTCCCTTTTCCTTGAGAGATAAAGCCAAGACCTGGCTTAATAACCTACCGTCTGAATCCATAGAAACATGGCAGGAACTTATCGCTGCCTTCTATATGAAATTCTACCCTAAGCATAAAACTGCAGCTGTTAGGCAGAAAATTAGTGCTAGTGTGCAACAAGAGGGAGAGTCTCTTTATAGGTTTTTAGAGCGATTCAATGATCTCCTATCTCAGTGTCCTCACCATGGATTTGATAATATGAAACTTGTATAGATTATTTATGATGGTTTAGACTATTCCACCAAAGCCATGGTTGAGTCTATGTGCGCTGGAGAGTTCACTAGTAAAAATGCTGATGATGCTTTTACCTTCTTAGGAGCTATCGCTGAAAAATCCCAACAGTGGGAATCTTGTGTGGAACCCCCTAAAAGACTCTTGGTCAATAGAAGTAGCACCAATATGGTAGATACAAGTTTTGCGTCAGATGCTAAGTTTGTTGCTTTATCTAGAAGGTTAGAAGCTTTGGAAATGGGCCAGACTAAAAATAGGTCCCTTGTTGAACCTAATAGAGCCTCTCAAGTCTCTAGTTGTGGAATAGAGCCCGATAATTCATTTTGGGAAGGTCAGGTTAGTGAAGAGCAAGCCCATGCTGTCTATAACAATGCTAGGTTTGAGAACCGTCAGAAGTTTGACCCATACTCAGAAACCTACAACCCTGGTTGGAGAAACCATCCTAATTTCTCTTGGTCTAAGGGCCAGAGTCAAGGCCAGTCTAGCAATTCTCAGCCTCCCCCAGGTTTTGGTTTTAAGAACTCTTCAGGTCAAACCCAGTTTCAGAACACTTCCGAGAAAAAGATCTCTACCTTAGAGGAAGCTATCACTATGTTAGTAAGTAACCATGACATGCTATCAAAGAACCACATGAGCTTTCAACAAGAAACTAGGCAGGAATTGAAGAATACTTCCCAGAGTCTTGCCAAGTTAGAACTTCAAGTAGGACAAATAGCTAAGTTTATAAGTGAGAGAGAGGATGGAAGGTTCCCTAGTCATACTGATCCTAACCCTAGAGGAGAGAAATCGTACAATCATGTGAATGCTGTCAAAACCCTAAGAAGTGGAAAGAAAGTTGACAACAAGGTCGCCATACCTGATAGTGAACATGCTGTAGTTCACCCTGCTGAGCCAGAAAATGAGGAGACTGATAGAGTCTCCAAAGAGACCAATGAGGGTCCTGTTGAGCCTCACTTTGTTCCCAGAGCCCCGTTTCCCCAGCTGCTAGTTCCGACTAAGAGGGAGTCCAACTTTAATGATATATTGGAGGTTTTTAAGCAGATTAATATCAACCTTCCATTATTAGATGCAATTAGACAGATTCCCTCTTATGCCAAGTTCCTTAAGGACTTGTGTACGCGAAAGCGTAAGCTCAGTGTCCATAAGAAAGCCTTCATAGCTATTCATGTGAGTTCTATTATTCAGAATACCACTACTCCTAAGTATAAAGACCCAGGGTCCCCTACCATTTCTTGTACAATAGGTAAGTATCGTGTTGAGAAAGCGTTGCTTGACTTAGGAGCCAGTGTGAACTTACTGCCATACCATGTGTACCTCAAGCTAGGACTTGGTGAGATGAAACCTACCCAGATAACACTCCAGTTAGCTGATAGGTCCGTTAAAATCCCTCGTGGTGTGATCGAGGATGTTCTTATTGAGGTCGACAAGTTTATTTATCCAGTGGATTTCGTGGTCCTAGATACCCAACCTGTGCCCGACCCAGAGAACCAAATACCTGTGATTTTAGGTCGCCCATTCTTAGCTACGTCTAATGCGATCATAAACTGTCGAAATGGTATCATGAATCTTTCTTTTGGTAATATGACTATTGAGCTGAATATTTTTAATGTAAACAAGCTACATTCTGAGCTAGATAGCACATGTATTGAAGAGGTGAACATGATAGGAACCTTAGTTCAGGAGTCATTACCAAATATCGTACCGGAAAATACATTGGAGAGTTGTTTATCCCATTTTAGCCTGGATTTCGACGATGATAGTAACATTGAACAAGTAAATGCTCTGTTGGATTCTGTTCCTATGTTAGATATTGATATATGGAAAGATAGGTTCGAACCATTACTAGCTTCTGAGTCTATCTTAATACCTTATTTAAAAGAGCCTCCTGAGTTGGAGTCTAATTATACATTTTTAGGCCCACCCGAGTCTTTCCCTGTGATTATAGCCTCCGATTTGGATAGTGATCAGGAAAGTAGTCCAGAGACCGTGCTTCAAGAAAATAAGGAAGCCTTAGAGTGGACCATAGAATATATGAAGCAAGCTGAGGATGAACCACCTGATTATGACTTAGAGAAAGCAATTGACCTTTTTCAAGAACCCGATGGTCTAGAAATTAGGAACATTGTGACTAGTCATTGTAGAGGCACCCAAAATTCTAAGTTTGGGGGTAGAGATTGTCAATTATCCCCAATAGAAGTCCCTATATTGGGACTCGAGCCTAGTGAGGTATTCCATGAGTCTATTCAGACTCCACAACCCGATCCTCCTGATAATGTCCAGGAAAAAATCCATATATTAGAGACCCGTTTTTCGGATAAAGCTGTTTGCCGAGACACTCATATGAATCCCAAGTGGTCACCCGAGATAAATTCAGTTGTCTTGCGAGAAACTTTAGATCAGGTTGTGCTCTATCTGCTCATTTTTCTAATCTTGAGCATTTGTCTCCTATTCGTGGCAGTTCTATTTGGTCTTATGGACCCACAATTGTTTCGACTATTGGTATACGACTTTGGAAGGTGAAAATTCTTTTTGAGGTATTTGATGTCTAGCTAATGACTATAAATTTAGCGTTTCCTGGGAGGCTCCCGCGTTTATGTGATACGGTAATATCCTTCCTTATTTCTTTTCCCTCCAGTGGTAATAGTTTCTCCTTGTTCATGCTTTTAATTTCATCTTTAGAACATTGAGGACAATGTAAGATTTAAGTTTGGGGGTGGGGAAGAAACATTTTTTTTTCACCTTTTTGCAATAAATAAACTCCAGAGCCTAGAAATTTATGCCTATTGAGTATTGCACTAACTAATCTAAGTGGATGGAAGCATTTTGATTGTAGGAGTTTGAGGAACCAATCTGATTAGATGGAAACATCTAAAGAGTCTATTCATAAAAGCACAGAGCTCAGATGTTAGAAATAACATGATAGTTTCACCATATCTCGTTGAGTCCTTTTCACTTCTATTTTTATTTTATTTTGTTTTTAAACTATGTTTCTCTAAGTGATAGGTGGGGCCCACGATTCAAGTTGTTACCAATGCTAGGGTGAATTAGAGTGATTGAGATACCATGAAAAAAAAAAAAAAAAAAAGATGAAAAAAAATTGAGACCAGACCATTTGACCAAAAGGAATAAATTCAATAAAGTCGACCACTGGTACCCTTGTATATGCCAGTGTGTTGATATTAGTCAGACTGGTATCTCAATCCATTAGGATAGGTTCATTTTGGCGGAGGCCTTCAGACAGATATGGGAAACGTCGTTCACTTAGTAAACATCAAAACCATCTATGTTTTCTATATCCATCTTCTTGATCTATCCATGTGATTAGTTTTGACTCCGAATATGATGTCCATAGTGCAACTATCTGAGTAGAGCTCTGTCACTTTATATGAATTTTAGTATGCTTGAGTGCAAACTCGTGTACAGCAATTGGAATTTCGCATCAGGGTACTTCTTCCTGTAGTCAATAAGTATGTCAACCAAGGAGATTCTTTAGTGCCTTCCAAGGTTCTGCGTAGATAGCTAAGGTCTGGAGTACAGGTTTTGTGGGTACACCTCTGGTAAACCCACCCGAGACTATAACTCGTCCACTAGGGCCACCTAGGGGTTTAAAGGCTTATTGCATACGCTAAATGCAATCGACGATGCCTGCGACAGTGAGTTAGGATTTTATTTTCTATTTGATTTGCTCGGGACTAGCAAATAATAAGTTTGGGGGTATTTGATGGACGCATTTATGTGTCTAATATAGCTCATTTGTATATATTGTTAGTACTCGATATTGTACTTATTTGGTTATTTTATGTATTTGTAGGTGTTTTTGGAAAATAATCTCTTGCGGCGAATTTGGCTAAAAATGTGGTATCTGGACCTCCGTTGATAACGTACCGGAAGCGCCTCAGAAGTGTACCGGAAGTATCCCAGAAATACCCCGGAGGAACCCCGAAAAAAGTGCGGAAAATGCCTCAGAGGACACTTGCTATACGGACCCTTGATTTTGGATAAGGGGTAACCTAATTACTAAGGGGTGACCTATTTCCAGGCAGCTGCTAAAGGGAGAACAGCACAGGATAAGGGCACCCACCTTCTTCACGTTTTGAATTAAAAAAATGGCGGGAAAATGCATGCAGCGTCTGGCAGATTTGAAGATCGAATTTTGGACGTGATTTTAGGAGATTCAATTGCTGTATTGGTACGTATGGACTCTGCATGACTAATAAGACCTGATACAATCAATTGGACCCAACCAATTGGGCTGGAATGGCCGGGAGAAGTAATCAAAGTTCAAACAGGACACGTACTTTCTGTTCAAGTTTCAAAGATTTGTGAGAGATATTTGGGAGAGTTTGACGCTGGAAATTAATGTATTTAGTCTTGTTCACGTCTTAAGAAGAGTTTGGCACCTATTTTATAGCTAACAGACGCGTACAAACACTGAAGAGGTGATTATTCTCTCAACAGCGCCGAGAAGAAAAAGAAAAGAAAAAGTCGGATTCAGTAGAGATTTTTGGGGATTAAAAGACTATATAAGAGTTGGTTCAAGTCATAGAAAAGTTTAGAAACCTTTATGAGAGAGTTTAGAGTCGATGAGAGCCTAGGAGAAGCAATTATAGAGGAGACAACGCTGCTGCTGCTGCTGCCATTAAAGCTTCTGAAGAACACGAAGAACAGACTCGCAGAGTCAGTCGTTCTTCAGCAGACTTATTTTCATACCACTGTCGTTGTTTTTCACAGCAGTAGATAGTTATCGTTTACAGCAGTCTTAAATTACCATACTCTTTTGTAACAGTGGCGCTGTAACACCACTACAGCGTTGCTAATTCCTATTTCATCATATAATCATCAATAAAAACATCTATTTTAGCCATGAATTTATCTTGTGAGTGTGTTTTTGGGATGAGGAGCTAAACCCATTAGCCGAGACGATGGAGGAAGCCATTGGTAATTTATTGGTATAATTCTAATTTTTATATTTATTTGTAATATTATTATTTGATTATTTGCACGAATTAAAATTGAATTAATAGTTTTTATTGAGTAATTGTGAATTGACTTGATGAAGCATGCTGGGTTTTAGTAACTTTTGATGTTTTATACTTTTTAATTACAATTATTACTTCAAAAACTTATTTGAGGCAAATATTAGAATTGATTTTAAAGATAAAATTGCATAAGAACTATTTAGAGTTTACTATTAAAATGGTCATTGGTGGAATCCTAGTCTTGGTGTTTTTCTCCAAAACTTTGAATTATTTTATTTAGTTGCCTGTTTAATTTAAATCTATAAAAATTGTTTTCTTCACAAGTCTGATACGAATCCGTTTTACCACTTCAACTACAATCACTATTTGAAAAACCATCCCCCTTAATCAATAATTACATATTTTGCATAATAGGTTAATCCTATATATCATTGATTCACTCCCCGTTATATAATGATCCTTAAACCATATGAAACTACTAAATAATTCTCCCCCTTTTTGTCAATAAAATCAACAAAGGTATAAAAATATTGTGATCGTAATGAATACAATCAAAATATATGTCAAGTTTTAAGGAAGTTTTGAGATTCCACATTATAAAATAGTTAAAATGCAACTCCTCATATCAACTTTTTTAGATGATATCACATAGTAAGAATTACTTAGCTCTCATCTAGGAGATTTAAGATACTAGCATCCCATTTCAAATTCCATAGCCACACTCCCCACAAAGATATAAAAATTAAGCACAAGTTCATTTAAGAAATCCCCTCCATTAGATGTCATTCCAAAGAGAACAACATGAGTGGCCTTGCTTTATGAAAAATAAGGATTTTGTTGAACATTAAAAAATCACATGGATTGGTATCCAAAACCGACTTAAATTAATCTCTACGCCAGTTACGGATAAAAGATAATTATAATTGGTATGAATCAACATAAGAAAATCTTGCGGAGTGTGTCAAGCATTAAAAATACAAAATTGTGATCACGAGTATATCAATATTCGAGAAAATTCTCAAAGAGTTTTTTCTATTTTCCATTTATAAAAACATAACAGGTTTAACTTTTGAGCATATATATTTCATATATATATATATTGAAATATTAGCTCGATTCATGAAAAACGTAAAGGCACAAATATTTCATAAGACTTTTGCAATAATTAAACCAATAATGACTACATACTACAAGTTCATCTTCCAACAACTCTAGAATTTAAATAAATAAATCTAAAAACATGCAAGATGAAAATCGTTGAAAATAAATTGTGTAATCACAATTTTTGTTATACCAAACCCTAGTTATCCTTCTCAAGGTAAGAATAAATTCTCGCAAGAAGTTTCCTAGACATAAGATACACAAAAGAAGTAATACAAAAGGTTTATTCATTTTCTTCATCATCGGAATCATCCATAGAAGCTTGAATCTTATCGATTTCATTCTTGATATCGGGAAACTTTGTAGGAAACACACATAATTGTTTTTGCATACATTTTATCTTGGAGTTGATCTTGCATACATCCTTCTGCATTCGTTGGAGAAGGCTCAAGATTGTTGGATCACAATAAACCGTCAAGAGGTGAAATAAGTGTCCTTTTTTTTTGTTCTCGTTCTTTGTCATACGTTTGAATGTACTTTCACGAACTAAGGTGGGAGCTCCAATAATATTTCAAATTGGATCAATGTGAAATTCTCCACAAACACGTTAATAAGACAAGAAAATCCCAATTTCTTCTTGGATGAGACCATTGTTACCAGTTGATGATAATCCATCCACAAATGTCAAGACCTTTAGTATGCATTTCAAGGAAATAAACTAATTCTGCAAAGTCACGACTCCAACGAGCATCTTCAATCATGGAGGGACAAATATTTGGAATACCAAACTTTCCAAAGACTTTAAAAGCCATGCTAAGCTCTTCGGTAGGAAGCTTTCCATCTTTCTAACCAATACTCTTTCCCCAAAGTTTGAGAGATATGTTGTCACATGATGGTGTTTCTACTTTTGGTCTAGGAATACGAAAATCACCAATAGGAATACTAGTGAGTTCCGAAATTAATTCCCGATTAACATCAATCCTTTCTCTTCCAATCATAGTCCCAAAACACAACTTCTCAAGATAAACATTAAAAATATAAGCATAAAATGCTCTTGTAAGTGTGTCATATCCTTTTCCAATCCCCTCGCACTTCTATTTTCACACTATCTCACATTTTGCGTCTTTTATTCCTAAAAATCATAAGCGGCAGTAAATTTGGAGCTGATATTTTCGGGATATATTACTCGTATATAGATCTACGTTCCTACCAAAAATGAGCATATTCTGAAATATATAACACCAGCATCTGCTACTTTGAAAACTAGTCGTAGACAATTAACATATTTTTCAACCGTTAAAATTAAAATCGATAGATTATGAGGATTGGTATTTCAGAATGTGCTCAATTTTAATAGGTATGTAGAGATTTGTAAGAGTAACATATATCCCCAAATATTGGTATCAAATCTACTACCATTTCAGATCTTTTAGAATAAAATAAAAAAGCCCAAACAATGAGATACCGTGAAAATAGAAATGTGAATGGATTGTTCCCGTATATATTTTTATTTCAATTCGCGTGCATTCATTAAAAAAGATTCATATGACATTGCCACATGACAAAAGAGAGTGTGAATTCGTGCACACTCCTTAACGAGTGTGTTTCACATTTCAATCTCTACCTTTGATTTAATTTAAGGAATTATGTAATGATGGTCGTGATTCTAAACATGAAGGGTAAGGGCTCATCCGAAGAATATGTGAAATATACACTCGTTAGAGGAGTGTGAACATATTTGGACTCAACAAAAGATTCATATGACATTGCCACATGACAAAAGATTATGGGAAGATTTGATATTGAAATGAGCTAAACGTTAAACACTCTTTACAAGAGGAGTACAGAATCGGATTCCTCGGATTTTTCTTTTTTTCTTTTTATACGCGAAAGCCGGACTTAGGCCCCTTTCCGAACCCAGCCAGTTAGACTGGCCCCACTACCAGACCCAACACCGCTAAACCCACCATACAACTAATCTACTAAAAACCTTTACGACGACGGGATCGAACTCCTGATTTCTTCTTTACTGGAGTTGATGGGATACCACTGAGCTATGCTCTTGGACCCTTTCCTCCTCCACGGATATTCTATGAATGGATAATCAATAATCATCCAGTGGGCAAATTTTTGATATTCTATGAATGGATAATCAATAATCATCCGGTGGGCAATTTTTTGTAGTCGGGCCTATGCCTATGCACGTGGCTTGATAATAGGGCCGGCGAATGTAGACCAGTATTCATTCATGTTTTGAGTGACTAGAAATTGGAAGCCAACATCAGTAGTGTTTTTGCTGATGTCTTGTTGTTCTCGCAAAAAATTAGAAGTTCGGAAATTTCTAGTGAACTAACAAACTCTTGTGAGGCATCTCGATCGCAAGATAGATGATGGTATAGGAATATTTGGATCGGATATATATATACCTGAATAGCCGAACTCGTTAAACTTAAACCAAATGCTATGGATATATAATACAATAGTTGGCATGTGTATTGGCTTTGGTGGTTGATCGGCAACTTAGTCGTTGTTCGCCTACTAGCAAATTTAAAACTCATAAAAGGCACTAGTTGTTCTGGCAGAATTATGCTTCATTTAATAATTCTCTACTTCCCATCGTTTGGGTATCTCTATTATTAACACAGCACTAGTGGGTAGGTACACTCTACAATCTCGAGTCTAGTTCTGCATTCAGTTCATACTTTATTCCTCTGAGTTCTCTTCTTGATCTAAAATTGATTCTCATCTTCGCTTGTACTCCCTCCCTAGCACATATATATATATAGGCGGGGACCAAATCTTTTAGATTAAGATTTTTTTCTTGATTTCATAAATATTTATGGTTTTTTCTGTTTTTTTATCCCTTATTATATTCCCTATGTTAGAAAAATAAACTTAATTGCGAGTGTTTGTACCGTGTATAAAATATACGAAAGACCCGTTATTGAAGCCCGTTTACCCGTGAAAATTCTAGAAGTTTCCAGAAATCTTGTTGCCCAAGTTGCTTACACATGAAGTTAACCTAATTAGGATTACAGAAACACTATAAATACACGTATCTTACACCCTAAAGGATAGACAATTTTAGGTTAGCTAACCAGGAGAAAACTCATGTATCATGATCATTAATAAAATCTCTATGTTCCTCCGTGGACGTAGGCATCAATCGCAGAACCACGTTATATCGTGCCTCTCTTTATTTATCGTTTTCTAGCCCCAATTTCGCACAATCATCATCAAATCATCGTGTTTAGTGCCTAGGAGAAATCTTGGGTACAAACAGTGAGATAACCAAACAACATAAATAGGGGTAAAATAGATAAAAACCATCTTGAAATTGTCCCTCCGTCTATCTAATGGTAATGAAAAAATGTCATATTCCGCTTATATAATAGGTACGGAGAGAGTAGTATTTTTCCATAGTATCTATTGATTATGCTATTCACTTAATTACATTGGATCATATGGTTGACTCACCAACCTCTAAGCATCCTCAGATGTCATTGCTATGCTGGGTTCATTTTGCATGCTTGTTTGAAACCCAAACCATACTTATAATAGGTTTATAAAGAAAATACCATGGCTTTATATTAGTACCATCAATTTTGCATGCTCGTTTACTTCTTTACCCCATTAATAATCTCTTTGAATAGAGTCGACTATATAAACTGTCTTTTTTGGGAGCCTAAAACACCCGTTTGGTGATCAGGAAGACAAAAAACAAGTTTATTGAGTAAAAGTTTACTTTAAAATCTTGTTCTCCACCCTTTTCTCCTTACCAGCATCTCATGGGAAATAGAATCAAAAGTTTTAGTTTTGGATTGGTCAATAAATGAAGGGACCCACATTTAACGGATATCAACCGCTCGTGCAGTTGTGAAAAACCGTTGCTGACTGGATTTCGTACCAGGTCTAAAGTTGTTGCGAAAAATTGCAACATGGTGTTTCGCAACAGCGGAATGATGTTGCAAGCCCGTTCAACAACAAAAATAGTCTATTGCTAAACCTTAATTTGGTGTAGTATATAGTCACATGGAGAGGAGAGTAACCTAATTAGGAAAAATCTCTTATATATGTTTCATTTAGAGACTTATGTGGGATCAAGAAGCATCTAGATGTTGGCAGGAATACAAAATCGTATTGTTACTTTAGTTTTCGATTATTGATTTGATTGACTAACGGTGGTTGTGATCATCCATTATAAGGTCACTTAAACTAGATATAAGGTCACTTGAACTAGATCAAGGATCGACAAAGTTCATATCTGTTTTTAGATTTGAAGATAGGCTTGTGATCATCCATTATTAAAAAAATTTGTTTTGTGCGTGATTGATCATAAGGAATCAAGTTATTTGTGCAGGTAAATTGAAGAATGAAGATTCGAAGACAAGAAGATTTTTGATTGGTTTATGTTCTTTGTGATATAATTCGTACACACTTGATTGACCGGGATCCTACATAGATTTTTTTATCTTGATAATCATCTTATAACTTGTCGTAGAAATCGACGATTTATCATTTGGTGGTTCTCTTTAGGATCCGAATTTGATATGGTGTAAACTAAGATTTGATCATCTTGATAATCTATATCTTGGTTTATCTGAACATATACAAATGAGTTTAATCTTTCAAACGAAATAACCTTTGTATAACTTAACATATATCTCTGATTTAGTTCTTCAGATTTAGAGTGGTTTTCGATTACTGTTTAGTTCTTTATCGTGTCGGGATACGATCCAAAGGAGTTTATTGGTAGAAGAATTCACATCATCTTTAGATAGTGGACTCTATTTTTGGATTCACTTACGTTGACCAGATTGGTTGTAGGCGCAAAGATATTAAAGGAACTAAGTATCCTGGAGTTAGTTTACTTGGTCCCAACTATACGAAGTTGGTAGTAGTCTTTTGTATACCAGCTTCACTCTAAAAGTATTCAAAACTGGACTAGGTCCTGGAATTTTTCTGCATTTGCGGTTTCTTCACTAAAAAAATCTTGTGCCGTGTTATTTACTTGATTTCTGTATTATTTAGGTTGTCTTTATAATTAAAGTAAATACACTGGTACGTTAATATATCAAACAGTTGGTTTGATCCCAAAACTTATATTATACACTATGTGTACATCTTGTGGTTCGTATCTCCTTGACAGTATCTGTTTGTATTAGATCACGCAAGGTGTGTCTCATATAGGTTGATCAACCACCATTAATGGTGATCATCAGCGGTATAAATAAAAATACATCTTCTTCAACCACTGTTAAGCTCGAGTTTCGTCACCAGCTTCAGATTTCATGAATCATATTATGAACAACTAGCAAAACCAAATCATTTTCATTTCTCTCCATCTTAGTATATGCTCATCATATCCATCACCAGAAAACTAACCCAGTCTTATATTTTCTCTCAGTCTTGGCTTCACGATTAAAATTAGATCCATCACTGATCCACCATTCTCTCTGTTCCATTCGAGTTTCATCATCTTCTTAGACCACGCTGATAATGGTTATCATATTAATCCTCTCAAATGAAACAACATCGCTGTTTTCATAAGAAATCAATCAATTAATCCGACAGTCAAAACTAATACTCCTTCCTATAACAGTCAAAACACTATTTGAACACGACATAAACCTGATTCTATGATCTCTGCTTAAGTTTTACTATATTATTGCAATAATCATGGAAAATATGGTAGTTGCAGAGAAACAGAGTTGTTGATCGAGAAATTTCCAATGAGGGAGATAGCGCTTCGCTTAGTGGCATCGATGGTGTAGTTCATAAATGGGGGTGTCTTAAATAATACTACAGGTGCCGATGACGTATGGACTTCCCCCCATGTATTTTATAGACAAAAGGATGATCTGAGTAAAAAAAATTGTGCCTTCATAATTCATGTGATTTTATTTGATAACCTCGTTGAAGTGTCAGTTTCGGGGAACTAATAAGCTTAACTTCTCGTTTCCACAACAACTTCCTCATATGATGTCGGGATAGTCTCATTCTTTCGTTGTTAGCTTCGTATTTTTGTTCTCTTCAAGTTCATGAGAAGAAATCCAGGATTTAAATGAGTTTCACTCGGTCTTTAGATTTTCTCCACTTGTATACTTCACTTTTGTAGTTATTTCCACTTCTTCGATGATTCACCAGATAAATGACATAAACTAGAAAACAATCATAATACAAGGTAATATGCAAGAAATTTAGCTAAAACAAGTATGAAATCGACACTCAAAACATGTGAATATGCACTAATCAGATTCTTCCAAACTTGGATTTTGCTAAACCTCGAGGAAACTACCTACCCTAAACTAACATAAACTAAAACACAACTCTCTTTCACTGAAGACACAGTTACACTTTGAAAAGACGAAGATACCAAATACACTAAAATATTTTTGATATCCATCTATATAAGACACACCTTGTGTAGTCTAATTCAGACAAGTATATTCAAGGAGATTACTTTTCAACAAGGTAACGCAGGGTATATAGAATACCCATCGAAACCGAACCTAACTATTAAGATCAAAACCAAGTGTTGAATTAAACGTACAAGTGCAAATACTTTAATTATAATTAGACAATTATAATGCGGAAATAAAGTAAAGCACACGCCATGATTTTGTTAACGAGGAAAATTATAATCTTACACAAAAACCCCGGGACCTAATCCAATTTTAAATACTCAATGAATTAAGACGTAGGACAAGATTCCTTTGGATCATAATCCAAACAGTTAAAGGACCAAAACTATTTGGTAACCAAACTCATTTTCCAATCACAATACCGAACTATATGATAAATTCCCACTTTAGGATCTTGTGTTTAAGATATGTTACAAGATATGAAACTCATAGGTTAAGAGATCAATCAAAACAATAGATACCGAAATAATCAATCTTGATTACAAGGTTTATGATAAAATCACAAACAACTTGTAGATCTTAAAAGACTTATGTTTAGCGAAATAAATTGTTTTTCAATCAAGTCGCGGAAAGTCGCACCAAGATTAAAACAATAAAACAAAGTCATCAAATCTTCAAAGTCTTCAATCTCCGGTTTAATCTTCACAGGTACAATCTACAAAATAACTTGATTCCTCTATTGATTTACCGCACAGAATGGAATATATTAACAATAGCAAATCAATAAATCTAGAATCAATTATATCTGTATTAGCCAAATCTTCAAAGGATTGAGTAGTCGTATATCATAAGACAAAGACCATGGAATAAACAAGAAAATGTCGAGAAGATAATAACACATTAGTTGTTAATCAAATAATAATCAAATAAAATTAAAATTAAAATACAATTCTAGTTTCCCACCAACGGTAATCGTAAATGCTTCTTGATCCCAAAAAAGTCTTTTAATTAAAGAGAACATAAGATATTTCACCTAACTAGAATATTACTCTCCTTTCGAATCAAGTATTCTGGAATACTTAGTATTACAAGTAACATTGCAGTCGGCTTCCACATTGACTACCAAAAGGAAGTTCCTGTGTGAGGGTCAATTTTTTAAGTTGATCAAACTTCTCTATTTACAGACCAAGGTAGTTTGGATACCATGTAATTACCAAATTTCGCGAAAATCTCAAAGATATATGCAATAAATACATATTTTCGGTTTTGTTAAAATTACAACTAATATACCTTGGGTATCTAGGAATTTATGTGAACAACAAAAGATAAGATTCGTCCACATGTTCAAATTATTCACTTTTTCGACATATTGAGATTTCCTATTTTGCAAACCCTGTTTCCAAAATCACACAAACGCTAAAGTGTACGTGATAATAGAAATCATTTTTTTGCATATGGGGATCGATTCTACCATGATTTCTAATTTACGTAGGGATCGGTTCTATCTTGATTCCCATATAGGTAAGGATGGATACTACCTTGACTCCCAACATAGGTAAGGATCGGTACTACCCTGATTCCCAACATAAATAAGGATCGGTTCTACCATGGGTATATTGGTTCCCAACATAAGTAAGGATCGGTCCTTTTAGAGCACTGCTCGGTCGAACTCGCACGTGTTGCTATCTCAAGCTTGATTTTCAAGTTTAGTTTTCAAAGATATAAGTATTCATTTCCAATCTGCTTATAGCTAAGTCTCGGATTAGGATAGTAAGTGTAATTGAGCATTACACTTCACGACGTTCATCGATTGAAGACGGAGCACTACTAAGGGGAGATTGTGGAACTTCATCAACAAAAGGTATGTGGAGACCTGAACTCATATATCACTCAAAAGTTTATCTACTCTATATCCTATTTGAGACAAAAGTCGTATAGCTATATAGACTTCGATTATACACATTTGATATTTCGAGCCGAGTTTAACTCGCTTACATATTTATCGAAATATGTGTTAGTAAGCTTTTTCTTTAACCAAGTTCATCTTATTTTCTTGATGAAAGTAAAAAGATGATCATGTGAAAATCTCCTGGTAACATCTTACATGATTTGTGTGAGACAGTCATTTGATGTAGACTCGAATTGTTTCGTATTGATCATTAGATCACTTAAAAATTGCTTTAAAGCTAATAGTTTGTGTGAGACAGCTATTGCCGTCTTCTAAGAATGTTTCAATAATTTAAATGGGAGTTTAGAACAATTAAGCATGATTGGATATAGCACAGTATACATACTTGTATGCTAAACTGTTGCATGTTATTCCAAGTCCGGGAACATAGTATGCATACCCGTATGTGTACTAGTTGGTTAATGAAAGTCCGATAACTTAGTGTGCATACCCGTATATGTACTGGCATAAGTTCAGTTCCGGGAAATTCAAATGAGTTTGGAGGTATGCGTACCCGTTCGCATACTGGAGAACCCAAACTTAGTCCGGCCACTTAGGTATACATACCTGTTAGCATACTTGAGTAGGTTATATTCTAAAATCGGTTTGTTTATGAAATATTACATTTATATATTAAGGAATGCAAGCTTTTGAAAACCGTTGCTATAATGTTCATGAATTGATTCAAGTGAATATAAATCAATTTTTCTTTAATTATGTCTTGTATACTTCTATGAGAATATAAAAAATTGAAAAACTCTAGAACTAGGTTCATTTGAGTCATTTGAACTAGTTATGGTTAAGATGAATAAAGTTGATATGAAAGTAGTCAATAGCTAACTTCGGTTAACTATTGTTGAGCCAACAAGGTGCACATGTTTAGGTACGGTTATTCATATCTAAATGAAGTCAATTTTCATTTGTGTGTAACAATCTAAGTTCGATCTAACAGTTGAAAGATATTAGCTTGAGTCTAATCAGGTTTTCATCTAACGCTGAATATTGAATGCTTTGTTACCAATGTAGTATTGATTGCAAACCCTGATTTAAAGAATATATAAGGTAGAATTCTAGCAACTAGGAAACCTAATCCCCACACCTCATGTGTGATACTAGTTGCGACTAGAGTCGATTCTCCTTTAACCTTATGTTTTTCCAAAACACTATAGGTTAACGACTAGAAGACTTCATTGGGATTGTGAAGCCATACCCAACTATTTTCTCTCTAGTTGTTGTTCTGATCTTGCTGTTTTCTATCGTATTGAGTACTATCTTCTCTAATATTTTCTCAAGATTTAATCTCCGACAGGCAAGATAAAAAGTAGTCACAAACATCTTCGTCTCATAGTTTGTGATTCCAAAATATCTTGTTTCTCTACCATACGATTATGATTATTGTAAGGTGATTGATATTACTAGGTTTTTCTTCGGGAATATAAGACCGGTGTATGAATTGGTTCCTGGTCACCTTGATTTATCAAAAGACGGAAGAAAACTCATAGGTATTTATGTGGGAGACAGATTTATCTATTCAATAGACTTTTCTGTGTGAGACAGATTGGTTCATCAAGTCTTCGACTTTGGTTCATAGCAACTCTTAGTTATGGGTGAGATCAGCTCAGGGAATCAAGTACGTAGAGTCCTGGTGGGATTTAGAGGCATAAGGAACGCGACTGTACCTTGATCAGTGTGAGATTGGTTAGGGCTCAACTACATTCCAGTCCGAAGTTAACTTGTAGTAGGCTAGTGTCTGTAGCGGCTTAATACAGTATGGTGTTCAAATATGGACTAGGTCCCGGGGTTTTTCTGCATTTGCGGTTTCCTCGTTAACAAAATTTATGGTGTCTGTGTTATTTCTTTTCCGCATTATATTTGTTTATATAATTGAAATATCACAGGTCATGCGTAGTTCAACCAATTAGATAGTCCAACCTTTGGTTTTTGATATAAACTGATTGAAACTTGAATATTGGCCTTTGGCAGCATTCAAGTTGTTTCACATAATAATCAGGCTCGCGGATTTCTATTTGTATGATTTATCGATTACATTGTGAAACAAAGATAAAACTCTTGGATATATTTACATTGATTGAGTCTGACTGTCTAGTTGATTCTCTTGGAATTATATTGGAGTTTGTCCATATAGATTGCCTAAACCAAATATTGGGTGAGTTTGTTAGACCCCCGCTTTTTCAATTGGTATCAGAGCAGGCAAACACGATAAACCTAATAAGTTTGTGTTTAATTGTTCCCAAAGACTGTCCCTATGATAAATCTCCTTGGGAAACTTGTTCTGAGCATCTGTGGAACATACCAGAAATCTTCAAAGATTGTTCGGAGTTTATTCTTGCCTAAATTTGTAATCTCTCAAGATAATCTCACATCATCTAAGACCTTAGAAATCCTAGATTATGAAAAACAATCTAAAGGAAAAATTAAAGATTCCTTTAAAAGGGTTCGTTGTAGGAAATGTGTGAATACAAGCTCAAGGATATGGAACCTCATTAGACTTTTTATTAATCTTTTCGAGGAATTCTATTAAGATGGATCAATTGACAAAGATATATTTATGGATTTTGAAAACGTTTTTAAATCTCTAGAATGACTTGTCTTGATTAAGTAAAAGGCTCATGCTGGTAAAAAATCCAATTTTGTCGTTCGTGACACAAGGTTGAGTTTTAGCAACAACTCAGTCAAAAACGAAAAAAAGATTCTACTTGTGGTGTTGCAAGTTCCAGCCATTAGAATCTTTCTTTTAATCATAGGAAAAAGGAGTTGAAAATTTCAAATAACCCTGAGTATCACCATTACTATGATTATACTTCTGGCACATTTCACAAATATCGACCGGAGAAGATGCACGAGGATTCCTCTGCTCATCTTTCCTTTTGGTAACAAAATTGGCTTCACCCTATTTGTAGATATCTTGGAAATGGGGCAAGTAATGATATGATTTGTTTTTTGTCTTTGTATTATGGGTTAGGTTTATTTATGAAATTTTATTTTTTTTCCTTGAAGAAAAACTAGTTTGACAGAAGTTTTTTGTCCAGCAGAGGGCAAATAAAGTGATGTAGTTCTATTACTATCTTTTTACTGCACTATGTTAAATTTCTTCACAGTGTGCAAACCTTGGATGGTGAACGTTTTTGGATATCCTACCTTCTTTTTGTGGGTCGCGGTTCTTGAACAGGTCCAAGCCCATCAATGGGTCTTTAAGAGTTCCTGTACGCGTACGAGTGCTCCTCATCTTCTTCTTTTTGTCCGATTTCGTGAGAAAGGGTTTTCTAGGGTTCACGAGTTTACTCCATTAATTTACTTGTGGAGATCAATAAGGGACAAAAACTTATCATCATACTCAAGGAGCATTTCAAGTAAGATTTTCTCTTCCTTATTCTCTCAATTTTAGGGTTCATTGGGAAAATTAATCATGATGATAAGGATTCTAAGAAGATGCATGTCAAAATTTCATGATTCTTCTAGCATGATCATACCCAAGGGCTAAGATTCTATTAGAATTAGATTTGTTAATGATTCTAGTAGTAAGACCTTTGAAGGAATTTCTTCTAATGGCTTCATTCTATAAAAGAAATTGGATTTGATTTGTTTTGTAAAATATGATCTTGGAAATATCTTTAATGGTTTTAGTGAAGGATTTGACACCCTTACAAGAATCTGCTATGCCAACATCCGTGATGTTGATCTTAATGACATGGAATTCAAGACCATGATAAATAGAAAGAGAATTCTTGTTGATAGAGATTTGATTTCAAGGGTTACCAAAATTCCATTGGGTAACTTTCATCTTCCAAGACCAAGGAAAGAAAAACCCATCATATGAAACCATTTCTCATGGTCTTTGTGGCAAGAGTGTTGATTGGATTGAAGGGAAATCTCCTACTAATTATCTTATTCTTGCCTTGATGTCTTTGGAAAACTTGGTATTTCTAATCTTTGTCCCTCCATAATTGAGAATTCTCGATGGAGTCGTGAGTTTGCGGAGTTGGTCTAGTTCCTTGAATTGGGTACTCCTTGTATTGATATTTGTGGATTTATCATTCTTCAAATGGTGTCGATGACGTCATCCAACGAGAAGTTAGGCTTTCCTTACTTAATCGAGCAAATTTTTTATGCATATTCCATTTCTCCCATTGTCAACTCTCTTGGAACTCCTAAACTTGTTCGTCCTTGTACTTTCAAACATATGAAGGAGAATGCTTGCAAAAAAAAAAGGTAAGATTCCCTTGACAGTTCTTGTGATCCTACCACCTTAGGTATTCTTTAACAAATTCACAAGGGTGTGCGTAAGATCAACGCAATGGTAAAATGTTGCAGAAACAAATACTTGTGATTGCTATAAAGTTTCCCGAAATCAAGGAAGAAATGGAAAAAGTTCAAGCATCGATGGATTCCGACGATGAAGATGATGATTAACTTCTCTCTCTTGTCACTTCTTAATGTCTAGGAAACTTCTTATGAGAATTTATTCTTGTGTTTTAAGAAGGATAACTAAGGTTTGGAATAGCAATTATTGTGACTACACATAGCTATTGCCAACGATTTTCATCTTGCAATGTTTTTAGATTTATTTATTTAAATTCTAAAGTTTATTTGGAAGATGATTTCGCAGTATTAATCTTTATTGGTTTCACATATTGCAAAAATTATTATGGGATATGTGTGTTTGCGTCCGTGAACTATGATTGTCCCATATATGTCAAAAGTTAAGCATGTTGTGTCATTATGCAAATATTGGTGGAAGATAGGATGAACTTTTGATTATAAAGTTTAAGTCTACGATATCATTATGCAAATATTGATAAAAAATAGAATGAATCTTTGAATATTCTGCAGTATCGATCCTTCCCTGATCCACTTCTAAGTGAAAGTACTGTGTGGCTCCGTAAGTTCTCTTATGTTGAGCATTTCCGATTAAGTTAATCATGGGTTCTCTTGTGGTTAATTTAATTGAGTTTCCTAGATACAAATTCATGTAATTTGTTAATGTCCAAAGAAATCCTTTTTTTCTTGCAAAATTAAGGTCGATCTTGTTGTTCTTTCGGGAATGAAATTTTATGGGGGAGAGTTCTTATTTGAACTTGTGCCGAAATCATTGTGGGGAGTGCGGATGTGGAATATTGTAGGAGTTTTCTTGTATCTCTATTAACTCCTTGATGAATGCATTTAGTTTCGGTTACATGATTGCATCTAAACAAATTTGATATGTTTTATTTTAGTCATGAAGAATCTCTATGAGAATTTCATTATGATCCCACTAGTTTTGGTACCTTTGCCAATTTATATTGAAAAAATAGGGAGAATTAATGTGTAGTTCACACTACAAATACATATGGTTTACGGATCATTATGTAAGGAGGAGTGGTTATCATATGAGATGAAGTATTGACTAAGGGGGAGTGATACATATCACCATAGTATTATTGTCAAAGTTGTGATACAACTGGACTTTGATGTTGTGTAATAATACTATGACACTGTATAACAATACGAAAACATCTTGTTTTTATATATTGTTATAGCTACAGATCTTCAACAACCATGATGTTGAGTTGAACACGTTCAGAATCACTGGATTACTTGGAGTGACGAAGATTTCAAGTAATGTTGAAGAACCAAGGAAATCAAGCATTTGGATGAGAAGCTGCAAAATTTATTTATTTTGTAATCCATATGTATTGATAGTTTTGTCACTAAAATTGAAAAAGGGGGAGATTGTTAGAGCACTGCTTGGTCGAACTCGCAAGTGTTGCTATCTCAAGATTGTTTTTCAAGTTTAATTGCCAAAACTATAAGTCTTGATTTCTAGTATACTTATAGCTAAGTCACGGATTAGGATAGTAAGTGTAGTTGGAGCATTATACATCACGGCGTGTATCGATTGAAGACGAAGAACTACTAAGGGGATCTTGTGGAACTTCATCAACAAAAGGTATGTGGACACTTGAACTCATCTATCACTCAAAAGTTTATCTACTCTATCTCCTTTTTGAGACAAAAGTCGTATAGCTATATAGACTTCGATTATACACATTTGATATTTCGAGCTGAGTTTAACTCGCATACATATTTCTCGAAATATGTGTTGGTAAGCTTTCTCTTTAACCAAGTTCATCTTATATTCTTGACGAAAGTAAAAATATGATCATGTGAAAATCGCCTGGTAACATCTTACATGATTTGTGTGAGACAGTCATTTTATGTAGACTCGAAATGTTTCGTATTGATCATTCAATTACTTGAAACTTGCTTTGAATCTAATAGTTTGTGTGAGACAACTATTTTCGTCTTCTAAAAATGTTTCAATGATTGAAATGGGGATATAACACAGTATGCGTACCTATATGCTAACCTGTTGCATGTTATTCCAAGTCCAAGAACCATAGTATGCATACCCGTATGCGTACTGGTTGGTTAATGAAAGTCCAGAAACTTATTATGCATACTCGTCTGCGTATTGGCATAAGTTCAGTTCCGGGAAATTCAACTGAGTTTGGAGGTATGCTTACCCGTTTGCATATTGGCGAACCCAAACTTAGTCCGCCCACTTAGGTATGTTTACCCGTTTGCATACTTAAGTAGGTTATGTTTTAAAATCGGTTTGTTCATGAACTAATACATTTATATAGTAAGGAATGCAAGCTTTTGCAAACCTGGCTATAATGTTCGTGAATTGATTCGAGTGAATCAAAATTGATTTGCTTCAATTGTGTCTTGTATACTTCTATGAGAATATAAACAATTAAACAGCTCTATAACTAGGTTCATTTGAATCATTTGAACTAGTTATGGTTAAGATGAATAAAGTTAATATGAAAGTGTTCATATGGATAAATTTGGTTAACTATTGTTGAGCCAACAAGGTGCACACGTTTAGGTACGGTTATTCATATCTAAATGAAGTCACTTTTCATTTGTGTGTAACAAGCTAAGTTCGATCTAACGGTTGAAAGATATTAGCTTGAGTCTAATCAGGTTTTCATCTAACAGTGAATATTGAATACTTTGTTACCAAGGTAGCATTGATTACAAACCCTTATTTGAAGATTATATAAGGGAGAACTCTAGAAACTAGGAAACTAATCCCCACACCTCCTGTGTGATACTAGTTGCAATTATAGTCGATTCTCTTTTAACCTTAGGTTTTTCCAAAATCCTGTGGGTTAATGACTTGATACTTTATTGGGATTGTGAATCCATACCCAACTATTTTCTCTGTAGTTGCGTGTTCTGATCTTGATGTTTTCTATCGTATGGAGTACTATCCTCTCTAAGATTTGCTCAATATTTAATCTCCGATAGGCAAGATAAAAAGTAGTCACAAACATCTTCGCCTCATCGTTTGTGATTCCAAAATATCTTGTTTCGCTACCATACGATTAAGATTAATGTGAGGTGATTGATATTACTAAGTTGTTTTTCAGGTCCTTCCTTAGATCTTCAACGAACACCAGACCATTAGTCTTATCAATTTTTCTTTCAACTACGAAACAAGTTCGTAAGCCTGCCTCCCTAAAATTATGTGATCAAATATATTGTTCTAAGTATGAACCAATCCTAAGTTCATTACAATCTAGTATACAAGTTACAAAGATTATGTCTATGTCGCAATTACGAAGTTCAAAAGATACGCATTATACTTCGTAATTCAATATACCAAGATTGTCACAACTTGTATATTCTTCATTAAAACTTTAATCATAATAAGATGATCAAATCTCTAGTACTATAGATCATGTATATACTTCGTATGTTATGTTTCAATGAATAAAGGCTTAAAATAAACATGATAGAAATGGGACAAGTTAAGTATGTAGTTACTAACCTCAAGCTGGAGGATAATGTTTTTGTTTTCTTCAATCCATCTTCAGATCTTCATGAGTAACTAGATAAAGGTTCAATATTTCTATCGTTTCTAGTCTAACCTAACGAAGTTTACTCTAGTTCACTTATTAAGCGCCTCGAGTTTTGAAACTAAATATGACAACCAAACTTCATATACCAACGCTTGATGGGTTCAACCAAGTTGTGATATAACACACTTAGCATATGCAATAGTAAGCGTTTAAACCCCTAGGTTTCCCTAGTGGAAGATTTATAGACTCGTGAGGGTTTACATGAGTTATAACCACAAAACCTATTCTAACTTCTAAATATTCCAAATTCCCAAGCATATAAGAGTTACGAAGACATTGAAAGTTTTTACGCACAAATAATAAAAAGTTAGAAATACAAAAGAACATATTCTTATGCTTAATTCTTGAGTGAGAAATAATCAATGCTATATGAAAGAATTCAGGTTCGAGGGTGATCGAATGTCTCGCCTTCTGTCTCACCAATAGGGTTTTTTGATATTTAACTCAGAAGATGGGATTTTTCAGTCTCACATGTGCGCAAGCAAGAATGAAAATAGAAATCCTACACACGCTGAATGGTTAAGGTAAAACCTTCCGAAATAATAATATTGCTAAAAAAGAACTTATATTTATGATGGTCTTTATAAATGGAAGTCAACTACTATATGAGGATGGGAATGCTTACTTACCTTGTCGTCAAGTCTACAATTAACACCGCTCTCATAGCGTCCCGTAGAAACGTCTTCGGTCTTTAACTGTTGGTGATGAACTCTTGAACTTCGTAGAACCTTGACAATTGTAACTGTTTTCCTGAAATTCCTTGTTGCTTGAAACTTCTTCATACAGTGTGAAGTAGTATACTTTTCACAGAAGAATATATATTTCTATTGAGTCCACAAGTACCATGAAGGCTTACAAGAAGTTCTTTCCATTGTTATGCATGTAAAACGACAACTTGAAACTGATGTGCAATGGATGAAGTATCTAGATGCAAGGTGTGCAATATTGGTTGTGTAACATGTGCAAGATCTATATGCCAATATTTTATTTACTTCTACAGTAAAACAAAGTGGTATAACATTTGTTGAGCATCACCAACCTTATTAAGATTGTTTTTACATCGCGGGAAGTAATTTTGCAGGATATATGTTGGACTTAAAAGCTTTTTTATTAGTCAAGGTTTTGTCCCATTGGGGTAATTTCCTTGTCAAAGTTTTGACGAGACATGTTTGTCCAGTGTTATCCACAACTGAAGTGTTACAGTCTTTTCCTTCGTTTTGGTTTGTATCCATTTGGGGTTTTCCGGGAAATATGTTATCGAGGAAATTACACATGTTCAATTAGATTTCTTAATATTTTTATAGTTGTATTTTTTCCCTTTGCTCAAATTTTTCCTTTTGATTTTTCCTTACAAGGTTTCGATGAGGAAACATACTAAGAAAACTTGTTATAAAGTGGAGTGCTTGAATAGATGTTCAAAGACTTTATTTGAAAACCAACATCTTGTTTTCAAAAAAGATGGCTTGGTGTATGGATTCTACTGCAAAACCAACATTAAGTGACTAGTTTTACAATGCATCAAGGGTGTTTATTATTGGTAGGTTTTTAAGAAAGCCTACAACTACACCTGCAAGTATACAGGGTCGAATGTAGCTAGTGATGGGAAGAAAGGGAAAGTCCTCAGGGACTTGGAGGGTGCAAATGTTGTTTCTACTTTTCTAGTGATAGTGGGAATGAATTTTGTGTTGTGTTGAAACACAACTGAGCTGTTTTGGTATGTGACTGAAATAGTGACGGAAAGTAAAGGTAACAGTGGAAGGGTACTAAGGCTTCAAATCCACCATTTTACCTATGCTAAGGCAATCTCAGTTCAATACTGCTCTTGTCCCTTGTTAGTTATCAGTTAGCTTCTAGGCTTTCTGACTAACTAGATGGCAGTGGAGGTTCTATGCCTGCTGCTCATCAAAGGGTTGGGTTAGAAAGGAGGCTAAAGGCACTAAGTTAATTCTAAACCTTGTGATAGTTGGGGCTCTCACACTGCAACTACCCGCAGAGAAGCCACTTAGGTGTTTTAACAACCTAAAGGATGTTCTTTGATTAAGACTATCCTAAACATTTCAGCACAACAAGCACAATATCTAGCTTGGATTGAATTAGCAGAAGCATCATGATTTCATCTCCCTCTTAGCAATTAAACTAGAACATGATGAATTGAACAACTGAACTTTAAAATGAACTGATATTGAAAACAAAATTAACAGTTGAGGTCCTGGCTATTCCAGGCCTCTTGGTGGTGCTCTGGCTAATCCAGGCATGCCCTCTTAAAACATACCCACAGTCTCAATTTATACCCACAGACCCAATTTGGGTTTTCCCCCAAATTACAAAATTAGGGTTCTTCCCCAAAAATATCCCTAATTTAAACAGAAATTAGGTGAATTATTTCTACCTAATTTGACAGTACAAAACAGACCCATATCTTCTCTAATGCTCTCCCTAACATAACATTAGGGTTCTTTAATAAATTCCCCCAAATCAGAAAATTTAGGGTTTGGTAATTCTTACCCATATTGATGTGATTTGACGAGTTTGTCTTCGACCCATTCTTCCCCTTGGTCCTTTGCTCCATTCCCATGTGTTAATTGCTACTCTAGACTCGCCTAATCGATTGATTTTTCTTCTAGGGTTTCAGAGAAAGGTGAGAAGAAATATCAATCAAATAGGGGGCTAGAAAGAGGGGGTGATGATGTTCGAGCAGGTGGAGTTGGTGGTTTGGTTGTGGCAGAGTAGGTGGTGGCGGACATGGTGGAGAAGGTGGTGGTACGGCAGACATGGTGTCTGCAGAAGCGGGAGAAGAGAATAAAGAGAAGGGGAGAAGAGAATGAGCGATTTAGGGTTAGGTTTTTGGGTTATATGTGTTGGGTGTGCTCCGGTGTTGGGCGGGATCATCAATCTTGATGTCCAGCAAGACGAGAGCGTTGGATGACCACATCTGAAACGAATCGAACGACAAGAAGGGAAACAACTTGTAGCGTCCGTTGGATTGCGAGATATAACGAAGCTAACGGTTCCAGATGGGGTTAGGTACTATTATGTTTGACAGGAACTTCAGAGTTTGATGCACGATGATGAGCCGACCGTAGGATGATGTGATGGATCCTATCTGATGGTTCTCATGGAAATGGGTATGGATATTGGAAATGGATTTGGGTAAGGGTTTCGGGCCTTGGGTATGCCAAGCCCATATCTTCTTTAAGAACAATTCTTCCTCTTCAAGCCCACTTCTAGTTTATCCGGCTCTTGCAAACATCATTCTTTGCTGCCTTCCTGCGGGAGTCTTGACCGTTTCTTTGCTCTTTTCCGCTCCGCAATTCATACAAACTTTATTTATTACCTAAAAATGCAAAATTAATTAATAAAAATATTTATTCTTGAAAACAATGAAATACAGAATATGGGATAAAATGTAGAATTAATGCACAGAAGATGAGTTAAATGCCAAGAAAAATATATAGAAATATGCACTTTTTAGCACTCATCAAATACCCCCAAACCTGAATTTTACTTGTCCTCAAGTAAAACAAAACTAAGGAAATCCTACCTATACCACTGTCGCTGGTCTCTCGAATGCATTTAGCGTATGCACTAAGCCTTTTAAACCACTAAGTGTCCCTAGTGGACGAGTGAAGTCTCGTGAAGGTTTGCTTAGAACGTACCTACAAAGTTCTAGGTCAAAATATAAGCTCAGATTCCATCAAATGTGACATGTGCAAGTCAGTTTAAGCTCACAGCAAAATGGAGATGTCAATATAGCTATCAAAGGCACAATCCTAGCACTGATAACAAATAAAGACATGTGATAAGAGTGTAAAGTGTATCTACACATGTGTAAAGAAAGATCTGAAGTTATGACTACTAATCACCAAGAGATAGTTTTTAGGCTAAGAACCGAATTCTAAGCCAAGCTAGTTGTCCGGCTTTACGAGAATTGTGAATGTTCACCCAATGAGTTGGTGATATTTCAGTTTACCCGCGTTATACATCGATGGCTGCACCCTCCTTGCTTATTACAAGACTATTTACAACAAAAAGATGACTCTTTACATGACTCTTATTTACATTGATTACTCTCTTTTATTTTTGGAACAAGAGAGAACTATTGTCTTTAACATGACAAAACATGGAATAAATAAATACTTGATTTTTATTTTTTTTCTGATTTTTTTTCTGATTTTTTTTTTTTTTTGTAAATAACTTGATCTCATAGTGACACTTTTGATACATGAACAAAAAGAAAAACATAATTACATGACTCTTAGCAAGAGGTGGCCCTTATCGAATGCATCCGGTCAAATTCTATGGTTGCTTTTCTTAACGTATTCTCCAACTTCTATCCCAGCCAACCAAAGAACAAGCTAGTCAAGTCTCATTCAGTATTCTAAAGTGATTGGCAATCTAACTTCCTATCAAACACCTTGAAGATCGAGGCTATACATGTATTGGTAGATCGTGCGCGTGCAAATTTCTTATCACTATGTGAATTGTGCTAGAATCAGGGTGCCTAAATATCTAGAGTAAGACTCCTAAAAATTACATATTTGCACAAGAGTCAACATTTCAAGGTAAATGAGCTCCATTTTTTCTGATTTTTTAATTTTTTTTTTTTTTTTTTGGAATTTTTAATTTTTTCAAAAAGAAGGAGTTCTTGTTTTCAATTATGGCATATTATCAAAGTATCTACTTTTCACCCCCAAACCTAAACTAAACATTGTCCTCAATGTTTCAAAATATGAACAAAATTATAATACAACATATGAAGAGGATCATGTTGAGTAGAGAAAAAGGAAAGAGAATACCCGATTTCGGCGAAAGTAATATTAGAACTCCGTTATTCAGGGCAAAACCCAATAGTAACTCAACTGAATTCACATTGGGTTAACACAATATATACAAGAAACATATGATTCCACTAAACATTACCTACCGGATTATATACAAACAATTCACTATATACATACAGTCTAAAGAGTTGAGGATCAACCCAAAAGACAAAGTGTAGACATTTCAACAGCTTCACACAATAATAATATGATAGGCATGCAAGTGAGGCTGTGAAACAAAATGAGCTACCCCCAAACCTGGATTTTTCAACAGATATAATTTTGGGTACAAAATCTCGCAGTTTTGGGGGTTCACCATGCACAAGGTCTAGCTCGAAATTAACTTCGCTAGGGACGGGCAAACATGCATATCCTAACTGTGGCTCCTCGAAAGTATTGTATTTGGATGCAAAATAGTCCAAGAGGACTTGAGAGGCACACAGTTCCAGGCCTAGATTAGGTATTCTCATGAAAATTGGTTTGAAAATATTGTTACAAACCAAATCTAGGTAGGGTGCAAGGCTATCAGATTGTGACTTAGGCAAGAAAGTGACATCTAAGTGTCTCACATGCATGAGATCAAGAGTATCAATAATATCAGTCACATCAGCATTATCTAAGTCACACTCAAGATGTGTAGCATGCTCATCACAAAAAATTTGCACAAGTCCTAATTCAGAATCATGGTTATCCGATATATTCAAATTATCATCAACAGAAGCAATATATTGTGGCTTAAGTATGGAATCAGACACATCAACTATGTTTTCATGCATAGGATCATTAGTGTCAACAGAAGATTTACCTAAGTCATGCTCTTCACAGGATAATTGCACAATATCTAAATCAGTATCAACATCACATGCATATGGAATATTAGAAGAAATATCATTCATGAAGGTCGGGGCAGAAAAGCCTAATGTATTTGAAACCAAAGGTTCCACAACATTTTCAGCATAGACATGTTCTTCTAACATAACATTATCATCATCATCATCATAGTAATATGCATACTTGTCCCTATTAGCAGTTGTGGTGTCATTAGTCAACTCATGTTCCTCTAGATTAGGTTCATATTCAATATCATACACATGGGAAGGACTAAACATGCTATTTTCAAAGTTCAATTCATTATCACCTATATCATGTGGCAGTGTCTCAGTTTCCCTAATGGATTCCCATTGACGGGTTTTCTCTGCAATCTCAGCTAAAAATTTCCATGCATCGTCCACAGTTTTATCAAGAAATTCACCATTACACATACACTCAACCATGACTCGAGATTTAAAGTCTAGTCCCTCATAGAGGATAACGACAAGTCTCCACTTCTCAAATCCATGGTGTGGACATTCGCTCAACAAATCATTAAAACGTTCAAAATAGTCAAAAACCTTTCATCCAATTGGACAAAACAATTGATACTTTGACGAATAGCGATGGTCCTATGATGTGGAAAGAATTTTTTGAAAAATAGATCTGTGAGTTGGTCCCAAGTGTTGATTGATTGTGGTCTCAAACCGTAAAACCATGTTTTGGCCCTTTCCTTTAGAGAAAATGTAAACAAACGCAATTTCAGAGATTCTTCGGACATATGATCAGGTTGCATAGTCCGACAAATTTGTTCAAACTCTCTTACATGAGTATAGGGGTTCTCAGAATCGAACCCTCGAAATATAGGAAGTATTTGTATCATGCTTGCATTTATTTTAAAAGGATTATTGGTTTGAGGTAAGACAATACATGATAATGGAATTTTTATTGTGGGATACATGTATTCATGGAGAGCACGAGGTTTATTCACACACTCGCCCATTTTTTCAAAATATTTGGTTTTAATGGGTTTTGAAAATTTGGTTTGAAAGGGTTTTGAAAAGAAAATTTGGTTTTGCTTGGGATAAAATTTTGGTTTTTAAAGAGGGAGAAAAATTTTGGTTTTTGAAATAAGGAGCAAATTTTTTTTTTTTTTAGCCCAAAATTTAGTTAAGTTTGGTTCACAAAAGAGGCAAGCCCAAAATCCAAAAAGTTAAGTTTAGAGCAAGCCCACTATTAAGAAACTACAAGCCTAACAAACAACTAAATTACAAGCCCAAATAAAGAAAGAAATAAAAATAAAACTAATTATTACAAACCCACAAAAAAAAAAAAAAGAGAATAAAAATAAAACTAAAATTATTACAATCCCAAACAAAGAAAGAAAGAAAATTAAAATTAAAATAATTATTACATGCCCACAGATTAAAAATGGAAGCCCACAGGTTGGGTTCTCTTAATGGGTTTAGGCTTACCTTTGAAGCACAGCCCAGCTGTTCAGTTTGGTTGCAAAAGCCCATTTGGGCTTTGGATCATCCTAAGCTTTGGCTTTTCTGAGGCCCAGTTAGGCTTTGGTTCAACTTCTTCACCTTCTGCAGCTTACAGCCCAGTTGGGCTTTATCTTACACCAGCTGCAGCAGCTTCAGTGGCAGCAGGAGCACCAGTTCAGGTTCAAACAACAACAGGCCAGCAGCAGGATTTGGGTTTCAGGCTGCAGCTTTGGTTCAGCAAGTTTCAGCCTTAGCAGCACAGCAACAGGTGCAGCAGCTCACAGGATTCTTGGCCTGGCACCAGCAGGAGCACCACAACAGCACAAGAGCACCAGCAGCAGCAGGTGGTTCAATTCAGGGCTTGCAGGCAGGGCAGCAGCAACAAGGGTCAAGTTCTTACAACCCAGCAGCTTGGCAAGCTCAGCAGCAAGGTTAAGAAAGGTCTAGCAGCAACAGGCAACAGTTAGCTAGCTAGATAGCAAAGGCTAGCCAGCAACAAGACCTGCACCAGCAAACAAATGCAGAGAACATCAAACAAATGTAGAACAAAAACAACAACAGCGCCGCTAACTGAGTCCCCGGCAGCGGCGCCAAAAACTTGGTAGGTTTTTAATAAAGCCTACAACTACACCTGCAAGTATACAGGGTCGAATGTAGCTAGTGATGGGAAGAAAGGGAAAGTCCTCAGGGACTTGGAGGGTGCAAATGTTGTTTCTACTTTTCTAGTGACAGTGGGAATGAATTTTGTGTTGTGTTGAAACACAACTGAGCTGTTTTGGTATGTGACTGAAATAGTGACGGAAAGTAAAGGTAACAGTGGCAGGGTACTAAGGCTTCAAATCCACCATTTTACCTATGCTAAGGCAATCTCAGTTCAATACTGCTCTTGTCCCTTGTTAGTTATCAGTCAGCTTCTAGGCTTTCTGACTAACTAGATGGCAGTGGAGGTTCTATGCCTGCTGCTCATCAAAGGGTTGGGTTAGAAAGGAGGCTAAAGGCACTAAGTTAATTCTAAACCTTGTGATAGTTTGGGCTCTCACACTGCAACTACCCGCAGAGAAGCCACTTAGGTGTTTTAACAACCTAAAGGATGTTCTTTGATTAAGACTATCCTAAACATTTCAGCACAACAAGCACAATATCTAGCTTGGATTGAATTAGCAGAAGCATCATGATTTCATATCCCCCTTAGCAATTAAACTAGAACATGATGAATTGAACAACTGAACTTTAAAATGAACTGATATTGAAAACAAAATTAACAGTTGAGGTCCTGGCTATTCCAGGCCTCTTGGTGGTGCTCTGGCTAATCCAGGCATGCCCTCTTAAAACATACCCACAGTCTCAATTTATACCCACAGACCCAATTTGGGTTTTCCCCCAAATTACAAAATTAGGGTTCTTCCCCAAAAATATCCCCAATTTAAACAGAAATTAGGTAAATTATTTCTACCTAATTTGACAGTACAAAACAGACTCATATCTTCTCTAATGCTCTCCCTAACATAACATTAGGGTTCTTTAATAAATTCCCCCAAATCAGAAAATTTAGGGTTTGGTAATTCTTACCCATATTGATGTGATTTGACGAGTTTGTCTTCGACCCATTCTTCCCCTTGGTCCTTTGCTCCATTCCCATGTGTCAATTGCTACTCTAGACTCGCCTAATCGATTGATTTTTCTTCTAGGGTTTCAGAGAAAGGTGAGAAGAAATATCAATCAAATAGGGGGCTAGAAAGAGGGGGTGATGATGTTCGAGCAGGTGGAGTTGGTGGTTTGGTTGTGGCAGAGTAGGTGGTGGCGGACATGGTGGAGAAGGTGGTGGTACGGCAGACATGGTGTCTGCAGAGGCGGGAGAAGAGAATAAAGAGAAGGGGAGAAGAGAATGAGCGATTTAGGGTTAGGTTTTTGGGTTATATGTGTTAGGTGTGCTCCGGTGTTGGGCGGGATCAGCAATCTTGATGTCCAGCAAGACGAGAGCGTTGGATGACCACATCTGAAACGAATCGAACGACAAGAAGGGAAACAGCTTGTAGCGACCGTTGGATTGCGAGATATAACGAAGCTAACGGTTCCAGATGGGGTTAGGTACTATGATGTTTGACAGGAACTTCAGAGTTTGATGCACGATGATGAGCCGACCGTAGGATGATGTGATGGATCCTATCTGATGGTTCTCATGGAAATGGGTATGGATATTGGAAATGGATTTGGGTAAGGGTTTTGGGCCTTGGGTATGCCAAGCCCATATCTTCTTTAAGAACAATTCTTCCTCTTCAAGCCCACTTCTAGTTTATCCGGCTCTTGCAAAAATCATTCTTTGCTGCCTTCCTGCGGGAGTCTTGACCGTTTCTTTGCTCTTTTCCGCTCCGCAATTCATCCAAACTTTATTTATTACCTAAAAATGAAAAATTAATTAATAAAAATATTTATTCTTGAAAACAATGAAAATACAGAATATGGGATAAAATGTAGAATTAATGCACAGAAGATGAGTTAAATGTCAAGAAAAATATATAGAAATATGCACTTTTTAGCACTCATCAATTATCAAGGGGGAAACAACTTCTATCAACCGTTCAATGAATTTTGGATATTGCTCGCTTATGTCAACTTCATTTTTTTCCCTTTGTCTAGGTTTTGTCACGTTGGTCTTTCTTGGCAAGATTTTGATGAGGTGGTACACAATGAATGTGACACATTTTATATGATTTATACTATTTTTCCTTCGTCTAGGTGTTGACCTTTTGGGGTTTCCTGACAAGGTTTTACGAGGCAGCGATAGTAGTATGGTTTCATCCAAGGGGAAGTAATGTTGTAAATAAAATATTTGTCATGGTGAACTTCCACCCCATTTACACACTACAACCTTTCAACTTCCACCCCATTTACACACTACAACCTTTCAACTTAGTCATTATCTTCTAACTCCCACTATTAATATATGTTTAATGGCTTGTAATGGTTGCATGTCGTTACTTATATTTGATGCCATCTTAATTTACTCTCTTATGTTAGCCTATATGTACAAGGCTTTTGTATTTGTATTGCACCCTGATGGAATAACAATTTTTTTCTTTCTTTCTTATTTCTTATGTGCGGTACTTCATTAATTATTTAATCTAGTTCATAACATAACTATATAATATGATTTTATTTTTAAATATATGACTTTTTTTTCTTCTGCATATGCCTTTTTGTTATATGAGTTTGGACATTTTGATATGCGTTTCATATCATTTCATTATAATAATATCTATATTTTATTTTAGATGATTATATGATAATACCGGTATGAAATGCTAATTATTTACTCCAAAAAATATCAAGAAAACAAATCTTGAAATTAAAAACTAATAATTACTAGGTATGAACAAATGATCATAATAATTCAAAGAGGAATGTTGTTTGGGTTGAAAAAAATATATGTACAGTTATATTTAGTGATAATTATTTTGATATCTGTAAATATAGGTAAACATGTGTTTTGAAAAGTCGCTTGTTTAATCATTAATCACTGGTTTGTACATGGGTATATACTTATTTTTATTATGTTTTATTATTTTATTTTGTTTTATAATCAGTGTGTACCTAATATATATATATATACATATATGATCATCTATATTATTTTATTTTGTTCTATAACTAGTGTACCTAACTAATTTTAACTTGATCATTGGAGATCCGCACATACATCACCGCAGAAAAAGAATTGATGTAGAAAAATCGTAGATTGAGAATAAAATCCATCTAATAAGGAAAAGACACGACATCATCATTTTATCCATTACATTTGGGTTGGAGGATTATAAAGTTATTTTATTGTTCGATGCAACATCATCTTTTTATCCATTGCACTTAGGTTAGAGGTTTTATGGAGTTATTTCTATTGCATGTATAGAAAACTGCTAATGTGACGTTGTATTTGAAAGGTGGTGTAGTTCATTTGGAAATTAAATTTCCTAGTTACAGTAAAAAAAAATGCAGGTATGGTGGTCTATTAGTGATTCTACAACAATTATTTAGTTCACATTAGAAGGTAGAGCAAGAAACATAGGAAATCTTAATATCCTCAAATATAATCAGTTAGAAAATTCCTGAAAGTGTGTATTAAGAGAGGATTTTTTAGGTTATGGGTTTTCACTGATTGCACTAATGGTCATCATTTTCTTCAAATCAATTATGCTTTTACTACAAAAGAAGTTAAAGGATATGGCCAAGATACTTGTGATCTTTCCCTTAATACTAGAGGTTTGCTTCAGACTTATTTTACTAGTCATGCTGAAAGAGTTTTAGAGCTTTTCTTTTCTTAGCGGGGAGTTAATTACGTTATTCACCATTGTTTCAAAGCGTACAAAGGCTCAACACATGGGTATCATATTCGTGATGTTGGTACTGTTCTTCAAGATGTTGATGGAGATCCTCTTAAATTTGTGACTGAATTAAGTCATACAAGCATATACTTTGAGAAAAGGTACAAATGGGGTTTGAGTTTCAGATTCAAGAAGAAAAGAATAGACAATCTATTTTACGGTTTTGCCAAATGGAATGAGGTTATCAATTACTTATCCCTTTTACCTTCACTCTGTACTCCCTCCTTCTTTTCTTATTAGTATAGTGTAACAAAGTCAAGACATGAAGGAGGATAGAGGAATATCCAAAACTATTCTCATTAAATGCTAAGTTAGAATTAAAAATTAATATGTATATGTATAATATATATATAAGAAAAATATATATATGGAGATTTATTACTTTTGCAAATGTTAAGAAAAATTAAAAAAAAAATATATGTGGTTAAATTAGAAGATCGAATTAATAACACATTCCCATTATTTTTTTAAAGAAATAAAAATATTGGATAAATTTTTTTTTTATTAACAGAGATACTATTTAAAATTTTCGATTACATTATGTTAAAAATAATTTTATAGCTAATAAAAGAAAGAGAATAAAGGAAGAGGGAGGGAGTATTTGCTTTGATTAGATTATGTTCTATGAGCATGCACACTTAGATTATTTGGTATGTGAGACATGTTTGTCTCTTCTTTTGGTATTTTGGATTGCGGTTCTCAGTTGCTGTTTCTTAAAATGGTATTGCTTGTCGTTGGTATGATCATTAGTAAGTCTTTATGTACGGAATATTTTTGTGAGATTTTGATCAATAAGTGTTTAACGCAACATCGGATTTAATTTTTTATTGCTTGTGATAGTTGGTTCCTGTGCAGTATGTTTTTCGTACATTGTCATTTTACTTTTGCTAGTTGCCTCTTATGACTTTCTTTTATATTTCAACATATTTATTTCAACATCTTATGATTAGTTAACCTACTACTATAATATTGAGGTTTTGGTAACAATGATATTAATTGTTAAAGAATTCGATCTGATTTGATAAAATAGGATTAAGTTCTTATTTCTAAGAGTAGTTGTTGTTTTCATCAATCTTATGATGTATCCGTTGTGGATAAGGTTTTACAAAGTGTGAAGAATTGTACATTTTTCTTTAACATATAGAGAAAGATATATATGTTAACTACTTGTTTCACTGGGATTGTAAAACCTTTAACTGTTGAACTCTATTGTATCCCACACAACTGCGTGCATATTTTACTATCTATCTACAACTCTGCCAGCTGATAAAGAAGGATATACTTGCTAGAAAGTCTGAGAGTGGAGGACTATGTTATTCCAATTTGAGAGAAATTGATCCTAGGAAACGACACATTGTTTCACTGAATTTTTTCATTATCACCATAAAAACTATTGGTAATTCTTTTCTTCCTTTCTCTCATTACCCGTTTGTTAATTCAAAACAGTTCAACACATCTTTAATATTATTACTTCTCCTAGTATTATAAATGCTTAGGCAAGCCGAAAAATGCTATTCAAGTAGTTTTAGGATTCACATCTTACTGGAAATTAAAAATTTACTCAAAACTCTTGGAATTTACATATACTTTTAGATGGGAAACAAAGATAAGATATCTAGTTTGCAGTGGAGGGGGTTTCAGACCAAAGTAGGTACGATTTTGAGCTTCCAACTCTATTTGTAGTATAAATTAATTGTGCAGTATACTATGCATGCCGGAGTCACGAAATCAAAGTTTGGTTATGCTCATTGTTAATAAGTGAATTATTTCATCATCATTAATTCCAGGTGATAACATCTTCAGTACTATGAGCTACTACTTCTAACACCAGTACTTTTAGCTGCTATAGGGATCGAATATTAGTATAATAGTAAACATTTTTATGTATGAATTTGAGAAGAATCTTTCAACAAGCACAAATGATATATATCCATAATATTAGTCGGTTGTTGAGGAAGTCACTATATACATGTGCATGGTTTGATGAAAATATTTTACTAGTTGAATGCATTCCCGATGAACGTAGGTTCGTCATTACCGAAAAAACTAGAAAAAATATATATCAAAAACAATAGATATTTCTTAATTAGAAATCAACACCCTGAGAGGATTTTATATGGCCAGTGATAGATCCTCACATAACTTATAAGCATATAGTATCATTTTTACTTATTCAACGTGAGTAACCTCGACTAGTATGAAACATTATGGTGTTATCATCAAACATATTAAAATGTTTGATTTGTCGAAGATTATTTAGGTTCTGGGTGCAATTCCTGGGTGGTTTAAATTTTATGGTTGCTTAAAACTGCTCAAGTTGAAGTAAAAGAATAAGTAGATAGTTTTGGAACCAAATCACATATTATGGTCTCAAATGGCAAGGTCAGAAAGTTTGTTGGTTCGGGTAAATCTCATCATTTGTCTGATTTTATATGTGAATGAATAACAATTTATGTTCATATACCTAATTATATTTTCGGAAGCTTTGACAATCAGTTGATGATGATGAAAGAACTTGGGAGTCTTAAAGGATTTTTCAGTTTCTAAGATGTTACTCGAAGATTTTTGGACACGATGAGAAGAGTTATAATATGACATGTTCATAACCGATCATGGGAAACTTATATATATATCCCACATTCCTAGTGCAAATAAATATTAGACTTTTTCTTATGTAACAACTCTATAAAAGCTGAACTAATAAACGTATTTCGTGAACCAAACCTTTATTATTACGAGAGCAATAACAGAAACATCCACTAAATATAACAAGAAATAAAAAATTTACGCTCATGAACCTCCCCGAGACATTCCCTTCCGAAACCTTGGATTCTAATGTCTCCCACTAAATACTTAACCTGCAAAACAGAGGTATTCGAGTTGGTCACTCAATGGACCACAATTATTAGACATCGACTGGTATAAAAGAAAACATTTAAATCAATTAGTCAGCAACAAGTTTTAGGATGTCCCCTATTGAACAGTCTTCTCTAGATTAAATGCGTCTTTCACTCTGTCATAGTTTTAATATTATACATCAATAACTAGAATTCACATGACTTTTTTTTATCTTTGACTCCAATGCCTTCTTATCCAGTATTCAAAACTTTCAAGTGTTCTTTTATAATGTTATATTACGTTTATCTTCTAGTGGTTACTCTCAAATTCTCAGTACAAAGTTGTACCAACAAATTATTGGTGTGTGTATAATTTTTTACCTTTTCTTGTGTGTAGGTTTTAACGATCAAAAGTGCTAACTACTATGTACATTAACACATGTGAATGAAATCCTTTTACTTTCACCCACATTTTCCAATTGTCCCACCCCATTGGCATAAATACACGACACACAACCACCAGACTCGCGAAGGGAAAGTGTGTACACTTATCCACGTAGTGTGTCCCTCCCACTAGAGAAAAATTGAACAAATGGCATGTGCATACCTGTGCAAGAGAACGGGAAGTCAAAAGTCAAACATATATCAATAAGATCGATCGTCCAAACAAAAAAAGAATGGTCACCAAAATACATGGATGAAATGTTGGATCAATGTAATCAACGATGATAAGTTAACCCTAAATCAAATGAGCATATTTTTAAATATTATGAGAAGCATATGTACAAGGGTTAGAGAATGATATAGATACGAAGAAACCAAATTGTGCGACCTCCCTCCATCTTATGTGCAGAGAGAATGAGAGGAAGAAACCAAACCACAATCTCCGAAATAAATGATTTGTTAAAGATACAGATACATCATCACAGAAAAATTATGGTAGCAGCATCAGACGGCTCGATAGCATCAGCCACTACAAAATATTTTCCCATTACGATTTTTTCTCTCAAAGTTGTAAAATGTTTTCAAATCTTCGTTGTTTGGGTTTTAATGAATCTGGAATCACATATCGCTAGTTTTCCTCGTTAGTAATCTAGTCTATGATGCACATATTGCTTTTTTTATCGAGTTGATCCAAAACTAGAAAAAAGAAACAAGGTTTAGAAATTTTTATTTTAGTCTATGAATACTAGTCTTATCTGATAATATTTTTGGTATAACTGACTAGCAGTGTTCATGATGTTGGTTGTTGTTGATATATGAGTAATGTAAGAGGAGAAAAAAAAATTATCTCCAAGTTGTTAATGCAAATTATAAATGCATGGGTGATGTACTGTTAATTGTTCTTTTATGCTGAAATCTACCACTTCCAAATTGGATGTGTATTTTAATGACGCAACAGAGAACAACAATTGTTGTTGTTCTTCTACTGTTATATTATTTTATAATATATTGGATATTTCGAGCAAAATTTGTTTCGATGTATTATTACTATGCCATCCAATTCATTACTTTTTTTCGCCTCTTGATAATTCATGTTATCTTTCCAATTGATTTTTTACTTAAGAAATAATCAGATGTTGAAGAAAATGACTTATTTTTGTTCAGTTGGAGTTTGAGTCTTTGACTACATGGATTTTCATGTACCAATCTTTATGGTGGATAGTGATTCGTCTCTTGTCTAAGTTTGGAGATGTTGTAGAAATTACTAATTGGAGTATGTGATCTTCATTGTTATAAGAGTTGAAGAAGATGTTGTACTCCCTCCGTTCCATTTTACTTGACGTTTTAGAGTTTATTTTGTGTTCCAAAATAGATGATAGTTTTAATATTTTTCCCATAATCTCACTGATTTTCCCTTGATTTGGAATCACACAGTATCATTAATTGTTGTTGTATTCAGTATTCTAATTTTTAAATCTACTCTAATATTTATTGTATTGAGAATTTGGTAGTATATCCCAAGTAAATTACCATGGGATTGATAAATTATTATGGGATTGATAACTTTCCCTAGAATCTAGGAACTAAAAACTAGGTCATTTAAATCTTTAAGAAGGAACTAATATGGGTAGAATTGGAAAGATTTTACTCTCTCTGATATTTCTTAATCTCCGTGAAAAACTCTACAACGTCAAGTAAATCGGAACGAAAGAAGTATAAATTACTAGTATTTGCCTGTCAAAGCAGAGAAAGCGTTTAGGCCACAACGGTGATGGTGACTTTGGCAGAAACGATAAGTAGTAACCTCGATATGGTGGTTTGAGCAGTTGTGCCTGAAACGCCAATTCTTCATCTTCTTTACCTGCTGCTGTAATTGTCCCTACAATTCCAATTTCTTCTCTGAAGCTACCTAAACTTCTCCCAACTACTCGATAATCCCCTTGTGTCTCCCCGGCATCCTTATGTATCCTAATTTATTAGACATGATTAAATGTATAGAAAGCACATAACTATCATCACCACACTTTTGCACACATGGATCTGATTTATCAATGCCCATAACTCTGCATCAACTTTTCAGCTCATTGTGGGTTTATGATCCTGACTCCTTATTAGATTACTAATCAAGGGCGGTGCATGTAAATAATTAATAGAGTTTCAAGTTTTAACAATGTTCTACGGGGAAAAACTTTGAAGCACAATTATGGGCTCGGTCTTGCTGTGCTGGTGTATAAGAATGGAAAAACATAACATACATGCATGCACACATAGATACATATATACATGGTGATTGACAAATATATTAAAACATTTTTATTAAGATTCACATTTGCAGTGGAATACGTAACTTTTCACCCACACACAACACTCTTGAGAGTTGATTCCTTTGTAGATGGATATATTAAGAACTAAAGTATCGATTGGCTCGACAGAAGATATTATTCTTTCCAATTACAATATCGTGCATATAACTAATATGAAAGTAGATTGGAAATATATGGTGTGCAATTCACAAATGAACTCCAACTCTGGACAGTCTGATCAGCATCTTAGTTGTTAGTCAATGCATAAACTGTGCTGAGCCTGAAGCCGTTACACACAAAACTAGGAACTACTTCCCCAAGGAGCTGAATTGTTACCAGATGATGCTTAGTTCTAAAATTTAGATGCTTCTCTCTTGGGGCGAGTCAGATGAAGCTGCAATTAATGAGTACAAATATACATATGGAATCTAATCTCCCCCTTGGTTACTTGAAGCATTTGACTTGAGCACAATCCTAGAAGCTTTAGTGATAAGTAAAATACTACAGTTAGAGTGATTTAAAAGGTCAAGTTTTTGCTTTACTCTTGAGTCTTCTATCGAAGTAATTTGAAGATGTCTCCAAATACTAATGTAAGGCCATTCTTAGGTGAAAAAGCTTTTACATCAATCGTCCTTAGCTAGTTTTGTCTTCTTTCCATTTCAATTATTCTATTCTCTTTTATTCCCATTTATTTTATCTTCTCCTGCTTTCCTCCCTCTCCATTTGTGGGCCTTATTCTCTTGCATCCTTCTTGTTATTTGGGGGGTGTGGCATACTTTTAGTTGCCTTTGTTTTAAAAACAAGTTATACATAGCTAAATTATCTGTTGCTAGAAACCGTAAATTCACATTTACCACCATGGTTAAATTTTCGATACAGTGTAAATTCGAATTACTATTTTATTTTTCTTCATCGGAAGATCATTATCTACAATTGTTGTATCTTTATTATTTATTTAATAGTCCTCCTCCGCATCGAGCCATATTTGAAATGACTTCAAATTAAACTCATATGTAGAAGTGAATTTTCAATCAAGTAGCTAGCTAGTTATGTTCTTGTTGTGTCAAAACCAATACATCATAGATGATCCCAATGAGGAATATCTTGATTCACAAAAAGCCATAAATTTCTAGACTTCCACCGCCTATAAAAAATGAGAACCGCAACAAAATGTTTTTTTAGCAGTCTCCCATATTGAGCCAGCCATCTATGGAACATTGAATTTTATAGTAGTGGTAGGTACTTCCTCCAATCTTAAGTGCATGTGTGACTCAAAAAGTATGGCTCTAGCCATGGTACAGTATCCACTGACTCCTACGGAGCCTCGCAGAAACTACATGTGGGATAATCGTCATTCAAAAAATTGTTTATAAGTTGTTTCCATCTCAGTAGTCCCTTGTGTAGATGAGCTTCCAAATAATGGTTAATACTTTTGGGGATATGTTCTTTACCTGCCACATACGTATCTAAGGTGATATAGAAATAGTAGTAGTCGTATATTGGAGTGCCTCGGCATCGAGCAATTTTTGAAATGATTTCAAAATAAATCCACATGTCAGAGTGAATTTAAGCATGAACCATGTATGGAGATCCCTTAGTAGATATATGTATCTTCAAGACTTGTTGTACACAATATTATTTCTTAAAAGATGTGTCTTAGAAGTTGAGTATTCAAACGACCATCCGCACCAGAGAACAAGCCTAGCAACTTTAGTAACATCAATATTTTGGATGAGTGAGAGAATTAGTGCAACATCAGAATACAATGGTCTCGCCATATGCTCATATTTATGTTGTTTCCTATAGACCACAAGCATTTGCGATGATCAGGAAGGTCCTCCAAGTGCTGGAAAATCCCAGAACTGAAGCAATGTTCAGCCGTCAAACGAACACCCGACGAATTAGCTACATGTTTTGTTGTAAACCCCACTGGAAAATCAAAAATACCGCATGTCCAAAGGTCGGTAAAAGATGTTTCTAAAGGAATTTAAACTAGTCCTGGGTTAGTATATGATTTAAACATGACTCAGGTGGTCTAGGAATTGAAAACCCTAATAAACAAAACCTTTGTTTGATAACTAGATTGGCATGGAGACTGTTAAACAATGAAAAACAAGTCTAGGCCCAAATCTTGGAATAGAAATATTCTCCTAAGACTAATCCTCTTTTTCATTCTAGAAAATATACTATTTCTTGGGTTTGGAAAAGCATAAAAAATGGTCTATCAGTTACTTGTTCTAAATATGAATGGCAGGTTAATTGCGGCTCTCAGGTTAGTATATGATCTGATTTTTGGATTCCAAAAGTGTGAACCAATTGACTGATAATTGTAGAAATCGTAATTATAGTTTAATTGAAAAATATATTCATCCTTCCATGCACAATCTGATTAAGTCTATTACTTTAAACCCTGATATGCCTGATAAGTTTAGATGGATGTTGAAAAGACGATGATATCCAAATACACCACTATCTTTTTGTTTCAACCTATAAGTCCTCTACCGAATGTGATCGTCTATGGATAGAGTCGAGACAATACGAAAATTCGTTTCACACTTCGTGTGATTATCTATGGATAGAGATTGAGACAATACAACAACAAGATAACTTCAGTGATTGACTATGGATACAAGATCGAGACAATACTACAACAAAGTGTGTTACTTGATAATAGGTTCGGTAATAACCAAACTCTATAGGATCACTATCAAGTAATGAGGAGTTAACGTATATGTGTATTTTACTTTATTATAATAAACAATTATAATGCGGAAATCAAAGTAAAAGACACGGCAAGATTTTGTTAACGAGAAAACCGCAAATGTAGAAAAACCCCGTGTTAGAGCATTGCTCGGTCGAACTCGCATAAGTTGTTATCTCAAGCATGTTTTTCAATATTAGTGATCAAAACTATATGTCTTGATTTCTAGTTTACTTATGACTAAGTCTCGGTCTAGGATAGTCAAGTGTAGTTGAAGCTCCAGACTCCATGGCGATCATCTTACGAAGATGAAGAACTACTCGAGGAACCGGTGGAACTTCATCCGACTAAAAGGTATATGGAGACTTGAATTTATCTATCACTCAAAAGTCTATTCTATCTCCTACTCTTGAGACAAAGTCGTATAAGTATGATAGTTTTCAAACATACACATTTGCTATTTCGAGCCGAGTTTACTCACTTATCTTTTTCTCGAAATATGTGTTGGTAATCTTTCACTTTAACCATTTTCATCTTTACCCGTAACGAAAGTCATGATGACGTTTCAATCTTGAAAATAGCTTTGATGACGATAGTCGTGAATAACGATTGTTATAACATTATAGAAGAATGTTTCAGTGATTGAAATGTAGAAGTGAGATTACCATCTATGGATATAAGCATATATATAGTATGTTCGCACATTAGTGTATAAATCCATGTACCGGAAGCCAAGTGCGTGCATATGTGTGCATGCGGTATTGGTGAAGGAGACAGGTTGAGTACTCGTACCCACGGAAGTTTTCATACCGAAAATTTCTGCTGGAATTTGTAAGTTTGCAAACTAGTAAACCAGTCACCTTAGGTACGCGTACCCGTACGCGTACCCACAGAAGTTTTCGAACCGAAAATTTATGCTGAGTTTATAAACTCAAATCCGGTAGCTAAGGTACGAGTACTCAAGCTGGTGATATCTCAAATCGGTAGTTCATGAACTTAAAAAAATAAATTATAAGGAACGCAATCTTTGAGAACAATGGCTATATTAGTCATGAATTTATTCAAGTGGATCAAACCGATTTTGATTCAATTGTGTCTATGAATAAAGACCTAAGCAATTGAACAACTCTTCAACTAGTTCTTATGAGTCATTTGAACTAGTTATGAGAAAGATGAATACGGCTAATACGAAAGTGCTCATATGGCTAACCATTGGTTAAATATTTGTGAACCAACTAAGTGTACACGTTTAGGTACGGTTACTCAAACCTAAATGAATACATTTCATTTGTGTGTGTGACAAGATAAGTTTCGATCTAACGGTTGAAAGATATTAGCTTGGTTGAATCAGGTTTTTCATCTAACGGTGAATATTGAATGCTTTGTTACCAAGGTAACTTTGATTGCAAACCCTGATTTGAAAACTATATAAAGGAAACATCTAGCATCTGGAAAAACTAATCCTCATACCTCCTGTGTGATACTAGTTGGTTTGCTAGAGTCGATTCTCCTTTAACCTTAGATTTCTTCTCGAGACCCTGTAGGTTAACGACTGAAAGACTTCATTGGGATTGTGAAGCCAGGCGAAACTACTTTTCTTATAGTTAAGCGATCTGATCTTGCCATTGTCTATCTTACAAGTTCAATTGAATAATTGGCTTGAGATTATATCTCCGATAGGGAAAGATAAAAATAAATCACAAACATCTTCGTCTCATCGTTTGTGATTCCACAATATCTAGTTTCGCTACCATACAATTTAGATTATTGTGAGGTTATTGATAATATCAGACTGTTCTTCGGGAATATAAGACCGGTTTATCAATTAGTTCCTGTTCACCTTGATTTATCAAAATACGGAACAAAAACTCTTGGTTATTTCTGTGGGAGACGGATTTATTCAATCCTATAGAATTTTCTGTGTGAGACAGATTTTTCTATCAAGTCTTCGACTTTGGGTCATAGCAACTCTTAGTTGTGGGTGAGATCAGCTAAGGGAATCAAGTGTGTAGTATTCTGCTGGGATCAGAGACGTAAGGAACGCAACTGTACCTTGAATCAGTGTGAGATTGATTAGGGTTCAACTACAGTCCAGACCGAAGTTAGTTTGTAGTAGGCTAGTGTCTGTAGCGGCTTAATACAGTGTGGTGTTCAATCTGGACTAGGTCCCGGGATTTTTTTGCATTTGCGGTTTCCTCGTTAACAAAATTTCTGGTGTCTGTGTTATTTCTATTCCGCATTATATTTTATTATATAATTGAAATATCACAGGTTGTGTGTTGTATCGATCAATTGTGAAATCCAACCTTTGGTTGTTGATTGGAAATTGATTGATCCTTGGATATTGGTATTTGGTACCATCCAAGTTTTTATCCTTGTATTTGATAAAGACTCGCAGATTTCTATTTTCTTGAGTAAAGATCAAATCAAGAGATTGAGATATTAACTCCTCGATATAATTTTATCTGGATTGAGTATGACTGTCTAGTTGATTCTCTAGAAAGTATATTGGAGTTAGTCCATACAGATTGCTAATCGAAATATTGGGTGAGGTTGTTAGACCCCCGCTTTTTCACCCCGGTACCTAGTCCAGTTTTGAATACTCTCAGAATTAAGTTGTTATACAAAATCTAATACCAACTTCGTATAGTTGAGACCAAGCAGACTCCCGGAGCTACTTAGTTTCTTCAGTGTCCCTACGCCTTCGACTTCTAGAATCAAGCATGTGTATAACAAGTCCTTTGGATCGTATTACAAACAACAAATGAAGAATCTGTTTGATATTTGATCAATCACATAGTAGTCTTGAAAAATAGGCGAACCAATTCTAAACTCGTTTGGAAGTGTGGTATAACCGATACCAAGAATGAAAATCCATGTAAATATGAAATAAGGATTTGTAGTGAAAAGATGTCAAATTACAGATGAGATGGGTTCAATTGGTTCTACCAATAACTAGGATCGGTAATACCTAATTATGGAAATACTTGTGATTGGTTACACCAGTCACTAGGATCGGTTACACCAGTTACAAGGATTGGTTCCATCTACACATGGTATTACTTTTAATCGGTCACACTACAAGGATCGATTACACCCACACTCATGATCGGTCACACCAATTATTAGGATCGGTCACACCAATTATAAGGATCGATCATACCATCACATGGTGATTACTTATGATCGGTTACACCAATTAACAAAAACTGATCATATCAAATCATAAGTTGGTTATACCAAGATACATAACCTAAGTTAAGATCGGTTCTACCATCTCACACATATTGGTCATCCAAATATTTGCAATGAATAGACGGACCAATAATCCTAATGATTTCCCTTTCGATTCACGAAACAAGTTCATGAAAGTACTTCCTTTAAATAAATGTAAAACATTGTTTCCTGAGATGAAATCTTCACCATAACCCATTCACATAACCATAAGAATATATACAATATTATGTAGATGTAATATCTACGAAGTTCAAAAGATAAGCGTTATACTTCGTAGTCTAATTCTCTAATACTATGATCAAACTATTATGATCATGTCACATCACTAGAGTATTATACAATATGTACAGTATATATAGCTTCACAGTTATGTTTTCAATATGCATGACTTTAAAGATACGTTAGGAGTGAAAGAAGTTTAAATCAGTATTACTAACCTCAAGTGGAATGATGATGTTGTCGTTGTATTTCGCTACTTCTTCACATACTTCAGGTCTTTGGAGTAATACTTGTATGTCTCAACTGAAAAAGCGAGGGTCTAACAACCACACTGATGAGTGCCAAATATTGTATATATTTGCACCTTTTTATTGGCATTTAACTCATCATTTGTGCACTAACACTCCATTTTATCTCATATTCTGTGTTTTCGATGTTTCCAAGAATAAATACTTTTCTCAATTAATTTTGCATTTTTAGGTACTAAATAAAGCCTGGTTAACTCACGGAGCGAAAAGAGCAAAGAAACGGCAAAGACTCCCGCAGAAAGGCAGCGAAGAATGATGTTTGCAAGAGCCGGATCAACTAGAAGTGGGCTTGAAGAGGAAGAATTGTCCTTAAAGAAGATATGGGCTTGGCATACCCAATGCCCAAAACCCTTACTCAAATCCATTTCCTAAGCCTAAATTCAAAACCCAAACCCGTTTCCCTTCTTAACCGTCAGATTGGATCCATTCCATCATCTAACGGTCGCTTCATCAGAGTACATCGAGCTTTGAAGTTCCTGTCTAACATCATAGTACCTAACTCCATCTTGGACCGTCAGTTTTGATGTATATCACATCCAACGGTCGCCCCAAATCCATTTCCATTGGGCCGTTGGATCAATCCATCATCTACTCATCCTACGGATTCCCCTCACCAATCATCAAAACTTGATGATCCCGCTCAACACCACAACACCCAAATCTATTTCACCCAAAACAAACAACCCCTAAAACCCATCGGGTTCTTCTTATTCATCCCATCTCTTCTCAGCAGAAACCCACGCCTCCGCCACCAACTCCTCCTGCCGCTTCTCCAACACCACCAAAGCCATCAAATCCATCGACCACTATAACCCATCACTACCACCATCATTACCTACTTCCTCAACCATTTCAGCAACCTAATTCACTAATTTTTCATGCCTCTTCTCAGAAACCCTAGGCGTGTGAGATCAGTAAATTAGGTTGAGAAATAACACGCAATTGGAGCAGCAGTTGGACGACAAGAAGCAATAGAAACATGGGTGAAGATGATTGAGTGTTTTCAGAGATTAGGTAAGAGTTAATTTTATTTTTTATGAAACCCTAATTCTGAAATTGGGGATTTTTAGGGTTAGTTTGTGTAACTATAAATTGAGACCTTGGGTTGTTGTATAAGGCATGCCCGGATTAGCCGGTGCACCAAGCTGTAGTAGTATATTGTGTTCATCATGTTCTAATTACTTTTTTAGGGTTGAGATGAAACCATTAATTTACTGTTAAGTTTGATTCATGTTTCTGATATTGTTCTTGTTGTGCTTTACTTGTTTATGATAAATATAGTCTGAGCTCTTCATCATTTTATTTTCACAGTGTATGTCATGCATCCATTGTAGTTAGAATACTTCTGTGATGAATGTGCTGCAATTCATGCTTCATTGTATGTTATTGATCCTTTGACTAATTGTACCCTGAAAAGACAGTTAGTGCTTTGGAAAGATACCCTAATTGCGATTAGAATATCCATCTTAGGAAAGGTTTAATTATCTAAGTTATCAAATTGATCTGTGATTAGTTGTACTGTGATAAGACAGCTAATACTAGGGATTAGTTAGTTGGCTTAGTTGATATTAATCCATCCATTGAGACCCTGGATAAACGGCAGACTTGCATCTTGTCCGGTGTCCATAAAAAGGGACAAGAACATTATTGAAACTGGACTGACTTAGCTGAGATTAGGTGGTGGATTCGACTGCCCTACTGCCCTTTAATATGCATTCTTGTTTTCTATTTTGTGTTACATAACCAACTTCTAGCTGTATCGGCAAACAAAATCCCCTATTTGTGTTACTTCTTGTTCTGAAATCAGTTGTAGTGAGACCATAGTTTCCAAGCTACACCCACCTTGTCCCTGAGGACAAACCCCTTCTTACCTCACTCACTACAACTGACCTTGTATACTTGCAGGTCTAAGTTGTAGGTTCTTTTAAAACCACACCACACACCCAATATTTCGATTAGCAATCTGTATGGGCTAACTCCAATATATTGTTAAGAGTATCAACTAGACAGTCAGACTCAATCTTAATAAAAGTATATCAAAGAGTTATATCTCTCTTTCTCGATTCAATAAATACTCAAGAAAATAGAAATCTGCGAGTCTAATTGAATACAAGAGAAATCAATTGAACGGTACCAAAGACCAATGTGCAAGTATCAATCAATTTCAATCAACAACCAAAGGTTGGATTTCCAAATTGATTGATTCAACGCACAACCTGTGATATCTCAATTATATAACAAAAAATAATGCGGAAAAGAAATAACACAGACACTAGAAGTTTTGTGAACTAGGAAACCGAAAATGCAGAAAAACCCCGGGACCTAGTCCAGATTGAACACACATTGTATATAGCCGCTACATACACATTGAACCCCAACCAACCTCACACTAATCCAAGGTACAGTTGCGCTCCTTACGTCTCTGATCCCAGCAGGATACTACGCACTTGATTCCCTTAGCTGATCTCAACCACAACTAAGAGTTTCTAAGACCCAAAGTCGAAGATTTTAATAAACAAATCTGTATCACACAGAAAAGTCTAAGGTAATAGATAAATATGTCTCCCATAGAAATACCTACGAGTTTTGTTCCGTCTTTTGATAAATCAAGGTAAACAAGAACCAATTGATAAACCAGATTTATATTCCCGAAGAACAACCTAGTATTATCAATCACCTCACAATAATCTTAATCTACTAGCGAAAGAAGATATTACAGAATCATAAACGATGAGACGAAGATGTTTGTGACTTATTTTATATCTTGCCTATCGGAGAAATCAATCTCAAGCCAATCCTTACGATTGGACTTAGTACGATATAAACAACAAGATCAGATCAAACAACTACAAGAAAGTAGTATCGGTCTGGCTTCACAATCCAAATGAAGTCTTCAAGTCGTTAACCTACAGGGTCTCGGTAGAAACCTACAGGGTCTCGGTAGAAAACTAAGGTTAAAGGAGAATCGACTCTAGCTAATACAACTAGTATCACACAGGAGGTTTGGGGATTAGGTTTCCCAGTTGCTAGATTTCTCCCTTATATAATCTTTCAAATCAGGGTTTGCAATCAATGTTAGCTTAGTAACAAAGGATTCAATATTCATTGTTAGATGAAAACCTGAATAGATTCAAGCTAATATCTTTCAAACGTTAAATCGAAACTTAGCTTGTTACACACAAATCAAATGTACGTTCATCTAGGTTTGTGTAACCGTACCCAAACATGTACATCTAGTTGGTTCAACAGTAGTTAACCATGGTTAGCCATACGAGCACTTTCATATAACCCATATTGTTCTTTACCACAACTAGTTCAAATGACTCAAATGAACTAGTTAGAGAATTGTTCAATTTCTTATATCTTTATAATAGACACAATTGAAACAAAAACAATTTGATTCACTCGAATCGATTCATGAATTTTATAGCCACAATTTGCAAACTTGCATTCCTTAGTTTATATAAGTTTAAGTTCACGAATAATCGTTTTTAGAAAATAACCAACTTAAGTTCGTGGACAGGTACGCGGACTTAAGTACCCGGAATAAGTTTTTTTTCAATTCACAAACTCGAGCAGAAATTCTCGGGATGAGAACCTCCGACAGTACGCGGACTAGGTACGCGGACTCTAGTTCCGGTTTTCCTGAGCAGCAAAGTAGGCATACTTTGATTTATGGAATAAGGACTTATACATGTATGGGTTACCACAAAATGCTTATATACATCCATGGTTATATAATACAAACTCTCATTTCAATCATTGAAACATTCTTAGAGGACGTTATATAGTTGTTGTTCACAAACCATTTTTCATCAAAGCCATTTTCAAGTGATTGAAACTTAACATGACTTTCATCACTAGTAAAGATGAACTTGGCCAAAGCGAAATCTTACCAACACATATTTCGAGAAATTGATAAGCGAAATCAAATGTGCATAATCAAAGTTTATATAGGAAAACAACTTTTGTCTCAAGATAGGAGACTTTTGAGTGATAGAAAAGTTCAAGTCTCCACATACCTTTTAGTCGATCAAGTTCCACAAGTTCCTTGAGTAGTTCTTCGTCTTTGTATGATGATCGTCATGGAGTCTTGAGCTCAACTACACTTTCTATCCTAGTACGAGACTTAGCTAATAGTAGACTAGAAATCAAGACTTATAGTTTTGATCACTAATATTGACAAACATGCTTGAGATAGAAATGTATGCGAGTTCGACCGAGCAGTGCTCTAACAATCTCCCCCTTTGTCAATTTTAATGAAAAACTATCAATACATATGGAATACAAAAATAGATAAATAAACTTTTGTAGCTTCTCTTCCACATGCCTGATCTTCTTGGGTCTTCAACATTACTCGGAATCTTCGTCACTTCCGAGTACTCTAATGATCCCAAAGGTTCTAAGTTTAGTATCACCGTCATTGAAATTCCGTAGTCATAACAATGAGAAAACAAGAATTCTCAATCATTGTTATACAGTGTCATAGTATTATTATACAACATCAAAGTTCAATTGTATCACAACTTCGACAACAATACTATGGTGATATGTATCACTCCCCCTTAGTCAATACTCCATCACACATGGAAACCACTCCCCCTTACACAATGATCCGAAAACCATATGTATTTGTAGTGTGAACTACACATTAATTCTCCCCCTTTTTGTCAATAAAATTGGCAAAGGTACAAAAACTAGTGGGATCCTAATGAAATTTCCATAGAGACATTTCATGACCAAAAGAAATCACATATCAACTTTTTAGATGTCATCATATATCCGAAGCTAAATGCATTCATCAAGGAGTTTACAAAGATACAAGATAACCCCTATAATATACCACAGTCGCACTCCCCACAAAGATTTGGCAATTAAGCACAAGTTCAATTAAGAACTGTCCCCCATAAAATGTCATTCCCGAAAGAACAACAAGAGCGACCTTACTTTCATAGGAAAAAAGGATTTCTTTGGACATAAAAAATCACATAAGAATATGAATTTGAATCCAAAAATACTTAATTAAATTAACCACAAGAAAACCTATGATTAATTTAATTGTAAATGCTAAACATAAGAGAACTTACGGAGCCGCACAGTGTATACATAAAATACGGATCAAGGAAGATCAATACTGTGGAATAGACAAGGATTCATTCTACTTTCCATCACTATTTGCACAATAACATACAATAGGCATAATCCTCGTGAACAAATGTTCATCCTATCTTCCATCAATACTTGCATAATGACATAATAGGCTTAAAACTTTTGTAATATCAAAATTTCATTCATTCTTTTATCAATACATGCATATCGACATATGAAAGACTTAAATTTTGACAAAGTATGGGACAATCATAGTTCACGGACGCAAACACACATATCCCATAACAAATTTGCAATACATGAAATCATTAAGATTAATACTGCAAAAATCATCTTCCAAACAACTTTTTACAATTTAAGCAAATAAACCTAAAAACAATGAAGATGAAAAACGTTGGACATAGGTATGTGTAATCACAATAATGGCTATTCCAAACTTTAGTTATTCTTCTTAAAAACACAAGAATAAAATTCTCATAAGAAGATTTACTAGACAAAAGAAAATCAAAGTCCATTGAGAACCTCATACCTTTCAATGAATCCGTCAAACAAGGTATCACCGATTTCCTTAACTCTCTTGACCGTAGACACACCATATTCGTGAGTTAGAACACTAACTTTACGATCAACAACCCGAGCAAGATGTCTAGCCTTGACACAGTCCATGATGAGCTTCTTTTGATTCCGTATCAGAATATTCTGATTGGCAAGGATTCTGGCCTGACCATCTAAGAGTTGGTTTATTTGTTGTGATCCTTTTTTCAAGCATCTTCTTTAGAACCAGATCTTGAATTGATTCACGTCCTTGAGTGTCTTCCTCCATATTAAGATGCACTATCTCTTGAGATTTTGCAGAGTTCTCCATATATTTTTTTGATAAGGATGGAATAACACAATAAAGAGAATATATGTGTTTGTAAATATGAGAAGGAAAATCTTGTTTTGGAAACCCTATGAACTCAGGGAGTAGGACATGGACGTTCACGGACCGATCACAAGAGAGATATGGATTTGAACTAAATTCAGTAAGAGGAAGAACACAATGTTTGTCAAATATTGCTCAAAAAATCCTTAGAATTAGAGTCTGAGTCATAAAAAAAGTCTTTCATAACTTTGATTGATTGACAAAATAAAATGACACATAAAGGCGTACAACAAATCTTGAGACTCCCATAGTCATCATCCTTGTACCTCTCAAGATAGATTCAAGGATGAGATTACATAAAGTTAGGTAAATGAGTGAGAAGTGATCTCACTACCAAACATGGGAAGAGGGTTGTACATGTTCTTTAACCGTTTTACTTGTATATTCCCCATTTTCCATTTATTATAACGTATTCCAGAGGAATTCTTCATAAACCCTTTCAAAAGCCATCTGAAGGATTTTTCTGAGGACTGAGTCTAGGACCTCTAGAAATAGGTTCCAGAAAAGGGAATTTGGAGGATTTCCATTTTCTTGATCTAGACCTACCAGACTTGTTCTTATGAACACAGGGAAGGTCTTCATTAGTGGCACAAGAGTTTATACCATAATCAGGAATATGCAACATGTGATGATTTCTTGAAGAGAGATCATAAGATTTATGGTTTTATGTCGGCAAGAGATTCACTGTAGATGTCCTCAGACGATTTACTTCATTGACAATATAAAGAAGCAAATTATGGAGATTAGAAATTTGTTTCTTCCTAGCAAAACAACGTATAACATAGTGATTCTTTTCCCCACAGAATGTACAACATCCACTACACCATTTTCAGGATTTTGTCACAGGTTATACCTGTTACTGATTGAATTTGTAACGGTTATAACTGTACTAAATAGGCCGTTATTAATAATTGTGATGGTGTTTTGTAACGGTTTTATCTGTGACAATAGCCAGATACAGTCACATATAAAAGCGTTACAATAATTAATAACCACAAAATACCTAATTTTATGATTGCGACACGTGTCATATTTGTCACATATATCTTAACGGTTTTAATTGTTACTCTCTATTTACAACAATTAGTTGAATGACACGTTACAATATTTGTGGACGCGTGTTATTTTTAGGAGGATGACACGTTTTTTTTAATCACATTTCATGTCATAGCTAAACCCGTGACAATTTTTAACTCACAATTTAAAAAAATGGGTAGCCCAGACTATTTTCATGGATCCGGGCTTCCAATCTACATGCCTTGGTCTCGATGATGGACCTGCACTCTCCGTTTACAGGCCTGAACTACAAATAAACCGCAAAATGGATTAAACCTGGATTTTCTAGTTTACAAACATGCAGTACAATTAAACCTGAAACACAACTGCAATCTATTCTCTTTCAATCTGCAATTCATACATATCAATCTACAATCCCTAACCTCACCATAACTTCAAAAGATGAATAAAGTTCTCCAATCTCTTCATACATATTTCACACATACATTTTATACTGCAACTGCTCCAAAGACCACCATAATCTATTTTCTGAGCCTTTTCCATGTGTAGGATCAAGCAAACACTCGTGAGCTGCAAAGCCCAACTTCAATAAGGACAATTGTAGATCACAATGTGACAAGAAGCTACAAGAGAACAAAAATATACAAATGAATGATAATAATTTTTTTAGTTTATTACATGTATCATACCATGTAACGATCTTAGATAAATCTATCATTTCACATAATTCTAGACCATTAATCAAAACTATGACAACCCCAGCAAAGAGTATGAAAGGAAACAAGTAGAGCAACACTACTTAGACGAACACATAGTTAAATATGAATGGTATGATTGAAGAAATCAGCATACAAGTATACAACTAAAAGGTGTACAGATTTGTTGGTTCAATAACCAATATCGCACATTCTACGTGCACACAACCTACCCATGGGAAACTAAGTAACTACAAAAACACATAATGAACTTGCCAATAGCAGAAATTTACCGAATAACAAAGTTCCAAAATGGTATCAGTGCAAGTTCTTAACACCACCAGTAGTAGGCGCAGACTTACGAGCAATCTAGTTGCATTACCTTGCCTTCATGAACACAACTAAACAGGGATTCCCTACAAAAAAGATAGTTTTTATTTCATATGAAATACACATTTAATAAGAAGTCAACATTATTGATACGTTTTATAAGTAATCAAACAAACAACTTTAAGTCACAGACAAAAAACTAGGAGACATTTACCTGCCAGATACACACAATCTTGCCTCATATGCATGTGTGGGCTTGTATATTTATGTGGTCTCCCACATCCAAAATAACTGCTTCGTCTGTGAAACGAATACTCTTGTAAGTGACAATTTCAACGCTTGGACTCTACAAGTAGAAGTTAATACAACCAGTTATATCCAATTTAATACAGAATGCATACACCCAATTCAAATAGTCCTCGCTTGTAATAAACTATCCATGTAAACACAACTGTAAGTCTATAGAAACTTGAAAAGGTGTTCACAAAACAGGGGAAGAGACCAACCATTTACTAAAACTATGATATTGTATTTTAGGATGACAAGAACAAAAATTAAAAAAATAGTAAAGAAAATATTGAATAAAGTCATTACCTGTCTGTCATGATTGAACACCAACTCAAAAGCATCATGATTTGTGAAGTCTTCAAAATGCGAACAAAGTTAAGGTATGTCGGCAGAATTCTGAACTAATGGTATTGGAAATACGAATCAACAGGAAAAAACTAAGCCAGACAACATTAAGGAACAAAATTTGCCCTTGTCTTTTAATACACGACCTAACATCAACATGGCATGGAGGCACACAAAGAAATCCATATATACATGCATGGCCCAAACAAGTATACAAGGCTGTAATATTTAGTTTCAGCATTTATTGTACAACAGAACCAAAGATTGGGTACACAGAGGATGCGGACTATTTTCACACATTTTCATCAATCACAAACATACATGCGCATGTCCATGAAAATGACAGTGTCGTGTATTGAACTATTATCACTCATATTATATGTAGCATTCATAAGTCTGGTATACACACAGAGGATATGGGCTAAAATTTTTTCAAACATTTTACCTCCTTGTATGCCCATTTTTATAAACCACAAACATGCATTTTCAATAAATTTTCAGAGCCATGTATTAGGTTAATATCATTCACATCAATATGCAGTATTTAATGATAATTACAGAAGATATGGGATTTACACAGATCTTAAATGCAAGTAGGTCGATCACTTGTGAGTGGTCAAGAGAAGTGCTTTCACACCAACCTTAAATCCTATCCTAAGGTGATCGACATACTCTCAGTTCGAAGATCATATGGATTATCAGCTATAAGAATTTCCTACAGTAAAACTACTGTTTTACAAATAAATTACTTTTACTAATTATAGGATAGGCGGTAGATGAAATGCTTAAACTACTGGACTATGCAAGTAAAATTTTATCACATTCTCCAGAACTGGCAGGATTTAAGAAAACTAACCTTCAAAAGAGTGCGTGCAAGGTCATCAATGTCCGACAAACTAAATGTCAAATTTTAACAAGGACATACATTCCTATATAGCAAATAGTTAACATGTTTATAATATGTATTGATCTTATAGAAAAATAACACATTATACACGTGCACATTCATCATATATGATTGTAAATTCAAAAGGTAAATTCTGTAAGGAAGTAAATAATGGTAGTTTATCGCAAGAAGGATAATAAAGAACTAGCTATATGTGCTGACTGGATCTCAAACTGGGTCAAGACTCAAATTTAGGCAACCGGTCTTACAAATTCTTACAAATTTGGCATGTTTGAAAGCAAATTCTTACAAAGTTGTTGAACAACTAAGCCCTGACCCTGCAACTACATCTGCCTGGTCAAAAAATCTTAATTACTAACAATCTTGTTCCTGGCTACCTTAGTTGTTTTAGTAACACTCGCAGCCTAAGAAAAGTGAACTAGTTTTATAAGATATGCCCAGTGACTGCAGGAGGTCAAAGCATATCCCAGTTAGAATAATTAAGAAAAGATAAGTCATTATGGGACGCAGTTAAGTGCATCACACAGCTGAATCTACAATATATCATAGAAAGGCAATAATTAGTGCTTTGAATGAAACCTATGTGAATATATGCTTGCAAGCTCAAGTCTTGCTATTAGATAAGAACACCTCTTTTTGAATTTCAAACATGTGATCTCAAAATGATGCAACTACAATCAGTAGAGATACAACATTTACTTACGTAATAAAAATTATTAACTCAGGATCATCATCATTGTTTTCCAAAAGACCCTGTCATGAATCATGACAAAGAATATATAAAAAATATGTACAAAATAATCGTACTTTGACAAGATATTGTTCATTAAGGATATCTCTCTACATTAAATCAAAGCAATCATTTCATATAATATCTAGTTATTAGTTCGCTAAGAATTTGAGTTAGTCATAATACCACATATAATCCAAGTTAATCCAACTATCCAAACAAATCTTCTCTAGTTAACTATGTTGGACACATACCGTTTAGCTAAGCCTACACATGTCTCATGAAAATCTATGGTTGAGCACAATTAACATGCCAATGTCCAAGGACATATAATAGTCATTACTAGGAACAGTTCAAAACCAATTGTCTCAAGTAAAAATTTCTACGGACGGTATCTAAAATCAGGCCGTCCCTAGAAGCCATCGGTTTTGTAATGACAGATAGTCCCATAAAAGATAGAGACAATAAAGAAAACACCATTTCCCTCCTACGGTTGGAATAAACTACAGAGAGTCACTGTCTACTAATCCCTAAAGACAAGCTTAAATTTGCATATGCAGTAATTGTACTTGGCATTAGGTATGACCAAAGACTTGAAAAAAACAAAAATGATAACATGTTCCAGAATGTTGAGCACCCTACTATGACCGAAACATTGAGCACCATGCATAGTACACAAACAATACAACTTCTTTCTCAGAAAAAAATAAGCAAAATAACCTAAGCAAGTTAAAACCAACAAGTCCTAAGACTAAAGAACCGCAGCCTGCAAGATTATCATGCATTATCAACATAGCAGCCCTACCACTACTGAAGAAAGCAAAGTATACAATAAGGATTTTACCCTTTATCTATTCTTTCAGGCTTTTTATCAAACACTTAATGTGCAGTTATGTTGGTCTTATTGTTTCTTTCTACACCTTGATTTCCTCGAGGGACGAGGCAAAACTGCAGAAGAGAAAACTAATACACAATTAGACCAATAACCATCCTACAATCAACAAAAAAAAAAAAAAAGATTTTCAATTAAAAACTAAAACCCAAAAAAATTAAATTCACTTAAACTAACCTCACCTCAGATCTTTCAATTGAAACAGATTACTCTTTTTTCTCATCACCACTATCACACCATCATCACCAGAACCTTGAATGGATTACAATCATAGTTATCTGAACATGATATGGTAGCATAGATTTTGAGAAGAACTTGAGCGCTCATCTAATGAATCATATCACCTCAAATCCCTAGGCCCATTAGCTACATTTACTGCCGACTTCGAGACCTGAATCACCCAACTAAAACAAAAACACAACAAACATTTCAGAGACTAGATATAAATAAATTAGACATACTTATGCAATCAAAGAAATAAACCTCATATTTTGATGAAAAATTGAGCGAAAAAATAATAGGAGTAAGAAATTGGGGGTTTGTTACAGACTCTTCAACTCTCTTCAGATCTAAACAAGTTAGGCTTCGAACTTCAGAAATCACTCTTCAATCGTTATCAATCGTTATGAGTATGTATAATAGTGGGATTTACCAGAGAAATAAGAGTACTAGGTTGGGTGAAATCGATCGTAACTGAAGCAAATCGATCGTAACTGAAATAAGAGTATTCGGTGCTGAAAAGAGATGATAAGGTAGAAAGGAATAATTTTTCCCTTCAAGTTAAACAAAAGGAAAAGAAACATAGAGATCTTTGGTACAGGGATGAGGGATTACAGTGGTGGTAGTGAGTGATTGAGTGAAGATTGTTGCGGCTGTGTTGATAGCAACTTAGGGTTTTCTTTCCGCTGGAGAGAGACTGGAGAAAGTGAGAAAGATAAGGATGAGAGAAAGGGGGAAATGAAGTGAGAGAAGATATACTTTGGGTTTTGATAGAAAGTACTCGAGGTACCCAATTGGGCCCGATTGGCTAGGAGTTGAACTTCCAAGTTATAGGTTCAAGCCAAGTCATATGGTCTTCTAATCTAGTTGTTAGATTAGAAGTCCACGTCAGCTAGGACAACCTACTAAGTCATATGGGATGGCTAATCTAGCAGCTAGATTAGCAGTCCACGTTATCTGGGACCACTGTCCAGCGATGTTTGGTTCAGCGCTTTAAATCTCAGTCGTTGTATCAAATTTGGTGATTTTTGTGGTTCGTGTGATTTTTGTGAGCGCTTAACCATTCAGTGTTAAGGTCACTTTTTGAGCGTAGAACCATTCAGCGCTTCAATCACTGCCGTTAGACCAAATTTTGCGATTTTTGTGCTCCGTGTGATTTTTGTGAGCGCCGAACCATTCAGCGTTAAGGTATCTTTTTCAGCGTTGAATCATTCAGCGTTTCAATCTCGCTACTAGTTGAACTGCGAGCAAATGCTAGGAGAGAGAACTAGCAAATGCTAGTGTTATCTTTTAGACCAGACTTTTTTTTTGAATTGCAACATTTAACTACCAATCTAGCAGCTCAATTTCCGAAACTGTCTGATAAAAAAAAAAGTACTCGACGATCCATATAAATCTAAAGTTTTATTATAATGAAGATGAAATTTATCAATTTGAACATCCCAGATTCAAAGATTACTAGAGTTAGACCTGAGTTTCTAACTCGGATGAACTGAAGATGAAATATATCAGATTCGAACATCCCGAGTTCAAAGATTATTAGAGTTAGACTTGAGTTTCTCGTTCGGATGAACTGAAGACGAAATATATCAGAACTGATCAACACGGGTTCAAATACTACTAGAGTTAGACTTGAGTTCCTCGTTCGGATGAACTGAAGACGAAATATATCAGAATTGATCAACACAGGTTCAATAACTACTAGAGTTAGACTTGAGTTTCTCGTTCAGATAAACTGGAGACGAAATATATAAGAATTGATCAACACAAGTTAAAAAACTACTAGAGTTAGACTTGAGTTTCTCGTTAAGATAACTGAAGACGAAATATATCAGAATTGATCAACACAGGTTCAAATACTACTAGAGTTAGACTTGAGTTTCTCGTTCAGATGAACTGAAGACACAATATATCAGATTACTAGAGTTAGACCTGAGTTTCTCGTTCGGATGAACTGAAGACCAAATATATCAGATTTGAAAATCACAGGTTCAAAAATTGCTAGAGTTAGGCCTGAGTTTCTCGTTCAGATGAACTGAAGACAAAATATATCAGATTACTAGAGTTAGACCTGAGTTTCTCGTTGGGATGAAATGAAGACGAAATATATCAGATTCGAACATCACATGTTCAAAGATTGCTGGAGTTAGACCTGAATTTCTCGTTCGGATGAACTGAATACGAAATATATCATATTCGAACATCACAGGTTCAAAGATTGCTAGAGTTAGACTTGATTTTCTCGTTCGGATGAACTGAGACGAAATATATCAGAATTGATTAACACAAGTTCAAATACTACTAGAGTTAGACTTGAGTTTCTCGTTCAGATAAACTGAAGACAAATATATCAGAATTGATCAACACAAGTTAAAAAACTACTAGAGTTAGACTTGAGTTTCTCGTTCGGATGAACTGAAGACGAAATATATCAGAATTGATCAATAAAGGTTCAAAACTACTAGAGTTAGACTTGAGTTTCTCGTTAAGATAATTGAAGAAGAAATATATCAGAATTGATGAATACAGGTTCAAAAACTACTAGAGTTAGACTTGAGTTTCTCGTTCGGATGAACTGAAGACAAAATATATCAGAATTGATCAACACAGGTTCAAATACTACTAGAGTTAGACTTGAGTTTCTCGTTCAGATGATTTGAAGACACAATATATCAGATTACTAGAGTTAGACCTAAGTTTCTCATTCGGATGAACTGAAGGCAAAATATATCAGATTACTACAGTTAGACCTGAGTTTCTCGTTGGGATGAAATGAAGACGAAATATATCAGATTCGAACATCACACGTTCAAAGATTGCTGGATTTAGACCGGAGTTTCTCGTTCGGATGAACTGAATACGAAATATATCAGATTCGGACATCACAGGTTCAAAGATTAGAGTTAGACTTGAGTTTCTCGTTCGGATGAACTGAAGACGAAATATATCAGAATTGATTAACATAGGTTCAAATACTACTAGAGTTAGACTTGAGTTTCTCGTTCAGATAAACTGGAGACGAAATATATAAGAATTGATCAACACAAGTTAAAAAACTACTAGAGTTAGACTTGAGTTTCTCGTTAAGATAACTGAAGACGAAATATATCAGAATTGATCATTACAGGTTCAAAACCTACTAGAGTTAGACTCGAGTTTCTCGTTCGGATGAACTGAAGACGAAATATATCAGAATTGATCAACACAGATTCAAATACTACTAGAGTGAAAATGACCAGATCACCCTTATCGGAAATAACTAAAGTAAATATTACAGAAATAAAATGACTATATTACCCTTATAGGAAATAAGTAAAGTAAATAGTACAAACAGTGAAAATGACCATATTACCCTTACTAGAAATTAGTGCAATAAATATCATGTAGATAGTGAAAATGACCATGCTACCCTTATCGGAAATAAGTGAAATAAATATTACAGATTGTGAAAATGACCATATTACCCTTACTAGAAATAAGTGCAATAAATATCACACAGACAGTGAAAATGACCATATTACCCTTACTAGGATTAGTGCAATAAATATCATGGAGACAGCTAAAATGACCATACTACCCTTATCAGAAATAAGTAAAGTAAATATTACAGATTGTGAAAATGACCATATTACCCCTTACTAGAAATAAGTCAATAAATATCACAGAGACAGTGAAAATGACCAAACTACCCGTATTGGAAATAAGTGCAATAAATATCACACAGACGGTAAAAATGACCATACTACCCTTACTAGAAATTAGTGAAATAAATATTATGGAGACTGTAAAAATGACCAGACTACCCTTACTATTTTACCATATTACCCTTAATGGAAAAAAGTGCAACAAAATATTATGCAGAATATGAAAATTACCAGACTACCCTTATCAGAAATAAGTGAAGTAAATATTACAGACTGTGAAAATGACCATATTACCCTTAATGGAAATTAGTGCAATAAATATTATGGAAACTGTTAAAATGACCAAACTATCCTTATCGGAAATAAGTAAAGTAAATATTACAGACTGTGAAAATAACCATACAACCCTTATAAGAAATAAGTAAAGTAAATATTACATACTATGAAAATGACTATTTTACCCTTAATGGAAATAAGTGCAATAAATATTATGGAGACTGTCAAAATGACCAGACTATCCTTATCGGAAATAAGTAAAGTGAATATTACAGACAGTGAAAATGACCATACTACCCTTACTGGAAATATGTGCAATAAATATTATGGAGACTGTGAAAATGACCAGACCACCCTTATCAGATATGAGTAAAGTAAATATTACAGTCTGCTAAAATGACCATTTTACCCTTAGGGGAAATAAGTGCAATAAATGTCATGGAGACTGTCAAAATGACCAAACTACCCTTATTGGAAATAAGTTCAATAAAAAGAAAATGCCCAGACTACCCTTATCGGAAATAAGTTAAGTAAATACTATAGACTGTGAAGATGACCATATTACGCTTACCGAAAAATGACCATTTTACCTTTACGACCGTAAGGGTAAAATGGTCATTTTCATAGTCTTCATAATATTTACTGCACTTATTTCCAATAAGGGTAATATGGTCATTTTCACAATATGTAATATTTACTTTACTTATTTACGATAAGGATAGTCTAGTCATTTTCACAGTCTCCATAATATTTAGTGCACTAATTTCCATTAAGGGTAATATGGTCATTTTCACAGTTTGTAATATTTACTTTACTTATTTCCAATAAGGGTAGTCTGGTCATTTTCACTGTCTTCATAACATTTATTGCACTTATTTCCACTAAGGTAAAATGGTTATTTTCACGGACTATAATATTTACTTTACTTATTTTTGATAAGGGCAGTTCAGTCATTTTTATAGTCTCCATGATATTTGTTGCAATAATTTCTAGTAAGGGTAATATGGTCATTTTCACTGTCTGAAATATTAACTTTACTTATTTTTAATAAGGGTAGCCTGGTCATTTTCACAGTATTGCACTAATTTTCGTTAAGGGTAATATGGTCATTTTCATAGTTTATAATATTTACTTTACTTATTACCGATAAGGATAGTCTGGTCATTTTCACAGTCTCCATAATATTTATTGCACTAATTTCCATTAAGGGTAATATGGTCATTTTCATAGTTTGTAATATTTACTTTACTTATTTCCGATAAGGGTAGTTTGGTCATTTTCATAGTCTCCATAACATTTATTAACCTTATTTCCAGTAAGGGTAAAATGGTCCTTTTCAAAGACTGTAATATTTACTTGACTTATTTTTGATAAGGGCGGTTTGGTCATTTTATAGTCTCCATGATGTTTATTGCATTAATTTCTGGTAAGGGTAATATGGTCATTTTCACAGTCTGAAATATTAACTTTACTTATTTTTAATGAGGGTAGTCTGGTCGTTTTCACACTCAATAATATTTATTGCACTAATTTCCAGTAAGGGTAATATGATCATTTTCACAGTCTGTAATATTTACTTTACTTACCAATAAGGGTAGTCTTGTCATTTTCACAGTCTATATAATATTTATTGCATATGTTTCCAATAAGGGTAAAGTGTTCATTTTCATAGTCTGTAATATTTACTTTACTTATTTTTGATAAGGGTAGTTTAGTAATTTTCACAGTCTCCATGATATTTATTGCACTAATTTGCAGTAAGGGTAATATGGTCATTTTCAGTATGTAATATTTACTTTACTTATTTTTGATAAGGGTAGTTTGGTCATTTTCATAGTCTCCATGATATTTATTCCATTTATTTTCAGTAAGGGTAATATGGTCGTTTTCACAGTGTAATATTTACTTTACTTATTTCTGATAAGGTAGTCTAGTCATTTTCTTGGTCTCCAAAATATTTATTACACTTATTTCCAGTAAGGGTAAAATAGTCATTTTCATAGTATGTAATATTTACTTTATTTATTTCTGATAAGGGTAGTTTGGTCATTTTCATAGTCTCCATGATATCTATTGCACTTATTTCTAGTAAGGTTAATATAGTCATTTTTATAGTCTCCATGATATTTATTGCGCTTATTTCTAGTAAGGGTAATATGGTCATTTTCATAGTAAGGATAATATGGTCGTTTTCAAAATGTGTAATATTTCCTTTACTTATTTCCAATAAGGGTAGTCTGGTCATTTTCACAATCTCCATTATATTTGTTGCACTTATTTCCAGTAAGGGTAAAATTGTCATTTTCACAGTCTGTAATATTTTCTTTACTTATTTCTTATAAGGGTTGTATGGTTATTTTCACAATCTGTAATATTTACTTTACTTATTTTCGATAAGGGTAGTTTGGTAATTTTCACAATCTCCATGATATTTATTGCACTTATTTGCAGTAAGGGTAGTATGGTCATTTTCAGTCTGTAATATTTACTTTACTTATTTTTGATAAGGGTAGTTTGGTCATTTTCATAGTCTCCATGATATTTATTCCATTTATTTTCAGTAAGGGTAATATGGTCATTTTCACAGTCTGTAATATTTACTTTACTTATTTCTGATAAGGTAGTCTAGTCATTTTCATGGTCTCCAGAATAGTTATTACACTTATTTCCAGTAAGGGTAAAATAGTCATTTTCATAGTTTGTAATATTTACTTTATTTATTTCTGATAAGGGTAGTTTGGTCATTTTCATAGTCTCCATGATATCTATTGCACTTATTTCTAGTAAGGTTAATATAGTCATTTTTATAGTCTCCATGATATTTATTGCGCTTATTTCTAGTAAGGGTAATATGGTCATTTTCATAGTAAGGATAATATGGTCGTTTTCAAAATGTGTAATATTTCCTTTACTTATTTCCAATAAGGGTAGTCTGGTCATTTTCACAATCTCCATTATATTTGTTGTACTTATTTCCAGTAAGGGTAAAATTGTCATTTTCACAGTCTGTAATATTTTCTTTACTTATTTCCGATAAGGGTAGTTTGGTCATTTTAACAGTTTCCATAATATTTATTGCACTAATTTCCATTAAGGGTAATATGGTCATTTTCACAATCTGTAATATTTACTTCACTTATTTCTGATAAGGGTAGTCTGGTAATTTTCATAGTCTGCATAATATTTTGTTGCACTTTTTTCCATTAAGGGTAATATGGTAAAATAGTAACGGTAAAATAGTCATTTTCATAGTCTGTAATATTTACTTTACTTATTTCAGATAAGGGTGGTCTGGTCATTTTCACAATCTTCGAAATTTTTATTGCACTTATTCCGATAAGGGTAGCCTGGTAATTTTCACCGTCTTCGGAAGAAGCAGATATGTCAAAGTCAAAATTCTATAAAGTCATGACTTGTTGACTTGGTCTTGATCCTGTTTTCTAATATTAAGAAAATTAAAATGAAAAAGAAAAATGTATTTTGATTTATAGAAATGAAATATAATTGTTAGTTTGTACAAATGTGGGAAAATTAGTGACAAGTAAAATTCAAAGTGTTATAATTTTGGGGTTGTTTTAGATGTGGTGAAATATTTGGGTGGAATCATCACTTTGAATTATAATTGTGATTGTCTGTAAAATTGTCAACAAATATTATTGTGACTAATAAAAGAATCTAATATTCCTAATTATTATCACGAATACAAAATTTAATAACAGTTATAACTGTTGCAGGACTTGTCACAGGTGTATCTGTGATTGAAAAATAAACTGTGACAGGTTGCACTGTTACAAAATGCTGGTTTTGGTGTAGTGATCGTGAAATTGGGACAAGATTGCCTTGATCCAAACCATCGTCACATGCACATTGTATCAGGAGAAGGTGTAGAGAATGACTTAATCATCAAAACAGAGTTTTCCTTTTTCAAGGCGTTACACTGTTCTTGGGCAAGTTGCAGAGATGCAACAAGTTTCTCTTTTTCATCACGATAGTTTTTTATTTCTGATGAATGCGTCTCGATCAAACGTTTTTCTCTAATTGAATCTTCCTTGACAATATCCTCAAGAATACTAATCTTTTCACGCTGTATAGATGTTTCTTGAAGAAGTTTTTCGATATTGTTGGATAAGGACTCAATGATATTATAGAGTTCACATTCTCGACCAAGAGACTTTTCAAATTCATCAATGAGCTGAGCATGATTATGAAAATCAATAGTCTCGGTCGAATTTTTGGAGATTCTGATGAGCTCATTTTCAGCTTTTGCGATAGTGTCGGCTGTCTCTTTAGAGGAACAAATATCAACATTTGATAGATCCTTTTTCCATCTCGGGATTCGGAAGAATCAGCACCATAATAAGTACAAAAATGTTTATTGGCCAAAAATACCTACAAATAAATAAAACACCATAATAAGTACAAAAATGAGCCCTAACAATATATAGAATCGAGACAAATCGGACACAAAAATGTTTCTATCAGTAAGCTAGGTAAATATTCAATCCGAACATCTTTGTTATTCCCCTTTTGTAGTAAGAATTACTACACAACAATATGATATGTTTCTCCCCCTTAGTCAATGCTTTACTCTTTCATTAGATGTAGTAACATGGTTGTTAGACGGGTGATGCTCATCTCTTTGTTTAACTTCAAGATTGAAAACTTTAAGCTTTCCAACGAAAGTATTTATGGAAAGAGTATCAAGGTAATTTACCTCAACGATGGCATGCTTCTTAGAATCGTAGCTAGATGGAAATGATCTGAGAATTTTCATCACAATGTCCTTTTCAGGAATAGTCTTACCCAATGCAAAAGATGCATTAACAATTTCAGACACTTTGTGATTAAACTCATCAAATGTTTCTTTATCTTCCATACGAAGGTTTTCCCAATCGAAATTTAGGTTTGAAGCCTAGCTTCTTTTTCACTGGTATTCCCTTCAAATACGGTTTCTAAGATATCCCAGGCTTCTTTAGACTTTTTGCACGTAGTCACATGATGCTGAAGATCTGGGGTAATGGCATGTATGATAGCATTTAAGCCGTCAGAATTTTGCTTTGCAGCAAGGATTTCTTCTGGACTATATCTACCAATATCCTTAGGTATAGATACACCGCCTTCTGTATTAACCGTAGGATCATAGCCATTAACAACACGTGCCCATGTTTGAAAATCACGAGCTTGAAGAAAAGCATGCATAGCGATTTTCCACCATAAGTAGTTTGAGCCATCGAAGACTGGTGGTACGTTTATGGAGATAGAATTCCTGTCCATAGAGTCAGATCGCTACAAACACAGAATTATAAGGTCTTAAACGTGTTTTCCTGCTCTGATACCAATTGAAAAAGTGGGGGGTCTAATAACCACACCCAATATTTCACTTAGCAATCTGTATGGACTAACTCCAATATACTTTTAAGAGGATCAACTGGACAGTTATACTCAATCTTAACAAAAAGTATATCAAGGAGTTATATCTCAATTTCTCGATTCAATACTTACTCAAGAAAATAGGAATCTGCGTGTCTAATTGAACACAAGAGAAATTAACTTGAACGGTACCAAAGACCAATGTTCAAGTATCAATCAATATCAATTAACAACCAAAGGTTGGATTTACCAATTAATAGATTCAACGCACAACCTGTGAAATTTCAGTTATATAACAAAATATAATGCGGAAAATAAATAACACAGACACCAGCAGGTTTGTTAACGAGGAAACCGCAAATGCAGAAAACCCCGGGACCTAGTCCTGATTGAACACACACTATATTAAGCCGCTACAGACACTAGCCTACTACAAACTAACTTCGGTCTGGACTGTAGTTGAACCCCAATAATTCTCACACTGATCCAAGGTACAGTTGCGCTCCTTGCGTCTCTGATCCCAACAGGATACTACGCACATGATTCCCTTAGCTAATCTCACCCACAACTAAGAGTTGCTACGACCCAAATTCGAAGACTTTAATAAACAAATATGTATCACACGGAAAAATCTACAACAATAGATAAATCTATCTCCCACAGAAATACCTACGAGTTTTATTCCATGTTTTGATAAATCAAGGTGAACAGGAACCAATCGATAACCGAGACTTATATTCCCGAAGAACAGCCTAGAATTATCAATCACCTCACTATAATCTAAATCGTATGATGGCAAAACTAGATATTGTGGAATCAAAAATGATGAGACGAAGATGTTTGTGACTACTTTGCTATATTGCCTACCGGAGAAATTAATCTCAAGCCAATCTTTCGATTGTACTCAAATACGATAGAAAGTCTTGCCCGACCTATCCCATTTAAATAACAAGACGGGCACATGCCATGAGTTAAAAAGTCTTGCCCGTACCAATACTCGTCCCTTCAGCCCGTTAACATTTCCCGTCATGTTAGGCCATTTAATTTAACTGTATACCCGGCCTAACTACCCCTTTCTTCTTTCATTCAATATTATGATATATTCGATATACCAGTCTATCCCGAGTATCTTTCTCCATATATTTCATTCTACTAAATATAGTAAGAAAATATAAGGTTTCCTCTTAAAAGATGATCCAATCTTAGAATAATTATAGACAATTTTAGTTAAATTAGGTTACAATCTAAGTTATCTTTTTCTAGTATTAAATAGTGAGTAAAATTGTTGCATTTTTTCCGATTTATAATTACTACTGTATATGCAAGGTCCGACCGGCTCTGCCCACCCTAACCCATATTATTTAACAGGCTTGGACAGGTCATGGGTAGTTTATTTTGTAGTATAACCCTGCCCGCCCGGCCCTTTTATTTTGATGGGTAAGAGGTGCCCTTGCCCGCCCTGTCCCGTCCCATTTATTAAATAGGACGGGCAGCCCGTCCCGACCCAATTTACACCCCTATTCAAGCTAATATCTTTCAGCCGTTAGATCGAATCTTAGCTTGTTATACACGCATGAAATGTAACTTCATTTAGGTTTGAGTAACAGTACCTAAACGTGTACAAGTCGTTGGTTCAACGGTAGTTAACCATAGGTTAGCCATATGAGCACTTTCATACCAACCTTATTCTTCTTTACCACAACTAGTTCAAATGACTCAAATGAACTAGTTATAGAGTTGTTTAATTTCTTAGATCCCATATAAGTATACAAGACACAATCGAAACAAAAATAGTTTTGATTCACTCGAATCGATTCATGAACATTATAGCCACGGTTTGCAAAGCTTGCATTCCTTAAAATATAAATGTCTTAGTTCATGAATTAAACAGTTTTTAGAAAATAACCTACTTAAGTACGCATACTGGTACGCGGACTTAAGTACCCGGATTAAGTTTGTTTTCAGTTCACCAACTCCAGCAGAAATTCACGGGATGTAAACTTCCGACAGTACGCGTATTGGTACGCGGACTTCAGTTCAGGTTATCTTGAGCAGCAAAGTACGCATACTTTGGTTCAAGGATATTGGACTTACACACATATCAGTTGTCTCATAATGTTTATATCCAACCATGGTTATGTATACTAAACCCTCATTTCAATCATTGAAACATTCTTAGAGAATGTTATATAGTTGTTGTTCACAAACTATTTTTCGTCAAAGCGATTTTCAAGTGATTGAAACTAATATGACTTTCGTCACTAGTAAAGATGAACTTGGCAAAAGCGAAAGATTACCAACATATATTTCGAGAAATAGATAAGCGAGATAAACTCAGCTCGAAATAGTACATGTGTATAATCACAGTCTATATAACGATACGACTTTGGTTTCAAGATAGGAGATAAATTAGACTTTTGAGTGATAGATAAGTTCAAGTCTCCACATACCTTTTTGTCGATGAAGTTCCACCAGTTCCTTGAGTAGTTCTTCGTCTTTGCATGATGAACACCGTGGAGTCTAGAGCTCAACTACACTTTCTATCCTAGTCCGAGACTTATCTATTAGTAGATTAAAATCAAGACTTATATTTTGGCAACTAAACTTTACAAACAAGCTTGAGATTGCAACGCTTTCGAGTTCGACCGAGCAGTGCTCTAACATGTCTTTCCACTGAGGAATGAACTTTCAGTTTTTTAAGACAAGAAACTTCTTTTAACACTTTTACAACAATATTTTGAAGTAGTATAAGTTTTCTGTCATTGAAAGTTTTACTCCTTAAGATCTTTCTCACAGAACCGATTCAAAGTTTCCTTTGGACAAGATTTCGTTTGATCATTAGTAGTTGCAGAAGATGGTTTTTCATTCTCTCCTGACTTGATGTAGTTAGACAGACTACCATCATCATGATCTATTTCAGATGTGATCAAACAAGTCTTGTTATCAAAATATGTAAAAGTCGATCTATGACTTTTGGTTTCTTCATCAGAAGAAATTATAACAGAATCATTAGTCAGAGTCATAGGATGAACTTCTTGTTCTTAAGTAAGAGTTTTACCAAGAGCTTGTACTTTGACAGTGAGATCCATATTCTCTTTGGCTAGAATATTTAGTTGAATGTCCTTATCTCTGATCTCTTTCTTAAGAGGATTATATTTTGTCTTTAATATTAGCATCCTTGTAGACAAAGATCTTATAGGCTTTAGGAGTTTCACCAACTCTTTATCAGCATCTTCTTTTCCATCAAAGATGGACTTAGATGTACTCTTAATTTTCGTAACTCCTGTATCATGAGTTAACGAAGTAGTAACATTTTAAACTTTTGAGTATTCGTAATCTTGCATAACGTCAATTGAATCATCCATTAGATTCAATTCTTATAGGTTGGATCGCACCAAACACAGATTGTTAGATATTTTCGTGTTTGCCTGCTCTGATACCATTGAAAAGACGAGGGTACCCAAATACACCACAATCTTTTTGTTTCAACCTATAAGTCCTCTATCGCATGTGATCGTCTATGGACAGAGCCGAGACAATATGAAAATTCGATTCACACTTGGTGTGATTGTCTATGGATACGAGATCGAGATAATACAACAACAAGATAACTTGTGTGATTGACTATGGATACAAGATCGAGACAATACTATAACAAAGTGCGTTACTTGATAATAGGTTGGGTAATAACCAAAATCTATAGGATCACTATCAAGTAATGCGGAGTTAATGTATATGTGTATTTTACTTTATTATAATAAACAATTATAATGCGAAAATCAAAGTAAAAGACACAAGAAGATTTTGTTAACGAGAAAACTACAAATGCAGAAAAAACCCGGGACCTAGTCCATTTTTGAATACTCTCAAAAATAATCCGTTATGTTAGAGCACTGCACGGTCGAACTTGCAAGTGTTGCTATCTCAAGCTTGTTCTCAAGTTTAGTTGCCATAAGTATACATGCTCCTGATCCAGCAATCAGATGAGTATTGAGGCTCATGTCTCTCATTGAAGCATGAAAGCTCGTGCAATGAAATCTCTGACTGAGAATACTGTCTCTCAGAGTATATGTAGATGTGTAGTCTCTCAGCTGATGCAGCGACACATGTCATGAATACTGAGAAACTTCAGTAATTATTTCTATATAGAATCGAAAGATTGGACGGCTCCTAGACAGCTTGCCTGCTAGTATAGAGCAATAACGTCTTCAGGATGCAACAAGGTTTTCCCTGACTATATAAAGGAGATATGACGTTTCAACAAGCTCATATTTCTCAATTCTCAGATAATTAGTGCTCCTAGACAGCATGACTGCTAGTATAGAGCCATCAATTAATTATCTCTAATCGTTAACTGAATATTCAACAATATTCTACGATTCTTCATAATATTTCGTCACTTCAATTTGAGGTTCTTCGCAGCAGAATTCCACGGGTTAGTGATAAATATTCAACGTGCGGGCATCTGAGCAGCTTTTGAGTAAGCCCCGACCAAAATGGTGCAACTGTACTCAGCAATAATGCAAAAACGAGCACCTGAATGCACAAACGAGCATTCCAAAACACGAAGGAACGATGAACCTATGAAAAATATGAAGAAAATAATAAATAATAAAATATTAATCGAGGCGCTGGGAGACTGGGCCCACTGGCCGGCCGGTCGTGCCATGGCCAGTCCCACGCCCAATTTTACATTTTATCATATTTTTATTATTTTCCCTGATCTCATGAAAATCCCTTCATTTGAGCAAATCTCCTTCGTCTCAAGGAAACTCCCCAGTCTCATGGTGTTTCCTCATATCAAAGAAATAATAATAAATTAGAAAAGATGTCTTGGGACCGAACTCACTAGCCGACCGGCCATGCCCTAGCCGTGGCCGGTCCCACACCTCATGACTCCTTATTATTTTAATATTATTTCCCTCATCCCATGAAAATTTCTTGAATTCATGAAATTTCCCTCAAGTCATGAAATAATGTAAAATTATGGAAACTCGTGGGACCGGGCCCTAACCGGCCGGTCATGCCCTAGACGGTCCCACACACCCCTTATTTTATTATTATTTTTTTTTATGTTTCCCTCATCTCATGGAAACGCTCTGATTTCAACAAATTCCTTGGTTTCAACAAACCTCTTGATTTTATGATATTTCCCTAAAATCATGAAAAATATTATAAAATTGAGAAAAGGTGCCTTGGGACGGGCTCTTTGGCCGGCTGGCCATGCCTTGGCCATAGCCGGTCCCACACTTCATGACTCCCTATTTTATTATTATTTATTTCCATAATCTCATGGAAATTTCTTAACTTCATGAAATTCCTCAGTTTCATGATGTTTCCCTCACATTAGGGAAAATACATGAAATTGGGAAAGGTGCTGCGGGACCGAGCTTGCTAGTTGGCCGGTCATGCCATAACCGTGTACGGTCCCACACCTTGCAAATCCCATATTTTATTAATTATTTTTCATCATCTCATGAAGATTCGTCGGTTTCAGCAAAACCCTGAATCCTTCATATTTTCTCAAAATGCTGCTCAAACGCACATCAATAAATATCGAAATTCTCATGACTGAGACACATACATTATGGTGACGCGGGAATTTTTCCTTGACTGACCAAGGCTGTACCTAAGGTTTGCAAATAGTCGGTCCCACATGTTTCAATAATTTTGACCTAATTTGCTCAATTGCTCATATTGGGTCCAAACTCTTCTCAAACAACTGGGAGTTTGCTTAGAAGACCATCAACTGGTCCCACAACCACCAAGGTCCGGTCTCATGCCCTCTTGGTCGGTCCCTCGTTTCTCCATAATTAGGTTTTATTACCTAACGCTCACACGAGCATTATTTTAAAATAAATGATGAAACCAGCGTTTAATCATCTTTTCACCAACTGGTCTTCAGGAGACTTTGGTGTTTTGCTCACTTGAGCATCTGGGATCTACACGTTCGATTCATCATCCCATGTAGCCGGTCCCTCCTTCATATCATGAACAGTTTTCAATAAATCATCAATTGATCAAAATTAGGGTTTTGAATCCAAGGTTCATAATTCCAGATTCAAACACTAAATTTTATGTTGATCCCATGGTCAGTACTCTAATTCATTATACTTGGTTCGGTCGCCAGTACTTTAAATTAATATTTATTTGGTTCTGCTACCAATACTTCATCAAATGAGCAACATTCGCTCAGACGAGCAATATTTGCTTAGACTAAGGAATATTGGTTCAACTACCAATATTCAATAATTCATCAAACGAGCAACATTTGCTCAGTTGAGAAACATTTGCTCGCATCAAAGAATATTGGTTCAACCATCAATATTCAATGATTCATCAAATGAACAATATTTGTTCACTTTAGCTATCAACATTTATTCGAGAATTATACCTCTGTCTCAACAGACACGTTCAATTCTTGAGTCTCAGAACATTTGAAAATCACGTTCAACTCAGCAATACATGGACTCATCGTCCCATGAAGTCAGCAACTGACTAACTAAAACCACGAGACATCAATCGTGTCACATGGGGGGATATTAACTAGGGTTTTGGTATGGCGGTCTATGGCACGTGTGTTCATGCACACGATGAGAATGTGAGCAAGTCGTGCAATCAGTTGAAGGAGTTAGCAAAGTAGTGGATGGAAAATCAACCAAGTCTCTGCACGATGAGGAACTGGTTTTGACACAATTTCCCACTTCCCCACTCTTTAACTTCAACAACTGTCACACTTCATGGGATCAAGGTGTTCATAATTCCAGCAATATAAATAAGTCTCTGAATCAAACACAAGAATTTCTTGACAAGTTCACACAGACAATCTTTCGTCTACACGAACTCATCGTCTGAGCAATCACTCTCAACTGAGTAAATTCAATCATTCAGAACTTTCTTACGCTGAATACATAACACACCTACAATCTCGATCACCATTAATCTCACACATTTCTTAGCTTCCCTCCTACAGATAAACCCATCCTCTCTTGTGACCGAATTGACTCTGGAACGACCATTGTCTTGGTTTAGGCCGAAGTCCTACAGATTGATCTCTCGAACTTAAAGCACTCTCTTCTTGCAGTGCATCTCTGTGAGGTTGAGCATTTGTTCGGTTCAAGGAGTCTCCTCTGCATGGTCATCTCCTCAATTCCGTAAAAACCAACAAATCGTTTTTCCCCATCTACAGATTGGCGACCACAATGGGAGATCATTCTCTCGGTTGCAATCTCAATTCTCGCAAAGATGGTTGGTCTTAGGTATGGGTTAGTTACAGGTTCCAACACAAACGACGCTAGCACTAGCAACAATAACAATGAGGATATACGGAAAAACATTCCGGCCTCTAACACTGACGATGGTAATGTTATTCCTACTCACACTAACATGGAAGGTCATCCCCTGTTCGGCCGACACCCTGAGGAAGTCAGGGGGAATCCACCACCTACCATGGTTGATCTCATCAAGGTACAAGAGACTCTTGCAAATAATCAAACTGACATGGCTGCAACACAGAAGGAGATATTCAATTATCTCAAGACTCTCACTGATAAGATGTCAGAGAAGACTCAAGGAAAAGGAAACATCCTCAAATGCTGATCCTGAAGTAGTTCCAATTCATACAGTGGATGACAGCAAAGTACGCAAAGCTGCAGACGATCCATCAGCGAAGGAATCATCAAATTTCATTACTCGGGAATATTTGGAACGCCTCTTGGAGAACCATGGAAAAGACAAGACGTCACATATCCTTCGTCACCAACCTCCATACCCTGCTACTACGCAAAGGATTCCTCTTCCAAAAGGTTATACCTCTCCAACCTTCACTTTATATGATGAACATGCAATGCTCAGGAGCATGTTTCTCGGTTCCTGGAATCCTTGGGCGAACATGAGCATAACCATGTTGTTCGCCTCAAAGAATTTTCAAAATCCTTGAAAGGCAGGGCCTAAACTTGGAACAACAACATCGCACCAAGAACTATCAACAATTGGAGAGAGATGATTAACGCCTTCTACAGAAAGTAGTTCTTTGTGTCAGATCAAATTACTCTCTCTGATCTTGGAAGAATGTTTCAGAAGAGCAATGAACACCCAATGACTACGTGAAAAGATTCAGAGTCCAGGCCCTGGACTTTCATGATCAAAACGTCATGGAGCAACAGCTGGTAGATTTGTGTATCAACGGCATGATCCCGGTCTACAGAGATTTATTGGAAAATTTTCATTTCCAGACCTTCTCAGAGCTTCATTAAGCGGCGAAGAGATCGGCAACTACTGCACCCGCTTTACTGGAAAGAACAACAGCTACAAAGGCTGAAGAACTGCGAGATACTCGAGGTAATAGACGTATGATCAACAAGCAGTACAACCTTCATCCTTCCACAAACACTGTCGCGGAAGGGATCAAACGAAAAGCTGAACCACCGCGCAAGCATCCCTCAGCTCCTTCAAAAGCACAAAGGAAGGATAAGCAAGATGCACAAGCCCTTGACCAACGCACATGGGCTCCTGATCAAGACGCACCTGACTTTCCCCTTTCCATTGAAGAGGTGATCTAACTCCTAGATGCTTGGATCCAATATGGTTCTATCAAGTTGCTATATGTCAAGAAATAACCAACTGAAGAAGATATGAAAAGTCCTCGTTGTTGCCGCTTCCACAGGTTCGTCAATCATCCCACAAGTGACTGCAGGGTCTTGAAGCACATATTCAGGAAAAAGGTTGAATTGGGAGAGCTTAACTTGGGAACTTAAGGAGTACACATGGATCCTCTCCCATTCAGGACTTTCTCCATCTCTGAATAACCATTCAAAGAAGCAGTTCAGTCATTGATCGAGCATGTCTGCGAATTGCTCTATCTGTCGAAGGCGTAGATGGAAGAAATGTTTATGGCTCTGAACCACATAGTGTCTGGGAAACGTCTACCGATTCCAGAAGTACCTCCTGAACCTCCAGCCACTGACAAGGAAATGTATGACTGAGGACTGCTCACCACAGTGCATATTAAAGGAAATGAATTCAAGAGAGCATTTGTTGATGTTGGCACTGCCATCAATATCATTCATTTGAAAACTCTCAAATCCGCTAGCATCACTCGACAAGAAGCTACACATGCTCCCATGTAAATCAGAGATCACGAAGGGACACTCAGGGATGCATACGGCCACATCACCCTCAAGGTCATGAAAAACTCGGTCTGCACTGAGACTAAGTTTTATATAATCCGGGAAGATCCAGGATATGACATGATTCTTGGACGACCTTGGATTCATGCTGGAAAACATACTCTAATGCCTTTGATTGAAGAAAGCTATGACTCAGAAGAGGTAGAAGATACTCCATCATTCGGGCATCTGGAGGAAGTCAAAGCCTTGGTAGAATTAGCACAGAAACATGGAGAAAGCGCACACTCTTTCATCAAAAGGTTCCGTACTCAGGCAAGTTTGATTCCCCTTCATGCACCTATACTACCAATGTTTAATCATGTTTCCCTGGTCCGGGGACTTCTTCCCACTGACAACTTAGCCGTCGCAAACTGCTATGAGTGGATAGCCTCACCACGGTAATATTACACCAAATGGTTGAGTACAGAGCCTCTTCAAATTGATCATTCTATCAAAAGATTTATTGCTGAAGATGTGGCTTAGCATGACGGACAATACGCTGGATACTCCCATCTGCACGAGTGTTCATATTTGCCGCAACCATGGAATCCCATCATGCGAGGAATCCCGAATCAGCAGAAGATATTCAAGGCGCAGACAACCAAGCCTAAAAAATTTTGTGAAGGAGATCTAGTTCTCAAAGCAACTCAGCATAATCTTCACTCTAGAAGAAGCTCCAATTGGGAAGGACCATTTATGGTTGCTAAGTCCATAACCGGAGGATACTAAAGGTTGATCAACACAGGTGGCAGGACCCTGCCAGTGATCCAAAGAATTGGCTTAAGGCATTTGACGCCTGAAATTATTGGGCATTTGAGGTACTGGGCCTTTGAGCATTCATGACGCCTGGGATTTAACATTTAGGATTTTCTTTCACTGTATATCAATTTCTCCAAAACGTCTGCAATACTTTCATTCAGTATTTGAATTCAGCAATTTATCAAAATTCAATTTATTTTACCTAAAGAAAATCTCTATGAAATCCAAAAGAAAATCCTCAATCATCTACCAATCCAAAACCAATCAATATCAAAACCAAAATAAAACCTTACATCTCTCAGAAGTTCAGAAGTTCAAGAGATTATGAAAAGAGATCAAAGAAATTCGGCAAAGAAAGATTTTTGCTCCTCCGCATCCTTCAAGACTTGCAAGGCCGCCTTCTCCGTGTTCATCTCCTCGGTCAAATTAGCAATCTTGTATTCCTTATCCATCACAGCATCATTGGGAAAGGGTATGTTATTCTCACATGAGTTCTTGATTGCATTTATTTTCTTACAAAGCCACTTCACGTTGAAGCCAAGTCTTTCATAATTCTCCAAGTTGAACTCCCAATCAAAGAGTACATCTGGAGTCACAGTATTCCTGTCCCTAGCGTATATATCACTTACAACACGCAAGATGACACTTACTTGTATTGTTAAAGCATAAGCGCGTTCAGGGTCTCTGGTAACAATGATGTGACCAAACTTCCTCCATATCTTCTCGTACAAGCCTGCATATATCAATAGGAACGCTGAATCCACCAACTAATTCATGATATGGAAGCGATGCATCGAACAGAGGATCAAAAGCAACTACCGCACTTGGATATTCATGCACCACTATATGGTTCTCAATTACTGGAGAAACTTCTACGGTCATGGCAGCAGTTTCTTTAGTCTCCTCTACTTGTGGCTCGGTTTCTTCTACTACTGGAGTAGCAACAATCGAGGTTTCCATAACTTCAGTAACATCCCTCTCATGGCCTTGAAGTGCGGGGATGGTTGTCTCTTCATCAATAACTCTAGGGCTGCTCGCGTTATCATTATTGATTTCAGTATCCTCAACTTCGGTGTTTGGTACCTAATACGAAGATTACATGAGGTTAGAGAAATCTAGACATGGAAACCAAATAGGATCATAAACTACAACATAAAATCAGTCCAACATCATCAAGGTTCATCATTTTGCACTCAATAAGTGAGCAAATATCGTGAAAGTCATTAAAATACGCTTTGCGGCAAGCTCATCTGAAGAGATTTTACTCTTCCCTGTACAAGATGACGAACTGGGAGAAATGTACAAGTCATCTGAGGATGAGATATATACCATTTTCTTCGTATGTATATCCTCTACAACATATCAAAATTTCATAACGATCCGATGAACGATCAAAGAGATGTGGTCAAAACATTGGACAACGTATAGTCTGAAAAGTTCTGAAAATCTCCTGGAAGTTTACTGTTTCGCCCTTTTCAGGACCTGAACGTGCTCAAAACTTAAAAATATTCTTTGTCTAAATCTTGGAAATTCTCCAGGCTTAAAGTTACATATACAGACTATGAAAATACGACTTCAGATGAAGGTTTTATGGTGTTTTTGCTAAAAAACTGAGTTCTGAATTTCCTGACGACGAATTTCGACAAAGTTTATCGTATATGCACGTGGATTATCATTCACTCATTCATAAATAAATTTTTTTATACTTCTATGGTAAAGTTCAAGGGAAATACTTACTTGGGGGGTCTCTGAAACGTTCAAGGAATCGGGATTGCCCGTGTCAGCATCAAGAGGCTCATTACTTCCATTCGGTTTCGAACCTTAGGAATTTTATTTATCTCTATTCTCAGAGGATGAACGGGCATCAACACTCTCCATTTCCATAACGACATTCTCCTGGACATATTCTCAAACCATTAGCATTTTATATATGAAGCATCCTATTTGACTATGTGGAAGAGTACTCACATCATTTTCTTCTTCAACGCACAAATCAGAAATTGTTTGCCCAGCAGCAGACAATTGAAGACCGTCAATACTTGACGGAGCAAAGTTCTGTAACCAAATAACAAATATTGGTTTTACGATCCTAGTAATACAGATAGAATAAGCCACAGCGGAAAAGTGTTGACAACTCACCAAAGAAACAACCGAGGACTTTATGGTGTTAGGCAGCATCTTACAATTCTTGTTCCTACCTTCTCCACCGTGAATGATTGTTTCTGCTTCCGATAAATTCACTTCAATACGAGGTCTCACAACACGACCGTCCTGCAAAAAACAAAAATTGAGGTGATAATCAAAGGCAATTGTTTTGATTTTATGAAGAATGTGCAAAAAGATACATACTGGTGAACATCCTGGAGATGTCTTTCGCTTATCGCCGCCGGAGATGTGTTTCAATCTTGGTCGAGAAGCGATCATATCAGAAGAAGGAGGCTCTTTCACTAAAGGTTGTCCAACCATGACGAAATCGTGTAAACACTCAATCTGCTGATCCCAGAAGTCTTTGTAACCTGGAGTTACATATGTAATTCGTTCAGAACCAGGGAACCAGTAAGAACCTCCTTCCACATGTGTGCGATCTAAGCAGGTTTTAAGTTGTTCCACTGGTGGTTTCTTCCTTCGAAAAGTTGGAACGCATTGATTTATGCCCATCTGACGAGCCGCTCTATCAATGTTGTATTCTTCTACTGAAAAGTATCCATATATTGTTGATATCAAGTGACCTGGAGTATAAGTCAACATAAAAGATCTCTTTCCATCGCTCAAGTCAACGCCAGATTTCAAAGTCATACTTTCTCCGGTGTTGAAAGTTTGCAACTGAGAAACATAAGGAGGAATCAGCACCCAGGGGCGGAAATTAAAATCATATTCATTGTCTAACACATCAATGAAGCGTTTCTTGGATTGAGGCTGCTTCGTAGACCAGCGCATAATCCTGGCATTATCCCTCTCAGGAAAAATACGGAGAGAATCAGCAGCATTCAGCCCTTGCAGGATGCTGCGGGGAATAGGTTCATAACTCTTTAAGGGTTCCCACATCAAGGCCTGGAGAAACATCGTATTGGCGTAGCATTCAATCTTCATAAAGCCATTCGAAACACTGGAGTCTATAACCAAGGAATCCAGGTTAGAGTACAAAGAACCAAAGAATAGACTACCTATGGGAAGTTGTTCACCTTGTACCATCTTAATAGCAAAAAGGATTACAAATGGTTTTAGAAAAGTTCTGATATCTTCAAACACGTCCTTGGACAGCCATAAACACAAGAAAGCGGCAATAGATAACATACCGTCAGGCTCGTCAAGAGGAATATCTCGTGGCCACCAGTGTGTTAACCAGTGGGCATAACAACCTTTGTCGGACGCCTTATTAATTCTCTCCATCTCGGCTGTCTAGATATTGGAAACTGCTGTCTCATTTATTGAAAGCTTTCAGGGAAGTTACCTGTGATCGGGAGATGCAACAAAGCAACTACATCCTCCAAGGTAATAGTAAACTCCCACCATCTGCATATGAAAATGTGAGTTGGAATGCACCAGCGAGCAAGTAGAGCTACAATACCTCGCACGTCATTAAAAATGAACAAATCTCCAGAAGCTTGGATACTCTGGTCACCTGTGCTCTATCCAACATGCCTCTAACGCGAGGAAAACCCAGCATGTGTCTCGTCCATCCATAGAATTTTCTAAAGGACGTCGAGAAAGATTGAATTATATAATCGATGGGAGGAAAAGTCCTCGTTCAAGGAAAAATTGAATGGCTGCTCGAGGAGTCACCAGTTTCTTCTGAACAACCTCTCTAGGATTTATCAAAAGGGGAAATGCTGGAGATTGAAGACGTTTTTCAGTCCCTGTTGAAGAGCGAAAAATGCATCATCTATGTTTGGAACGTTTTTGAGCCTAGGAGTTTCTTCTTCTTCTTCACCAGCAGAAGTCTCATGCATACATGTATCGTCTCTGGAGGCATCATTTTCCTGGGAGTCATACATCCTTACGAAGTAGCTTTAATGTGCACAAAGCATTCTACTTCAGTGTATCATCATACAAGGTGCAAACTTCAAAAATATGATGGAGTTATATAATCTTACAACAGAATACTTATGCAGACATCTACAAAAATGGTAATTCTTAACTCTTACCTCTTTAAAATTTCACTGACACAGTAATTGTGATATAAGAGTTAACACTCCAAATTAGTTCGTTCTTTGAAACCTGCTATAACGAATAAAGCATTATCATTTGGAAATCGGAACTGATTTTTCATAAAATCATGAACATAATTTTCATAGTATAAACATCCACAACTGGACTATGAAATTTACACCAAGACAATATTTCATCATAAATAAATTGTCTAATTTCGAGGGTTACTCAAAATCCATGTTTTGATTTTACGAAATAATAATTAACGTGACTAACTCACGTAAATTTTCAAATTTTTTTATCTAACGTGAGAAAACTCACGCAAATAAATATATGACACTATATGTGTCACGGTTTCAAAAAAAAAATCTCTCTTTTCCTTCGCACGAGCATTTTTCTTTGAAACGAAGGTTTATTTCGGTCTTGCGAAAGTTCACACCTTTTAAGATAAAGTTTTGGTTTTCATGAAAGCTCATAAACAAAATTTTATCACTGGACACAGGTCTATTTCAAAAATAAAAATTTGTCCTAAGTCAGGAATTATTACTAGTTTCTTAAACTAACGATCGAACGAACTACGTTTTCTAAAACAAGGGTTTTCAACAAAACTCACACTCATATATACACATGTATAAAATTTTAACATGATCAAAGCATGAAAAACTCATGAAATCAGCAATCAAAATTTTTTTTCCACGTACCTGGTCGGCGCAGGACAGAAGTTGGCCCGACGGTGGTCGCTCTGGTCGGACGGCGGTGGCGCTCCGGAAATTCTTCCTTCTCCTGCTGTTGACGTGAAGGAGGTGAGGTGATGGAGGTGGTGGTCGGTTTTTGGTGAAATAAAAAAAAAAAAAAAAAGTATAAATCCCTTTTATACCAAATTTTATTTTAAAAACCTAATTTCACAAGGATTTCCTTATTGGGTCCGGCCCGTGAATCATAAACCGACCAAGGTTCCACCATCAAATCAGCGGTTCTACACCAATTCATGCTCATTAGACGATGCTCTATCATGCGACTGGGATCTCCGTTCAAGCCGTGGTTCGCTCGCGCGATCAAATATTCGGTAACATCTTATCATATGACTAAGTTCAATTACTTATTTCGTTCATAACTGGAAAATCACCATTCAGTGCTAACTGAGGAACATGACTGTCCCTTACTAAGCATGGGACTTAATGTAGATGGTGGATTTTCGACAAGGGTTAAAATCGTAAAACCATAATTATACATGCTCCTGATCCAGCAATCAGATGAGTATTGAGGCTCATGTCTCTCATTGAAGCATGAAAGCTCGTGTCATGAAATCTTTGACTGAGAATACCGTCTCTCAGAGTATATGCAGATGTGTAGTCTCTCAGCTGAGGCAACAACACATCTCATGAACACTGAGCAATTTCAGTAATTATTTCTATATAGAATCGAAAGATTGGACGGCTCCTAGATAGCTTGCCTGCTAGTATAGAGCAATAACGTCTTCAGGATGAAACAAGGTTTTACCTGACTATATAAAGGAGATATGACGTTTCAACAAGCTCATATTTCTCAATTCTCAGATAATTAATGCTCCTAGACAGCATGCCTGCTAGTATGGAGCCATCCATTAATTATCTCTAATCGTTAACTGAATATTCAGCAATATTCTACGATTCTTCGTAATATTTCGTCACTTCAATTTGAGGTTCTTCCCAGCAGAATTCCATGGGTTATTGATAAATATTCAACATGCGGGCATCTGAGCAGCTCTCGAGTAATCCCCGACCAAAATGGTGCAAGTGTACTCAGCATAATGCACAAACGAGCATTCCAAAACACGAAGGAACGATGAACCTATGCAAAATAGGAAGAAAATAATAAATAATAAAATATTAATCGAGGCGCTGGGAGACTGGGCCCACCGGCCGGACGGTCTTGCCGTGGCCAGTCCCACACCCAATTTTATATTTTATCATATTTTTATTATTTTCCTCGATCTCATGAAAATCCCTTCATTTGAGCAAATATCCTTCGTTTCAAGGAAACTCCCCAGTCTCATGGTGTTTCCTCGTATCAAAGAAATAATAATAAATTAGGAAAGATGTCGTGGGACCAGACTCACTAGCCGGCCGGCCATGCCCTAGCCGTGGCCTGTCCCACACCTCATGACTCCTTATTATTTTATTATTATTTCCCTCATCCCATGAAAATTCCTTGAATTCATGAAATCTCCCTCAAGTCATGAAATAATGTAAAATTAGGGAAACTCGTGGGACCGGGCCCTAGCCGGCCGATCATGCCCTAGCCGGTCCCACACGCCCCTTATTTTATTATTATTATTTTTTATGTTTCCCTCATCTCATGGAAACTCCCTGATTTCAACAAATTCCTCGGTTTCAACAAATCTCTTGATTTTATGATATTTCCCTAAAATCATGAAAAATATTATAAAATTGAGAAAAGTGCCTTGGGACGGGCTCTTTGGCCGGCCGGCCATGCCTTGGCCATAGCCGATCCCACACTTCATGACTCCCTATTTTATTATTATTGTTTCCATAATCTCATGGAAATTCCTTAACTTCATGAAATTCCTCAGTTTCATGATATTTCCCTGACATTAGAGAAAATACATAAAATTGGGAAAGGTGTTGCGGGACCAAGCTTGCTAACTGGATGGTCCACCACCTTGCAAATCCCCTATTTTATTAATTATTTTTCATCATCTCATGAAGATTCCCCAGTTTCAGCAAAACCCTGAATCCTTCATATTTTCTCAAAATGCTGCTCAAACGCGCATCAGAAAATATCGAAATTCTCAGGACTGGGACACGGACATTATGGTGATGCGGGCATGTCTCCTTGACCGACCAAGGCTGGACCTAAGGTTTGTAATTAGCCGGTCCCACATGTTTTAATAATTTTGACCTAATTTGTTCAATTGCTCATATTGGGTCCAAACTCTTCTCAAACAACTGGGAGTTTTCTCAGACGACCATCAGCTTGTCCCACAACCACCAAGGGCCGGTCTTATGCCCTCTTGGTCGGTCCTTCATCTCTCCATAATTAGGTTTTACTACCTAACGCTCACACGAGCATTATTTTAAAATAAATGATGAAACCAACGTTTAATCATCTTTTCACCAACTATTTTGCTCACTTGAGAATCTGGGAGCTACACGGTCGATTTATCATCCCATGTAGCCGGTCCCTCCTTCATATCATGAACGGTTTTCAATACATCATCAATTCAGCAATTGATCAAAATTAGGGTTTTGAATCCAAGGTTCATAATTCCAAATTCAAACACTAAATTTTATGTTGATCTCATGGTCAGCACTCTAATTAATTATACTTGGTTTGGTCGCCAATACTTTAAATTAATATTTATTTGGTCATACTACCAATACTTCATCAAATGAGCAACATTCGCTCAGACGAGAAATATTATTGGTTCAACTACCAATATTCAATAATTCATCAAACGAGCAACATTTGCTCGCATCAAGGAATATTGGTTCAACCATCAATATTCAACGATTCATCAAATGAACAATATTTGTTCACTTTAGCTATCAACATTTATTCGAGAATTATACCTCTGTATCAACATAAACGTTCAATTCGTGAGTCTCATAATATTTGCAAATCACGTTCAACTCAGCAATACATGGACTCATCTTCCCATGAAGTCAGCAACTGACTAACTAAAACCACGAGACATTAATCGTGTCACATGGGGGGATATTAAGTAGGGTTTTGGTCTGGCGGTCTACGGCATGTGTGTTCATGCATACGATGAGAATGTGAGAAAGTCGTGCAATCAGTTGAAGGAGTTAGCAAAGTAGTAGTTGGAAAATCAACCAAGTCTCCACACGATGAGCAACTGGTTTTGACACGATTTCCCAATTCCCCACTCTTTGACTTTAACAACTGTCACACTTCATGGGATCAAGGTGTTCACAATTCCAGCAATATAAATAAGTCTCTGAATCCTGATTGAAACACAAGAATTTCTCGACAAGTTTACTCAGACAATCTTTCTGAACTTTCTTACGCAGAATACGCAACACACCTAAAATCTCGATCACCATTGATCTCACATATTTCTCAGCTTCCCTCCTACAGATCAACCCATACTCTCTTGTGACCGAATTTACTCTGGAACGACCATTGTCTTGGTTTAGGCCGGAGTCCTACAGATTGATCTCTCGAACTTAAAGCACTCCTTTCTCGCAGTGCATCTGTGTGAGGTTGAGCATTTGTTCGGTTCAAGGAGTCTTTTTCGCACGGTCATCTCCTCAATTCCGTAAAAACCATCAAATCGTGTTTTCCCATCTACACTAGTCTACTTATAGTTATGTCTTGTATTAGGGTAGAATGTGTAGTTGAGCATTAGACTTCACGACGATCATCGATTAAAGACGAAGAACTACTAAGGGGAGCTTGTGGAACTTCATCAACAAAAAGGTATGTGGAGACTTGAACTCATTTATCACTCAAAAGTCTATTTCTATTTTATATCATATTTGAGACAAAAGTCGTATTACTATATAGACTTTGATTATACACATTTGATATTTCGAGCTGAGTATAACTCGCTTACATATTTCTCAAAATATGTGTTGGTAAGCTTTCGCTTAAACCAAGTTCATTTTATATTCTTGATGAAAGTCAAAAGATATTCATGTGAAAATCGCCTAGTAACATCTTACATGATTTGTGTGAGATAGTCGTTTGATGTAGACTCGGAATGTTTCGTATTGATCTATTGATCACTTGAAAATTTCTTTGAAGCTAATAGTTTGTGTGAGACAGATATTCTCGTCTCCTAAGAATGGTTCAATGATTAAGATGGAGTTTAAAACGATTAGCCATTGATTGAATATAGCACAGTTTGTATGCTAACTACTGCAAGTTATTCAAAGTTCGGAACCATAGTATGCATACCCGTATGCGTACTAGTTGGTTAGTTGAAAGTCCGGGAACTTAGTATGCATACCCGTATGCGTACCGACGTAAAGTTCAAGTCAAGTAATTTAACTGAGTTAGGAGGTATGTGTACCCGTTCGCATACTGGTGAACCCAAACTATATCCGGCCACTTAGGTATGCGTACCCGTTTGCATACTTGAGTCGGTTAAGTTCTAAAATCGGTTTGTTCATGAACTAATAAATTTATATATTAAGGAATGCAATCTTTTGAAAACCGGGGCTATAATGTTCATGAATTGATTCATGTGAATCAAAATTCATTTTTCTTCAATTATGTCTTGTATACTTCTATGAGAATATAAACAATTGAACAACAATCATGTGAACTAGTTGTGATTAAGATGAACAAGGTTGATATGAAAGTATTCATATGGCTAACTTCGGTTAAATATTGTTGAGCCAACTATGTGCACATGTTTAGGTGCGGTTACCCATATATAAATGAAGTCACATTTCACTTATGTATAACAAGCTATAAGTTCGATCTATCGGTTGAAAGAAATTAACTTGACTCTAATCAGGTTTTCATCTAACGGTGAATATTGAATGCTTTGTTACCAAGGTAACATTGATTGCAAATCCTGATTTGAATACTATATAAGGGAGAATTATCGCAACTTGGAAACCTAATCCCCTGATATGATTTTTAATAGTTGTTGTAATAATTAAGATCCGAACTCTGAGACTTGTGAAGATTAAATTTAGAGGTTTAATGAAAATAATAGACAAAAGCGAGAGTTACTGGGACTAGGATTTCACCGAATTCATAATCATAAGGATCAATTATTCATTCTCAACAATTATCGCTCAATAAATAAAACAACATGGACTCTTATTTTTGCCAAGGTAGATTCTCAAAATATTAGTTATAAATCGTAAGCATGGGACATCAAACATCTAGGCAAGCATGACCCATCAAATCAAAATCAAAATCATAATTCTATTTTAATTAGTGCAAAAGTCAAATAGAGAATAAAATAAATTCGCCCATGTATGAAATTCATCTTCCTCCGTCGACCCAGCGTATGGGTTTAGCTCCACATGGTGAAAACACTCTCAAAATAATTTCATTGCTCAAATGGTGTTTACAAAGAAGAGAAAAAGAGAAAATTAATTAAAACAGGGAATCACAACGTTTATAAGCGTTTCAAACCCACTGACACAAAGAATAACGGTAAACTTTCGCACTGGAAAGTCTTATATCTTAAGCATAAACGACAGAGTTTAATGACTGTCTTTGTCTGTCTGTTCTTCGTGTTCTTCACAATTTTTCTGCTGCTGTTGGAGATTTCTCTGCAGCAATTTTCTCCACTCTGTAGCCTCCCCAAACACTCGATCGTCGGAGGAAGACGAATTTCATACATGGGTGAATTTATTTTATTCTCTATTTGACTTTTGCACTAATTAAAATTGAATTATGATTTTGATTAATTTGTTATCATTTTATTTGATGGGTCATGCTTGCCTAGATGTTTGATGTCCCATGCTTACGATTTATAACTAATATTTTGAGAATCTACCTTGGCAAAAATAAGAGTCCATGTTGTTTTAGTTATTGACCGATAATTGTGGAGAATGAATAATTGATCCTTATGATTATGAATTCGGTGAAATCCTAGTCCCAATAACTCTCTCTTTTGTATATTATTTTCATTAAACCTTTGAATTTAATCTTCACAAGTCTCAGAGTTCGAATCTTAATTATTACAACAACTATTAAAAATCATATCAATTTTTGGCGCCGCCGATGCGGATTTGTTTTTAGATTAAATTTTAGGTTTATTTTTATTTTGTACAATATTTTTATTTCGTTTTAGATTTTTTTCCATTTTTATGCGTTTCTTTTTGTATTTGTTTTCAGGGACTTTTTCAGGATGATGACTTCTTCTGAAGAGACGTCACCTAAGATGACGCTGGTGGAATATAAGCGTAAAAAGTCAAATTATCAGGAAACCTCATCTGAGATGAAGCTTGCTGAATATAAGCGTAGGCAACAGTATGGAGTTTCTACTCCACATGTTGTAAGTGAAGAATCACCTTTAACAATATATGAGAAGTATTACAAACACACACCACCTAGTTTGGAACAAAGACTGAGAGTTCTTGAATGTCAAAGATTATATGCTGATGATGATGAATCTTGTAGTGACTCTCTGTTCCAAACAGAACATATAGATGACCCTGTGGATGATTTGCCTAATTCCATAGATGAATCCATCCCACAAGATAATTCACCCAACTTAGAGGTTGTTTCTAGACCCCTAGACTTCCAAAAGTTGCCTAATCTAGAGTTAGAATTGCGTGCTTCTAAAATGTTGTTGGAATACTTTGCATCTAAATACCCAGAGTATTTGCCTATTTCTGATACCGTGCATGAGCCAATTGAAAATTTCCCAGTCCCAATAATATCTCCATATTATGTTCTTTACACACTTCCTTGTGTTGTAAAAACTTGGTTTGGAGGTAAGTCTCTGTTTTTGATAGTTTCAGTGTCTCCGCATCGTGATAACATAAGTGTGAAGCAGTCATTTGTAAATGTTGTATTTTGGGTTGATCCCCAAATTTTCAGGTTGTTAGTTTATGGGGATCCTTTTTGTATATTCCAGTAGGTTTATTTTTATTTTATTTTTTATATTTTCGTTTACTTTTTGCATCTTATGAATTTCCCATCTTAAATTTTGCGTTGGATGACTCACTTACATTGAGGACAATGTAATGTTTAAGTGTGGGGGGAGCAGTTAACTTTTTACTTTATTTTTTCAGGAAATTCCTTGCAAATCATGATCAGTTGTTGAGCGGGTCTATTGTTGGTTTGTAGGTATATTATGACCAGCTGTGTAGCGGGTCTAAAAAAAATTAAAAAAAAAATTGATTGTTAGGGTTATGACCAGCTGTGTAACGGGTTTTTTCTTTTTTTTATTTCATTATATGACCAGCTGTGTAGCGGGTCTCTTTCTCTTTATCTTATTATATGACCAGCTGTGTAGCGGGCCTAAAAATAATAATAATAATAATAATTTATGTGATTTTCAATTGAGTTGTAGTAAAAAGTTCGTTGAGACTTGTGAAAGTAAAATATTTTAGATTTAATGAAATTTAAAAACAAACGAAACTTAATTCAAGATAATTAGGAATAACCAAGACACTGATTCCACTATCACACATGAATAAATTATGGCAAATAATCCAAAATTCTAATTATCTTTTAAGTCTCTTATTTCTTAATTCACAAATAATCAAACATATTCTCAAATATTAATTGTATTCCCCAAGCATAGACTATCAATTGATTAAACAAAGTATAATCTATGAAATTGAATCACAAGTAATTAAGAAAATTATGTAAACATTTAAAAACTCTACAAAAGCAGTGATTGAGTGAATTATAATTAAAAATTAGAGAAAATGAAATAGTTACCCATTATTCATGTGTAAATAGATTCATCCATCACCTTGGTTAAGCGAGAATTTAGCCTCTCATCATGTTGGAAACACACACAGAATTCGATTTCATTGCTCAAAAATGGTTTACAAATGATGAAAATGGAGAAATAATTCAAAACCGGGTTTGTAACAATTATATTTGTTACAAACCAAAGAACGATATAGAGGATGTGTCACTGTTACTATAGCTCTAAGACTGTCACTGAACAGTCGCAAATACTATAGCAAAATAAGACTGCTTCTTGAGGTCTTATGTTCTTCGTGTTCTTCAATGGCAGCAGCAGCAACAGGTTTCTCTAGTGATCGTATTTCGCCTCTATGATGTTCCAAATCCTTCCCAAACTCTCTGTGGTCCTCCTCTGATTCACCTACAACCATTATATATAGAACAGGAATAAGAATCTCTCGTAATTCATCAAAATATCCAGCAATCAATCAAGAATATTCGGTTTTATTTCCATGCAGATATACAAAATATCTTTCCCCTTTTCTCTTCTTCGAGTGCCTGCTGCTGTCACTCCTCTCCCAACTCATTAGGAACACGTTCTAGATCACGCCCAACTCGCTAAATACACACGAAAACTTTCCAAAACCAACCCAACAGAATTCCGCGTATTTCTCTAACCTCTGGTTCATGGTATTTCCACGTAACTACCTCTTCAATCGATTCCAGGGCACATACATTCCCTGTTTTGATGAAACAGGTCATTTGCCAACTAATTCCAACGAAATGTCCGATTAAATCTCAGCCGAATCACTTCACAAATATATGCAGATGAACAGCCAAAAACCCGTGAACCCTGATTTCTTTGAATCCGATTATCCAACCAATTATGAACAAATACAAGACCATTACCAGCCATGTTTATCTCAAACAACTCCAACAAAACCAAATATAACGATTGAATCTCTGTCGAAAACGTCTAATAATCCAGCCCTAGTTCTGTACATTTCTGTTTTACTCTCATTCGAATTCTAGCCAATTTTTATTGAAACGAAGACCCATACCATCTCTGTTTGGGTCCTAGGTTCAAACCCATTTGAATTCAGCCATTTAGTCTCACCCAAACACCTCCAAAACCGAAACCCTAATTCTGCTGCTCTTTTCCCGCCAAAACGGAAATTTGAATTGTTGAAGATGAAGTGCCCCGATCCAAAACACGGGGGCCTTTAAAAACTGGATGCCTGGGGGTGCCCTTATCCAAAATGAGGGTGCCTTTAATGCCTTTTTGAGGTGCCTTTAACACTTTTTCTGGGGTGTTTCCAACACATTTCTGGGACTCCTTTAATACTCCTTCGGGGTGGCTTAAGTACTTTTTCGAGCCGATTCTTCCAAAAACGTTTATTTCCTAAAAATACCTACAAACAAGTTTATTAGTGATAAAATGAGTCCCAGCTAATGTATTTATAGGTGAAAATGTGTCGCACTTTCGTGATCATCATCCCCACACCTCATGTCTGATACTAGTTGCGACTGGAGTCGATTCTCCTTTAACCTAGGTTTTTCCTAAAACCATTATAGGTTAACAACTTAAATACTTCATTGGGATTCTAAAGCCAGACCCAACTATATTCTCTATAATTGCGTGTTCTGATCTTACTTTGTTCTATCATGTCTTGTACTATCTTTTTTAAGATTTGTTCGAGATTTGATCTCCGATAGGTGAGATAAAAAGTAGTCACAAACACCTTCGTCTCATCGTTTATATCTTGTTTCTCTTCCATACGATTAAGATTATTGTGAGGTGATTGATATTACTAGAATGTTTTCGGGAATATAAGTCCGGTGTACCAATTGGTTCATGTTCACCTTGATTTATCAAAAGAAGGAACAAAAATCGTAGGTATTTCTGTGGGAGACAGATTTATCTATTCAATGGACTTTTCTTTGTGAGACAAATTTGTTTATCAAGTCTTCGACTTTTGGTCGTAGCAACTCTTAGTTGTGGGTGAGATCGGCTAAGGGAATCAAGTGCGCAAAATACAGCGTGGTTCAAGAGGCATAAGGAATGCAACTGTGCTTTAATCAGTGTGAGATTGGTTAGGGCTCAACTACATTCCAGTACGAAGTTAATTGGTAGTAGGCTAGACTCCGTAGCGACTTAAGACAGTATGGTGTTCAAATATGGACTAGGTCCGGGGATTTCTCTGCATTTGCGGTATCCTCGTTAACAAAATTTCTGGTGTATGTGTTATTTCCTTTCCGCATTATATTTTTATATAATTGAAATATCACAGGTTGTGCGTAGTTCAATCAATTAGATAATTCAACCTTTGGTTGTTGATATAAATTGATTGACACTTGGATATTTTTCTTTGGTACCATCCAAGTTATTTCTCATATTAATCTATCTCATAGATTTCTATATGTTCGATTGCAGATTGATTTGAGAAATTGAGATATAACTCTTGATTGAGTCTGACTGTCTAATATATTCTCTTGGAAATATATTGGAGTTTTTCCATACAGATTGTCTAAATGAAATATTGGGTATGGTTGTTAGAGCCCCGGTTTTTCAATTGGTATCATAGCAGGCAAACACGCTTAAGACCTCATAAGTCTGTATTTGTACATAGCAATCTAACTCTATGGACGGAAGTGTTATCTCTATAAACGTACCACCAGTCTTCGATGGCTCAAATTACTCATGGTGGAAAATTGCTATGCGTGCTTTTCTAAAAGGTCGTGATTTTCAAACATGGGTTCGTGTTGTTAATGGCTATGATCCTACGGTTCTTACAGAAGGCGATGTGACTGTTCCTAAGGATATTGGTGAGTATGTGTCTGACGAGTTTCTTGCTGCGAAGCAAAATTCTAACTGCCTAAATGCCATCATACATGCCATTACCCCAAATTTTCAGCACCATGTGACTATGTGCACTAAGTCTAAAGAAGCCTGGGATATCTTAGAAACTGTATTCGAAGGAAATTCCCCTGACAAAGAAGCTAGGCTTCAAAACCTATGTTCTGATTGGGAAAACCTTCGTATGGCTGACAAAGATTCATTCGATAAGTTTAATCACAAAGTATCTAAAATTGTTAATGCATCTTTTGCGTTGGGTAAGACTATTCCTGAAAAGGACATTGTGATGAAAATTCTCAGATCGCTTCCAGCTAGATACAATTCTAAGAAACACGCCATCGTTAAAGGAAATCTTATCCATAAATACTCTTGTTGGGAAGTTAAAGATCTTTGATCATGAGCATGCATCCAAATCTGGGAAGGATATTACTTTCAAAGCACAAAAGAACACTACATTACTTGATAAAAGTAAAAGTGTTGGCAACTTTGAAGTTTATCCTATTGAGACCGATTCATCAGATGAATATCTTGAAAACTCAGTTTCACTGACCACTAGACAGTTTAGAGATCTTATGTTGAAGAGAAGTAAACATTTCATCAGAGATAAACCCAGGTCATCAGTCAAACCTCATGACTGTGCCCCTCCTAAAAACAAAGACACTGTCGACACTGATGATGAGGATATGCCACAATTCTTGAAGTGTAAAGGTTTTGGTCATTTTGCTAATGAGTGTCCAAATCGTATAAAATACACTGGGAACAAAGGTCTTGCTGCAACTCTTGATGAGATATTTGATCACTATGATTCAGATAAAGATGAAAAGCCAAGTGTTGCACTCCTTAGTGAAAATATTTGTTTTGATAATTGTAGCAGTACTACATCAATCTTGATATTCTTCCTAGAGTAACTTCGTCAACCACTATGGAGGATATAATGGATTTTTCCCTGTTTACTGAAAATTCTATTTCACATGTTTCAGGTATACCTCATTTTGTTTAGCAGCATGCTCAGCTATGGTGTCTGAACCCTCCTCCACATTGACATGTTTTTATTGTACAAGTACATACATAAAATAAGATATGCTAATAAACTTCAACGAAGAGCAAACCGATTAGCAAACAAGCTCAAACTTTTCCGGAAGTCTAATTTATTTGAGGTAAGTAAACTCAATTCTTCTCCGAAAAAGTTAATTTCTAAAGAATTGATTAGACCTCTTTGGTAAAGAGAAAGGTCTAAACATTCTGAGAAAAATGGTTTTAAGAATTCTTTACAAGAATTGAATAGTAGACATATTATCGTTCACCCTAACACTGCTTGATCGTGTTGAAAGTCCATGTTGTCTCATGTGCTTGGTCAAAGAGACAAGAGTTGAGCACAATTCCGGCTTTAGGAAAAGAAAGCTTTTTTTTCTTTTTTTTGTTGCTTTTTTTTTTTTTTTGGAAGTATGTTAATCTTTTCATATCATAAATTGATATTGAAAATAATTTCCTTTTTCATTAAAAAGGGGTTAAAATCGACAATTCTACCTTCTTTAGGGTTATGAATTGGTCGTACGTGAATCCTACTTTGTATAATAGGTTCCGTAACCTACATTCCTTTTTCCTTCTCTGAAAAACTCTTTTTAACACATGTTGCTTGTTGAGCTTTATTTGTGTATTTCTTTCACAATTTCATACTTGTATGGAGACTCCATCATCATGTCATCTGATGGAAAAGATGTCAATATGATTTTTAATCCATCAATCATGAAGGAAAAAGATAAGTCTCCTTCCTATACAACTTTAAAGAGAAAAAGGAAGAACATGAAGAAACTAAGGGCTATCCCCTCTAATCTTCATGATAGGTGTAGAATACACCGTATTTACTATCTAGAGTTTATGATTTCTTTGCTATTTTTTTTGTAAATTATGTATTTTAATCATGGTTTGAGTTTTGTAGCTACTGTGGAGTCATGCGGAAGAAAAGGAGAAAAAATCACCCAATTTGAGCGAAAAGAGCAAAATTTGTCATTTCATGGCCGAACACTATCTGGAGCCCAGTCAATGTTAAGGGGCAACTCTTTTGGAGGAGCATTATAAACAGGCCAGCTGAGGTTAAGGGGGCTGCCAGTTGGGTGATTCTTCCACAGTTGGGTGGATAAATATAACCCACTCTATAACCCTATATTCGAGAGAATACGTCTCTCATTCATTTCATTCTTTCTTTCCTCTGAAACTGAAAACTTTATAGCAGCCGCACTTCCAAGAGATCGAGAGGAAATTCAGAAGGAGAAGTTAGTGATGGGGTTTTTGTGAGAATCTCCGACAGTTGAAGCCCGAGCTGCTAGTGATTGAGATAATAATATAGAAATTAGGGAGAGTATTGATGTTATTTAAATCGAGAACACAGAGAGGTGAAATTGAGAGACTGGATTGATGATGCTGTTAATGGGTTTGAATCAAGAAAGGGGATCTGAGATCTATAGAAATCGAAGATGGAAGAATCTGTCTGAAGAACAAGAAATTGTTGTGATGGGTTAATGGAAGAAATTGAAGTTATGGTTTTGCAGAAAAGTTGATTTTGTGTTGCTGCTGTTGAGAGGCAAAGCCACATGTTAGGGTTTATGGTTACTGGCATTGAAGATTATGATGGAATTAATGAATTCAAAAATTGCAGTGAGATATGGAATGGAGAAGGGTGAAGACAAGGTGTGAGGTTTGATGCTCAGACATGGTGGTTCTGCAATGGGGTTTAATCTGAATTCAAGGATTGGCTGATACAAAGAATAGCCAAAGATATGAAGACCTGTTGATGTTGACGAAGAAGAACAAGGCTGTTATCGATATGCAATTGTGTATGGAATTGAAATTAAGTTCTACAGGAGGATGGGTTTTGTGTTGGTGTATACAGTGAGTTGAGATGAGATAACAAGGGACGAAGTAATAGATAGTAATATTGATGTTGTTGAAGCTTTGTTGCTAAATGGATTGAATCTATTGATTAGATGTATGTGTAGGATTGTGCAGGGAAAAAATGGCCTGAACTTGGCCTGAGAGATGCCCGTAAAATAAACAGAACTCTGTCGGATTTTCATGCCGGCGAGTCAACTTAGTGATGCCAGCGATCCAACTCGGCTGAGTAAGACTAGTTAGCCGAGTAAGATGCTGGCTAGAAAGATGACTCTCTCCTTCCTTGACCCCATTGACCGTTAGAGACTGCTAGTCTGACTGTTAACTTTAACAGAGCCGTGACGGAATATTCCTTCTACGGAGAAGCATCTCAGGTTGCCGGCAGTGACATTTCGGGTGAGTTCCCGGCCGGATTCCGGTAATACCAGTAATATTCAGGCGAACCAATTTGTGGAGAATTTTTTGAGGATTTCTCTCATGGTTATGAAGACATGACTTGGAGTTGGATGAAGAGTTGGGCTTGGATTTCGAAAGAAGATGGAAGGAGTTGAGAAAGAATTGGATTTGGAAGTTGAGATATTACGGGAGGGATTTTATTCCTTGGAGGATTTGAAGAGAATTGAAGTCTATAAATAGAGAAGTTGTTTATACTTTTCTAGACACTTTTGCACACCTCTACACACACATCACTTCTCTTTTCTTTATTCTTTGTGTGTGAACTTCTTAGCATGAGTAGATAATTCTATTATTGATTGAGGATGAATTCCTAGTTCTTGACATGTTTTGAGTTTTTGTTTTAAAATCTACCTTGAAGTTCTTCACATGATTATCGTTTGTTTTTACTAATAGGAATGTTTATACATTCACGGTTGTTTGATTGATTATTTAGAGTGCACGCTGAATTGATTTTTTAACTCAACCTAAAGCTAGTAGAAGTTAGGGAATACGTAATCGTTCTCGACATTTTACACAAGTAGAAAACACGAGACCTTACGGAGGGATTCTGTGGAGCAATTGTGTGTGAAAACAACGCTAGAAAGTGGACCGAGCGAACCGAGTTTAACTACTAGTACTAAACCTAAATTCATAAATCTTAATGCGTTCGGGGGAATTACATCTTGTAATAGAACCTCAAGGTGGTTCTTTTGAATAGAATCTGATAACTAAGCGGACATGTTACTCAGTGAAACAAGGAATTTTTGGGTTAGCTAAGCGAACCTGCTATCCCACGGTTGCTGATAATCTATGACTAATAAAAAGTGGAAAAGAACATAACTTGACTCATTGTTTTGCAACGAAGAAGGATTCCTTGGTCTTGTCTCTTTTATTGATTTTCTTTTATATTTTAATTGCTCTGTTTATTTATTTTTCTTTATAAAATTTAAAACCAAAATCCCCCTTTGTGACATTATAATACAACTAAAACCTCTTGCTCCTCGTGGGAACGAACTTGACTACCCTATATTACTTGTTAATTAGGTAGTAAAACATTAAATAATTTGTTGTGGTTACAACACGCATCACTTCAGAAGTTTTCTGGTGTTCTTGAAGAGTTGAAGGAAAATAGGAAGGATATTCAGCAAATAACTCCTATTATTTTAAGGACTCTTGAAATTCAGAAGACCCTGGTTCGACATCAGTCAAGAAGGTTTGTTGGAATTGACTCCTTTCTTCATGAACCTTATGTTTCAATGGCTGTTGACGACAAGGAGTTCGGGGACGATAAAGAACTTTTCAGAGGTCTTAATTTCTAGGAAACTTCTTATGAGAATTTATTCTTGCGTTTTAAGAAGGATAACTAGGGTTTGGAATAGCTTATTTTGTGATTACACATTGCTATTTCCAAGGATTTTCATCTTGCAATATTTTTAGATTTATTTATTTAAATTCTAAAGTTTATTTGGAAGATGATTTTGCAGTATTAATCTTTTTTGGCTTTATATATTGATTTTTTATGGGATATGTGTGTTTGCGTCTGTGAACTATGATTGTCCGATATATGTCAAAAGTTAAGCCTATTATGTCATTATGCAAATATTGAAAGAAGATAGGATAAACTTTTGATTTGCAAAGATTAAGTCTACGATATCATTATGCAAATATTGATGGAAAATAGAATGAATCTTTGAATATTCTGCAGTATTGATCTTTTCCTGATCCACTTCTATGTGAAAGTAATGTATGGCTCCGTAAGTTCTCTTATGTTGAGCATTTCAAATTAAATTAATCATAGGTTCTCTTGTGGTTAATTTAATTGAGTTTTATGGATACAAATTCATGTTTCATGTAATTTGTTAATGTCCAAGGAAATCCTTTTTTTTCTTGTGAAAGTAAGGTTGCTCTTGTTGTTCCTTTCGGGAATGACAGTTTATGGGGGAGAGTTCTTGATTGAACTTGTACTTAACTTTCAAATCTTTGTGGGGAGTACAGCTGTGGAATATTGTAAGAGCTTTCTTGTATCTTTATAAACTCCTTGATGAATACACTAAGTTTCGACTATCTGAAATCATCGAAACAAAGTTGATATGTTTTCTTTTAGTCATGAAGTATCTCTATGATAATTTCATTATGATCCCACAAGTTTACGTACCTTTGCCAATTTATATTGACAAAAAGGGGGATAATTAATGTGTAGATCACACTACAAATACATATGGTTTGCGGATCATTATGTAAGGGGGAGTGGTTTTCATTGTGAGATGAAGTATTGACTAAGGGGGAGTGATGCATATCACCGTAGTATTATTGTCAAAGTTGTGATACAATTGGACTTTGATGCTGTGTAATAATACTATGACACTGTATGACAATAATTGAGAACAATTGTTTTCTTATTGTTATGGCTACGGATCTTCGACAACTATGATCCTGAGTTGAACACGTTCAGAATCACTGGGGTACTTGGAAGTGACAAGGATTTTGAGTAATGTTGAAGAACCAAGGAAATCAAGCATTTGGATGAGAAGCTACAAGGTTTATTTATTTTGTAATCCATATGTATCGATAGTTTTGTCACTAAAATTGACAAAGGGGGAGATCGTTAGAGCATTGCTCGGTCGAACTTGCAATCTTTGCTATCTCAAGCTTGTTGTCAAGTTTAGTTTCCAAAACTATAGGTCTTGATTTCTAGTCTACTTATAGGTATTTCTCGGATTAGGATAGAATGTGTAGTTGAGCATTATACTTCATGGCGTTCATCGATTGAAGACGAAGAACTACTAAGGGGATCTTGTGGAACTTCATCAACAAAAGATATGTGGAGACTTAAACTCATCTATCACTCACAAGTCTATTTCTATTCTATCTCCTATTTGAGACAAAAGTCGTATAGCTATATAGACTTCGATTATACATATTTGATATTTCGAGCTGAGTTTAACTCGCTTACATATTTCTCGAAGCATGTGTTGGTAAGCTTTCACTTTAAACAAGTTCATCTTATATTCTTGACGAAAGTCAAAAGATGATCATGTGAAAATCTCCTGGTAACATCTTACATGATTTATGTGAGACAGTCATTTGATATAGACTCCGAATGTTTTGTATTGGTCATTTGAAAATTTCTTTAAAGCTAATAGTTTTTGTGAGACAGCTATTCCCATCTTCCAAGATCGTTTCAATGATTAAGATGAAGTTTAGAACGATTAACCATTGACTGAATATAGCACAGTATCCATACTTTTATGCTAACTGTTGCAAGTTATTCAATGTCCGGGAACCATAGTATACATACCCATATGTGTACTGGTTGGTTAGTTGAAAGTCCGGGAACTTGGTATGCATACCCGTATGCGTACCGGCGTAAAGTTCAAGTCTGGGAATTCAACTGAGTTTGGAGGTATGCGTACCCGTTCGCATACTGGCGCACCCAAAGTATGTATAGCCACTTAGGTATGCGTACCCGTTTGCATACTTGAGTGGGTTAAGTTCTAAAATCGGTTTGTTCATGAACTAATACATTTATATATTATGGAACACAATCTTTTGCAAACCATGGATATAATGTTCATGCATTGATTTATGTGAATCAAAATCGATTTTGCTTCAATTGTGTCTTGCATACTTCTATGAGAATATAAACAATTGAACAACTCCATAACTAGTTTCATTTGAGTCATTTGAACTATTTGTTATTAAGATGAACAAGGTTGATATGAAAGTGTTCATATGGCTAACTTCGGTTAACTCTTGTTGACCCAACTATGTGCACACATTCAGGTACGGTTACCCGTATATAAATGAAGTCACATTTCATTTGTGTATAACAAGCTAAGTTCGATCTAATGGTTGAAAGATATTGGCTTGCCTCTAATCAGGTTTTCATCTGACAGTGAATATCGGATGCTTTGTTACCAAGGTAACATTGATTGCAAATGTTGATTTGAAAACTAGATAAGGGAGAACTCTAGCAACTTGGAAACATAAACCCCACACCTCCTGTGTGATACTAGTTGCGACTAGAGTCGAATCTCCTTTAACCTAGGTTTTTCCTAGAACCATTATAACTTAAAGACTTCATTGGGATTCTAAAGACAGACCCAACTATTTTTATGCAGTTGCGTGTTATGATCTTACTTTGTTCTATCGTGTTGAGTAATATATATCTTCTCTAAGATTTTCTTGAGATTTAATCTCCGATAGGTGAGATAAACAGTAGTCACAAACATCTTCGTCTCATCGTTTGTGATTCCATAATATCTTGTTTCGCTTTCCATCCGATTAAGATTATTGTGAGGTAATTGATTTTATTAGGCTGTTTTTCTGGAATATAAGTCTAGTGTATCAATTGGTTCATGTTCACCTTGATTTATCAAAAGATGAAACAAAACTCGTAGGTATTTCTGTGGGAGAAAGATTTATCTATTCAATAGGCTTTTCTGTGTGAGGCAGATTTGTTTGTCAAGTCTTCGACTTTGGGTCGTAGCAACTCTTAGTTGTGGGTGAGATCATCTAAGGGAATCAAGTACGCAGAATCCGGCGTGGTTCAAGAGGCGTAAGGAACGCAACTTTACCTTAATCAGTGTGAGATTGGTTAGGGCTCAACTACATTCCAGTGCGAAGCTAATTGGTATTAGGCTAGAGTCTGTAGCGGATTAATACAGTGTGGTGTTTCAATTTGGACTGGGTTCCGGAGTTTTTCTGCATTTTTGCGGTTTCCTCGTTAACAAAATTTCTGGTGTGTTTGTTATTTTTCTTCCCCGCATTATATTTTTATGTAATTGAAATATCACAGGTTGTGCATAGTTCAATCAAATAGATAAGTCAACCTTTGGTTGTTGATATAAATTGATTGACACTTGGATATTGGTCTTTGGTACAATCCAAGTTATTTCTCATATTAATTCGGCTCACAGATTTCTATATGTTCGATTGCAGATTGATTTGAGAAATTGAGATATAACTCTTGGATGTATTTTCCTCGATTGAGTCTGACCGTCTAGTTGATTCTATTGGAAATATATTGGAGTTTGTCCATACAAATTGCCAAAACAAAATATTGGGTGTGGTTGTTAGACCCCCGGTTTTTCATGCTATACACAATATACTACCAACTTTGTATAATTGAGACCAAGAAAACTCCCGGAGCTACTTAGTTTCATCAGTATCCATGTGCCTTCGACTTCTAGAGTCACGCACACGAATAACAAGTCCTTTGGATCGTATTCTAAATAGCAAAGGAAGACTCTGTTTCGTAACCACTCTAATCAATCTTGCTAAAAGATTTAGATAAGTTTTTGACAAAATGCTCTTCCATTTAATCTAATAAGCTCTTTTGTCTGGTTAGATCAATCTAACTTTAACTACCGAAATAGTCAAGTATGGATTCGCGCTGAATCAATATAGATTTCAAAGAGATATATAGAGAATGCCGATCTCATGCAACTAATCAATCGAATAAATCTGAATCTAGTTGGATCCCAGCCGATCAAGGTTTGTGCACACAATTCACTAGATACGAAAACCAATAATAAATCTTATTCGTCTTCAAATCTTCTTTAATCTGCAATGACCTGCACAACACCATTTGAATCTCTTGTGATCAGTCACACACAGATCGAAGTCTATTAACAATGGATTATCACAATATTTCTACAAAAAGTTCTAAATATCCCGTCGATACTCTGATCTAGTTTGAGTGAATCTTATATTAGAAGAGAAGATTCTCAAGCATAAACAAACTAGGTGCAATCAAAGTTTCAACAACCGTTAGTCAATCAAATCAATCGAAAACTAATAACACTGCAATTATCTAGTTTCCCACCAACGGTACTCGTAGAGCTTCTTGATCCCACAGAAGTCTTTAAACGAGTGGTCGTAAGAGATTTCACCTAATTAAGATACTTTTCCTCTCTGAATAGACGGCTCCACCAGAAACAACAAGAAATGAAGTTTGTCTGTCTCTTAGGATAGTTTGCTGGAAATGCAAACTTAGGTATTTATAGACCGAGGATGTTTGGAAATCAAGGAATTTCCAAAACCGAAAATATTCTTAAGATATGCAATGAATGAAAAAATCGGTTTTCCTAATTCCAGTAAATGCTTCTCCAATATTTCCGAAATCTCTCAATATAAAATCTCCAATTAGTAAATGCACATTACTAATTTTTATTTTCTAGAGCTATACATTAATTGCTGGTAATTAATGCATATAAAATCAAAAACCTTAATTATAAGATTCTTAATTTATTTCGGCACAAGATCACCTTGAGTACTAAGGAATATCTTTTAACAATAAATGATAAAAGTTACTGCTCGTGTTCAAAGTATGTTGACATCTTTTCAATGCAAATCCTTATTTCATATTTAGAATTGGTTCACCTATTTTCCAAGACTACTATGTGATTGATAAAATACCAAATCACATACATGGGTTCAATCGGTTCTATCAATTACTAGGATCGGTTATACCTAATTATGGAAATACTTGTGATCAGTCACACCAGTCACTAGGATTTGTTACACCATTTACAAGGATCGGTTCCATCTACACATGGCATTACTTGTGATCGGTCACACCAGTTACCAGGACCGGTTACACAAATTACAAGGATCGATTACACACATACTCATGATCGGTCACACCAATTACTAGGGATCAGTCACACCAATTATAAGGATCGATCATACCATCACATGGTGATTACTTAGGATCGGCTACACCAATTAAAAAAAGCCGGTCATACCAAATCATAAGTCAGGCATTGTGATTAGTTATACCAAGATACATAATCTAAGTTAAGATCGGTTCTACCATCTCACACATATTGGTCATCCAAAAATTTGCAATGAATAACTGGACCAATAAGCCTAATAATTTCCCTGTCGATTCACGAAACAAGTTTATGAATGTACTTCCTTTAAAAAAATGTAAAACATTGTTTGTTAGGATGAAATCTTCACCATAACTCATTCACATAATCATAAACAATATATACAAGATTATGTCGATGTCATATCTACGAAGTTCAAAAGATAAGCATTATACTTCATAGTCTATTTCCTAATAATATGATCATACTATTATGATCATGTCACATCACTAGAGTATTATACAATATGTACAGTATATATAGCTTCGTAATCATGTTTTCAATATACACGACTTGAAAGATATATTAGGAATGAAACAAGTTCAAGTCAGTATTACTAACCTCAAGTGGAAGGATGATGTTGTCGTTGTAGTTCGCTAATTCTTCACATTCTTCAGGTTTTCGGAGTAATACTTTTATGCGTCAACTTTCCTAGACTTTCTAGTCTAACCTAAACGAAGTTGACTCTAGCTAGTATTTAATGAACCCTGTTATAGGGGCGGCTGATTCCATTAGAGGGGCGGCATTGAATAAGACAAAAATGGTCATTAGATGGTAATTCAAAGGAACCCTTATAAAAAAACTGAAAATGACTAATTGAACCTTACATAGTTTAGTGTTGATAATCTAGTTTAGTTTTGATAATCAAATTTCACTTATATTTACTCTAAAAAAAATCAAAATCATATTTTTAGAGTAAAAAAAAAGTTTAGAGGAGAAGAAAAAAAAAACTTTTGTGATATTTGTGAAATCCTAGATTTTGATTCACTCAACCAAAATGAGTGATTCCAGTGGCAAATTTGAGATAGGTGAATCTCTAAATTAGTTCCCATTAGCTTTTTGTCGTTCAAAATTATCTAAAGTACATAAAAAAATCGAAACTTTTAAAATTTCAGAAGAACTTACGGTTGGAATTTAGCTCGTTACCAACCGTAACTCGCAATTACGGTTCCAAAAGTATCAAATACCAACCGTAACTGGTTCAATTTGGGGAAAACCCAACAGTTACGGTTGGTAGAATGACAACATATAGCAACCGTAACAAATTACGGTTGGTAACTAATGAATCGAGATCAACCGTAACTAACCTACGATTGGTAAGGTTATTTGAGTTACAAGTCGTAACTCAAATACGGTTGATAGCAGTGATGCAATTACAAACCGTAAAAAGAAAATGAAACATCCAGGACAAATTAAGGTTCGTAACTTAAGTAACAAGACCAACCGTAAGTAATTTACGGTTGCAAAAAAAAATCGTAACTGAACATTTTATCTCAAAATCAAGAACTTACGGTTGGTATTTGAGTTAAATGAACCGTAACATCAACCAAATCTATAGTTACGGTTCCAATTGGAGTTATTACCAACCGTAACTCACATGCAACACAAAAATTTCAATTTTGATCCAAAATCCTAATTTTGATACAAAACTAACTTAAATCAAACACAATAAACTAAACCCTAACTGGGTTTTTCGAAATATAGTTTTCAACCAACGATTATCAATTTTTCAAATTGCCAAGAAGAGAAGAAGAAAAAAATCCAAAAAACTGTTTTGATTTTTCAGATTTCATTAGGTTAAAAATAGGGGAGGAAAATCCAGTCTTTTCAACCAAAAAAGCAAGGGTGAATTAGTCCATTTAAGGTGAAAAGGGTAATCTTGTCAATTTACACCCCCTAACCAACTAGAAGGTCATTGGAATCACACTTGCCTCCCCTCTAATGGAACATCCCGCCCCTATAACAGGGTTGTATTTAATCAAGTGATTCTGGATGAGTTTTGATACTAAAATATGACAACAAAACTTGAAATACCAACGCTTGGTGAGTTCAACCGAGCTATGCTCTAACATATGTCTACTGTTTTTGGGAATGTACTTATAAATGTGTGTATCATTTCCTCACATAAAAAGACACAAATTATACTATTGATAAGACCTTTTGGAAACATTTTTGGAAAATTGATTGCATATCCAGAATTAAGTTTTTTTGTTGGAAATTAGTTTCAAATGTCCTATCTCTAGGAAGAAAAATGTATTAGTATAGCAAAAATGACTACCTTGTTGCAGTCTTTGTGATGACATGCAATTAGAAGATGCAAATAATTTGTTTTTGAATTTTGGATTTGCTAAAACTATCTGGTACGTTCTTCCCTTTGTGAATATCATGAATCTGCATAATAAAAATAAATAATGTCGTTAGGATTTGGTTCAATAATTTTTTGACTGATGACACACTACACCAAATTCAAAGATTAGTAACTAGATTTTGCAATAGCTTTGTCCTTGTTGCGAGTTTCTGTTGCACATATTTTGTAACAATTCACCTTTGTTATAGAACTCGCAGTTGTCTTTTTTCTTACAATTCGCAACAGATTGGAGTTTTACGCGTGCGAATCGTGAGTTTGGCTGCCGACAATTTTAGCTGACTCACATCCCATTCAGACACTTGAAGAAGATGACTCAGTTCTCTATGTATTTTTAGGATTGCTTCTGATCTCTTGTTTACTTCTTGTGTACAGCGAAGAATGGGAATTTGCGTGTTAGAGAAGGCGTCATTCTAGGAAACAAAGCAATATTCCCTCACCTGATCGTAAGGATGTCCTGAATATTTTTACCATGTTTCACTTATGTCATTGATTTTTTTTTCCATCTAACATGTACGCTCAATGTTGTGCAGTACATGCAATCTGAAATGTTTTTCTTGCTCCTGCATTTGGCCAGAGACTTTTATTTGAGCAAATGTGAAGAACTTATCACTATTATTGACCTTCTTTCGAGACTGGTGTCCCTTAACACTGTAACATCTTTTACGTTAAGTTGATTGGTACATTACTAGATGTCATCAAATTTCTAGGCTGAAATCTCAGTTTCTTACTGGTTTGCACTTATTCAAAATTGTATTGGTCTGACTGGATCATGTATTCATTATTTCTGTTGAATGGGAATTCTAGAATATGATTCTTGTGTTTATTTTGTCTTTCGTGAAATGAAAATAAATGATAACTATTCAATTAATAGAAACGATTATGTTATTAATTGATTCGTTTCTCATCTATTGGAGGATGTAGTGGTTAAACATAACATAGTAAGTAGTAATGAATGGAAGCACTGCATCAGGCAAGGACAAACCAAATTAATTAAGCGTATGTGTTTATCTTAAAGTGTGTTAATGAAGCGTGGTTCCCTGTTGTTGTATCAGGCACAAATCACATTGAAGTGTATGTTTTAGTTTCTCTGCTTTTGAGGTTGAATTTTTGTAATTATATCTATTGTTTTAATCTAGACTGCTTTCTCTTTAATTATGGTTTGCATGTTATGCTGTAGATTTCTTATATGTATTATGTAATAAATCTGGAGATTTTTCTCATCAAACTTATAATACTCTTATTCTTACAGGCTGTATCTATTGCTTTGGTGAACATTGGTGGTTCATTACAAATTGAAGCAGCACTTATAAGAACGGGCTTGTCAAAAAGAGCATGAGGTATGCATGTATATCACATGTTTTTTTTTTTCATTTATTTTATCTTTATTTTGTTTGTGCTGTGATTATATTTTGGTATCTTGTGTTTGATTCTATTTAACACTGCAGGGTTGATGTGGTCAAGATATTTTGCACTTCGTCAGAAATTTTCCTTCTCATTAGCAGTGCAACAACGATGTTCATAAGTGTTTCTATCCTAACGAAGTTGTTAAAGTGGTAATATATCCATTATCCCGTTGCTTCATTTTCTTGAATCAGCTGTAACGTCATTTTTTCTTCTGTTCTTCATGTTTCTGCAGACACCATTAAGCTTCATGTTGTTTATTAGTAGTACTGAATTTTATGTATATTTTTTGGTAAACAATGGGATATTTTATTTAGTTAAATGATAATAATTTAGTGGAAAGGGACCAAGACAAACCTTTAATGAGGTTTAGAAGCTCAGTGCCTTAGTTCCCAAACCACCCTTCTCACTCGTTTAGCCACAACATATAATATGTATACCAATCCTACCTCCTTAAATCCTTCAGGACATATGCTTCGAAGAAGATTTTTATATCATCTCTATGTAAAATTTAACCCTTTATTCATAGGATAATCCTGCCTCCTTAAATCCTTCACGCCATTCTTCTGGTTCTTTTAATCAACAAAGGTCGCAAACTTTGGTTCAAGGAATAAGACTTATACATAAATGTGTTTCCACAACAATGCTTATGTCCACCATTGGTTATGTAATCCAAACTCTCATTTCAATCATTGAAACATTCTTAGAGGACGTTATATAATTGTTACACCATTTCTCGTCAAAGAAATTTTCAAGATGATTGAAACATATCATGACTTTCGTCACATGGTAAAGATAAACTTGATCGAAGCGAAAAGCTTACCAACACATATTTCGAGATATAAATAGGCGAGGTATACTCGGATCGAAATACCAAATGTGTATAATCCAAGTCTATATATATAGCATACGACTTCTTGTCTCAAAGAGTAGGAGATAGAGTAGATAGACTTTTGAGTGAAAGATAAGTTCAAGTCTTCACATATCTTTTTGTCGAGAAGTTCCACCGGTTCCTTGAGTAGTTCTTCTACTTGTATGATGAATCACCATGAAGTTCTTGAGCTCAACTACATTTTCTATCCTAGTCCGAGACTTAGCTACAATAGACTAGAAATCAAGATTTATAGTTTTGATCACTTACATTGACAAACATGCTTGAGATAGCAACGCATGCGAGTTCGACCGAGCAATGCTCTAACAATCTCCCCCTTTGTCAATTTTAGTGACAAAACTATCAATACATATGGAATACAAAAAAGATAAAGAAACTTTAGTAGCTCCTATTCCACATGTCTAATCTTCAACATTCCTCGAAATCTTCGTCACTTCCAAGTACTCCAATGATCCCAAAGGTTGTAAGTTTAGTATCACCGTTGTTGACGATCCGTAGCTATAACAATGAGAAAACATCGGTCTCGATCATTGTTATACAGTGTCATAGTATTATTACACAGTGTCAAAGTCCAATTGTATCACAACTTCAACAATAATACTATGGTGATATGTATCACTCCCCCTTAGTCAATACTCCATCTCACATGGAAACCACTCCCCCTTACACAATGATCCGAAAACCATATGTATTTGTAATGTGAACTACATATTAATTCTCCCCCTTTTTGTCAATAAAATTGGTAAAGGTACAAGAACGGGATCATAATGAAATTTCCGAAAGAGACATTTCATGACTAAAAGAAGAAAAATACATACCAACTAATTTAGATGCAATCATAAAGCCGAAGCTAAATGCATTCATCAAGGAGTTTAAAGATACAAGATAACCTCTCTAAAATTCCACAGCAGCACACCCCTCAAGATATGACCATTAAGCACAAGTTCAAAAGAACTCTCCCCCATTTGATATCATTCCCTAAAGAACAACAAGAGCGACCTTAATTTCGAAAGAAATGAAGGATTTTTATTGGAAACATAAAAACCATGAGAATGATTTCCCATATCCAAAAACTCAATTAAATTAATCACAAGTAAACCCATGATTAATTTAATCGGAATACGCAATCAAATTAAACACAAAAAGCGATCAATTCAATTGATTGTGCTCAACATAAGAGAACTTATGGAGACAAGAAAATACTCCACTAGATTAATTACAAGAGAACCTATAATTAATCTAATTGGAATACACAACCAAACTAATTACAAAAGTAATCAATTTAATTGTCATTTGTTTTGCTCGACATAAGAATACTTATGGAGCAATAACTAAATAATCAAACTAGATGAATAATTTAGTTCAATATGCTCGACATAACATATCTCATGGAACAACAACTAAGCTAAGAAAATCAATTTGGTTGTATAATGCTCAACATAAGATACATTACGGAGCCTCAAAGAAATACACAAAATATGGATCAGGGATGATCAATACTGCGGAATACACAAGGATTCATTCTATCTTCAATCACTATTTGCATAATGACAATTAATAGACATAATCCTTGAAAACAAAAGATTTTAACCTATCTTCCATCAAGATAATTGACAATATAGGCCTAACTTTTGTATTTGTCAAAATTCCATTCATTCTTTTACCAGTACGTGAATACCGATCACGGGCGACTTTACTTTTGACAAAGTATGGGACGAACATAGTTCACGGACTAAACACCAATATCCCATAACAATTTTCAATATAACAAATCATAAAGATTAATACTGCAAAACATCATCTTCCAGTTAGTTTTTAGAATTTAAACAAATAAATCTAAAAACATGAAGATGAAAACGTTGGACAAAACTATGTGTAAGCACAATATTTGCTATTCCAAACTCTAGTAATCCTTATCAAAACAAGACTAAATTCTCATAAGAAGTTTCCTAGGCATCAAGACAAACTCGTAATGCACATATAAGATGATTTGTCCTTAAAGAGTAGAATCAATCTTTTTTCTCCCGGATTTATACCAAGAATAGCTACCAAAGGTGTATAAAAATATTTTCAAAGAAGAACATACAAAGTCATTAACGACCATGCACCATAGTTTATATAAAATGATTGTGAACATTCAAGAATCCCATAATAATGCGTACTACTTCCTATTCTTGAACTTCCTTCTTTGTGATTCACCAACAACATTCTTGTAAAAGCTACAAATGAGCTTAGAATAGTACTACTCCACGAATCCAAGTGCCCAAGTCCAAGAGAAGTGGAATAAGTGCAATGAAACGGAGCAAAACACTCAAAAACAAGAGACGGGACAAATACCAATCTTAACTTTAATAATTATCACCTCCATTTTGAAGATACTTCAAAGAGGAAGAGAATGCAAAAAGAACAAGGTCATTTCGAGTTCGGACGAAGAAGATACGGCCAAAACATGTTTATCGAATATCGACGTCAAGTATGCATACGGGTTTGCAATCGAATTTTCAAGTCCGCGAACTTAAACCCCTGGATTTTGATTTTAAAAGATGTTATGCATACCTGGTAGGTGTACCATGAATTCCAAACATCCCGAACTACTATTTTCAAACCTAAACATTTAAGAACCTTAAACACAGATCAAGTTAGGTAGAAAAGAACGATAAGAAAGATACGTGAATCATTATAAGTTCTCTAAACAAATACAAGCACAAATATTGCTCAATTTTATAGACATACCTTTTTAGATGAATCCAATTGAATTCTACAGCCTTACCGAACATAATCTGTTCGCCCCAATTTTCGTGCTTCCCTCGCCGTATACAAAGCAGGGCATTCCTTGGTGAGTATGCACTTACAACACAATCAAGTTGTGTTGGGGTGAACAAGACACCTTTGGATTATCATGAAAGGGATCACTTTTAGATCCTTTCACATCGAATTCCATTTTTCCAAAAAACTTGTTAAGTTCCAATATCATGGATATTTCCTTCTCCACAGTCATGGAATTTTATGGAAGATCATTCCTTTTCACACTCAAAGCATCATTAGCTTTCTTTGGTACCCACTTCTGAGTGCGTTTAGGAACAACTGGAACCTTCTTCCCATTACTCTCTTCAAGTTTTCTTGGAAGAGAATTGGATTGACTATTCTTTTGCAACTTAGTCTTTCTCCAATTGGGAGCATCGGATCTTGTCTTAGTCTTTACGAAGTTATCCTTTTGATAACCATTACGATTGTGAAAAGGCTTCGTATAACGTTTATAGGCAAATATAGGTTTATCACAACAACGATTTCTTTGCCTAAAGGTTGGAAAGTTACAACCTGTAATGTTAAGGGGATTAGCCTTAGCATATGATTTTGGTTTCACAACTTCTTGTGATGCCCAAACAAGAACATAATGAAGTTTCTTATTCCTTATACGAAAACGACATCTCCTTTCCAGGTGACCTTTATTTCCGCAATAGTGGCAAACATAAGGAATGTTCTTACCTCGATCTGTATGTGCTGACTTTGGAGGTTGATATTCTTTGCTCTTTCGAACCTTAATTTCCGGTGAAGGTATTTCACTTTTTCCATCAGTGGAAACCTTTTGTTGAGAAGAATCACTAGCCTTGATAAATTTTACCTCTTTTCTAATAATTAGAGCATCTATTCCCTTATAGCCCAATCCTCGTGTATCACGATGATTTTTACTTTCTCCTAGCATAGTGTTTAATTTGCTTGAACTAGTATTGAACTTTTTCAAGTCATCTTCAAACATCTTGATTTTATCAAGAGAAGCAGCTAAATCATCTTCAAGGCGTTTTTCTCGAGCGAGACAAGCACTTTCTCTGTCATCAAAACTAATTTGTTGAGAGTTAAACCTTGCTTCAGATTCTGCAAGTTTTTCTTCCAACAAAAAGTACTTTTGATAAATATTATCACATTCAAGTGACTTCATATGCAGGTTTTCCTCAGAATCCTTGAGGATCGATTCGTTATAACGATTCGAAAAATAAACACCTGCGTAACATCTTCTCAATTTCTTGTTTTCTCGACAGAGAGGAGTCAGAAGAGGTGAGACATGAGAATTTGTAATCTTCTGCATCTTCCACGAATCCAAAAACTTAACATACTCTGAGACTTCCTCGTCAACATCTCTATCAATATCCGAATCACGTTCATCAGAAAGTTCATCCAACTGTTCTTCTTGGAGAGTTTCCCAATCAACAGTTTTTACATCAAGAGAATGTTTAGATATTGACTTAGATGTGATAGTTCTCTCAGGTAAATCCAATCTTTTAGAATCATCTGGTAATTTCTGAACTGGTACGTTATTAGAGATAGACTCGTCCATAATCAGATCACTACAAACACAGACTTATAAGGTCTTTAACGTATTTGCATGCTCTGACACCAATTGAAAAAGAGGGGGTCTAACAACACCACCTAATATTTCTCTTAGCAATCTGTATGGACTAACTCCGAAATACTTTCTAGAGAATCAACTAGACAATCAGATTCAATCTAGGTAAAAGTATCTCAAGGAGTTAATATCTCTCTCTTGTTTTGATTTACTCGAGCTAATAGAAATCAGTGAGTCTTTAATCAAACACAAGGAATAAATTGGATGGTACCAAAGACCAATATCCAAGGATCAATCAATATCAATCAACAACCGAAGGTCGGATTTCCAATTGATTGATTCAAACGCACAACCTGTATTATTTTAATTATAAAGATGAAACAATATAATGTGGAAATATAAATAACACAGACACCAGAAATTTTGTTAACGAGGAAACCGCAAATGCAGAAAAACCTCGGGACCTAGTCCAGATTGAACACACACTGTATTAAGCCGCTACAGACACTAGCCTACTCCAAGATAACTTCGGATTGGACTGTAGTTAAACCCAAATCAGTCTCCCACTAATACAAGGTACAATTGTACTCCCTACGCCTCTAATCTCAGCAGGATACTGCGCACTTGATTCCCTTAGCTGATCTCACCCACAACTAAAAGTTGCTACGACCCAAAACTACGATAAAAGTAGTATCGGTCTGGCTTCACAATGCCAATGAAGTCTTTAAGTCGTTAACCTGGTTTTAGAAGAAGAAAACCAAAAGTTAAAGGAGAATCGACTCTAGTATGCAAACTAGTATCACACTTGAGGTGTGGGGATTAGTTTTTCACAATACTAGATTTGTCCTTTATATAGTCTTTCAAATCAGGGTTTGCAATCAATGTTAGCTTAGTAACAAAGCATAATATTCACCGTTAGATGAAAACCTGATTTAGATTCAAGCTAATATATTTCAACCGTTAGATCGAAAACTTAGCTTGTTATATACACTTGACAATGCACGCTTCTAGGTTTGTTAACCGTACCCAAACATATGCACTTGTTGGTTCAACAATAGTTAACCAAATGGTTAGCCATATGAGCATTTCATATCAACCATGTTCTTCTTCACCATAACTAGTTCAAATGACTTCAATATGAACTAGTTAGAGAGTTGTTTAATTGAAAGGAAATCTCATGTACTACACAAGAAACAATTGAAGCAAAGATGATTTGATTCACTTGAATCGGTTCATGAACTTTTATAGCCACGGTTTGAAAACTGCATTCCTTAGTTTTTTTAAGTTTAAGTTCAGAAATCATCTTCAGATATATTACTTTCTCAAGTTCGCAGACTAGGTTCGTGAACTTAAGTTACCGGGCATAGTTTACAAACTCCAGCAGAAATTCTCGGGAATGAGAACTTCGCCGGTTCGCGGACTGGGTTCGCGGACTTAGCTTCACGCACATAGTTTCCCAACTCCAGCAGAAATTCTCGGGTTTGAGAACTTCGGCAGTTCACAGACTGAGTTCGCGGACTTGGCTCACGCCATTCTTCCGGTTCTCTTGATCAACAAAGTTCGCAAATTTTGGTTCAAGGAATATGATTTATACATAAATGTGTTTCCACAACAATGCTTATGTAATCTAAACTCTCATTTCAATCATTGAAACATTCTTAGAGGACGTTATATAGTTGTTACACCATTTCTCGTCAAAGCAATTTTCAAGATGATTGAAACATATCATGACTTTCGTCACATGGTAAAGATAAACTTGATCGAAGCGAAAAGCTTACCAACACATATTTCGAGATACAGATAGGTGAGGTATACTCGGCTCGAAATACCAAATGTGTATAATCCAAGTCTCTATATATAGTATACGACTTCGTGTCTCAAATAGTAGGAGATAGAGTAGATATACTTTTGAGTGACAGATAAGTTCAAGTCTTCACATACCTTTTCTCCGAGAAGTTCCACCGGTTCCTTGAGTAGTTATTCTACTTGTATGATGAGTCGCCATGAAGTCCTTGAGCTCAACTACACTTTCTATCCTAGTTCGAGACTTAGTTATAATATACTAAAAATCAAGACTTATAGTTTTGATCACTAACATTGACAAACATGCTTGAGATAGCAACGCATACGAGTTCGACCGAGCAATGCTCTAACAGCTTGGTTGAACCCACCAAGCATTGGTATGTCAAGTTTGGTTATCATATTTTAGTGATCCAAAGCTTATTTAAGAGTCGCTTGATTATGTACTAGAGTCAACTTCGTATAGGTTAGCTTGAAAGTATTAGGATATGAGACATTACAAGTATTGCGAAGACTTGAAGAAGTGAAGAAGTAAGGAGATACATCGAAAACATCATCCTTCCACTTGAGGTTAATGATATTTGACTTGAACCGTTTCATTCCCTAAACATATCTTTCAAGTCGTGCATATTGAAAACAAAACTACGAAACATGCATGATTATACTCTAGTTAGACATAATATTAAGGAATACAATACAAGGTTTATTGCTTAACCATTAAACTTTGTAGATAAGACATCGACATAATCGTTTGAATGCTATTGTGATTATGTATGGGTATGAGGTGAAGATTTCATCCTAGGAAACAATTCATGAACTTGTTTTGTGAATCGAAATAGAAACCGCCAGGAAATATTGGTATTGTTATTCATTGCATATCTTTTGAACTACCAATATGTGTGATTAGTATAGCCGCTCATGACTTGTTTATGTTCTTGGTAAAACTATTCACAAAGGCTTGACTTTTTTATTGATATGACTTTTATTAGTGAAACCGATCTTAAGTAATCATCTGAAATGGTATGATCGATTTTGTGTTATTGATATGACCAACTCTGGGTAGAGGGGAACCGATCCTAGTAAGAGGTGAAACCTATCACAAAGGGGAATCGATCCTTGTATGAAGTGCAACAAGTTCTTAGCAGAAAGGGGAACCGATCCTATGGACATGTGCAACATGTTTTTAGGAAAATGGGAACCGATCCTATGGACATGTGAAGCAAGTACAAGTTAGATACCATATATATGCGGGGAACCGATCCTAGTACCTAGTCAACTGAATTTTGGAAAGCTAGCGTGACTATGCACAGTACTCACATGGAGGTAGAACCGAAACTTGTTTTGGTAGAACCGTGAAACCCATGATTTGTGATTGAGTATTCTTGATCAATCACATAGTTCTTGAAAGTCAGATGAACCAATTCTAAACTTGTTTGGAAGTGTGGAAAATCGGTTTCAAGATTGTAAGTATGAAAGAGGATTTACAAAGTAAGGATGTCGACATACTTTGAACATGTGCAGTAACACCTTATCTATAATTTTCAAAGTTATTCCTTAATAGCTAAAGGAAGAAAATCCCAGATCGAATAAAATAAATTGAGAATATTTTATTTAAGGTTTTTAATTTTATTTTTAGGAAAATGAAAATTAGTAATGTGCATTTATTAGTTGGAGATTTTCCAAGAGATTTTCGGTCATTAATTTGGACAGAGCATTTCCAGGAATTATGGAAACCGAATCTGGGATATATTGCATATCTTGAGAATATTTTCGGTTTTGGAAATTCCTTGGTGTCCAAACTTCGTTGGTCTATAAATACGAAAGTTTTCATTTCTAGCAAACTAATCCTTCGTACAACAAGAACTATCTCAGTTGTGCTGGTACTGGTGAATCCGCCTATTCGGAGAGGAGAGTAACCTAATTGCGAAATCTCTTACGGCCGCTCAGTTTAAAGTCATCTTTGTGATTGAGAAGATCTATTAGTACCGTTAGTGGGAAACTAGATAATTGCGGTTTATATTTTGTTTTCGATTGATTTGATTGATTAACGGTGGTTGAACTTTAATTGCACCTAGTTTGTTTATGCTTGAGAATCTTCTATTATGATATAAGATTCACTCAAACTAGATCGAAGTTTCGACGGGGATCTTTAGACTGTTTTTAGATCTAAAGACGTCTTGTGATAATCCATTGTTAACAGACTCCGTTCTGTGCGTGATTGATCACAAGATATTCAAGTTGATTGTGTGCAGGTGTTTATTGAAGATCTAAGAAGATTTGAAGACAAAGAAGACTTTGAAGATTTCTGATTTGGGATTCATAATCTTTGATGTGCACAATACTTGTTTCGGTAAAAGAGGATCCAACTATAATCGGTTTATCCTTGTGGTAGATTATATTGATTAGTTGTATAGATCGACATCAATACAATTCTTTGTGATTGAAAGTATTGATTGCAAAATCTTCACAATTACTTTGGTAGTTGATAATAAGATATATCTAAGAACCCGACGAAGGAGTTTATTGAGATAAACCGAAGATCCTTTGTCGAACTCATATCACTTGGTTGAAAAGAGTTGATACCAAACAGATTTGTTGTTCCTTTACTATTTGGAATACGAACCAAAGGAATTGTTCCAAGTACGTGACTTATTACAGGTAGGAGGCGTGGGAATACAGACGGAACTAGGTGAACTATAGGTTTAGTTGCTTGGTCTCAACTATACGAAGTTGGTTTGATTTTGTATAACGGCTTAATCTTGAGAGTATTTAATTTTGGAAAGGGGAAATTAGGCTCAGGCCCAACCCATGGATAACCCATAATATGAGGCCCTTAATTAAAAAAAGTTTAAATCTAGGCCCCGAGTTTTTAAAAGACCTTGATACCCTTATGCATATTGTCAAGCCCATAATTAAATAAAATTTAAATCTAGGCCCAAAATTATTAAATCTAGGCCCGAAATTATTAAAATACAGTGCGAAGGTGTAAACAGAAGTTACACATGCATATGGCATGTGTAACCAGAAGTTACACATCCTTATGATATGTGTAATGCAAAGTTACACTTGTATATATATGCAAATAAATAGACATAAAAAAAAACACAAAAAAAAAGTTATTACTTTAATATTCATTTACAATAATTTCTTAGCATGTGTAACTAGAAGTTACACACGCATCTGTTTAGTGTAATTGAGAGTTACATATGTGTCTATCTAGTGTAACTGAGAGTTACACATGCATCTGACTTGTGTATTCAGCGTCAACTCCAGTTCCAGCGAGACCATTACCACGTTTAAGCAATTATATTTTATGAAGTTATCTGAAACCTGAAATATAACAACAAGCAATCAATATTTATACGATTAAAATGAACAGTACATACAACAATGTATATTTCAGTTTCACAAGCATCTGACTAGTGTAGCTAGTAGTTACACATGCATCTGAATTGTGTAACTGAGAGTTACACATGCATATAACATGTGCAACTAGGAGATACACATGCATCTGGCTTGTGTAACTTTCAGTTACACATGCATATAACTAGTGTAACTAAGAGTTACACATACATATTGATATGTGTACCCAAAATCAGTATGTGTAAGTAAAAGTTACACACCTAAGTAGAAACTACACATCTAATTTGCATGTGTAACTGGTATCTACACATCTAATTAGCATGTGTAACTAATAGTTACACATGCATCTCACTTGTGTAACTAAGAGTTACACATGTATCTAATCAGTCTAATAATCAGTATTATCCTACCATTCTGTAATCTGGAGATAATGCATCATTATTATACATTGTTTGAGGCATGTAATTGAGATTTAAAATGTGGTTTTCAAGAATTATCATCTCATATGAAGGACAAATGATTAAGTCAACAGGGTTGAGCTTTTACCTCTGAGGTGGCAACGACACACTATTCCCAGATATATGAATCCCATGCTTCTTATGAAACAATTCATCACCCTGAAAATTGCAGCACAATAGTCAGTACCAGACAATACAAGATCCCTAAAATTTTCAAAGTGAAAACCAAAACCAAAGTGACAATACAGGGTTTATCAGTTGACTTCTACTTCTCAGCACTGCTTTCTTTCATATATGTCAACACATATGATCCTGGTGATAAGGATGAATCAGAGCTTTCTAATTTCTCAGAAAAGTACAACAATTGAGCAATCAAACTCTTTTGTGATTCAAGAGTGTTTTCTGTTGTTTCATCTATAGCCACTTGGATAAACAAACTAACCAATGAAGCAGTTCTCATTCAATTTATCAATTCTGATATCACCAGTGTAATTTATCGACAATTACACGCATCTGTTTAGTGTAATTGAGAGTTACATGTGTCTATCTAGTGTAACTGAGAGTTACACATGCATCTGACTTGTGTATTCAGCGTCAACTCCAGTTCCAGCGAGACCATTACCACGTTTAAGCAATTATATTTTATGAAGTTATCTGAAACCTGAAATATAACAACAAGCAATCAATATTTATACGATTAAAATGTACAGTACATACAACAATGTATATTTCAGTTTCACAAGCATCTGACTAGTGTAGCTAGCAGTTACACATGCATCTGAATTGTGTAACTGAGAGTTACACATGCATATAACATGTGTAACTAGGAGATACACATGCATCTAGCTTGTGTAACTTTCAGTTACACATGCATATAACTAGTGTAACTAAGAGTTACACTTGCATATGGAATATGCCATTTAAAGTGGAACGTTATTCCTACTAACCTTGTTTTTCAGATTGACCAAGACTCGCAGATGGTTCTCAGTACCACCGGAAACAAGGTCATATCCCAATGCGTTCAAGGTCTTCAAGAGTTAACATGTCATAACATAAGAAAATAAACGTTAAGAGAGAGCATGGTACGTATTAGTTTTTAATTTTAAAGGAATATAACCATGTAAAAGCCTTACTTCCACAAACTGTGAGCAATTTTTGAGAACATGTTCTTGATATTAGTTCAACCTAATCGACCATCAATTGATCTAAAAAAAGGCTAGTGTCTTGTCAGTGCGCACAAAAAACGTCGAGACCTGCATAGACATCAATTGATCCAAAAAAGGCTACAACTATTCAGAAATTATTGTCATAAAAATATTAAGATGCCATAGTCTAAACATTCCAAAAAAAAACATGTGTATTCAGCTGGTATACATACAAAATGCATGTGTAATTGGGAGTTATATATGCATATGGCATGTGTAATTGTGAGTTACACATGCACCCGTAATACACAAACTACTTAAAAAGTGAAAACAAATAACACTTTTCTGATCAATTAAAGGAGATTAATCAGTTTGTCTTACTACAACATATGGGACATAAGTATCCAAAGTATTGATATCAGGAAGAATATGTATTAGCAGTTTAACACGGATATCAGTAAATGGAGAGATCTGTTTTGTGCAAGGCGTATGACATAAATGATAGAGAATAAATCGCGTTTTCGGTACAAGCAACAGAAGTAGGGAAACTTACTGTTTTCAGTGTACCCTTCCTATGAAGGAACCTTCCATCCTGAGAAAGGAACCAGGAAAGGAGCTTTAAGATACATAGCTCAAATAACACTGTTTTGCCGCTTCCAGTTGGCGCCAAAATGACCATGTTCATGTCAGAGAAGTAACAACCAGAAAAGCGCTCACTCTGCAACGAATTGAAATACCTGCATCCGCAAGAATAAGATAAACTATTATAACACCTTACTAGTTCAGATCAAGCAAACAACCGAAGCTGAAAAAGTATATAACAACGGCGTATCCTCACCTCAGGAGTGGCTACAGAATTATAGACTCAACAAAGTAAATTTGACACTCAGCAATTCCGCCGACCACCTAATCTGCCACTTATACCTATACCTCCAACATTCACACCTTAGCTCCAACTCCAACACCACCACCGGCTCCAAAGCATGCACCTATACCACCACCGGAACTTATTAACCATAGAAGATCCTTCATACAAATAATTTCACTAACATAAAGATAAAAAAAAATATTACTCAAGACGAACACGCTAACTGAAACAGTTGGGTTTCATGGTGCTTAGCAGGTACACATGTAATGGCTTGTGTAAACGGCAGTTACACATGCATATGACTTGTGTAATCTCCGGTTACACATCCATATGTCTTGTGTAATATCCCGTTACACATCCATATGCTTGTGTAATATCCAGTTACACATGCATATGCTTGTGTACTCAGAGCATATAAATTATCTACATGAGCGCTAGAAGCAGTGATATGACATAGAGCTACTCAATAAATAAGATAAAATGACACTTACAACATATGATGTATCTCAGCTGCAGCTTTCTCCTTCTCACCTGCAACATTACATCCAAGCCACAAATAGCACAACCACATCTCCATCTATAACTCACAGTAACATATTCATTCAAATCCAATGCTAGCCTGCATTTTTGCCTTACTCACCATCATATCTTCACTCCCTTCTTCTGTAAATTTCATTTACAACCAACCATATCACCACCACTAATTTACAATAAATAATACTAGGATAACAAATTCGATTTCATTGACAGAGATACATCAAACTATATAGAATTAGAAGTAAAGTACACAAGATTAAGCAATTCAATCAAAGTTTATAAAATTCATAACAAATACATGGGTAATAGAGATGATGATTCGCTGATTTCGAATATGAACACCAATATTCAGTCAAGTCTTAAGATAAACAGATCGATTGATATTCAGTAAGGAAACCTAGAAAAAAAATTGTAACATCTTTCAATATTTTCATCTTAAAAAGCTAAAACGATTAAACTGTAACAGATCTGAACTTTGATCATGAGTTCATAGATAAAATTCAGTGAAATCATAACTTCGAAGATTTCGAGAGAAAAAATTCAAAATTAATAACATATAACTTCAATTGAATTAAGAGATAATGAAAAATGAAGCTTATCTGCACGTCGATTTGATTTCGTAGATGAATCTTCAGATGCAGGATTAAAAAAATCATCTTCATCTTCCATATGATCTATCTTTTGATCATATGCAATCGATCTTTGACATAAGTGAAATAACAGAGGCATAGACGAAGAAGATGTGATAGATCGTCGTTGTTGCAGTCGAAGATTTGGATGAAGACGAAGAAGATTTGATGCAGTCGAAAATGAATCTCAGGAACCCTAGAAACCATTGTTCTACAACAGAGAGAGATAAAGATGAAAGAGAAAGAGAATAGAGAAATGAAAAGAAGCTTCTGGGATTCCCTTGTATAAATACTAAAGGGAAATGTTGCCATTATTAAAGTTCGGAATAATTAATTATGGGCCTGATCTAAAGATAATTTGATTTTTCGGGCCTAGTAATATCATTTTATGAAAGTGTGGAGTTGAGGGTGGAGGATCCATTTTGTGGGGCTTCTATATGTTTGAACCCATATAGTAGGGGGTTCTAGTATTTTTCACTTTTGGAAAAGGTCCCGGGGTTTTTATGCATTTGCGGTTTCCTCGTTAACAAAAATTTATTGTGTCATTTACTTTTATTTTCCGCAATTATAATTGTTGTTATTATAATTTAAAGTACATTATACAAACGTTAATTCCTATTTACTTGATAAGTAACCATATTGTGTTTGGTTAAGTCCGAACCTTTTTATCAAGTAAACATACTTCGTTGTTGTATTGTCTCAATCTCGTATCCATAGACGATCAAAAGAAGTGCGAACCGATTTGTTGTATTGTCTCGACTCAGTCCATAGACAATCGCTTTCGGAGAAAGAACTTATAGGTGGAAAAGTTTTAGATTGGGGTATATTTAAGTACCCTCGTCTTTTCAAGATGGTTCCCGTAGTTGGAACGAATGTGAGAGTTCTTTTTTCTTTAAATCACTTGTGAGAACCTTAGTGTGATACTGAATCTATAAATATATCCACATGACAATCCTTCATATGTTTTTTGTGATGTACTTCATACTTTTTTTTGTATATGTAGTTCATCATGGATACTATGGTGAATTAACTTAAAGAATATTTTCTTGATACTTTGGATTAATTTGATTTCCAAATGACTTGATTTTTTTATAGGGAACTTTAATATTGACATGGTTTTGGTTTTGACCAGTAAAGACCATTATTTTGTTTGATGTTGCGAAAAATTCGCAACGACATATTGCAGTTGCGAAATTCCAGTTCGCAACTGCTTACTGTTGTTGCGACCTTCTAATTTTGTGATTGTCTGAAACAGTTGCGACATATCAATGTTGCAACAGTCTTAACTGTTGCGATGGAAAATTTGCGACCTCTTAGGAGCCATAGAGAAAATTTGCAACATCGATTTTCGCAATAGTTCGAGACTGTCGCAACCCCGCTTGCACCTAATCACTAAAATGGTATAGTAACAATCTGAAAAAGCATATTCCAAAAGTTACTTACATTGTTTGGACTATTTGGAATTATATAAATGATATTTTTTCCAGACATGCTAAACTTGAGCCTTTGAATCCGATCAATAATACTTGTCAATAAACCAACTCAATACAACTCGATACAACTATAAGACTACCAGGATTTAGATGATTTGAATGCACTGTCAAATTCGATGTCTCTTATAAAGATTTTGATAACTCGATGTGTTTTGTTATTTCCCTTAATAACTAAACAAGAAGCACTTGTGAATTCGAAGCCGAGTCAGGATGGGCAGTCAACCCATTAGATGTAGAAGCAAAGGCATTCCAGCAAGCTCTCCTATGGAGCGAGGATTTGAAAATCACTTTATGATGTATTCTAAATGTCCACATGAATCTAATATCAGTGGTTAATGGATATATATCTTCTCAAACTTGTTGGAGAGTGTAAACCAGTGTTAAGAATGCCTAGAATTGTTTATTTTCCTTCGTAATGTAATGTTTGTTTTCAGTTTAAGAATAAAAATTTGTTGTTTTCTCGGGAAAATTTAGTGAATGAGAGTATAATATTTAGAGTCATAAGTTATACTACCGAGATAGCTGAGATATAGCCGATAATATCAGTTTCGATGTTATCCGAGATGCCAATATTGTTGATATTTCACCGTTATTCGTCGATATTCACCAATATTTCATCGAAATATCGTATTTCGGCCCTGACCGATATTCACTGATATCCAATATGGATTACATTGCTCTTGATAGGGCTGCCAACGTGTACCCGATTACCCGGAACCGAACCAGACCAGGTGTATCAGATCCGGGTCCAGGTCCCAAGATTAGACCCATTAGTAAAATCACTACCCGACGGGTAGACCCATTAAGAACCATTGAGCTTTCGGGTCCTAACGGGTATTACCCGTCGGGTAAGAGGTACCCAAATATTTGCTTTTTACTTGTTAACTTTACTCTGAGAGTATTTCGTATAGTTTCGCTTAAAATTTTTTCATTCGTCCTTTATTTTCTTACATTTAACCCTTATTATAACATTGACATAGATATAATAATAATTTCATATGAAGAATTATTAGATTCAAACTAACATAACAGATTAACAAAAATTATAGTTGATTTTAGAGGATCCGATAAATACCTGGACCCGACGAGTATTTAAGGATGTTATCGGGTCTCCGAGTCCATTAATTTAGGAACCGTATCCAAAACCATTAGGACTCGGAACCGACTAAAGTTACCGGTTTCGGTTTTGAGCCGATAGGACCGGTTCGCACCCTCTTGCTTCGTATATTAGGCGTTTTTTTTTTATCAAAAAAAAGGATGGTAAAATTGATTTTTATTTTGCAGTGCCCAACGAGCTCATTCGTTTACATCTCTTGTATTACTTACACCTTCATTACACCAAGGGGTCTTCTATAAAAGTTGCAGTGATCTCTTCATTTCCCAGCTTTACTTTTTTCCATTTTCCGCAGACAAGAAAAAAAAGAACACCCGATTTTCTCAAACCCTAGAATTTCATTATTCGAGTAGTATTTCAAGATTCTATTGTGGAGATTACACTAGAGAATATAAACTGAGTGCCGACTTAATCGGGTGTTGATTCCAAATCAGTATGCAAAAATTGGAGAAATCTAGTTTCTTCTCGTCATCCATCATTATTCAATATGCACTTTACATCATCATCAGCTTAATCATCATGATTCTGGTAAGTTGGGTTTCATTGCTAAAACTAAGCATGAAAATTTCACTACTATTTTGATTATAATGAGAATCATGATCAGTCCACAACACGTATTCAGAGAATCACAAGATTTAATTTCACCCTTTCGTTTAAGAATTGTTGGTTTAATCTGTCTTTCGTTTAAGTTTGATTCTACATTCATCCCATGGCAATGGAGACGCGCATTTTTTCCGGTGGAGCACTTTATTGGCTGAATGAAGAATTAAAAACGGTCACTACTTTCGATTTGGCTGAGGAGAAGTTTTGTCCACATCTTTCACCACCTCCTTTGTGGCCAGACAGTGATTGGGATTTTAGCACAATAGGAACTATGGATGGATTTTTGTTCTTTTCTGTGTTTCTAGATGACGAAGAAGACATGTGGCTATTAAAAAAGAAGAATGATGATCATGACATGAAAGAACAGCCAGAGGAACATCAATCAATGGTCTGGAGTAGACAGTTTAGGATCGGTACAAGCGAATTATTGGCCGTTACAAAGACTAAGGGTGTTTTAACTTACAATGGTAACTATCTCAGCATTTGCGACACAAAAGCTTTAACCTCAAAAAGCCTTGTGGATTTTGAGGAACAGATTGCTCTAGTAATTCCTCACAGGAACACCTTAGTTTCTTTAAAAGAGTTAGGGGAAGAAGATAATGGAGTCGATTGAAAATGAGGAAATAGAAAGCCATGTTCAGCCTTCAGTTGTTGGAGGATGAGATCCCTGCATACATACTTATCAACTGGTCAGGTAATCTTCGTTGAGTTTCATTTTGAATTTGGATAAACTAGCATTTGTTACATTTGTGTGAAACTGGTCAGTATCAAAACTACTGTTATTTTTTCTTTAAATCATGTATCGAATTTTGTCTTAGTGCTTTTTACTTTCTTGTTTTTGTTAGATCTGCATGTTATTAATGATTAGTGACTTGAACTTACTTCAATGGGAGAATGTGATGTTACTTTAGTGATTTTTTTCGTTTATGGGAGTCGAGATAAGCAAATGCATGCACAATTGCGGAAAACAGGTGCTTTCTCAGTAGTATAAGGGGACCTATTTCTCTCTTACTTCTTACCATTATCTGGTGCATAATTTTAAGGATGCAAATTTGTAGTTTTTCATATTTTTGTCTAATGTTTATGAACAAAGTAACCCCATCCTGCATATTCAATGGATTTATGATTCTCAACTCTTCTAACACTTGTATCACTAAAGTTTGTTACCATTCATCTGTCAAATTTCACAAGAACATTAGAATAAACTTGGCAGAGTTCTGTGTGATGAGTAAAGGTACCTTGCATACTACTACCGGGATTTAAAACAATGATTTCTTTTGCAGGCTTTAACATAAGTATCTTACACTTTTCATGCCTACTTCTACCATAGTATGAATTCTCCAATAGTTGAACTTTGATTCAGTCAGCCACCACTTAGCTCAGTTGCATTTGCTATATTTCTTCCACAAATACTAGCTTATTTGATCTTATTTACCAATTGTCATTTAGTGACTGCACAAGATTTTGTTCCCTGTATGAATTTTGGTGTTTGCATTTTTGGCAGGGTTTTAAACCCCTTTAATACAAACACTTTTGCAAGTGTGGTCTTTTCCCATTTATGTTGAAAACCAGTTTCAAAAGGTTTTGAGAATTTTGCAGTATAATTAATCATCTGGTAAAATTTTCAACACTAAATTAAACCTAAGGAAAATAAGTACCATGGTAGATTATTGAAGGGTTCGCTTGGACAGTCATTAAAAGAGGAACCTGCTCCTATGATGACTCCTTGAGCAAATAAACTACCACGGTAGATTTTCTATGGTACTCAGACTGAGTATTAGCATACCGTACTGCTTCCAACAACTCTTATTATATTGATGTCTCATACCTTATCTTTTGAAAACCATTTTATTTCCTCCATCTTTAATGGAGAGAGAAATTCGAGTGAAAGGTCAATGTCGTTGTAAAACCATCTACTGTGTTATTTGGCTCTTGAAAAGATTGTTTAGTTCACTTTGTTAATTTGTCCAGATGAGTTCAGTTGTTAGTTTCGATTCTTAAGCTCCTCCTAACAAATACTTACTACCGATTTGCTATTAGTATCTTTGTAGCATAATTGGTCGAGAAGTGCTAGTTGTTGCACAGGTGAATTTGGTTTGCACACTTTGCTAGGCTGCAAGGAAACAGAATTTGTCTTTGTTCTAGCAAAATTGCGGGGAGTTGCTATGTTTTCAGCATGTATCAAAAGGACGTCTTTATGTGACCAGAGTATGTATATCTTCTGGCTCTGAGTCTCGTGGCACTGGCATAAGCATTCAGAAGTGGAGACATTTACATTCATTGAGAGGTAGGGAAAGTCACAGCTTATAGTAACCCTTGTGCCTAACTTGTCATAGTTCATGATATCAAATACAATGTATAAGTACAGTCGTGGGTTTTTCATAATAGGAATTTAGATTAACATTGTTTACAAGGAAGAACCAGCAAAAAGCTGGAACCAGTTTTTCTTTTTTTTAGAGTACTTTTTTTAAATATTCGCAGTGACAATGGAGCATATATAGTATGCTGTGCCAGAGTATGAGCTACTTCGTTAGCCTTTTGTTGAGATCGAACTGAACTGATTGAGCATATATTGGATGTCTTGAATCGTACGTCTTCACTACCACAACCAAAATAATTGGTTAGTGTTCAAACAATGCTACTTGTCTGCAAGGTTATTTTGGGTCAATGTGGCTAGAACTTAAAAAAGGTTTAGTTCCTGAATTCACTGCCGCTTACTTCTTTGTCCTAGTTCTTTGAGAAATACTGCCGATTTGCTTTATGTCTGATATGTATGGTAATTGCGTACAAAAGCCACAAGTGTTCTTAATGCAGCATTAAAACTTTTTCCTTACCCACAGATTCTATTTTGGTCATCTAGCAGATAAAATTATATCTATGATCTGCTAAGAAGTAGCCTAAATTCTGACAAAATAGATTTAGGATATTTCTTGAAAAGGTTGCAGCATTTGTATAACTTTGCTTTATTCTGCTCTTACAATAGTGATTATTGACTAGGCAGATAATTAGTCGATACGGTTTAGTATTTGCAATATAGCTTGAGGTATATTGCTCTTCCAACAAAGATCATTGAGTAAAATTTGAAAAAATGTTTGAAAATTTAAAATCTTCCTAAACTGGTTTGAAGTGCGGTGACTAAACTGTTTTGAGGTCTGGTGAATCCCTAATGTGATAAATGAAGAGTCATTGTGCTTCAAAAACATGGAAACTGATAATTGAATCTCAAAACTGCACTTTCGTGTGAAATCCTGATTCTTTATAGTGCAAATTTATGATGTTCGGCTACTTTGAAGATCAAAGAACAAAACTAGCTTATTGCACCAAAAGGTCCCAAGCTCGTAGTTCCCATTGTAGAGCTGACAATATATATTTTTTCCCTGAGACCTGTCAGTGAACTTGATTCTGCTGAGGTAAAGCTTCAGAAAGCTTATAAAAGTTGAAGTTGGCGAAATCTGGCAGACTGTGCAATTGTGGTGGTGGAGCTTAGGTATGCAATCAGCATCACTATTTCATAATCTATTTTTTTTTTCAGATGGTAATATATATTTTTTCCCTGAGACCTGTCAGTGAACTTGATTCTGCTGAGGTAAAGCTTCAGAAAGCTTATAAAAGTTGAAGTTGGCGAAATCTGGCAGACTGTGCAATTGTGGTGGTGGAGCTTAGGTATGCAATCAGCATCACTATTTCATAATCTATTTTTTTTTTCAGATGGTAATTTTGCATTTTAGGATTTTTGATGCTAATCTTATTTGGTTTTCTCTAAATGTTATAGGTGGAAAGTTGGACTTTGGTGCTCTCAACCGGAGTTCGGCCCTTCAACATTGAAAAACCAGAAACAGTTGTTTCACGATGGGTACTGGCTAGGACAAGAGATGCCAAGGTACTCACTTGACTAACCATACATAGTTGCAAAGGGTTCGCTTTCTGATTTTGGGACCAATTTTTTGACAAAAAAAGTCCCCATTTGAACACTTTTGGTTGTATTTTCTTTTCCTTTTAGTGGAGGGCTCGGTTGTTGAAATAGTGGTTGTATGTTTACATTCTTGAAATGTTGAAATAGTGTTTTCCATTTCTATTAAATAGTGATGCTCATTGCATACTCTCCTTCATTGAATGTTGCAGCTTACATTCTTGCCCTTTTGCAAGTCATGCTTTTGTTCCTTTTCGATATAATCCAAAGTTAAAATCAGTTCTGGTCAAAGAATCACATATGATATGACGGTCTTATTATGCACGTGGGCAAAGGTTTATCCGAGGTTAAATGTAGAAAAATTATCCTTGCAACACTGGCTTGAAGCTGTAATTTCAGGGAACAAAAATTAGCCTTGCAACATTGGCTTGAACAAAGAGCAGTCAACCATTCTTCTACTGGTAGATACGAGTATTTCTTTCAAAGCTGTCACCTAAAAGCTAGCTTTAGTTGTCTTTTGTTTCTCCTCATGATTTCTTCTTTACAGATTTTGAAGGTCCGATGCTGGAGATGGCACACAAGTAAGCATGAATGATGCCCAATGAACAATAATTCGCAACGTAATGACATCAAATACCTTGGATCGGTAAGTCTCCTTGAAATTCATAGATTTTTCTTCTTCATAACTCTCAAGTGGGAACAAAAAAATTAAAGATTGAAGCCGTGTGAGTCATTTTTCTTTCAGATATCGCTCTCTGCAGATAGAGAAGGAATCTTATGAAGTAGTTGTCGTAATTGGGAAGCTTGTTTATAGACAAAGTGGGATGTGTTGACACTGTTGAGGGTTATACGTGGATATTCATTCTCAGCGTGTCAAGATCATTGTACATAGGGTAGCCGAAGGAGAGCAATGATACCCAACTTGTACAGCTAAGGAAGCGCATAGAGGAGGTTGTTCAAGAACTGGTAATGGGCCCAAAGCAGACCCCAAATATCAGGAGAGCACTTCTGCAGGACATTGGGAACCTATCTTGCTTCTTTCGTCAGTGATAGAGTAATGACTTTTTGATACCCATCCTCCAAGCTTTTCTAAGTGGCATAGATGATCAGTTTCAGGCAGTCTCCTATGGGAAAATTGTGTTTGTATGTTTCTTCGTCGGTCAAAGAAGTGTGGAAGAGTACCTATTACCGTATATTAAACAGGCTTTAAGTGATGCAACAGAGGCTGTGATTGCTGTGCCGAAGCAGTTTTTTGCGTAAAAGGATATTGCTTGAGATGATAGAACGTGCTTTTCCATTTCTATGTTATCCCAGTCGGTGGGTAAGAAGGTTAGCTGTAACTTCCGTTGCAGCTAGCAGTAATTGCTTAGGTGCAGTCAACTCATATGTTTATCTAGCACCAGTCATACATACTCTCCTTCGTCGGCAACTAGCGTCTTTAGCTTCAGAAAAGTCTCCCATATCATGTCCCAAGCCACCAGTGTACCAAGTCCTGGAAAATGCTTGGAGTTCAGATATGTTAGAACATCAAAGAAAGATATGGTACAAATCATTGTCACAATCAAAACAATGGCAAACTGCAGAACTGAACAACAGTTAGGCGGAGGAATTGAATCCAGGGAGGAAGTGACCTGGTATGCAACCTGATTTACAGGCTCAGAAACCTATCAGCAGCTCTACGCAGCAACTAGGGTTTCCTGCTTCGATGATAACACTAGTAGAGGATACTTTTGAGAGTTCTAAATGGATATTTGTTCTCAGCACGTCAAGGTCATTGTGCGTGAGGCAGAAGAAGAAAGCTGTGATTCAACACACTAGTTTTCTTGCTGGTGACATCACAACGGCTGCTGGAGAATTGATTGCGCACAATGGTGTCCCCGAGGTGCATAATAGATAGATAGGCTCAGCAACGGTTAGTCTGGTGCCACTTCCATGATCCTTCTTTACCAATGCACCGGCTTTGTTAGTTACTTTTTTTTACTTGGTGAATTTATTGTTATCACCCAGCACTAAGTTTAGGTTTGAAATTTGAATTCTTCACAACTAGGCCTAACTAGGCCTGGTCAACAATATGCATCACAGGAATTCCCCTTTAATATGTGAAAACTATATTAAAGCTGTAGACATCACTTGTTGGTGCATAAAATCCCTGGCATAGCAAAAAAAAAGCAAAGGGACGGACGATTGGTCCGATTTTTTTTCTTTTTCTTTTGCAGCTTCTCTGTTAGAAATAGAATGGACAGAATTCATACATATACACTAGCAGAATGGTCGCCCCAACTTGTAAAAAATATCAATGAAAATCAATGTAATTGTTTGAGTTTGCACCTTGGCTTGTATTTAGAAAACGTCTCCCTTATGATGGACATCAATAGTCTTGTATTTAAATATAACTACCGTAGTATTAAATAACAGTGTATATCCATTATCCACACAAAAAAAAACTGTTTGTTATATTGTAACGATATTTTTTATTCTAAATAAACGGCGCTTGTCTACGGACCGAAAAAACAAACCAGGTAAAAACTGCCTCTCACAGTTTTTTTTTTTTTTATTTGTGGGTCACAGTGGGCCCCGCTTCTCGGAAGACGTGTATAGGATGATTTGTGAGGGCAATTTTTTTTGTGTAGTTTTTCTCTCGGTCTGCCGAAACTTTTTGCTAAACAGCGTTTCTCTACAGACCATGAAAACAAACCAGGTAAAAACCGACTCTCAAAGTAATTTTTTTTATTTGTGGGTCCCAGTGGACCCCACCCTTCGGGAGAGGTGTAGGGGTGGTTTGTGAGGGGGGTTTTATTTTATTTTTTTGTGTAGTTTTTCTCTCGGTCTGCCGAGAATTTTTTTGCTAAACATCCCTTCTTTACAAACCGGGTAAAAACAGCCTCTCATAATTTTTTTTTTTTATTTGTGGATCCCAGTGAACCCCGTACCTCGGTAGCCGTTCGGTTAAGCTATAAAAACCAAAGCGGCCTTTGCAATTCGGTCAATGTGGGACTAAGTTTAGTGTTCCCAAGTCCAACAGTTCAAACCTTTCTTATGCTTCTCGGCGTTATCGCCATCTAAAAAATAAAATAACATTTGATCTTTTGCCTTTTTCCTTTCCTTAAAATTAACTGTTCCTCCCATTCTATCAGTTTGCCTCTGCTGTGTCACCCCACATTTCTATTGCTTACACGAAGAACAACACTGTGATTCTGAAGCTGATTCGAGCTTCTAAGAACAATTACTCAATTTGTACAATATAAACCTATCAATCACATTATAATTCCTCCTCAATTTAGTTACTTCACATCCCAGATTTCTGTTTATCCAGTTTGTTGAAACTATCTTTCTACTGGTAAGCAAATTAGAGTTTTAATTAATGTGTATGATATGTTCGATATAATGTATTGTAATCGGAATGGTTTTCATTAAGTTCCCCAAAAATATTCTTAGTACCTCACTGTTAGAAATTGGGTGAATTTCTTTGCCAGTTCTTGTTTGAAGAAATGCCTAAAAGATTATTTAGTCAATGAGCCTACATGGTTGGTTCTGTGTTTGGAAATGAAACAGTAGAATTAAATGAAATATGGATTATATAGTCATTGGGAAGGGTACAATGTCAGTACTTAATCCACCTTATCTTTTTTGCTACTTATACAGCTTCAAGGAGTGATATGGATAGTGTCCGACAACTAAAAGTTCAACGATATGAGGATTTCGTTGATCGTCGCTTGAAGCCAGATCTTGTGCGAGCTATTGCTGAACGGTATACCGCCATTCTCACTTGGGAATCTGCACCTCTCTTTTTCGGGATCTGAAGTAAGATTTGGTGCAGGGTGTTACTAATAAACTGAGTGCCAGTGATTTGTGGCAGTAGAAGCTAAATGTATGTTACCTATTGCAGGGATAAATTCTTCGAATCACAGAAGGTTTTGTATCCTTTTGACCTATTCATTCAATTTTCTTGTATGTGCTTACAGTAGTTTGCTTTCCCTCTTTAGAAGAGGAAGTCATCACCTTCACTAAATTCGTCTCTTTTTTCCTTTTTCCTATTCATTTTCCATATTGTGTTATTCTTCCTCAGTCTTATCTAAGTTGTCTTCCGGCCTCCAAGAGTAGCTATTTGGTTGTTTCCATTTATGATTTCTGGCTTAGTGAAGAGTCAGAGATGAATAAATTACCTAATTATTAATCTTTCTACTTCCTGGTCCATTGTCTTTCAAGCCACCTGGGACATTTGTTTGGTATTTATGTGCACACAGAAGAAAAAAATTCATCAAGCACAGCAGGATAGAAGTTTGATAATATGGACCAATGCAAGTTGCTTTTCTGTTAATTCTTGACTCCAGATTTCATTTTCCAGCTCAGACTTACGGAAGAGGGTAGAGACTTTGGAGAAAAATGCAGTTACGAGCCTGCGTACGTTGGTCAATCTTGATTCCGAGGTGTACACGCAAGCTGATGTGTAAGTTTTGACGTACCCCTCTTTTTAAGCATGCTGCAGTTTATTTTCATATAATAAATGGCGTGATGACAGAAAATTTAGTTGATCATTTTGTCTGTTAACCATTACAACCTGTATCTGCAAATATATATCATCTGGTCCAATTTGAAGCACTTCAGAATATTACCTCATTCATATATGTCTGCACTCTATACTTCGTGGTTGATTAGGGATGTTTATTGCAGATTGTTGCACTAAAAAAAAAACATTTCTGTATTGCATGTTTGACAGCTTTAACAGAAAGGACCATATGAGTTTTACTGGTCATAAGTTACACTCTATGTTATTGAATGATATGTTTTTCTTTCAGTCTCATGCTTAAAGGAATGTATGCTTAATTTCGCGCCACGTGGAGTTGTTGTGTCAGTCTGTCACTTGTTGTTGATGCTTCTGATTGATGGTATAACTTGAATTTGCTCAAATAATTTTGGTTATTGTTTGCCTTGTCTTGTGCAAACTAACAGGCTGGATACTAGACATATATTTGTGGATGTTGGTCTTGGATTTCACGTAGAGTTCACCTGGCCTGAAGCCCTGGAGTTCATATCACTAAAGGAAGCAAGATTAGCCAAGTATGTACTTCTGTTGTTATTATATATTTATTTTGATTCTCTCGGCTTGGTGTTGCATGGATTATCCAACAAATGGAAGTAGATATAAACAGACAATAATAATTGATTCTCCACTCTTGATGACACAAAGTACACCACCATCTCAGAGTTTTCATTTGTGCTAGGGTAGCATTTTTAGACACTCTGCTGATTATATATGCTAAAAAAAAGATAAATAGACTGATTTCTCAAATTTCCAATGTCATCTTTGAGAACCTAATGGTGTTTTTTTTAGAAATAACTCCTATTGCGGAGTATCCTAAGCTAGACTATGTGTACTCTAGTCTAGATTATGATGTTTGGGGATCTGGTAAAGCATTACTCTAGTCTAGATTATATGATGTTCGGGGATCTGGTAAAGCATTAATGAAAGCTAGACTTGGGTTGTTCCTTCAACCACTTTCTCTTCCCCAGTGACCTGACAGTCCTAATTTCAACACTACAGTAGTATGTCAATTTGACATAAAAGAGGTGATAGTACTCGTATACCACCTCCTACAGAATTATTACCCTCCCCTGAGTCAAAAAATGAGAATAATGAATGTTAAGACATCCGATGGGAGTAGCATGTTTTTGACCTTTATCGGTATTACTTCTGCTTTACTCTCAGCTTAATTTTACTACAAGAACAGAGATCTCATTTTTACTTTGTTGTCAGACATTTCATTTTACTGATTACAAAAAATTTAAACAACACGCCCTGAGGCCTAGGCATGTATGATGAGAACACCATCACCACTCTCTAAAGACCCACTGCTTAGATAGGCATGTATGATGGAAAGTCCCTAATAAACACCTGAAATCAAAAAGGAGAAAGTTCACATAAACCGCACATTGTTGGTTCGAATAATACAAACTAGTCTAAATAGATGTTAATAAAGTCCAACGAGAATGTAAAAAATATTTTTACCTTCAGTAATGACACCACATTTTGCCAAGATTCTGAGCTGATAGATGAATGAAGCGGAGTGGATGCATCATGGAAGACCAAAATTGGCTGCAAAGACAATAAAGGAAGATTCAGTTATCCCCTTGCTTACTTTAAAAAACCAGAAACTGCAGAAGTAATAGGACGTTCTAAGTTAGTATCGTTTTCACATAACAGATATGTACGTAGAGGAGGTGTACTATGCTGACGTAGACAAGTTAGTTGAAGGGCAGAAACTTATAAAGCACCATTAGGCAGCGTTTCAACTCACCAACGGTAGGAAATTTGAGCTTTTAGTAATGTCAAAATAGCTTTTATATCGTTCGGTTGCATATTGAGGATTTAGCTTAAAATAGATCTAAATCAGAATTAAAAATAAACATATGTCGTGATCAAGCAGTTCACATCTAATCAGGATAAAATTTAGGTTACCATTTGGATATCACTTGAGTATTTGCTAAACAGAAAGCTACACCCATTCATGAAGAGAAGGTAAAATGCTACTCACATGGGCACCATACTCCGGAAGAACTTTAACAGTACCGTGTTCGCCATAGGCGGCAGCACATTGTAACGGTTTTCATTCGTAACATCCATATTAATACCTTTTGAAAGTAACAAGGGTATGGTATGACATATTTATGTCCTGCATCAGGAAAAACAGCATGACCTCATAATGCTACTCTAAAATATCTGAATAACACATCTGAAAAGTTATCAGATCTGCTGGAGCGCAACCCACCTTTCTGAGCGGCCTGATGCAAAGGACTACAATTTGAATCATCTGGTATGTCAGGATTGGCGGCCATTTTAAGAAAATATTCCTTAGCAACCAAGCGCCTTTGCTTCCCAGGATAGGGGAGTTTCACCTGCGAAACAGTGTATAATTAATTACATACACTCGTGCTTACTGATTTTTAAGAATATCAACACGAACATGGAACTTTAAAAATCATCATATGGAGCCATTTACTCAGATTTACTCAGTTTTGTGGTTATCAACTTTAAATTTATTTTGCACTAAAGCTTCAGAAGCCATAATCAACAAAACTGGTCAGATGGCACACACTCAAGTGGACTGTTCATACCACCAATGTACATTAACCCACTTACTATCCAATCTAAAAATAATCTCAAGAAAAACAAAGATAGAATAAAACAAAACAAACATTGTTGAAGACCATTTTAAAACAAAGATAGAATAAAACAAAACAAACATTGTAATAGCCATTCTAGAAAACCGCTAAACATGACAAATACATCAGCTGAAAAACCTGAAAATTTCTTTGAACTACCCTATTCCATTCCTAAATCATGATTTGACAGATGTACATTTCAAGTATGAATGTAAATATTCCCTGCATTTCCCAAATGATCCAAATTGCACAGCATTTAATCATTCAATACTTATATATGGAAGGTGTACGTGTTATTACATCACCTTCAATTTAACAGCTGTCGATTAAATTATAATTCATTTACTCACTCAAGTTTATAATGCTTATGGTTAGGTTAAAGAAAAGATAGTCTCCGAGTACCATTTTACTGCCAGCCAGTACTCCTTCCTACGGAATGCACTTGTGCTCCTTTGTTTTGCCTCAAGAAAGTCTCCTTCGTTTTGTGAATCATCTGTAAATGTAATGAAGATGAAGATTTAATACAATAGGTTTGCTTGAAAAGCTTTTGTAAAATACACATTTATCAGATCCATTGCATGAAAGCATGAAACTGATGCACGAGAACAGAAACAAATGAAACGATAGTTGATTTATAGTAGGCCACTCCAGTGAAAAGATAGTGAATACATTTTGGTCGCAAACTATTCAAAACCTCATATGAAATATATGTATTATGTTTACCTTTTTGCGAAGGCTTTGTTATTCCATTTATGCTCCAGCCAACAAATGATCGAACGCAAGAAGTCCCCGAAAAAAAAAATCTCGACACCTCTAACCGTGAACAGCTGCGACTTTTATGGGCTTAGTCCATGCTGTGACAAAAAAAGGTTAACTTTCATAAGCAAGACGACCATAAGTGACATCAATGTATCATTTATAGAGTACCACCGCTTCTTTACATGATAAAAAGCGCGATAATGAACTAAACAGAGGATCGAGAAAGTTACATTATAGCGCAAAAACGCAGTAATCAAGACAACCATCTGATCGTTTGTCACAAATTGGGCCCGTCGAGCTACATAAAGTCAAATGAGACACTCATCAAGTGCCACTATAAAAACTTTTATCCACCATTTCATGTCAGATTTCAGCAGATGATGTCCATTAAATGAATAAAGACCAAAAGTATAAATAGCTCACTAGATTTGTAACATTTGGAACTGCACCAGCTTCAACCAGAAGCTTAATGATCTGTGTTGCCCCCCTTCCTATATGTGTAATGATGCAGGGGCAGCGCATTATTTAACCTTTGGAACTGCACCAGCTTCAACCAGTTTCTTCATGATTTCCATTACCCTCACTTCAGCTGCAAGAAGCAGAACGTTACCCCATTAGGTCCACCTTTCAGATCAGCAACTGCCTACAGAGATAAAAATAATTTAAAAGTTAAAAGTCGAATTGGATAAATTTCCAAACCCAAAAATGGTATTATATTAAACATACTATTAAGGCACCAGAAAACCACAAGCAGACACCAAACAATCATTAGATATGCATGTATGATGAAAATACCATCACCACTTGTACACACTCCCTAAAGATCCACTCAAAATAATTGGATCCAGGATAAACATGGAAAGTTCCTAATTTGCATCAAAAATCAAGAAAAGGAAACTCAGTCTGAATCATACAAGCTAGTCTAAAAAAACGTAAAGGCCAACTAAGAATGTAGAAAATTATGTCTACCCTCGGTAATTGCGGAGCTCATTACCAAGATAGGGAATCAATAGATGCCTGAAGTGATCATGGATGACCAAATTAGGCTGCAGCAAAAACACAGAAGGTAGATTCAGTGATCTCCTTGCCTAGAGAAAAAAAGGAGAAACTGTGAAGCAAAATGAATGATTCTATTTTAATATTGCTTTCATGTGACAAGAATCTACGTAGAGAGGAAGTCCATTATGGTCACACTAGCATCCTAACAAATAAGCTGAAAGGCAGTGTTAGTCGTATATAACTGATATATATATATATATATAAGTTGAACAATTCAAATGCGGAAACGTGTTTTTAATTCATACCTTGTTATCGTTCCAAATGCGGATGAATTAGAACCGATGGATCACTTGCGTTTCACGTTCTTGAACCTTCAAACTCGGCGGTGAGTAGATGCCACAAAAATGAGCACAAACTATATTTCCACAAACTAAATACCTTGTAGAAACTCAATTTTCTCTCCAAAGGACACTAAGGGATTTGGGTAATTCTTCACAACTAATGTTTGAATACTAGAAGACTTTCTCACTAACTTGAATGCTCACTTAGAACTCTCTACCTTAATCTCCATACTTGGTTTATCTCTTGCTAAACTCACTACTATTGAGTTATAGTGTTTTCTTCTACTTCTTATTATGTTTCAACAAATGAAACTAGAAGGCCATTTATACTTGAACTCCAAGTATCCTCTCTTGGCAAGTGTCAAGGAAGAACCAAACACTTGGAACAAGTTCTAACACTCTTTTAACATGGAGTAAACACATGGAGTAAGTGATTAAACACTTGTCAGCATCATGCAAATACATGGTGGAAAAAAAAACACATGTTTCACCATGGCTTGGTTAGTTGGAGAAGGATTTTTCCTTTGACAAAATCAAGCATATGACTTTATTTAACCACCTAAGAGCAACCACAGTCATGAGACGGACCAAATACCAAAAGCCAGACTAAAAGCCAAAAAAATTTGGTATTCTGGGTGTTCAAGCGCAATGGGGGACGACCAAAATTTGGTGAAGCATAACTTATACGAACGCTTGGTGCAGACGGAACTTATACTCACGTTTCTTGACCGAGCGTTCTTTAAAATATGTGTCTGAATGAAACGGAGTTATTACGTGCGCCTGATTGAGGCGTAGGTATAGTTCACGCCTAACATGGGACGGCGATGGGAAGTGCGTCTACTGGGACGGAGAAGTTATGTGCGTCTGATACATACGGAGATAGAAAGTGCGTATGACTCGGGCGGACATAGAAGGTGCGTCTGGGTAGGGCGGATATGTAAGGTGCGTATGTGTTGGGCGGACATAGAAAGTGCGTCTAGTTCAGGCGTAGATGGATTGTGCGTCTGTGTCGGGCGTTTATTATAAATCCTTCTGAGTGGGGCGCTTATAGAAGAAGCGTCTGAGTGGGGCGTTTATAGAAGCAGCGTCTGAGTGGAGCGTGCATAGAATATCCGTCTGAGTGGGGCGTTTTTAGAAAGACCGTCTGGATATATACGTTATTATCTCTTCTCCTCCTCTTTTTACATAACCTATGTTTAAAGAAGAAAAAAAAAACGACGACGAAACCTAAGTAAAAATCTAGGGCAAATTTTCTTCCTAAATCTCATGTGATGGCCATTAATCTATGTTCTTGTGAAAGAAACGAGTAATCTAATTCGTTAATTGGGTGCGGGGAAATTTGATTGAAGATTAAAGGTATGGTTTTTATTCCTAAGTAATTAGGTTAATTATGCGTAATTTTCTTGATTTGTTTTTGGGTGGAATTTGATTTCTTTAAGCATAACAGATGTTGATTTGTTCATTTTCTGCTGATTTGCTAACTCAGTTGTTGCAAATCTGTTAAAATGGAGGGTATCGTTGTACTGCTGAAAAAACAATCACTAACTTGTATTTATATCGTGCTCAGATGTTGAGCAGAATAACGTCGAGATTTGCACAAGGAAAAAAGATGAATAATAAGAAACGCAAAGGTAAAGGTCCAATGGAGCCTGAAATAGACCCTAATGTTGGAGATTTGGAGGTTCCAGATACCGGGTTCGATGAAGATAGCGAAGATGAAACAACACTGTCAGTGGTATCCCTAGACAACTACAATTGCCTGGAAGATAGTGACAAACACGCTTCTACAGATATTACATATTCAAGCGATCCAAAATTCAGGTACCAACATCGTGGTTCACTCTTCTCGGTCATTGTTTATTATAAGGAGATAACAAAACATAGTCCAAAAATTAAATACATTATCGACAAGGAAGGATGGGGACGTTTATTAGCCATGGAAATAGGAGAAGCATCACACCCAGTGATTGATTATCTTGTTGAGCGTTGGTGGGATACAACGCATACTTTTCACTTCCCTTTTGGTGAAATGGGATTCACGCCGCTTGATTGGGTAATGTTGACAGGATTGAGTATTGGAATTGGGGATGAGGTTCCGTATAACCCAGGCAAGTACAAATTTGATTATGTCCGTGAGCATATTTTTCCAGAAATAGAAGAACCCTTTGATTATGAAGATCCCCCAATTTCTGGAAAAAAAAACCCCGCCACAGTGGATTTCAGATGCAATCACAATTAAATTTTTGACTACATATTTCAAAGAAGATATCTTGGTTGCAGCTAATTTGGATGACAAACTTGCAGAAAAAGTGGCGAGGGCCTTTTTTATGTATGTTTTGGGAAATTTTTTCTTTTCCAATGCAAAGAACTACATTGATGCGGCTTGGTTAGCTGCTTTTGAGGATCTAAATGCAGTTGATATGTATGACTGGGGTGGTCCTGCTTTTGCGAAATTGTATGTGGCACTCAACGCCTCTGGTAGGGGACAGAAGTCATTAAGTGGGCCGTTCCAAATATTAGAGGTAAATTATTATTTATTTTTATTTCATTTAAATGTATATTTTTTGGCAGTTGATTTATTTGGTTGGTTATGATGGAGTAGTTTTGGGGATATGAATATCTGGGCATATGTAGACCGTGCGACCCAACTAGTGAAGAAAAATGGCCAAGAACTTCCCGGTGGAAAGCAAAGAAAAAGACTATTGATATTGTTCACTGTAGGAATGCGCTTAATCAGTTGACTGCGGACATCGTGACATGGAAACCGTGGGAATCCGCCATTTGTGTTCTTGACTCTGATGTTGGTCGCAAGGCTTTGGAGCTTTCAAACAAAAGGGTTATATTTACTTGGATTGGCAAGGTCAGTTATATGGTTCTATATTATAGAAGACCTATATAAGTAGGAAGTAGAGAGGTCATACATAAGTGTCTGACCTTGTGTCTGACATAAGTGTCTGACCTTGTGTCTGACCTATATGAACACAACACGAGTTATTGGTTCTACTTCCGAATTAGTACTTTGTTTTTATATGAACATTATTACTTCAAAGTTATCATTTTATCCTAAGTTGAAGAACTTATTTTCTCTGATTACTGGTAATTTTACAGAATATGTGGTACCTAGGAGAACGATCTTGGAGGAAAAATCATCCTACTTTTGGAATTCCTAGAAATCCACCATTTAAAATTGGCGAGGTCAGTCATGAGAAAGAAAAACATGTGAAAGAAGCTGGATGGGTAGATGCAAATATGTTTGTGAAAGCTGTTTCATATAATATGTATCTTCGATATTGGCGACATGTAACTAACTTCCATCAATTCGTGACCAAAGTCGATTGGGTAGTTGAACTACATGGGATTGATGGTAACCGTGTTAAACACCTTACTCAACGACCTGCTCAGCATGTACCTATTCCACCACCACAACAATTATCATACGTAAGTACATCCCGTCATTATATTAAAATATATGGTAATCTCATTTCTTCGTTAATTTTTTTTAAATCGACAACCTGAAGCTTATAATCTGGTTCAAGAACATGCCGATTTTAATCGTGCGTTTCGCGAGTTTATATTATATGAAACAGAAGACGGGATGATACTTTTAAAGGCAAAAGATGAAGTAATACGAGGACTTTTATCTCGTAACAAATACCTAGAGGATCAGATGCAATCCCGTATGCAACAAACACCGCGTCCTCCTATTGGATTCGGCAGTTTTTCTGAAACTATCCCACCAGCGGTGTGGACTCCAGTGAGTCAAGCATCAACAATGTCGTCTGTTAACCCCCTTCCGAGAATGACGTTTATCCCACCAAGGAAAACGCCATCGCATACTCCTACAGATTAAGCGCAAACTTTGTTTAATGAATTAGATGCATACTCCTACAGATGACGTTTCTAACTTTGTCACTTTCAATCTGCAATATCTGTTTGGGTACTTTTTAGCCTCCACTTTGGGTACTTTTTAGCATGTTGATTAAATTTGGGTACTTTTTAGCCTCCACTTTGGGTACTTTGCGATATCTGTGCCTCCGTTTTCAGTGAATCTACAATATCTATTCTTATCTCTATATAGAGTCACTTTTTAGCCTCCATTTTCATTATGACTTGTTGATTTCTTTTCAGCCTCCGTTTGGGTACTTGTAGTTTAATTAGTGTTATTTCTTTTTAAGCCTCCATTTTCAATCTGACCTATTATCAGTGTCGCTTCTTTTTAGCTTTAGTCTTAGTTTTTACAGTGTCAATTCTTTTCACTCGCATTTTCAATCTGCAATGCCATAAGTGTCTATCATCTGTCTATAAAACCAATACTACATATCTCGGTGAATACAAACCAACACTGCAAATATTCTTCTTCTTCGAACTCTCCCAATCACTTCTCAAACTATACATTCCAATGGAATACTGTGACAATAACGCTGAATCTTCTTCTTCTTCTTCGGACTCCGAATTTTCTTCTACTACTTCTTCTGCGATCTCTGATAACAGTTTTTACTCATCAGATGAAGATGCGGTTGCATTGACCCGAAATAACCTAGCAGTTAGTTTGGGAACTGCCATTACAAGTATGACATGGTCTCATACTCGTATAAAAATACCAAGAAATCGTGAAGCCGGAGATATACTTCTATGGAATGACTACTTTTCTGACAACCCCACCTACCCAGCTAACATATTTCGTAGGAGATTCAGAATGCGGCGAGAATTTTTCAACCGAATATTGGCAGATGTGGTGTCTAGATATCCTTACTTTGCTCAAAAAAGAGATGCTTGTGGCATTCTTGGATTATCCCCTCATCAGAAAGTAACTGCAGCAATCCGAATGTTAGCTTATGGATGTGCAGCAGATGCAATAGATGAGTATTTACGCATTGGAGAAACCACCGTTTTAGAAGCAACCCGTCGGTTTTGTAAGACGATTGTGGTACTGTATGGGAAAGAATATTTACGCTCACCAACTGCGGGTGATGTTGAACTGTTGCTGAAAGAAAACAAAGACAGGGGATTTCCTGGGATGCTGGGGAGCGTGGATTGTATGCATTGGAAATGGGATAGATGTTCGTCAGCAGAATCAGGGGTATACACCGCGTATAAAGGGAGTGAAAGTATTGTGCTAGAAGCAGTGGTGTCACATGATCTCTGGTTTTGGCATGCGTTTTTTGGTATGCCCGGCTCCTGCAATGATATTAATGTAATGAATCGTTCTTATATTTTTCCAAAACTTATCAACGGGAAAACACCGCCGGTGAACTTTGAAATAAACGGGCATGCATATGATATGGGATATTATCTCGGTTATGGCATTTATCCACAGATTGCTACTATTGTGATGGCCATTAAACAACCAGATACACCGGAAAAATATAAATTTTCATCGATGCAAGAGGGTGCACGGAAAGATGTAAAGCGTGGATTTGGTGTACTGCAACAACAATTTTCCATTGTCAAACAACCTGCACGAATGTGGAACCCGGATGTGCTTGCCTATATAATGAAAACGGTTATTATTTTACATAATATGATAGTGTAGGATGAGCGTCTTCCCGGCGATTGGCCACATGAATATGACTCACGCAACAGGTCGGCACCGGTGAATATATCGAGGGTAGGTACTGAGGAACTTTCCAGAATGAGAGATGCACATCGGCGTCATGCTATACACAATAAAGAAACACATTTTCGCTTGCGTCAAGATTTAATCGAACACATATGGTCAAATTTTAGAGATAATTATTAAGTTGGGATGGAAATATATTGTATCGTATTTCTTAATTTGAAAATATGTTGTAACGTTGCTTACTAATGTACTATTTATCATATAAATATTAAAATTCACTAAAATTCACTAGTTTTTTTTATTAATGGTAAATATTAAGGTTCAACTAATCCGGTAATGCTTTAAGATTGGTTTCTTTTGCGTTGTAGTATTTCCATCTTTCGAAGTTCGAAGTACTCTCTTGTTACAGGGTCCAATGCAGAGACATCCTTCAACATTATGGCTCAGTCATCGTCCGCTTCTTTCTTTAAATCGAGTTTTTCTTGCCTAGCTTGTTTCGCCGCAAACTTTGCCGCAGACTTAGCTTGTATTGCTTCAAACTCAGCTTGTCTCTGTCCCATCTTCATTAGTGATTGTGCTTTGTAATGAGCATTGAAACTTTGTTGCTCCTTAATTATATCCTCTAGCATTTCCTCCTGGGCATTGGATTTTGCTCTCCCTGTTTTCTTTAGTTGTTTCGATGCTTTCTTCCCCAACTGACGCTTACGTGTGTTCTCTATATCTCCAATATCTAGATCATCACTGGACTCGCCTGGAATTGTTTCCTCAATATTAGCATTTTCCTCACCACTCTGAGAATCTTCCATTTGTTGGGCTGAATCAAACACAAACGTCGACCGTCCTGAATATTTGATACTATCTTTTAGAATTTCGTAGCACTCTTCGTGCTTAAATTTTTTGTTACCATTACTTTCTTTGAATCTCTTTCTTATCTCTTCAACCTGTTATTGTTTTGAATACTCATCAGTTCATTTACATGTATATAATAATTAAGGGTGCAAAAATTGACGATTACTTACCTTCAAGACTTCATTCCAGCCACTATGATATTCACCATCAACTTCCAACACTTTTGCAGAATAAAGTGAAACCTCTCTACTTATTCCCTGAAATCGACTCTGGATAGAAGTCCAAGTACGTTTCGGTTTACAAGGCAGGGCTTCTTCAAGCTTAGCTTTGATCCGACTCCATAATAATCTTTCTGGTTGATCGGTTCCGGTAGCAGAATCTTGAGATATGGCTAAATAGATTCTACATATCATTGTATCTTCTTCTGTTGTAAAATTGGGACCGCGTGGTGCCATACTTCTATATTTCTTGAAATAGAAATGATAAATGATAAGATAATAATGGATGCAGAAATAAGTTAGTACTATCAAATGCTATATATAGATATACGAAAGAGCCGTTGCAATGTATCAAACGGTCGGAAAATCAGTTCCAAAATATAACCGTTGGCGCACGTCTGGGTGTACGCCTGGTAACAGACGCTCGTAATACATGCGCCCAAATCAGGCGTAAATTAAAGTTGCGTCTGCTAACAAACGCTCACAATACGTGCGCCCATTCCAGACGCTCATAATACATGCGCATCACACAGACGCTCATAATACATGCGCCTCACACAGGCGCACGTAATACATGCGCCCAAATCAGGCGTTTTTAATAACTGCGCCCCATTGGGACGTACATTCTAATTACGCCTGCTATGGGGCGTATGTTTTATCTCCGTATGGCCCGGCGGTGTTTATAAATACGCCTAATTCAAACGCTCTGTATACATCCGCCCCAATATCATACGTTCTTTATACATACGCCCGATGTGAAGCGCCCACTATACTTCCATCTCGATTCATACGCTCGTAATAACCCCGTCCCACTATTGATCATTTTAGTCTGGGTTGGCGACCACATTTGGTCACAAACCCTAATTCTCTGGACTAATTATGGCTTTACTCCTCACCACTGCGGCACTTTCTGGGACCAAATTTGGGTTTAGTACCCAAATTTGGTCGTGACTGTGGTTGCTCTAAGACGGACTTTGGGCATGCACACACACAATGGGTGCCCAATTTCTAACATCTCCCACTCACACATATTGTGTGTAGCACCAACATGCTTCCCAATCATAGTCCTAAGAGAAAAACGTTAATATTGGTAAATAGTTTTTGCGACCGCCGAGATACCTTCATTTTGGGAGCTCCATACTAGAACCTCATTACGAGTCAGCATGGAGACATCAACCCTTCACAACGAATGTTCTTATCTCATTACCTCAGATAATTTGACTACACCTGACACAATACTCTTAATCCCTCTAGTAAGCAGTATTGCGCCCATGTACATTTTTATCAATTGTACTCATGATTTTCGAAAAATGAAAAACGTTGGCCAGCTATGAGTCACAATTCATGGTGTATCATCAAAGTTTCTTCCAAGAAATTCATATCGTTCCAATTCAAGTTAACAACTTTCCTAGACATGTATCATCATACGGGAAGTTGCATCGTATTAAAAAACATGCTAAAGTAGCATCATTAAGTATCCTCTTCATGACATAAACTCAAGTCAAAGGGGTAAATGAATTGGATAATAATCCAGTGGATCACACAACAATGAAGCAGGGAATCACTCATCGCTCTCACAATCGGTCGACTTAGCACATACATCACAAAGTGTATGCTATGGAGTTTCTCCCGCTCAAATGGGCATGTCCATCATAAAAAGCATACGCCATACAGATCTTAGTCTAGTCGCTATTTAAGCGCCTAACTTAACTTTCTGTTCCAACAGTCATTCACATAGTAACTGTTCAGAAAACCACATCTGGCTGTATAACAGGCTTCATTAAATGATGGTTACATTTAATGATCGATCTCTTTGTGAGATCTCATCTTAAACTTATTAAGGTGACTTCTAGTTGTAAAGAAAAGTTTTCCATTAAAAGCACGTGGTTTTCCTGAAAAACATATATTCCGGAAAATGTATCTTCTTTGTCTCATCTTGCTCGCTATACTAAGCGCCAAGGCGAATCACCTGTGTGAGTCGGACGATTCTTGCCTGCTGATAATTTTAATATCCGTGTACACATCAAAAGTATATGATTTCTATGAAAACATATTCATTTAAGAAAACATTAATACTTATAATAATAATAATGTCATTATCACATGTTCTACATATCAAATCCTGTTTAATCTCATGTTCTCTACGTGAGATTGAAAAGCAATTCTCGTAATGGGCTTGGTCAAAGGGTCAACCAACATTCTATTTGTGGAGATATGTCTAAGAACAACCTTTCTTCGTGCAACCATATCGCGTATAAAGTGGAATCTCCTACCAATGTGTTAGGTTTTTCCATGGTATTTGGGATATTTCACATATGCTAGAGCTGATGTGTTATCACTGTGAAGCAACACCGCTTCTTTTGCGTGTTCCGAGACACCAAGTCTCTTAAGAAATCTCCTTAACCAGACAGCTTCTTGGGCGGCTGCCGTAAGTGCAACATACTCTGCTTCCATCGTAGACAGAGCAACACACTTTTGTTTCTGACTACACCAAGTGATTGCACCACCTCCAAGTTTAAAAACGTATATTGAAGTGGATTTAAACTCATCTTTATCGTTGCTCCAATCGGCATCGCTAAATCCTCTGAGTCTAATGTCTTCACCATGGTAACAAAGAGGGAGATTAGCAGTCCCTTTAGATAATGAAATATCCTTTTAATTGCTTTCCAGTGATCTGTTCCAGGGTTACTTTGGTAGCGACTTTCCATCCCTACTGCAAAACTTATGTCGGGTCTAGTACACAATATAACGTACATAAGACTCCCAACTACAGATGCATATGGTACGTTGGACATGTATTTCTTTTCTTCTTCATTCTTCGGGCTTTGATCGTTACTTAGGACGCATGCTTTGTCCATAGGAGTGTCAATGGGTTTGCAATCATGCATTCGGAAACGCTCAAGTATCTTTTTTATGTAAGTCTCTTGAAACAAACTAAGAGTCTTTCTTGAGCGGTCTCGCGTGATCTTAACACCTAATACATAATTAGCTTCACCCATGTCTGTCATTTCAAAATTAGAGGACAACCACTTCTTAGTGGCGACAATTCCTTCTAGATCATTACCTGCTAATAGAATGTCATCAACATATAAGTCTAGGATAAGAATGCTTTCCTGGGATCGTTTGATGTACACACAATAATCTTCCTCAATCATTTCATAACCAGTAGAGGTGATAGATTGATGGAAACGCATATATCATTGTCTAGACGATTGTTTAAGGCCATAAATGGAACGTTTGAGACGAAAAACTTTGCGCTCTTGTCCTTTGACCTCAAAACCCGTCGGTTGAGACATGTAAATCTCTTCGTCTAGTTTCCCATTAAGGAATGCAGTTTTAACATCCATCTGGAACAATTCTAAATCCAAATATGTAACAATAGAAAGCAATAGGCGAATTGAGGGAAACCTTACCACAGGAGAGAAGGTTTCCTTATAGTCAATACCCTATTGTTGGGTATATCCTTTTACCACTAGAAGAGCTTTGTATTTTTCGATTGAACCATCCTCCCTGCGTTTAATTTTAAAGACCCATTTGTTTCCAATGGCCTTTCGCCCAGGCGGAAGACCAACCAACTCCACAACATCATTCTTATCCATTGATTTAATTTCCTCTTGCATTGCAAAAATCCATTTATTGCAATCAGCTGAATAGATGGATTCTCTAAAAGAAGTAGGCTCATCTTCAATACCCGCATCATACATTAATATTCCCCCTTCAATGTCAAAGTGACGACGGGGTACTTTTCCATGCTCACTTTTGCGTGGTTGAGAAACTAATTCCCTACCTTTGCCCGAAGATGGTAAGATATCTTCACTCTCTTCTATTTCAAAGAGTTCCAAGTTTTTGTTGATGTCACTGATTCGAGGGAAATCATTTTCAATGAAAACAATATCTATGGACTCTATCTCAGTCATCCCTCCACTTGGATGTTCACCATACATCACATAGCCTTTTGAGCAATCAGAATATCTTATAAAGACAAGCTTTCTTGCTCTAGGACCTAGCTTTCCATACACATGAGAAGCGTTGTGAACATATCCAGCTGAACCCCACGGGCGAAAATTTCCTAAATTAGGTTTTTCGCCTTTCCAAAGTTCATATGGTGTAGAAGGAACCGACTGAGTTGGGACACGGTTCAGAATGTTTTCAGTTAATAGAGTTTGCACAGCTCCTTCAACTACATCTCCTTCTGCTGGTTCTACATAACCATCTTTCACAATATCCCATACTTCTTGATATGTAAAAATATTCTCCATCTGTAACCTCCAATGTTCAAAGTTTTTCCCTTCAAACACTGGCACCTTGATTGAACTTAAACTCGTCATCTTCTTAAACTTAACTTCTCATACCCACAACCCTAGAATCTGATACCAGTGCTCTGATACCAGATGTAGAAAATATGATATCAAAGACTTAATGAAAGAATACAAAACTAAACTCAAACAAACTTATCTTAATTGATATCTTTCGATTCATGGATCAACAGCCTATTTATATGATTAACAAACTTGACTCTCAAGTAAAAAGACTTTCCTAACATAATCGGCTCTAACAAAGAAACTTCTAGACAATTCTTACGTAAACAAACTCTTAAAACTTGTAACACTTGCAACCCAAGTAAACTTCTAAATATCGGGTCTAGTATTAGGGTTTCATAATGGACGTTTAGGATTAGTTTTATATAATGGTATAAAATATGCGGGTTTTTTGGGCGGGTATGGGCGGGTAGTAGCTTAAACCAACCTCGCACCCACAGACAACGGTTTTTTTTTCCATAACCAACCCCGCACCCACAACGGGCGGGTATGGACTAAAAAAACACGGGTTTAGCGGGTACGGACGGGTTTGGGTTTGGTGGACGGGTCTTGTGCAGCCCTAAGCATAAGGTACATTCAGTGATCCACTTGCTTGAAAAAAAACAGAAACTGTGGAAGTAAAAGGAACGGTTCTAAGTTATCTTTTTCACGTAACAGATATGCACGTAGAGAGGAGGTGTAAGCTTTTATTCATATCAAAATAGTTTAGTATATACATTCAATCGCATATAGAGAATTTAGCTTAAAATAGATCTAAATCAGAATTAAAAATAAAAACATGTCGTGATCAAGCAGTTCGCATCTAATAAGAATAAAATTTAGGTCACCATTTAGAGATCACTTGAGCATTTGCTAAACAGAAAGCTACACATTGGCACATTGGCGAGAAGGTAAATGCTACTCACATTGGCACCATGCCCCGGAGACCTTTAACAGTATCATGTTCACCATAGGTGGCAGCAGACTGTAACGGTGAGCCAAGTTCATTTGTAATATCCATATCAATATATTAGGAAATAATATAGGAGACTATAATTAGGAGATATAATTTAGGTTAGTTTGAGTTATATTAGGAATTATCTTGAGAGCCAAGTCTTGTGCCTTGAGAGCCCAGTCTTGTGATTGTATAAATAGGTAGAGAATTAATGAGAAAGAGATACCAAGATTATTATCAATGTAGTCTTTTATGCTTCCACGTTTATGCTCTCCTCTCTCTTGCTCGATCCTTAACATGGTATCAGAGCAAGGTGAGAGGGAGAGAGGATAGGAAGAGAAGTTAGATGTTTTGGTATAGAGTTTTCAAGTCGTAAGAAAACAAAAAAAAAAAAAAAAAACACACACACACACAAAAATCTGATAATTGAGAAGAAGACGTATGATCTGCCGTAACCCTATTTTATACCAGTCGATCCGTGTTTGTGTGATTCCTAGCCAAGACGGATCATCGTGATGGTTGGATTTAGAAGTTGAGACAAACAAGGAAACGGAGCTGTTGGTTGAATTTGTGAAAGTTTGGGCAGTATTATTCTCAAGCAAGATATCTTGATTGTTGATGCTGTTTTCGCTAAAAGAAACGTATACTGCTGTCGGTCATTGTGTCAGTGATAGAAGGTGGACTTGCAGCTGGTTTGTTGTGAGCTCGTGAGCCCGTATGAAGAATTGGATTAAGACATACTCTCGAAGTTGAGAAGCTAAGGATGACACGGGAGTCTTGGTACAAGTTTAAAGTGTTCAGCGGCCAAGCAAGGATGATCAAAACATAGATACTCGGTTACTATTAGGGATCACAGGAGAATGGAGTTGGAACTCGACATTGATGAATGGGTTTGCTGTCGATCACGGATCGGATGGTGGTGATCGGTATTGGTTGATATGGAGCGAGTTTGATGCCAAAATTAACACCGGCAAACTTGGTGGTTGCTGTTGAAATACCCATGAATAACGTCGTCCTTAAACCTAGAAGAAAGCAGATGGTTTCCGAGAATCTACTGATGAACGACGACGTTTGAAGACATTAGAAATACAGATGGTAAAAAAAAAAAAAAAATCAAGGAAGAGCTGTTGCCATTGAATTATGAGAAGATTGAGCAGAGATTTCCCCACCGAGAAAATCAGGGAAGAGTATAATGCGGTGGTTACTACTGTTGATTGAATTGGTGAAGTTTGGAGCAAAAAATTAGATGATGCTCTAAAAAAAAAGAAAAAAAAAAAGAAAAAAAAAAAGAAAAATCACAGTACGTGATGTTTAGGGTTTGTGAGGAAGTGTTATTGAAAGTCAGTAACAGTACAAAATTGTTAGAGAAGAGATGTTACAAAGAAGAATCGTTACAGAAGCGTAACAGAAGCAAGTGTGACAGTTCTGTCAGAGGTGTTACTGAAAGTCAGTAACAGTTACATAATTGTTAGAGAAGAGATGTTACAAAGAAGAATCGTTATAGAAGCGTAACAGAAGCAAGTGTGACAGTTCTGTCAGAGGTATTGCAGAAAGCTGTTAAACATGTTGGAAGAAGTGAAGTGTGGTTGAAGAGTTTGTGGTAGAAACTTGGAGATCCTACAAAGTGTGGCAGACTTTGTAAAGACGACAAGATTGTGAGAGAATCTTGAAGAACAAAGAAGTGTGAAGGTTTCGCAAAAATAGCGTGACTGGAACAAGAAAAGAAGAAACAACATTCATGTTGTGAAGAAAGAAAAAAAAAAGAGAGAGAAGAAAACAATCACCAAGAGGTGATGAGAAAAGAACAACAATAATAGGCTGAAATCCTATGAGTTGTCGAAGAGGACCGAAATGTCCCTAAACTACGAAGAGGACCGTAATGTCCCTAAACTTCCGAAGAGGACCGAAACGTCCTTAAACTACGAAGGGGACCGAAACGTCCTTAAACTACGAAGAGGACCGTAATGTCCAAAAACTATGATTGGGACCGTAATGTCCTAAAACTTCCGAAGGGGACCGTAATGTCCTAAAACTACGAAGATGGGACCGTAATGTCCTAAAACTACAAAGATGGGACTGTAACGTCCTTAAACTTCCGAAGAGGACCGAGATGTCCTAAAACTACGAAAATGGGACCGTAATGTCCTTAAACTTCCGAAAATGGGACCGTAATGTCCTTAAACTATGAAGGGGACCGAAACGTCCTTAAACTACAGTCTGAAGATTTTTTTTTTCGCAAAAGCGTTGAAAAAAAAATAAGAAGAAAGAAGAAAACCGAAGTTAAATTTCTTTTGTCCAAGATGGGCATTCGTGATCTACATGCTCCATCTTGAGGGAGGGTATTAGGAAATAATATAGGAGACTATAATTAGGAGATATAATTTAGGTTAGTTTGAGTTATATTAGGAATTATTTTGAGAGCCAAGTCTTGTGCCTTGAGAGCCAAGTCTTGTGATTGTATAAATAGCTAGAGAATTAATGAGAAAGAGATACCAAGATTATTATCAATGTAGTCTATTGCTTCCGCGCGTTTATGCTCTCCTCTCTCATGCTCGATCCTTAACACAATACCTTTTGTAAATAACAAGGGTGTGACATATTGATTTCCTGCAACGAACAACAGCAGGATCTCACCTCATTAGGCTACTCTATAATGTCTAAATAACACATCTGGAAAGTTACCAGATCTGCTGGAGCGCAACCTACCTTTCGGAGCGGCCTGATGCAGAGGACTACAATGTGAATCATCTGGTATTTCAGGATCAGCACCCATTTCAAGAAGATATTCCATAGCAACCAAGCGCCCTTCTATAGCTTCTCAAGATAGGGGAGTTTCACCTGCGAAACACATTACTGCAAAGTGTATAATTAATTACATACCCTCGTACTTACTGATTTTTAAGAACATCGACGCGAAACTTTAAAAATCATTGTATGGAGCCATTTACTCAGTTTTAAACTTATCAATTTTAAATTCAATTTGTACTAAAGCTTCAGAAGCCATAATCAACAAAACTGGTCACACGCTCGTGTGGACTTATTCATACCATCAATGTACATTAACCCACATACAATCCAATCTATGAAATACCCTCAAGAAAAGCAAAGACAGAATAAAACAAAACAAACATAGTTGAAGACCATTCTAAAATTTTAATAGCCATTCTAGAAAACCCCTAAACATGACCAATACATCCATCGAAAAACCTAAAAATTTCAATTCCAACTAGTCCATTTGAGGGGTTTCAGTTCCCCTGAAATTAGTAAATGAAAAACATGCAAAACACTTGTTGAACTGTCCCAAATTATGTGAATTGATTGAATGCGTTCATATTTTTAATGGTTAATTATGATGTTAAGAACCCATCATTGGAAAAAAGAAAAGACACAAGACACCTGAAAATAAATAGACTAAGAACCCAAAAACCGTCGAGATCAATGTTGCATTTTAAAGAATATGCGAAGACAATGTGGAAATTCTGTATATCTGTGGTTTCCCACTAAGTAACAACTTTAAGACATCAAAAACGATGGAGATGTACAATTTAGTTTTGTATGAGATTGAGCTTAGGTGAAAATGATTTGAGAGGAACAGAGAAGCTTTTTGTCTAGTGTAAAACTGTGCGGTGAAAACTTACAAAATTAAAAGATGCCACTGTTCTGACACTTGAGCTTAGATTTATATAACTAGATATGGAACCAATGAATGTATAGGAATATGTATTTACATGCTGACAAAGAGAAAAATGAACATTTGTATCCTATAACCGTTCCTAAAACATGATTTGACAGATGTACATTTGTAGTATGAATGTAAATATTCTCTGGATTTCCCAAACAATCCAAATTGTACCGCATATAATTATATGAATGCTTTAAATTCAATGTATTATACATGGAAAGTGTACGTGTTCTTATGTCAACTTCAATTTAACAGCTATCGATAAAATTATGATTCATTCACTCACCTAATTATATAAAGTTTATGGTTAAGTTACACAAAAGATACCTCTGAGTACCATTTTACTGCCAGCCAGTACTCCTTCCTATCGAATGCACTTGTGCCCCTTGATTTTGCCTAAAAAGTTCACCTTCGTTTTATGAATCATCTGTCAATATAACGAAGATGAAGATTTAATACAATAGAATTGCTTGAAAAGCTTCTATAACTACACATTTATGAGCTCCATTGCATGAAAGCTTGAAACTGCTGCACCCAAACAAAAATTGATGGTAGGCCACTCCAGGGAAAAGATAGTGAATTCATTTTGGTCACAAACTATTCAAAACCTCAAATGAAAAATACGTATTATATTCACCTTTTTTTTTCTTTCAAACTTTGCGTGCTTCATTATTCCATTTATGCTCCAGTCAACAAATGATCGAATGCAAGAAGTCACCGGAAAAAGAATCCCAACACCTCTCCGATTACCTTTAACAGATGCCAATTATATTGGCTTTAGTTCATGCTGTGGAAAAAAAGGTTGACTTTCGTAAACAAGACGACCATAAGTGACATTGATGTACCCTTTATAGTGTACCACTGCTTCTTTGCAAAATAAAAAAAGCGAAAAGAAACTAAACAGAGGATCGAGTAAGTTGTGACTTTATAGCAAAAACGCAGTAATCAAGACAAACCATCTGACCATTCGTCACAAAATGGCCCATGTAGCTTCATCAACCACCACTATAAAAACTTTCGTGCACCATTTCATGTCAAATACAACAGATAATGTCCACTAAATGAAGATATACCAAAAGCATAATTAGCTTACTAGATTTGTAACATTTGGACCCGCACCAGCTTCAACCAGTAGCTTGATGATCTGTGCTGCCCCCCTTCCTATATTTGCACTGGCTTCAACCAGTTCCTTAATGATTTATGTTGCCCCCACTTTAGCTGCAAGTAGCTGAGCTTTTACTCTATTTGGTCCGCCATTCGGATCAGCAACTTCCTACAGAGATGGAAAATGATTTAAAAGTTAAAGTTACATTGGGTAAATTTCGACACCCAAAAAATGGTATTATAATAAACATAATTTTGAGGCACCCTGCACAAACAATCCATGGATATGCATGTATGATAAAATACCATCACTGCTTGTAGACACTCCCTAAGAATCCACTCAAAAGAAATGGAACTAAGATAAACAGGGAAAGTTCCTCATTTGCATCAAAAATCAAGAAAAAGGAACTTAGCCTGAATGGATAAAAAAAGAGAAAATATACAAAAACTGTACATAAATCGAAAAGTAATAGTCCAAATCATACAAGCAAAATATGTCTACCGTTGGTAATTGCAGAGAGCATTGCAAAGATATGAACCAATATATGCCAGATCTGGAGTAAATGTATCATGGGATACCAAATTAGGCTGCAAAGAAAACACAGAAGGTAGATTCAGTGATCCCCTTGCTTAGAGAAAAACAACGGAGAAACTGTGAAGCAAAAGGAATGGTTCTATTTTATTATTGCTTTCATGTGACAAGAATGTAGGTGGGGAGGAGGTGTATTATGATCACACTAGCATTCTAACAAATAATGCTGAAAGGCAGAAACTTATGAAACAACATTAAGCAGAGATACAACTCAACAACGATAGGAGATGTAAGCTTGTAGTTATATCAAAGGAGTTTACAGCACAATCTATTGTGTTTATAAGATTTAGCTACAAATAGATCTAATTTAGAATAAAAAATAAACATATACGGTGACCATGTAGTTCACATCTGATGCAGCATCCTGATACCTTTCCTAATTTTGGCCTTTTTTTTAGATTTCCTTTTCTTTTATGAATTCCTTTTTTTAGATGCTCGATTTTTAGGAAAGTTAGGTTATTATAAATAAGGGATTGTAAGATAGTTTTTATCATTGAGTTTTAAGAGATAGTAAACTAGAGTTTTTCTCTAAAGCCTTGCATTGATTTGATTCTGTCATCAATTCGAGAGCCTTGCATCGAATCTGATTCAATTCTTCGATTCAAGAAGTCAGGTCTCTGGAAATTTCAACCTAAATTTCTAGATTGAGCTGAGTTACCGTTGATACGCTGCGCCAGGTTGGTATCAAAGACACCTACGTTCCTTGTTTGTTAACACGATGCCAAGACCTCGTCGTGCACCATTGCGTACTGAAGCAGAAATCACCCGAGATGCTATTGTTGAGCTACAAGCCCAGATGGCCACGATCACTGCCACTCTCCAAGCCCTTGCTGTTCAACAACCACCACCAGTTCGAGAAAATATTGATCATGAAAATAATAATAACAGTAACGATGGTGACAACGAAGAAAATCTGTTTTCAGAAATAGATAACCCCTTTGCAAATATTCGCACCAACCGTCCCCTGACACAAGACAACGTCCAAATTGCAGCAGCGGATAATCATTGGGTAACAGGATTCAAAACCGAGATACCTGAGTTTCATGGAAATTCTTCGGCTGAAGAACTGCTCGATTGGATAGTCACGGTGGAAGAAATTCTGGAGTTCAAACGAGCTCCAATGGATCGATGTGTTCCTGTTTTAACGATGCGTTTTCGTGGAAGAGCAGCTGCATGGTGGACACAATTGAAGACAACTCGTGCACGTCTCGGAAAACCAAAGATCATGTCATGGGATAAACTTACATCGAAACTTAAGAAAACATTCTTGCCTTACAATTATGACCAGCTTATGTTTCAGCGTATCCATACCATCCGCCAAGGCACTCGATCTGTGGCTGATTACTCTACTGAATTTTTTTTACTTCTCAATCGAGTTGATATACAAGACTCTGAGCGTCAACTAGTATCACGGTTTACGACAGGATTACGAAAACAGATTCAACACACAATCAAGCTTTAACTATTGAGGCACAAACTAAATTATCCTTTTCATCATGGTCTACTGTTCGTTCTTCTCGACCAAATCACAATACGACTGCGACGGATGACGTTGTTTCTGTCAAATGAGACACACCCATTGTTCCAGCTCTTGACAATCGGCAAACTCGACCAAACTCAATTCGTTGCTTTTCTTGTAGAGATATAGGTCATCGACAATCTAACTGCCCTACTAAAAACAGAAGGGGCCTCCTCCTTGACACTGCCGGTAATGACGTTGAAGTAATTTACGATGAGGAAGCTGCGGAGCCACAAGATGAAGTGGAGGTTCTTACAGCTGATAGTGGACCAGCATTAATGTTACGACGTATGTGTTTAGCTCCGCGTGGAACGGATATCAACCCTCAACGACATAGTCTTTTTCATTCAAAGTGTACTATTGGAGGCAAGGTGTGCAAATTCATAATTGATTCTGGAAGTAGCGAAAACGTCATTGCTGAGGAAGTTGTAAACAAGCTTCAATTATCAACAGAACTACATCCTAACCCCTACAAGTTGGCATGGATGGATCGCAAAACCGATGTACTCATAACTCGACGAGCACTGATTTCTTTTTCGGTGGGTGATTCATATAAGGATCAGATTCATTGTGATGTTGCCCCAATGGATGCTTGCCATCTACTCTTAGGACGCCCTTGGTTATTTTATCTTCGAGTACAACACGATGGCTATCGTAATACCTACAGTTTTCGTTTCAATAATCGCAATTTCACTCTACAGCCTTCTTTGCCCGAGAAACAACATACACCATCAGCTCCAGTCCTTTTCTTGCAACAAAAGGCTTTTGAACAAACACTTCGAGAAGAGGGATATGTTCTAATATTGATCAATTCGGTTGTCAGAGAGCCTTTACCATCACCTCCAGAACATTTTCAAAGACTATTGGAAGAGTTTCGGGATGTTTTTCCCAATGAGTTACCACCCGGCCTTCCTCCCCTTAGAGACATTCAACACCGTATTGATCTAATTCCAGATGCTATTCTTCCTAATCGAGCTCATTATCGTATGAGTCCGAGTGAGCATGAAGAACTTAGACGTCAAGTTGAGGATCTTGTATTGAAGGGATATTTACGTGAAAGTCTGAGTCCGTGTGCAGTCCCAGCTTTGCTTATACCAAAGAAGGATAGATCTTGGAGGATGTGTGTCGATAGCCGTGCTATAAATAAAATTACAGTACGTTATAGATTTCCCATTCCCCGTCTCGACGATCTATTAGATCAAATAGGAGCTGCAACGATTTTCTCTAAACTGGATCTTCGAAGTGGTTATCATCAGATACGAATCCGTCCAGGAGATGAATGGAAGAAGGCTTTTAAAACTCGAGAAGGACTTTTTGAATGGCTTGTCATGCCCTTTGGCTTGTCCAATGCACCAAGCACCTTCATGCGCGTTATGAATCAATCTCTTCGGCCCTTCATAGGTAAGTTTGTAGTCGTTTATTTTGATGATTCTCATATTTAGTAATTCCTTAATAGAACATCTTGCACACTTGATATAAGTACTTCTTGTTCTCCGTCGAGATCAACTATTTGCCACACTAAAGAAGTGTGAGTTCGGCTCTCCTGAGGTTCACTTACTATGATACATCGTCTCAGCAGAAGGGCTAGCCGTCGACCCAGGAAAAGTAGAAGCAATCAAATCTTGGCCTACTCCTACTACTTTATCTGAAACTCGAAGTTTTCATGGTCTAGCATCTTTTTATCGAAGATTTGTGCCGCAATTTAGCAGTTTGATGGCACCTATCACTGATTGTATTCGTCATGATAGTGTCTTCACTTGGACTACCGAAGCAACTACAGCTTTTGAGATCATTAAAACAAAATTGTTATCAGCACCTATACTAGCTCTTACAGATTTTACTCAAGTTTTTGAGCTACATAGTGATGCTTCTAAGTTGGGCATTGGTGCTGTCTTGAGCCAACACAACAGGCCTATCGCCTTCTTCAGTGAAAAGCTGGCTGGAGCTCGTCTACGTTATAGTACTTACGATGTGGAATTTTATGCAGTGGTTCAAGCAATCAAACACTGGAGACATTATCTTTTCCATAAAGAATTTGTTCTCTACACAGATCATGATGCTTTAAAACACCTGAATAGTCAAGATAAAGTTTCAGCTCGTCATGCATCATGGATATCTTACTTGCAACAATTTACGTTCGTTAACAAACACACGTCAGGTGTTTCCAATCGAGTTGCTGATGTACTTAGTCGTCGCCATTCTTTGCTGAGTGTTCTTCATGTCTCAGTTCTGGGATTTTCCACCTTTGCTGATTTGTATGAGTCTGATGATTTCTTTGGTCGAGTTCTTCTTGACGTTCAGAATGGTCTTTCTCGAGATTTCACTATGCATGATGGCTTTCTTTTTCGAGACAGTCGTCTTTGCATTCCAGACTGCAGCCTCCGTCTTAAACTTGTTGCTGAAACACATAATGAAGGTCACATTGGTCACGACCGGACGTTGCATTTACTTTCTCAATCTTATTTTTGGCCTTCATTGAGACGTGATGTTGAGCGTTTTGTCGAACGATGTACAGTGTGTCAGACATCAAAAGGTCATGCCACGAATGCCGGTCTCTACCTTCATCTTCCTATTCCAACACAACCATGGACAGACATCATTATGGACTTTGTGATGGGTCTTCCTCGTACACAAAAGGGTTTCGATTCAATCTTTGTCATTTTTGATCGTTTCTCCAAGATGGTACACTTCATTCCATGTAAAAAGACAACAGATGCAGTCCAAGTCGCAATACTTTTCTTTCGTGAGGTTTACAGACTCCATGGTTTGCCAACTTCCATCGTTTCTGATCGGGATTCTCGGTTCTTAGGTCATTTTTGGAGGTCTTTATGGAAATTACTAGGAACCATCCTTGACATGAGCTCCGCTTATCATCCTCAAACGGACGGTCAAACAGAAGTGACCAATAGATCTTTGGGGAATTTGCTTCCCTGTCTTGTGGGTGATTCTATTAAAACTTGGGATTCAAAACTTCCTCAAGCAGAGTTTGCTCATAATCATTCACTAAATAGAAGTTCGGGGTTCAGTCCATTTCAGGTCGTTTATGGTCTTCTCCCTCGTGGTCCTTTGGATTTATCAACTCTTCCAGACCGTACACGTCTTCATGGTGTAGCTGATGATTTTGTAGACAACATTCATAAGGTTCATACGCAGGTTATTGCCAATCTCGAATCATCATCCTCAAAGTACAAAGCTACGTCTGATTCTCGTCGCCGTCGTGTTCTCTTCAAAGAAGGTGATCAAGTTTGGGTATTTCTCACTAAAGATCGAATGCCGGCTCATGCTTATAATAAACTCAAGGCAAAGAAAATAGGTCCACTCACGGTCGTGGAACGAATTAATGACAATGCTTATCGCCTACAACTTCCAGCGAACATCAACACTTCGGATGTCTTCAATGTTCGTTAGTTATCACGTTTTGTTCCACCAGACCCAGTTCCAGATTCGTGGTCGAATCCTTCTAACCCGGCAGGACCTGATGCAGCATCCTGATACCTTTCCTAATTTTGGCCTTTTTTTTAGATTTCCTTTTCTTTTATGAATTCCTTTTTTTAGATGCTCGATTTTTAGGAAAGTTAGATTATTATAATAAGGGATTGTAAGATAGTTTTTATCATTGAGTTTTAAGAGATAGTAAACTAGAGTTCTTCTCTAAAGCCTTGCATTGATTTGATTCTGTCATCAATTCGAGAGCCTTGCATCGAATCTGATTCAATTCTTCGATTCAAGAAGTCAGGTCTCTGGAAATTTCAACCTAAATTTCTAGATTGAGCTGAGTTACCGTTGATACGCTGCGCCAACATCTAACAGGACAAAAATACAGGTTACCATTAAGAGGCTATTACTTAATCAGTATTCGTCAAAAAGTAAATGCTACTCACATTGGCACCACGATCCTGAAGAACTTTTAACAGTTTTGTGTTCACTAGCAGCGGCGGCATAATCTAGCGGTGAGCCAAAATCATCTATAATTTCCATATTAACACCTTTTTAAAGTAACAAGCGTATGACACCTTTATGCCCTGCATCACCATTAAAAAAAAAAACATCAGGACCTCATTTAGGCTATTGTAAAATGTCCAAATAACACATTTGAAAAGTCACCAGATCAGTCGGAACGCAACCTACCTTTCATGGTGACAAGATGCAAAGACTTTTATTTGAATTTCGAATCATCTAGTATTTCGAGATTGGCACCCATTTCAAAGAAGATATGCCACAGCGGCCAAGTGCCCTTCTTTGGTTGCATAGGATGGGGGATGGGAGCTTCACCTGCAAAACACGTCACGACGGAGTGTATAATTGCACACCCTCCTGGTTACAGATTTTTTAGAATATGAACTTTGACTTCAATTAGTTTTAGAAGTCATTTCTAATGTAATGTGGTCATACATACGCACTGTTAGAATAAACTTACATTAAGCCACCGAGCAATGTGTTAACCTTAGACCTACTATTCAATCTAAAATTCCCACCTCATTTTCATTAGTCATAAACACGAAGGAAAAAAAAAAACCCACACCAAGTTAAAAAAAGAACCTGGCCATTTACTCAGATTTGATCATTTTTAAGCTTATCAACTTTATTTCCATTTGCTCATGATCAAGAAGGATAATATCCTTTTATTTTAATTCCCATACTTGCTTCTTATTATATTTCTTGTAATAAACAAGTGTGCAAATTTATTTGTCCTGTTATCGTTCTCTGATTCCCTGCGAAACAACATTAGTTTATATATAAATTTTCTTATGAGGTCTTATTTTTCCTTCCTAAGTAAAGGTCTTCTTTTGCCTGAATTTATCTTTTATTTCTGTGCAACGAGATCGCAGGCGGTCATTACACCTAAATGTAAAGACTCATTGATCTCGCCTTATCATATTCTTGTATTATTACCTCTGCAGGTTTCTTATGTGCGTAAATATGACAAGCCTCAATACTCCCATAAGTAAAAAACCTTATGACATTTACGTCTTTTGACACAATTCAGCTCCCTAAAGGAGGGTGCCGTCCTTATATTTACCCTGGTTGCCCCTTCAAGGAAGCTTACCTCTACCGGGTTAAGGTTGGCTCCTCTCATCCGGTAATACAACAACAAGTTGATTTCGCAGCCTCTTATCCCTCCACCGATAAGGTTTATGGTTACGAGACTGCACCCAAAGTGGGGTTTCTTCGGACCGAGTGCATCATAGTCAGGACTTGTCAAGAATTGCAAGGTACGCTCCAGACTCCCCGGAAACTCTTGACTCAACCGTGTACCTCGACATCCATGTTCAAACTTGTTCATTGAATTGAATATTACATCCATGTTCAAAAATATGAACTCGCATTCGTCCTTTTCATATGTGCAATTTACATCGCAAGTATTTATGGATAATACTTCTTCAAATATAACCTATTCCAAGGAAGATCTAACTTGCGTCCTACATCTCTTCTTTCAGGATCCCTCAACTCATAAGCTCCATTACCAACTAGTCTTTTTATTATATATGGTCCGTCCCACTTCTTTTCCAACTTCCCATCTCCTCCTTTCTGATAAACCAGTATTTCCCGCAACACCAATTCTCCTGGTTGAAATTCCGTTATCTTAAACTCGTTTGTTGTATTCTCGAGCTAATCTTCTTTGATAATTTTCCATATGTTGCAGTGCGACCTCTCTAGATTTCTCCAGATCATCAAGTTTTGTTAAAAAATAAATCCGCACTTAGATTCTTCTCCCAAGATTCTTTCTTTGTTGTAGGGATAATGACCTCTGTTGGTAACACTGCTTTTACCCCATATGTCAAACAGAAAGGTGACATTCATGTTGCTTCTCTCCTTGTTGTTCTGTATGCCCATGCTACATTATGTACTTGATCGCACCAACCTTTATTGTATCCTTCCAACTTCTTCTTCAATGTGTGTGCAATTGTTTTAATGGTTGCTTCTACCTGTCCATTACTCTGTGGATATAGAGGGGTAGACTTTCCATTTTGAATTTTGAATGCATTGAATAACATCACTATATTCTCGCCCTCAAATTTCTTTCCATTATCAGATACTAACTGTGCAGGGATGCCAAATCTACATATGATATTCTCAAAAATAAACGTGAATATGTCTTTATCACGAACATGTTGAACTGCTTTTACTTCTTCCCACTTTGTGAAATAGTCTGTTGCGATGATTAAATATTTTCTTTGTCCTGTACCTAGTATAAATGGGCCCACAATATCAATTCCCCATTTTCCAAATGGACATGCATTTGCTGACGTATTTAGCATTGCTCCGGGCGCGTGTATTTTCTTCCCATAACGTTGACACTCTTCGCATCGCCTTGATACTTGTTTTGCATCTTCATGCATGTACGACCAATAATATCCTTGTATCTTCGCTCTGTATGCGAGAGATCTTCCTCCGCTATGGTTTCCAGCATCCCCATAATGTAATTCCTTTAAGATTTCCATTCCTTCTTTTCGCGTAAAACATCTAAGCGAAGGTCCAAGAAATGATATTCTATACAGAATACCATCCCTTAATTCATAATTCGTTGCACGACTTTTTAACTTGTGTGCTTCTAACCTTTTTCTTGGTACTTCTCCCTTGTCTAGATATAAATGAAGCTCAGTTCTCCAATCTTTGTCTTCGTTCACTTGTTCTTCTTCCTTGTCTTCTACCATCATCACATCTGCTTCTGTTTCTTCTTCTTTTTTAATAGATGGTAAAAAGAGCGTTTGTATCTTTATATCTCGTGCGACTGGATCTACTAACATGGAAGGTATGAAATCCAATGCATCTGCGAACCTGTTATCCTTTCTGCCTATGTGTCTCCAACTTATTTTTGGAATTCACTCTGCTAACTCCATGACCAACTTTTTGTATTTTTGCAAAGATGGTTCATTTGTACTATATTTACCTTCTATGTGAAGAATTACCAACTGTGAGTCACTAGTTATTCGTGCATCTTCTATCTCCATTACGATAGCCAACTTCAATGCATGTACAACTGCCTCATACTCAGTTTCGTTATTTGTGGATGCGAATTCCAACCTGAATAAGTAAGCCATTCGCACTCCTGTTGGTGAAATTAAGAAAATACCAATTCCATTTCCTTCTCCATTAGACAATCCGTCTACTAGTATCTCCCATCTATTTGAATTACGATATGTCAATAAATCTTTAAGACTCCCATGTTCTTCATCTACATCCATCATATTCATCTTCTTCCAATGGAAATTATGCAAGAAACTCTGCAATAACCTATGACTTAGGTAAAGATAATACCTCATAACTAATCTCAGAATTCCCCACTTGAGCATTCCATCTTTCAATTCTCCCTGATCTTTTTGAATTCTTCATTGCAGGCTCAATTGGCACCTTTGTGAACACCTTAATCTTATGAGCCTGGAAGTATATGCGAAGTTTGAAAGATGTATAAACCAGCGCGAGAATTAATTTTTCAATCTTGAAATAGTTTTTCTCTGCAGAATTGAACGTTTTACTTATATAATATATAGGATTTTCTACTCCTTGATCTGAACGTAATAAAACAACACTTAATGCATACGGTGTTGATGCCAAATATAATAGCAGATCTTCTCCTGGCTTAGCTTTCTGCATAGTGGATAAATTCATTAAGTAATCTTTTATATTCTGCAGTGCCTTGTCACATTCCTCTGTCCACTCAAATTTTGTTCCTTTCTTTAATATATTGAAAAAAGTGTTTGCACTTATCAGAAGAACGAGAAATAAATCTCCCCAGCGAAGCTATCAATCCATTTAATTTCTGAACATCTTTTACCGTCGCGGGAGGTGGAATATCTCGCACTTCTTTTACTTTTTCAGGATCAACTTCAATTCCTTCCTTTGATACTATGTAACCCAAAAAAATTCCCGATAACACTCCGAAGACACATTTTTCTGGGTTTACTTTTATATTGAACTTTTGCATCTGTTCGAATATTTCCTTCAAGTTATCTACATGATCCTATGCTTCTTTACTCTTCACCAGCATATCATCCACATAGACTTCCAATGTTGTATGTATCCACTTCGCAAACACTTTCTCTGCCATTCTCTGATACGTCGCACCCGCATTTTTCAGTCCAAATGGCATTTTCGTATAATAGTATAATCCTCTTGGTACGGAAAAGGCAGTATGTTCTTGTTCTTCTTCAGCCAAAGGAATTTGATTATAACCTTTATATCCATCCAACAACGAGAGTCTGTCATTTCCTGATGCTGATTCTACCATCTGCGGGATGTCTGGCAAAGGAAAACTGTCTTTCGGGCATGCTTTATTTAAGTCACTAAAGTCTATACAAATCCTGATCCCCTTATTTTTCTTTGGCACCACGACCATATTTGTTATCCATTCCAGATATTTTGCTGGTCTTATAATCTCTGCCTCCAACATTTTTTGTAACTATGCTTCTATTTGAGGATGATATGTTGTTGCGATCTTTCTTATTCATTGCTTAAATGGCTTTGCGATATTTTTATTATCCAATTTATGGCATGAAACAATCGGATCTATTCCTGGCATCTCCTCCATACTCCATGCGAAGATGTCACTATACTCTCGCAAAATATTTATTGTTCTTTCTTCTTCTTCTTTATCCATTTTGGTTCCTATTTTTAGTATTTTTGGTTTTTCTTCTGTTCCCACATTTATTTCTTTTGTTGGTTCTACTGCAGTGAAATTCGCTCTTGGTTCTCCCATTGGTGTTGACTCCTTAATCTCTTGAATTGGTTCATCTTCCTTATCTGGTACCTTGCTTGGTATTCCTTTTCCTTCCTTCGCTCTAACCATGTATATCTGAAATTCTTCTTCCTTCTTTAACTCCTTCGCTTTTCTCCAACGATCCTTTCGCTTATTTGCACGTCCTTCATAATTTCTTACATCTACTTGATGGCAGATCTTCGCACTCGTAACATCTCTTTTAATTTCTCCTATTCCACTTGGAATTGGGAATCTAATGTATTGATGTAGTATTGACGCTACATCCTTTATCGCGTGCACCCATGGTCTCCCCAATAACATGTTATATGGTGATTCTATATCAACCACACATAATGTTATCTTCGTTTCTATTTCTCCCAACAGTATTCGCATCGTTATCTCTCCTTTTGGTTTTGTCACTGTTTTATTAAATCCATGTATATTGTAAGTTGGACATGTCATATCTGCATCTTTGTATCCCATGGCTTTGAACGCACGATAAAATAAGATATCAACAACACTTCCTGTATCCATCAACGTTCTGTTAATCGCCCATTCTTCTGATTTCTTTGTCCTTTCACCATTTTTGCTTCCTTCAGCCGTTACTGTAATCACCAACGGATCTGTTCGTTTTAAATTTTATTTTGGAATTTCATCTGCTGCAAACGTTATCTCCGTTTTCTCCCATTTCTTTAGTGGAGATTCCTTTTCTACTGTTGTCACCTTCTTTCCTTTGTAATCTCGTTTGTATATTCTTCCTGTTATTCCTGTTTGAAAATCCGTCTCGGAGATTGACGTTTTAGTTATAGAATTACATTGTATATTCCTACCTCTTCCCCGTATCGTCATGATTCTTTCTTTCTCTATAGATTCTTCACTTTTCATCTTTATCTTCTCCAAAATTTCCAGATCTAATTTTCCAAAATTCTATAAACTAACCAACAGGATTTATCACCCCAAGCTCTTTCTAGCGCCAAAATTTAGTTGCAGGAAATCCTACAACCACATCCATACAAGAATCTAAACAATACTCTAAGAAATCATAATGAAAATCATTCGTTTATTCATTAAAATCTTAAGTTGGATATAAGATAATACAAAGACTTAACTTGCAATCCAAAAAAAAAACTTTCTCTCTCCTAATTTCTTGTCTAACACAGTCTAAGAGATCTCTCTCCTTACATGATAGTCCTTCCCTTTATATAGCATATTACATAGTGGATGACAGCTAATAGATTTCCCTTTACACTTCGCACAGATCTTCACACTGTACTCGTGACTGTGCTGACATCATCAGATTCATCACCTCAATTTTACTATGTGCGATAGTCTTCGCTTATACTAGATGGTTATTATTTCGCATACATGACGAATGTGCGATATTTCACTCCTACAACTTCTGTGAATAGCTTGAGCTCATTCATATTACCATACACATCATAAATATCATCAATCGCAATCACAAAAATACTGCTCCGCACACCTTTTTCCCACAATTCCCAAACCTAGGCTCATGGTAGAACCCTACATGGCCCATGAAAGCTTCTACCAAACGGTTCCTTATAAAGTGACATGCTGTTGTAAGATCCGACTCCCTCCACCACCTTTAATTTCCAGAAAAAAGACACGTCGATTACTTTAACATTCCAAGAGTGCATTGATCAACAGGAAAATTAGGAAGATGATTATCTGTCTTGTTTTGGGGTTACTGAAGGAATGTTTCCGAGTGGCAAGTGTTAAAAGTTTCCAAGTGGCAAGTGTTACGAGACTTAAGATGTAGTCTATTAGACCACCTAACACTACAAAACAAGTGGTTTCTAGGGACGGTCATTTTTTCAAAACCGTCCCTAGAGATGGTTATTTGGGACGTTTATGGTCTGACCGTCCCTATAGGTCACGGGATAATTAATTTAAGGCTATTTTTAGACCGTCCCTAAAAGAAAGTATGACAAAAAAATATTAGTGACGGTAGAATAGGGGACGGACACAAAACTGTCACAAATGCTTTTTGGGACGGTTTTAGGGCTTCTTGGGACGCTTTTTGACCGTCCCAAAAGGCCTTGTATTTTGTAGTGTAACTTCATATGGAACCAAGAAATCCCTCCAGAAGTATCTACGTTCCACAACTATATTCCCAACTTAAGAAAATTGAAATCAGCACCTGAAATCATTATGGAGGTTAAATGGCCATGCTAATATGAGACGTATCTGTGTTTCAGTCCGTGTACCTAACTAAAATAAGTTGCAATAAACTGCCAGATTTGAAATAAAGTAAAAAATAAACCCGAGACTACTTTTTTTTTCTTCCGCACCTGAGCCCCCAAACCTGAGACTTTTCCTAATTAAATGTGACAGGGTGAGAATTTTTTTTCTTCTCTTTTTCTATTTGCTGTTGTGGCGCTTGTTTGAACGGACTCAGCCAGTTGGATAATCCAACATGCATGTGCATGTCATCCCAACAACAAGCCCAAGGGCGGAGCCACATGGAAAGGTGGGTGGGCAATTGCACCCTCTGAAATGTGAGCTCCTAAGCCCAATTATACCTAATTTATCCCATTTTTAGCCATTTTTGATCATTCTAATTCTTTTGCACCTCCTTAAATATGTGTGGATTGGTAACTTGCCCGCCCATTTTTCGAATCCTGGCTCCGCCCCTGAACAAGCCCTAGACCTGGCAATTAGGGTCGAAACCCGCGGGTCAACCCTAACTCGGACCGCGTAAACCCGGATCGCAATAACCCGCTACCTAAACGATCCGGGTTAGGGTTGATGTTTCCAGGACCCCTGGTAAACGGGTTGGCCCGCTCTAACCCTCGGGTTACCCGCCAACCCGTCAGATTTCACTGATTCCCTTCGAGTAGTCGATTTGCAGGGTTCAAGGAAGAAATTAAAACAATAAAAATGATTTCCAATGAATAAAATTGATCAATGTTAACATTTTCCATCGATTTCCAACGAATCAACCTAATAAATATCAATGTTATTATGTTTTATGATTATCTCCTCTAGTCTTTACCAATTATTAATCTGAAATTTTAGTTTCCAAACTACCAGAATCTAAAATAGCTATAATCTAACCTTTGAAAAACTAAAACCACACGATCCAAACAGACTCTATAAACTTTAAGCAAGTTAATGAATAGAATCGAGACAAAGGCATTAACAATTTAACATGTCAAAAAACATATCAAAAAATAAATTTAGATCTTATACAGAAGGATCACGGGGATGATGGTGTAACGATTTGGTAATAGTTGTGGAAGTTCACATGGTAGCTGCGTCATTGATGGAGTGAAACTGATACGCAGCATATGATGATGTTGATCGTGTACTTGTAGCAGAATCCAGGCTAAATAAGAAGAATATTGAGAGGTGGAAGATGGTTATGCAACTACCGTCGTAGACACAGATAAAGGAGGGAGGTAGTAGAAGAAGAGATGAAACGTTAATAGAGATAGGGTTTAGAAATAGCATATTCCTAAGCATATACCATTAATTACACTTGTGGAATTCAATATTCGTATTGTTTTAATAGGAAAAAATATAACTAAGCCTACGTATAAGATGCCACGTAGTGTAGTGGTTCTGTATCTTCTTTACAAGTTGTTTGTCGTGTGTTCGATCCCCACTACAATTTGATTTTTTTCGTGATTTTAATAAAAAAGATTATAGATTCAAATAGTACGGAGCCGCTAACCCGCCACGGGTTGACCCTAACCCTGTGCCCTATGCCAGACAGATATGGAATGAATTAACTTATGGAAGAGTGTACTTAATTACCTAGATAAATAGACGAGTTCATGTTGGTGCTTTGCTGACCATGTTAAAATCTAACTTGGCAAACTCAAATAATAAAGGATCCATTTCTTCTGCCGTACTGGTGTGAGCATAAATGGATAAGAACCAACTAGTCTCATATCTTGGCGCTCTCCATTGCAGAGGAAGTTCCAACGCATGCCTTACTTGTTTGCTGATCATCGAGTGTGGATTTGTCGTGCTTATAAACTTATTTAGATGCCTCACAGTTAATTGTTGAGCTTCATCCAAAATATCTTCCCCTTCAGAGGCAAAGAATGAGGCTTCATAGAGACTCAACATTCCCGTAACATCTTCGGTTTCAAGTTTTTCTACATGCTTCAAATCACCTCTTTTCAATTTATCCCCAAAGCTTAAAAAAACATCTGAAAGCAGTCGACACATAAAAATGTTTAAACTATATTATACCATAGGTAAAGGAAAGAGTAAATTCGTTCATTGCATACATACCTTGAGAAACTTCATATCCATGTTGTCTTAGGAGTCTAAATCTTAGAGCAATTGTATAAAGATCTCCACAGATATCCATGTCCTCGGTGGAAACTATAGTATCAAGAGCAACTTTTATCTCATCAAAGAAATGGTGATCAATGTTGGTTAATCTTCAATATAGAAATCACTAACAAGTTGGTTAGGATAAGAATAAGAAATACATGAAGTTATAAGAATTAGGAGCTACCGAAGTTCTAAGAAAATGAAAGACATGTAATAAGGTAATAGGACTAGGAAAAGGAATTCATAGTTATATATATATATGATCACCAAAGTTGCGGTTGATCATATGAGCAAGATTAGAGCTTGTGTTTAGTTTTGAGAGATTTTCTAAACATCAATAAAGAGAGTTGTCTTTATATAAGCTAAGTTTCATCTTGCAGTTGCCATTAATTGGTATCAGAGCGTGTTTCCGAGCCTTGGAAAACGAAACCACCATTGTGGGTGCAAAACAGTTCACGCCACCATCAATACAAGTTCCAATCCTCAACGCCACAAACTACACAGTATGGGCCATGAGAATGAAGGTACTGATGAAAATCTACAAATTTTGGGAAACAATTGATCCTGGTACATTGGACCCACAAAAACAATGTTGCATTGGATTACTCTTTCAAGCAATACCATAATGTCTTGTTCTACAAGTTGGTGAACAGGAAACTTCAAAGAAAATTTGGGATGCAATAAAAGCACGTAATATAGGAGCTGATCGAGTTAAAGAAGCCCGTCTGCAAACCTTAATGTCTGAATTTGAAAGAGTGAAGATGAAAGACACTGATATTATTGATAGCTTTGCAGGAAAGCTATCAGAGATAGCTTCAAAAGCTGCGTCACTTGGACAATCCATTGATGAAGATAAACTGGTAAAGAAATTTCTCAATAGTTTACCAAGATCCAAGTATATTCATATCATAGCCTCTCTCGAACAAGTCTTAGATTTAAAGAAGACTAGCTATGAAGATATAATTGGAAGATTGAAAGCATATGAAGAAAGAATCCTTGATGAAGAAAACAATGGAGAAACTCAAGGAAAACTCTTGTACACAAACTCTTACCAACAAAACTCTGCGACAAGAGGAAGAGGTCGTGGAAGAGGTGGTAGAGGAAACAGAGGCCGAGGAAGGGGAGGAAGGTTTAACTCACAAGATAGAACAACAAGTCAGAATGATCAAAACCAAGGGAAAGAAAAGAAGGATAGATCAAACATTATTTGTTACAAATGTGATAAACCAGGACACTTCTCCTCTGTATGCCCTGAAAGAATACAAAAGATGGAAGAAGCAAACAAGAATGAAACAAGGGAAGCAGATACATCTCTTTTCATGCACGAAGTTGTATTCTTAAACGAAGGGAAACTAATACCAAAGAACTACGAATCAAAGGATGGAGAAGAAGGAATCTGGTATTTAGATAATGGATCCAACAATCACACGACTGGTAAGAGACACTACTTTTCTGAACTCAATGATAAAATCAAAGGACAAGTGAAGTTTGGGGATGAATCTTCTATAGAAATTGAAAGGAAAGGATCAATTCTATTTCAGAGCAAGACCGGAGAACAGAAGCTTGTCACAAACATCTACTTCATCCCAAACTTACAAAGCAACATTCTAAGTTTAGGACAAGCTACAGAAGTTGGATGTGATGTTAGAATGCGACAAGATTATCTAACAGTTCATGACCCAAGTGGAAGACTTTTAGTTAGAGTCTCACGTTCACATAATAGACTCTACAAGATAAGTCTCATGATTGGAAGGCCATTGTGTCTGAATATGAGACTGGAAGATCAGACATGGAAGTAGCACACAAGGTTAGGAAACATAAGCTTTAGAACTTTAAAGGCTATGTCTCAGAACAAGATGGTTCTAGGGCTACCAAAGATAAACGATGAATCAAGGATCTGTGAATCATGTTTAGTTGGGAAACAAACGCGTCAAGGTTTTCCAAAAGCAACAACATTCAGAGCCTCAAAGCCATTAGAGCTTCTTCATGCTGATTTATGTGGTCCTATTACACCACAAACCCTTGCAAATAACAAATACATATTTGTTATTATATATGACTTCTCAAGATATATGTGGTCTATTCTTATGAAAGAAAAGAGTGAAGCATTTGACAGATTCAAAGCTTTCAGAAATCTGATAGAAAAAGAGTTAAAAGAGGAGGTCAAAATGCTTAGAACTGATAGAGGAGGAGAGTTCACTTCCTTAGAGTTCAACAAGTTCTGTGAGTTTAATGGAATCAAAAGGCAACTCACAGCACCATATACACCACAACAAAACGGAGTGGTGGAGAGGAGAAACATGACTCTAATGGAGATGACAAGAAGTTCTTTAGAGGCTATGCAGGTACCTAATTATCTATGGGGAGAAGTTGTACGACACTCCACATACCTAATAAACAGGACACCTACGAAAGCTCTGAAATACATGACTCCATATGAAAGTTTGCGAAAGAGAAAACCAAACATAGATCATTTAAGAGTGTTTGGTTGCAAAGCATACGCAAAAGTTGTAACTACAACTCTTAAGAAACTAGATGATCGATCTCAGACTCTTGTGCATCTAGGAATTGAGCCTGGATCCAAAGCTTACAGATTATTCAATCCAACAACGAAAAGAGTAATAGTGAGTCGAGATGTGGTATTCGATGAAAAAGCAAACTGGAACTGGAAAGAAATTAATAATGGACCAAGTAGGGATCCAGGAATGTTTCACATGAGATGGGGTCAAGTAATTGATGAAGGCGAAGGACCCATAATCATCAATACCAATGGAAACAATGATGTTAATCAAGAAGAAGAAGAGAATAATGAAAACACTGAGAATAACGAAGAAGTAGAAGAAGAAGAAGAAGAAGAAGAAGAAGAAGAGATCGACGAAATAACTCAACCCATTCCACTGCAAAAATCAACAAGACAGATACAAAAGCCACAGTATCTGAAGGATTATGTTCTTCAAGTTGCAGAAGAATGTGAGATAATGCTACTTTCTGTTAATGATGAACCAAGGAATTTTCAGGAAGCAAAGGTCTCGACTAAATGGACACAATCATGTAGAGAAGAAATTATTTCAATAAACAGAAACAAGACTTGGTTTCTAGTTGATAAGCCAGGTGGGGTAAAAGTGATTGCAGTCTATGTAGATGATCTATTTTTGACTGGCAACTCCCTTAAGGTGATCAATGAGTTCAAGAGAGAAATGTCATCAAAGTTTGAGATGTCAGACCTCGGAAAACTCACTTATTACCTTGGCATAGAAGTCCATCAAGGAGTAGATGGGATTCAGATTAAACAAGAAGCTTATGCAAGGAGAATTCTGAAATAAGTAGGACTTGAAACTTGTAATCCAACTAAGATACCAATGGAGTTTGGACTTAAAGTTTCAAAGGCACAAGAAGAATCTGAGATTGATCCAACGAGTTATAGAAGAAATGTTGGATGCCTTAGATACTTGTTACACACAAGACCAAACTTGGCTTTCTCTGTAGGAGTAGCAAGCCGTTATATGCAGAGTCCACGCAAGTCTCATGGTGATGTAATAAAGCAGATATTGAGATATCTAAGTGGAACAATCAGCTATGGATTGAAGTATGGTCGAGGAGGATCAAAAGGAATTGTTGGGTATAGTGACAACAGTCATAATATTGACCAAGATGATGGAAAAATTACAACTGGTCATATATTTTATCTAGGAGAAGCACCTATTACATGGTGTTCACAGAAGCAAGACATTGTAGCCCTCTCATCCTGTGAAGCTGAGTTTATGGATGCAACAGAAGCAGCTAAACAATCAATATGGCTTCAAGAACTGTCAGGTGAAATCAAAGGAAGAGAACCTGAAAAAATTCTCATCAAGATTGATAATAAGTCTGCAATTGCACTCACTAAAAATCCAGTGTTTCATGGGAAGACGAAACACATTCACAAAAGGTATCATTTCATACGAGAATGTATCGAGAAGGAGATCATCAACGTTGAACACATACCAGGAACTGAGTAGAAAGCAGATATATTGACAAAGGCATTAGCTCGGATCAAGTTTGAAGAAAATGAGACAATTGATTGGAGTACAAGATATGTCACGGGTAAGGTTGAAGCTTAACGGGGAGAATGTTGGTTAATCTTCAATATAGAAATCACTAACAAGTTGGTTAGGATAAGAATAGGAAATACATGAAGTTCTAAGAATTAGGAGCTAGCTAAGTTCTAAGAAAAGGAAAGACATGTAATAAGGTAATAGGAATAGGAAAAGAAATTCATAGTTTTATATATATATGATCACCAAAGTTGTGGTTGATCATATGAGCAAGATTAGAACTTGTGTTTAGTTTTGAGAGATTTTCTAAACATCAATAAAGAGAGTTGTCTTTATATAAGCTAAGTTTCATTTTGCAGTTGCCATTAATCAATTCCTAACCTTTGAATAACATCAACAAGCTTCAGCAAAGATAGTAGCGGCCATTCATGGGATTCTTTAAACATATGCCTAACACCTTCTTTCAACTTTTCAGCTCGTTCAGTATACTGTTCTTCCGTATACTGGCTCTTGAGAGATTGGATAAAATCGTAATCCCACAGACTAGGTTGGTAGTTTGCACTCCGCCTTGCTTCCGGATTATAATCATTGCTCGTTGAAGTACAAAGATGATAATTTTCGTGACGATTAGTACTTGTTGAATTACACTGGGTAATTAGATGGATAGATCGTTGTTGATCTTTGAATGGTTGGCTTAGAGGTTGATGATAATGAGACATCATATTAGTTGCACTGTGAAATCGATTAATATGAAATTTGATTTCATTCATAGGCAAAGGCTGATGATGACACATCATATTATAAAACCCAAACTTTATAACAATAAATAAATAAAAAAAGTTAAAAGTAACAAACTGATCAGTGAGAAAATTCAGTTATCCAATCTCAGGTTTGTGTTGAATTAAGTTAGAGCTATTGAGATGTCAATTTATAGAAGATTGAACTATTAGTATAAGGAGGTCAACTGTGTTGCTAACACGTTCTTGTTAAATGCATGGGGGGTTCCAACATGACACAGTAGTGGAATCAACCACCGAGTTTCATACATGCTGCAAAGGTTGTAGATCTGTGACTGTGTAGCAGGGACACCTCAATATTGGGGGCGCACGTATTTTTGTAGGAATTTATTGGTTCCATAATGTGTCCGGGTCTTAATTTTTTGAGAAATTACGTCTCCATGTATGCATCCTATCGTGTCTGCATTTTTCGTCAGTGTTTCCAGGAGTAGATAGATTTTTCTTCTACCAGCTGCTAATAGGTTCAGATAAATCTTGATGTAATCAATATCAAAACAGTTGTAACTCACACTGGTATGATCAGTAATGACATTTAGTTAACTGCCAAATAAATTATGTCCACGTCATAGAAATTGGCCGTAACTCTCTGTCAATCATCTTATTTTTTCTTATCATTTTTATCAGATTTAGCGGAGTTGATCGTACGTCTATGTCAAATAAATTGATATATTAGACTGGTTACTAGTCGAATCTTGAATAGTTTGGAGGAAACGGTGGATCACATGTTCTTTTCATCGTTTTCTTTTTTTGCGTGAGAGATTTGGAATTTCTTCATAAGGGTTTTTGATATAAAATGGGGTTTCTGGAATTCTCTCTATCCATTTATTTTTAGATTAGCGTCAAAATAAGTTGTTAGTTTTTTTTCTTTGGTAATCTTCCTCAACTCTGCTTTTAATTATTTGTTAAACGATGTGAATGGAAAGAGATAGGATCACTTTTGGTTGAAGAGCTAATCAAGAATACCATTATGTTATGCTCTAATTCAGAGGCGTTCAAAGACGTTTAGACAGATCTTGTTCTTTTCATCGGGATCGTCATTCATCTCTTGTAAACACTATCGAAGTCATTCATCTTAGCTAGGTGCCCATGTCAAGTACGTCAGTCAGACTTGTCTGACTTAGTCACATTTTTAAAGTTAGCATGCGTGATAATCAAAATCTATACGTCCATCCATCCATCCATAAGGACCATAACCTTATAAAACAAACAACAAAACACGCACCACCATGATTAATTTTCGTAACAAAATTTGAGCATGGAGATACTTCCTTGTAATCCTATTTTTCTCCTTCTTCCTCTGCTTTTCCCATTTCTATATTTTCTCATTCCATTAAGAACCAGAAAGGATGACCAGTATCAAAACCAACTTCCACCATGTCCTCCTAAGCTTCCGCTCATTGGTAACTTACATCAACTTGGAACACCGATTCATCAAGTACTAGACAAACTATCTAAAATATATGGTCCAGTCATGCTTCTACAACTTGGTCGGGTATCAACACTCATAATCTCCTCCGCCGAAGCTGCCGAACAAGTCTTGAAAACGTACGATCTTGATTTTTGTTCTAGACCTTCACTTGTTGGACATAAACGTTTATCGTACAATCACTTAGATATTGCTTCTGGACCTTATGGGGAGTATTGTAGAGAGATTCGGAAAATATGCGTACTTGAACTTTTCAGTACAAAAAGTGTGCAGTCTTTTAAGGCAGTCAGGGGAGAGGAGATTGATGTGCTGATTGATTCCATATCATCTTCTTCAAATACTAATATTCCCATTGATGTTTTCCAAAAGTTACTAAGCTTTACACATAGAACGATTTGTAGGGTTGCTTTTGGGAGTAAGACTGGTGATCATGGTAGGAATCAACTGGTCAATGGCAGGCTTATGGAAATCCTTTACGAGGTCATGGTTGTTTTAAGTGGTTTCTCTGGGTCCGATTTTTTCCCCAAGGTAGGTTGGATTTTCGATAGGATTACTGGAAGCCATGGTATAACTGAAAAATGCTTTCATGATTTGTATAAAAAATTTCAACAAATTGTAGACGAACATCTGGACCCGGAGAGACTCAAACCAGACCATGACGATATAATAGACGTTCTGCTGAAACTAGAGGACCAGACGAGTACAATTCGTCTTACGAATGAACATATCAAAGCAATTCTTATGGTAACTAGCTAGTTTTCTTATTCCGCCGCCATGCATCCATGTTTTGCTTTTTCGTCCAAGTTTTTAGTTTTTAGTGGTATTTGTTTGGATCCAACTCGGGATCTGAATCTGACCCAGCGTCTAACTCGGACTGAGCTGGATGTTAAATAATTTTTGGGATATTTGAATCGAGTAAACTCATTGGGAACGCATTTGACTGGATTCAATAGTTTTCCATAACCCTACTATATATGTGTATATATATATATATACTGTATTAAATAATAAATTTGAATATTTGATGGTCGCATTCAGAATGTATTTCTTGCTGGAGTAGACGCACCAGCTTCAACAATGAATTGGGCAATGACAGAACTGGCTAAAAATCCGGAAGCAATGAAGAAAGTTCAAGAAGAGATTAGAAACCATGTGGGATAAAAAGGAAAGGTAGAAGAATCAGACCTTGATAATCTCCCCTACTTGAAAATGGTAATTAAAGAGACTCTACGGTTGCACACACCAGCTCCATTGCTAATTCCAAGAGAATGCATGAAACATAATAAGATTGATGGATATGATGTATACCCAAAAACAATGGTCCTAATAAATGCATGGGCAATCGCGAGAAATCCCAAGTATTGGAAAAATCCAGAAGAGTTCTTTCCACATAGGTTCAAAGATAGCTCGATTGATTTCGTAGGAAGTCAAAATTTTGAATACATACCTTTCGGGGGAGGTCGAAGGGTTTGCCCTGGAATGAACATGGGAATTGTGTTGACGGAGCTCGTCCTTGCCAATGTTTTGTATGCCTTCGATTGGGAATTACCAAAAGGAATGAAAAAGGAAGAGGTAAACATGGAGGAATCATCAGGGATTAATATTCGTAACAAATATCCACTTGAGCTTGTACCCATCAAGCATATGGTTAATTAGGATTAAGAGAAGATAAAATTGTGTGCCAAATATTCATATGCATGGGTGATGTGCTTTAAAAAAAGTTGTTGTCAAGTTGTTAATGTGCTTCAGTAAATAAAATGAAGTTGTAATATATGGATGGTGTAATGCTAATTGTTTTTCTTAATTTATACTGAATTCTACCACTTCCAAACTTGACATGCATTTTTATGACCAAACTTAGATCTGCAACATGTTATGCTTCTTCTTCTCTTATCATTTTTATTTTCCAGCAAAATTTGTTTGGATGCATTGTTATTACTATGTCATTAATTAAATTCAATCAGATGGCCTCGAGAATCATCTGATGGCCGAAGAAGATGTCTCTGAGTACGGAAGCAACATTGGTTCTGGAGAAGGTACTACTAGTTATTAGCTCCAATAAGATGGACTTGAGACCCATTCTTGGAGTTGTCAGATGTGCCATGTTATCTCTTTGCTGCAAGATTCTGTCAGACTAAAGATATGCAAGTGTCTTTATCAAGGTGCGAGGCTTAAGGTTTTCAAAGAAGAAAATTTAGGAGCGCAGAGTTAGACTGAAAGCTAGACAGCCTGTGTTAGTAGTACAAATTGGCAAAAAGAGCTGTTGTTGGTGAGGAGAATGGCAAGTTGGCAACAAAATGGTGTGACTGAGATGCGTAGGCAATTCTTAAATCTATTTGATCTACAATAACCTTCCAGGAATGGTCCCTTCCAAACTTATATCTCATTACTTTTTTTTTTCGGTGTTAGATAACAGTTCACCAGAACCATAATTCCCACTTCCTGTTCGTTCCGACTTCTACCGAGAACAACATAACAACTTAACTACCACAGGGCCATTTCGGCAAAGAGAAGAGATGAAAAGCCACAAATAGGTCTCATTCTCGAGTGATATATACTTGATCATTTTTACTATGCAACCTTATGGAAACAGGAAACCGATTTTAGTATGCAACATACATACTTGAAAGTTCAAAACAATGTTGACGTCTGGAAAAAAAAAATTGTTTAACCATTTAGAGAAACGAATTTAACGGAAAATTCTTTCTATTTAGACAAATGTAGCCATCACTAGGTAATATCTCTCCAGCTTCTATTTAGATTTCACCATTAAGGTTACTGTGTTCATGAACTTAACATATTATAACAGAAGATCCTTTCTGACGATCACCTTTATCTTCTGCCACTGCAGCTCTAATTTTCTCCTCAATCAACATTGCCTTCCTCCTTATTCCTATTCCTTCACTACTATCCATTACTTGTTCAATTATTATTCTTGACATATAGTTCAGCTTCATTTCCTCTAGCCAATTCCATACAAACACCCATTTCCTCCTCCATCGTCTTTGAAATATAACATTGTTCTGCTGCTAAGGACTATCCAATTATAGGTTCAGACTCTCTATCACTGAATTCTATCCACAAGGACTAAGAAATGCACCTTTAGAGTTATGACATAGTTTCTCCAACTGGGGTGCCCATTTTTGCACTAAAACCCTTTTTGAGTTTCCTCTCTCAACAAATCCTTCGGCGAATTCATATTTTATATGAAATTCTGTTGGTGGTCATAATACCTATATAAAACAGTTCCCACTAATGGCAACTGCAAGATGAAACTTAGCTTATATAAAGACAACTCTCTTTATTGATGTTTAGAAAATCTCTCAAAACTAAACACAAGCTCTAATCTTGCTCATATGATCAACCACAACTTTGGTGATCATATATATATAGAACTATGAATTCCTTTTCCTAGTCCTATTACTTTATTACATGTCTTTCCTTTTCTTAGAATTTAGCTAGCTCCTAATTCTTAGAACTTCATGTATTTCCTATTCTTATCCTAACCAACTTGTTAGTGATTTCTATATTGAAGATTAACCAACATTCTCCCCGTTAAGCTTCAACCTTACCCGTGACATATCTTGTACTCCAATCAGTTGTCTCATTTCTTCAAACTTGATCCGAGCTAATGCCTTTGTCAATATATCTGCTTTCTGCTCAGTTCCTGGTATGTGTTCAACGTTGATGATCTCCTTCTTGATACATTCTCATATGAAATGATACCTTTTGTGAATGTGTTTCGTCTTCCCATGAAACACTGGATTTTTAGTGAGTGCAATTGTAGACTTATTATCAATCTTGATGAGAAATTTTTCAGGTTCTCTTCCTTTGATTTCACCCAACAGTTCTTGAAGCCATATTGATTGTTTAGCTACTTCTGTTGTATCCATAAACTCAGCTTCACAGGATGAGAGGGCTACAGTGTCTTGCTTCTGTGAACACCATGTAATAGGTACTTCTCCTAGATAAATATATGACCGGTTGTACTTTTTCCATCATCTTGGTCAATATTATGACTGCTGTCACTATACCCAACAATTCCTTTTGATCCTCCTCGACCATACTTTAACCCACAGCTGATTGTTCCTCTTAGATATCTCAATATCTGCTTTATTACATCACCATGAGACTTGCGTGGAATCTGCATATAACGGCTTGCTACTCACACAGAGAAATCCAAGTCTGGTCTTGTGTGTAATAAGTATCTAAGGCATCCAACATTTCTTCTATAACTCGTTGGATCAATCTCAATTTCTTCTTGTGCCTTTGAAACTTTAAGTCCAAACTCCATTGGTATCTTAGTTGGATTACAAGTTTCAAGTCCTGTTTCTTTCAGAATTCTCCTTGCATAAGCTTTTTGTTTAATTTGAATCCCATCTACTCCTTGATGGACTTCTATACCAAGGTAATAAGTGAGTTTTCCGAGGTCTGACATCTCAAATTTTGATGACATTTCTCTCTTGAACTCATTGATCACCTTAAGGGAGTTGCCAGTCAAAAATAGATCATCTATATAGACTGCAATCACAAGAAGCGTTCCCTTTTCTTCTCTTCTGTATACTGATGTTTCTTTAGAGCACTTAACAAATCTGATTTCTCTTAAGATTTGATCTAACTTTGTATTCCAGGCTCGAGGAGCTTGTCTTAGACCATATAGAGATTTTGATAACTTATAAACCTTATGCTCTTGTCTTTTTACTTCAAAACCTTCTGGTTGTTCAACATACACATCTTCTCGCAATTCACCATGTAAGAATGCTGTCTTAACGTCTAAGTGGTGAATTTCCCATGAGTTTGATGCTGCTTCTGCTATTAAGAGAAGAATTGTCTCTAGTCTAGCAACTGGTGCGAAAACTTCATCAAAGTCTATGCCTGATTCTTGAATGTATCCCTTAGCTACAAGTCTTCCTTATATTTGTTGACAGTACCATCAGCATTCCGTTTTATTTTGAAGATCCACTTAAGACCAATCACTTTTACCCCACTTGGCTTATCAACTAGAAACCAAGTCTTGTTTCTGTTGATTGAAATAATTTATTCTCTACATGCTTGTGTCCATTTAGTCGAGACCTTTGCTTCCTAAATTCCTTGGTTCATCATTAACATAAAGTAGCATAATCTCACATTCTTCTGCAGCTTGAAGAACATAATCCTCCAGGTACTGTGGCTTTTCTATCTGTCTTGTTGATTTTTGCAGTGGAATGGGTTGAGTTATTTCATCGATCTCTTCTTCTTCTTCTACTTCTTCGTTATTCTCAGTGTTTTCATTATTCTATTCTTCTTCTTGATTAACATCATTGTTTCCATTGGTATTGATGATTATGGGTCCTTCTCCTTCATCAATTACTTGACCCCATCTCATGTGAAACATTCCTGGATCCCTACTTGGTCCATCATTAGTTTCTTTCCAGTTCTAGTTTGCTTTTTCATCGAATACCACATCTCGACTCACTATTACTCTTTTCGTTGTTGGATTGAATAATCTGTAAGCTTCGGATCCAGGCTCAATTCCTAGATGCACAAGAGTCTGAGATCGATCATCTAGTTTCTTAAGAGTTGTAGAATCAACTTTTGCGTATGCTTTGCAACCAAACACTTTTAAATGATATATGTCTGGTTTTCTCTTTCGCAAACTTTCATATGGAGTCATGTCTTTCAGAGCTTTCGTAGGTATCCTGTTTATTAGGTATGTGGAGTGTCGTACAGCTTCTCCTCTCCACCAATCCGTTTTGTTGTGGTGTATATGGTGCTGTGAGTTGCCTTTTGATTCCATTTGACTCACAGAACTTGTTGAACTCTAAGGAAGTGAACTCTCCTCCTCTATCAGTTCTAAGCATCTTGACCTCCTCTTTTAACTCTTTTTCTATCAGATTTCTGAAAGTTTTGAATCTGTCAAATGCTTCACTCTTTTCTTTCATAAGAATAGACCACATATATCTTGAGAAGTCATCTATAATAACAAATATGTATTTGTTATTTGCAAGGGTTTGTGGTGTAATAGGACCACATAAATCAGCATGAAGAAGCTCTAATGGCTTTGAGGCTATGAATGTTGTTGCTTTTGGAAAACCTTGACGCGTTTGTTTCCTAACTAAACATGATTCACAGATCCTTGATTCATCGTTTATCTTTGGTAGCCCTCGAACCATCTTGTTCTGATACATTGCCTTTAAAGTTCTAAAGCTTATGTGTCCTAATCTTGCATGCCACTTCCATGTCTGATCTTCCAGTCTCATATTCAGAAACAATGGCCTTCCAATCATGAGACTTATCTTGTAGAGTCTATTCTGTGAACGTGAGACTCTAACTAAAAGTCTTCCACTTGGGTCATGAACTGTTAGATAATCTTGTCGCATTCTAACATCACATCCAACTTCTGTAGCTTGTCCTAAACTTAGAATGTTGCTTTGTAAGTTTGGGATTAAGTAGATGTTTGTGACAAGATTTTGTTCTCCGGTCTTGCTCTGAAAAAGAATTTATCCTTTCCTTTCAATTTCTACAGAAGATCCATCCCCAAACTTCACTTGTCCTTTGATTTTCTCATTGAGTTCAGAAAAATAGTGTCTCTTACCAGTCATGTGATTGCTGGCTCCATTATCTAAATACCAGATTCCTTCTTCTCCATCCTTTGATTCGTAGTTCTTTGGTATTAGTTTCCTTTCGTTTAAGAATACAACTTCGTGCATGAAAAGAGTTGTATATGCTTCCCTTGTTTCATTCTTGTTTGCTTCTTCCATCTTTTGTATTATTTCAGCGCATACATAGGAGAAGTGTCCTGGTTTATCACATCTGTAACAAATAATGTTTGATCTATCCATCTTTTCTTTCCCTTGGTTTTGATCATTCTGACTTGTTGTTCTATCTTGTGAGTTAAACCTTCCTCCCCTTCGTCGGCCTCTGTTTCCTCTACCACCTCTTCCACGACCTCTTCCTCTTGTCGCAGAGTTTTATTGGTAAGAGTTTGTGTACAAGAGTTTTCCTTGAGTTTCTCCATTGTTTTCTTCATCAAGGATTCTCTCTTCATATGCTTTCAATCTTCCAATTATATCTTCATAGATAGTCTTCTTTAAATCTAAGACTTGTTCGAGAGAGGCTATGATATGATTACTTGGATCTTGGTAAACTATTGAGAAACATCTTTACCAGTTTATCTTCATCAATGGATTGTCCAAGTGACGCAGCTTTTGAGGTTATCTATGATATCTTTCCTGCTAAGCTATCAATAGTATCAGTGTCTTTCATCTTCACTCTTTCAAATTCAGACATTAAGGTTTGCAGACGGGCTTCTTTAACTCGATCAGCTCCGAGATTACGTGCCTTTATTGCATCCCAAATTTTCTTTGAAGTTTCCTGTTCACCAACTTGTAGAACAAGACATTCTGGTATTGCTTGAAAGAGTAATCCAATGGAAACATTGTTTTTGTCTGGGTCCAATGTACCAGGATCAATTGTTTCCCAAACTTTGTAGATTTTTGTCAGTACCTTCATTCTCATGGCCCATACTGTGTAGTTTGTGGCGTTGAGGATTGGAACTTGTATTGATGGTGGTGTGAACTGTTTTGCACCCACAATGGTGGTTTGGTTTTCCATGTCTCAGAAACAAGCTCTGATACCAATTAATGACAATTGCAAGATGAACCTTAGCTTATATAAAGACAACTCTCTTTATTGATGTTTAGAAAATCTCTCAAAACTAAACACAAGCTCTAATCTTGCTCATATGATCAACCACAACTTTGGTGATCATATATATATAGAACTATGAATTCCTTTTCCTAGTCCTATTACCTTATTACATGTCTTTCCTTTTTTAGAATTTAACTAGCTCCTAATTCTTAGAACTTCATGTATTTCCTATTCTTATCCTAACCAACTTGTTAGTGATTTCTATATTGAAGATTAACCAACACCCACTATTCTCCAAACCCGAAGCTAATTACATCCTACTTGATGTCCTAATTGAGTTTTGAGAACTAATATATTTTGGAAGATAATTTTTTTATGGTGATGGTACACGGTAATGTCTTTTAAGGATCGAGCAAGAGAGAGGAGAGCATAAACGCGGAAGCGTAAAAGACTACATTGATAATAATTCGGTGTATTAATTCTCATGGCTTAATAGCCTATTTATATTGTTCACAAACTTGACGACCACTCAAGATACTTTCCTAACTAAGATCAAACTCTAAACATAGAACACTTTCCTAATATAACTCTCACAACTTAATGTGCATATCTCCTAAATATAGTCTCTCATATATTATTTCCTAATACCCTACCTCAAGATGGAGCATGTAGATCACGAATGCCCATCTTGGACAAAAGAAATTTAACTTCAGTTTTTTTTTTTTTTCTTTTAACACTTTTGTGAAAAAAAAAAATCTTCAGATCATAGTTTAAGGACGTTTCGGTCCCCTTCGTAGTTTAAGGACATTTTGGTCCCAATAGTAGTTTTAGAACATACAGGTTCCATTGTTGTAGTTTAGGGACATTTCGGTCCTCTTCGTAGTTTAAGGACATTACGGTCCCATCTTCTTCGTAGTTTAAGGACATTTCGGTCCTCTTCGTAGTTTAAGGACATCTTTCGGTCCTCTTCGGAAGTTTAGGGACATTACGGTCCTCTTCGTAGTTTAAGGACATTTCGGTCCTCTTCGTAGTTTAAGGAAATTACGGTCCCATCTTCATAGTTTTAGGACATCTCGGTCCCCTTCGGAAGTTTAGGGACATTACGGTCCTCTTCGTAGTTTAGAGACATTTCGGTCCTCTTTGGAAGTTTAAGGACATTACGGTCCCATCTTCGTAATTTAAGGACGTTTCGGTCCCATTTGGAAGTTTAAGGACATTCCGGTCCCATCTTTGTAGTTTAAGGACATTGCGGTCCCATCTTCGGAAGAATACTTCTTGTACTCTTGTTTTCTTGGTTTCTTCGATATAATACTTTTTGTACTCTCTCGACAACTCATAGGATTTCAACCTACTATTGTTGTTCTTTTCTCATCACCTCTTGGTGACTTCAGTTTTCTTCTTTTTCTTTTTTTTTCTTCACAACATGAATGTTGTTTCTTCTTCTCTTATTCCAGTCACGCTATTTTTGCGAAACCTTCACACTTCTTTGTTCTTCAAGAATCTCTCACAATCTTGTCGTCTTTACAAAGTCTGCCACACTTTGTAGGATCTCTAAGTTTCTGCCACAAACTCTTCAACGACACTTCACTTCTTCCAACATGTTGAACAGCTTTCTGCAACACCTCTAACAGAAACTATCACAATTTTCTTCTGTTACGCTTCTGTAGCAATTCATCAGTAACACTTAACTGTGACATTCTTTTGTCACACTTTTGTTCACCTGTAACTGTTAACCTCTGTAACAATCCTCCAATAACACTTTTTTTTTTTTACGCTCACCTGATCTTAGGGTTGTGAAATCAAAGCAAACATCGCACCCATAACTCATGCACGTTCTTCTCACAAAAAAACAGATTCGATCCCGATCGTCTTTCTATCTCCGGCAACAACTTCATCTGTCCTGCACTTCACAACATCCATCACCGAACTTCCAGTAATACCAGCAGCACTCTTTTCTTCCATCAACAACCCTTGTTCTTCTCAGCGTCATTATCATCACCGTGTGATTACTGGAAATCACCGAGGTACAATATCACCGCTTCCCTGGAAAACCATTCTTGCCTTCAACTATCCATCAACCCATCTCCAGCTTCACATGTTAATGGCAGCAACCTCCGTCATGAGCCATCAACACCTGCTCATCATCACAGCAGCAACCACCAGACATAACCATCGTCACTGCCATTACTAGCAGAACCGATCAACCAAATACTCATCATCCATCCATCGTTAATGGCAGCAATCTAACTTTACTTTGAAATTCCTCCTTATTAATGGAAACAACACCTTGCTTGGGCTCTTCTCCTTTTTCGTACGCTTGCTAGAATCAAACCACCATCACCTTAAACCCACGAAATCGAGAACAACAACATCAGCATCATCTGGTTCATGTCAGGCGTTAACCTACTCAGCCACCTAGCTTTCTTCCTCGTGCTTGTTTTCTAATCCAGACAAAATCCTTCTCATCTGCTTAACCAACTACTCAGCTTTCATCATTCATCTTCAATATCATCGGTAACAATTATTCCATCACCGATGATCAATTACCAGCCAACCATGTTTGCTTGCCAAACTCCAGTTTTCATTCTTTCTATGACTCCATCTTAACAGCATCAACAGAAAACAGTTTCCATATTCTCCATCGAACTAACAACAGCCAAACATCATCGCACTGGAAATCAAATCCAGGGAAGTAACATCTTTCCGTTCTTTATATAATTCTCCATCTTGCTCCTAGTCCTTCTTTTCGTCAACAAGCACATGAACAAAACCACACGAACATGACTTCACATGCAACAAGTCACGGAGCAGCAAGATAGCAATAATCCTTTTTTTTTTTTCAAACCCTAATGTCTTCTTCCCAGCAAGTTTTTTTTTTTTTAACCCTAAAACAAAAACTCTCTAACTTTCTCTCCTCTCTCTACCTCTCACCTCGCTCTGATACCATGTTAAGGATCGAGCAAGAGAGAGGAGAGCATAAACGCGGAAGCGTAAAAGACTACATTGATAATAATTCGGTGTATTAATTCTCATGGCTTAATAGCCTATTTATATTGTTCACAAACTTGACGACCACTCAAGATACTTTCCTAACTAAGATCAAACTCTAAACATAGAACACTTTCCTAATATAACTCTCACAACTTAATGTGCATATCTCTTAAATATAGACTCTCATATATTATTTCCTAATAATGTCCGATGAGTCTTTATCACTGTATCTAACGATTTAAAAAGAAGATACATATAATTATCGACTGTAAGTACTACAGTACGGAGAAACAATGAGATTCGTGAATAATGCGACAAGGAAAACAAAAGATATTATGGACAGATAATGTGCACAAATTTGAGTATTACAATAACACTACGAACACTAGAGACAACTCGATAATAAACTAGCATCCATGGCACTCTCTGTATTCGAGACGTTACTGTAGTTTCTTCCAAGCCGATCCTTCCTTTCACTTGACAATAGTTTGGCAAACCTCGCGAGTGCTTCTTCATTCGTTTCTTGCTGGAGATTTTGTTGACCATTATGCACAACTGGTTCAAGTTGACCTGTCTCCACACTCACTTGTGTAACAGGTTTCTTTAACAAATCCTGGCCTAATCTGACAAGACTCTCAAGATTTTCTTTTGTAGCTATGTCCATTGAAGATAATGAACTACTTTCACTCTTGGTGAAGTTATGTTGAATTCTGAAGAAATCAATTTGATTAGCACCGAGCCAGAGTTGAGAGAGAGCTATGATAGATGCGTTGTCGTAATATGATATGTCAGACTCTGCTGGAGAGAACAAATCGCTGAGTCCATTTGTGTAGCGTAACCAGTCCGCAACTCCCCATTTAGCTGCAATGTCCGCTGTTATTTCCTTTTTTTCTGCCTCTAATATTGTTGATGATCCCGTCCCTAATGATAGTATCACAACTTTTCCCTTTCCCTGGGTGAAGAAATTTGGATTTCCCTTGCAGACTCCGGGAATCAATCCATATGGAAGCATTATCTGCATGCATAGAGAATTTTATTGATTAGAATCTCAGTCACCACAGCTTCTATATTTAGATTTATAGAACGGAAGTAATATGATCTTACCGGGCAGTTGGCAACTACCCCACCATCGATGAGGTTAAACTCTCGTACTTCTTCTGTTTCATGGACTTTGGCTTTTAATTGGAACCGGTGAGGAGGAAGGTAAGTTGGTGCAGCAGAAGTACCAATACAGACGTCTGAGAGTAAGGGATCCTCTATTAGAGAGGTTTTTGCTTTTTCAGTTGTGAAAATACAGCTGTGTTTTCGTTTCAAATCATAAGTTGGAATAGCAACCGTAGTCAACGTTTGATGCAATCGGGTTTCTCCAAGTAATTCTTTCAAAAGTCCATGAAGATATTCACCATCGTATTTTGGTCCTCCAACCATGTCATGAATCCACTTTTTGGCATTGTCAAAAATCCCACTACATATGCAAAAAAAACATATTAAAAACATAGTACAATCAACAATAATGCGATAATACTTAATCAAGCAATCAAAAAAATCAACAAAAGTATATAATATACCGATTCGATTGTGGGAAGATCCTTGAGCAGTGGTCGAGATAGAACTGAGGGATTTCTTTAGCTGCAAATAGTGGGCGGTTTTGTGCATTTGGTGCAGTTAGCATAGCTGTGACAAGTCCACCAGTACTTGTCCCACTGATGATATCAAAATAATCCGCAATTCTTGAATCCGGACCATCCAATTCCTATAGTTAGTTTTGCACAACATAATTCAATATTAGCTATAACTGATGAGATACAAAAACAAAAAGAGAGATTGTGAACATACAGTAAAATCAATGCATGCATTACTTAGAAAAATTATTATTATATATACCTGTAGTTTAGCTTCAAGAAATCCTAGAATGGTGCTTGGAATAATTCCTCGGACGCCTCCACCATCAATACATAGAATTGTTATTAGTTTGGAAGGTGGTAATCGATCATTATGACTTGCAAAATCCTCCACTTTATCCATGTCCATGATTAAAAAAACAGATGAAATCAAACAATTTAACAAACTAATATGAGTAAACTGGTAAGCAGAGATAAAAGATTGTAAGAAGCAAAGATAAGCAGTTGTAGTTTGGTGAATGAGTTATGGACGAGTATATATAGCTTACAAAAAATTGTGGATAAGTTTGTAGTTACATTGATGATTCGGATTATTGGATGATGCTATCCACTTACAATTTCTATAAGTTTGATGATCAGTTCTTGATTTGGAAATTGTTTTAATGATCTGGATAACCAGTACCATATTAAGCATGCTTAGTCCGCAAAACTTTATCCACTAAGGCTCAGAGTTAGCAACTCCATTGTAGGAGCTTCATGAGTATTCCCCTCTTACAATCTGATCCTATCCACCACGTACACTTAATTTCCTTTTTTTTTTTTTTTGTATCCAAGTAAAAGTGATCTTATCTATAGTTTTTTGTTGCTTGATTTCTTTTTTCAGTTCTTTCTCAATTCAGTCGTTTCCTAACTTCATTCTAAAGGTTGGCTACGAATATGGCAAGTCAAGTATAAGCTAAGCTGAGGTTAAGCTTCGGACCTTTGCAGGGGCTAAAACAGGCCTGCCGCCACAAGTTTAAAACTCTTAACCTACACCACTATACTTGTTATCCTACACTGCATTAATTACAGCTGTGTTAGCTCCACCATAATATGAGAAATAGGTTTGTCAGTGGGCAATGTGATTTGGTAGAAGTGGACAGGATTAAGGAGATTGATGTCAAAACAACTTATACACAAAAAAATGTATCAATAGATCGCTGCTAGCAATCGAGTAATGAGTTGATGACCACGAAGGGTAATTTGTACTTCCAGCACTCTCTCAGGTTACTCGTGTTTGACCATTTCCTTTCTCCTGCTTCTTCTTCTTCTTCTTTTACTTCTTTATTTAACACATTTCATTTATTTGTTAGGAATTCGTCGAAACAGTTATAGTTCATTAATAAATAAAGTCTTCCGCGACAGGTTATGGGGACACACATGCAGTCAATGTCAGGGAGATGACATTCGTCGTGATTTATGTATCATTTGATATGATTCTTGGATCTTACTTGATTGGTAACATGCCAACTTCTCATACAATAACAATATAACATAGAAGTTACGGAAGATAGGTCTGTAATGCAATTCAGCCAAAGCAAACTCTTTCCCACTTTCCAACTACTGATAATGTCGAATTCGGTATCTCAGTCTTTCCCATTCAGATAGTGTCAAGTCACTAACAAGATGCAAAGGTAACAGAGATAACTTCAACTAAGAAAGTAATAAAACAAAGACATGTCAGCAACAGATTACCAGCAGTTTATAAGTATATGCACTCAGGGGTTGCATCCTCTTGTAGCTGCTCACGGCCTTTTGTCTCCTCAATTTCAACTGACGCCATTAGTTTTGTATCTCTTTCCCCTAATTCTTTTAACGAAACTAAGGTGTTCTTGTGAGGGGATACTTGAAATAGCAGATTCTTGAACTTCACAAGCCTTTTTGATGTTGAAGTTTTTGTGTCGTAAATGCTGAAATTGTCACAATCATGAGTTAAAACACTATGACTGCTTGTAACGGCTAATAACTCGCTATTGTGAATCCTAAAATCTTTAGTCCAATCAAATGACTGAGAATCATTTTGCTCTTTCATGCCATATCTATCATTCTTCATTTTTCATCTTCGACATTCAAACGAATAGCAACAAATAAAAACCCATCTAAAACCCCTACCTTACTATCACACCAATCACCAACTTGTGGCAAAGGAGGCAGTGAAAGATGTTCACAAAACCTTTCCTTAGCCAAATCGAAGGTAACTATCAGTTCTAATTTTCTGTCCATCCAATAAAGAGCTCCATTAGAAAATATACCTTCTTCTGACGAACTGAATCCACTGCCACTGCCTAGAGTGTATATGTAAATTTCTACATGGGTCTTCGACACATATGTTCCTACAACTTTGTAGTCATTGGTTGAAGAAACATAACCAAAGCTGCTAGCCCCATAATTATACCCATCAATACCATAACAATCTCTCTCAAGTTTTGGAAGAACAACGTATTCTCTGGTGATGGGCTTACAAATCCAAACAGATGGGCGCAAGTATACAGCTGCAAGACATATCAACCCATTACATGACCCAACAAAGTGACTATGCCTAAATGGAGAGGGCAAATTAACCCTTTTAATTCTCTCAATGGGAGCTGACTCATGATTCTCGTTGTATATTGGAAGTACCGAAGAAAATCATTCTCATCAAACTTATAATGAATAGAGGCAAGAAAACCCAACTTACCAGAATCAATCAGTAAAAGGATGATTGAGATGATATAAGTGGATCTTAGAGAATGATGGATGATGCACAAGATTGTTCCAGGTTTTTGATACTAACTTGCAATAAAAAAGATTCAATTGGTAATCGAGTTAATATGTCTAATGTAATGTCCAGGGTAGACTGTTGAAATACTCCATGAATGAAAGAAATAGAAATTCGTGTTAAGTTAGGGTTAGAGTGATCAGTGATGGAAGTTATGGGGTTCGGGGCTGTGGAAATGGAGAACGGAAAAATAAGTGAAAAGAAAGAGCTTTGTGGGATATGAAAATGCGAGAGAGAATGGGTTGTTATCTTCACACGCATTATAGATTTTGGCAGCCATATGGTGCCATGATACAGGCAGTGACTTTCACAAAGACAAGACTTTCTATACCGTACATCGGTACATGTCAAAATTGACAAGCCACGTCATTTTTTGTCTCAGAAGCAACTAAATTGAATGTTGGCTTTCTTTAATCTTTGTTATAACTTTAAAATTAAACAAAAAAAAAATGGACAGGGAAAAATTTGTTCTATGGGCACAAGATCAATTGAGCCAAGATTTAGCCGATTCACTATGGTGTGGTGTGAATTCTAGTTAGCTGGTGTAGGTGTGGAGACCCTTGGGCTAGGGAGCCAGACTCACATGTATAGTTCTAGGTCTCAGGAGAAATTCCAGCTGCAGGGAAGAATCCCAAGCATTTTAATTAAGCCAACTAACAAGCTTAAAACTAATCAGGAATGGTCATTTCCAGAAAGCTTCGTGGTGGTATGGCATCAGTTGTTTTGTTTTGAGTGGCACAAACAAGGATGATCAACTACAACCTGCAAACAAGGTTGAACGTTGCAGTTGCCGGTGCTTCTGCACTAAATTATCTTTGCCGTGATTCTAAGCCAAGCAATGTGCTTCTTGGGGCGACTTTTGCTTGGCTAGGTTCCTTCTCCATACCTCCAGTGATTCTCGACAGCTCAATGAACATGACGCAGGTTCAATTGCAATGAAGGGCTCCATTGCCTATGTCTCTCTGGTAAGAAAAAAAAAATATCAACTATTATTGATATGTGTGAGTAGTTCAATAAGAAAGAAAAATTACATTTTGTTGTGCAGGCTTTGTGACAAATCTTTGCTTTGGTTTAAACAGAATATGAAATGGGTGGTGAAAGTGTCTACTCAAGGTGACGTGTACAGTTATGGGATCCTATTGTTAGAGATGTTTACAGGAGAGAGACCAACTGATGTCATGTTTGAGGATGGTTTAAGCATTCATAGAATAAAATGCATACTTTGCCAGAGCTTGTTTATGATATTATGGATTACGATGGCTGCTGGAATTAGAAGGTGAACATCATGATGATAATGAAACTAGCAATTATGATATGCCAAGAAGCGAAAGAAAAAACACAGCAACACATACGATGAGAGAAAATTTATCTTCTATTATTCAGATTAGAGTTAAATGTTCCTCAGAATTACCTTCACATCGAATCAGCAAGAACGATGTCATTCTGGATGTACAGACAAATGAGCTATTTACACTGTCTGTATTCTATCTTAGACGATTAATCTGTTCCTACACTAGTCTTTGTTGGTTCTAAACTTTATGACCTAATACATAGAGTACACTGGAGAAGGATTATCCAATGTTACCCTTTTAACCTCGTAATCAGAAGAAATAAAACTACATTACATGAAATCGTATTTAGCTTTTCTTTCAATAAGTGCCCATTAAGAAAGCAATATGCAGCGTAAGGAAATTATTAAGCACTACCAATGGATAAAAAAATGCCAGAAACTAGAGTGAGACAGAGTCACCCAAATGGAGCAAATTAGTGACAAATATTCATTCATTAGGTACCCTGCTAATCCTGTTTGTGAATCGGTTATTTTGTTACTTAATAACACGATAAGAGAGACTCATAAAAACTGAGTATATGCACAGTTCCGGTAATCTATACAATAGCAAGCAGAAAGCACAGTAGAGAAAATGAAAAAGGAATATAAGCAGGGATAAACTTTACCCATTTCCAAAGTACAATCGTATTTCTGCAGTATTAACAGACTCAAGGCGATTCTATTAAAATGCCATTAAAACTCCACCTGATTAGATGGCATTTATAAAACATGAACTATAGAACATCTCCTATAAATATGATTAGGAAATTCTCGTACTAGGCAACTTTCGTGCGTAAGACAAACTATTAGGCTTTACAAAGAATCCAAAAAGAACAGCGTGTTTTGCAGCTTTATCGCCATGCTGGTTTCAATTAAAAGAGCATCGTCTGCTTTTTCTGCAATTTTTATACCAATGCTTATTCATAGTTCCTATGAAATCTGCGCTTCCGAAGTCTAATATCAAGCTACTCTATCAGATTTTCTCATGTAAAACAGGTGCAAAAAGATTATTTAAAAGAAAGGATGCACAGAGAACACGTAAAAGATGGTGAAGTAACCTAAAGATTGAAGAATGTGGACTAAATATGTAATTACAAAGTCGTAAGGAAACCAAAAGCCACCACTTTCATATTCGTACTGATCAATTAGCAGAATACCAGATCCCAAACATGTAGAAAGCATTTCAAACATATAATGAAATTCTAATCTAGTAAAATCAACAATTCATAATGCCAAGTAAAAAAGAAAACAATGGGTATAAGAAGGTACCTCAGATTAAAGTACCATGGCAATCTTTGATACGGAAAGGCACTACTGCCAAACACCCATATAATGCAATAAGGAAGTTACAGAGTAATGCTATTCAGCAATGCCAATCCTTTGAAATGAAGTTTTATAGTTCAATTCCATGTAACCCTTTGGAAATGAAAAAAACCCAATTTGGGTTTTAAGAAGATTTGATAACAAAAGTGATGGATGACTAGTGAGGGTTTGGTGAGCCCAAAATTTTGCAATAATGTTGAAACTGAATTTGGTTGGGATGTGATTTTGAAATCAATTTCTTTTAGAGACATCAACAGCCACATTTTCAGACAATCCATATGAATTCATCAAATAACCAACTAGAATTGAATGATCAGACGATGAACCGATATCATCTAGAATAATTTTATATTGACAACATTTGGATTCTGTAATTTGAGGAGAATATACCTAGAAGATACTGCCATTGATGGTTGATGTCTTTCTTTTGAGATCTGCTCCCACACAGAAGATTCAGAAGAAGATGAGCAGAAAATTCAGGAGAAGATGAGATAAGCCCTAGAATTTTGAGAGTGAGAGTTCGGTTTGGGAATGAGAGTTAGATTCTAGTATACTGTGCGCAAAAATCTGGGGCACTGCCCTTACGGCACGGTGATGTAACTCAATAAAAAGTTGGGTCGGGCGGCTTAAGTTTGGTCAAGGAGACATAACATGAGAGGTCAAAGGAAAAAGACATAGAAAAAAGACATAACCAGTGGAAGCATATTGGTTTGAGGAAGAATCATCTAGAATAATTTTGGTCAGTTCCATTGCTTTGGCCCATCGCAAACACTCCAGAATTGCGCTACATTCTCCCTCTTCTGCATCATTCATTCCAGCTGTATAAGATCCTTTGAAGCATGTGCATCCCCCTGCAAGATTATACAAAATCATGCCAGTTCCACCTTTATTAGTATCAAGGTTAAAAGATGCATCCACAAAGAATTTAAAATACATCAGATTGCTCTATGGTTTCATCACTAACAACTATATTAGACCCTGCATCATGAATAAATGTGTCAGTAGCAGTAGGTTCAGAAAAATTATCAGTTAAACTACCCTGCACAGTGTTACTGAACTTAGTTAGCTGAAACTGAATTCTAGCAACATTATGCATAGGATTTAGCATTTTCTCCTGAAAAATGAAGTCACATCTTTCCTTCCAAATTATCCAGCTACCAACCATTAGCAATGATCTCCATTTATGTAAATCATCCATTCCCACATTCTGCACATTCTGAAACCAAGATATGCTCCACTCCTTCACTGATTGACAATTGAGAAGAATTTGATCTATACCAATATTTAGGGATCTCCAGACTTCCTTAGCATGATTGCAGCTAATAAGGAGGTGAAATAGAGTTTCATCTACTCTTTTGCAGATTTCACAATGTGTTTCCAGATCCGGCATTGCTTAAGAGAGCCTTATCCTTGTAGGAACAATACCTTTCAGACACTTCCATATAAAAAGCTTGACACGTTGTGCGAAGTTTCATTTTCCACATGGCGCTATTTTTTTTTTAATATATGTGTTGGAACAAAGGAGAATATTTGGTTTCTCTATTTATGATTGGCTTACACTGCAAGAAAATATTCTCTAGATATGTTGATATCTATACGAATATGTGGCATGTATAGGATATATATATACACGTCTTGTAAAACCTCCATTGATAATAAGAAACCCTAATCATTCTTCTCCCGTGGACCTAGGCTATAGCCGAACCACGTTAAACTGTGTTTCTTCTTTAATCTGTTTTAGTTTACTGCATAACATCTTATACAGATCCAATATTGACTGCATAACATCTTATACATACTGCATAACATCTTATGCATACCAACATGGTATCAGGGGATCGTTAACGATCCTGGCCGTTTCTCTGTAATCAAGTTTTTTTGTTTCTCTGTGTGTTTACTATGGCACAATCAGATCATAATACTAGTTTGCGTTTAACCTCTGTCTTGCTGAATGATGTCAATTATGTAAGCTGGTCTAGGTCTGCTGCTCTTGCTCTTGGGAGTAAAAGAAAATCTGGGTATATTGGTGAGAATAGTACCTGTACAGATGCTAAGGATCCAAAGTATGAAGATTGGATTGCTGATGATCAACTTTTTCGCACGTGGCTTCTTCAGTCGATGGAACCATATATTTCGGAAATCTTCTCGTTCTCAGAATCTGCAAAGGATTTGTGGAAGTCTGTTGCTAGTCTGTATGGCTTACGGAATAATGCTGCTCGGGTGTTTGAGCTGAAACGTGAGATTGCTGAGGCTGAACAAGGTACGAAAAGTTTTACTGAGCATTTTGGTTATTTAAAAAAGAAGTGGGATGAACTGGATACATATCGTCCTCATATAACTGATGCCAAAATTATCTTGAAGAGGGTTGAGGAGGATAAAATCTTTGATGTGCTCAGTAGCCTCAAACCAGAGTATGAATCTCTTAGAAGCACTATTCTCATGAGTGTTGAACTGCCAAGTCTGTCTAATGTTTGTGCGACTGTGCAGCGTGAAGAGACGCGTAAGAAAGTTATGAATCCTAATTTTAAAAGCATTGTAGACCTGGATGCAGCTGAATCAAGTGCTCTTATGAGATCGAAAGATGATAAACGACGAGCCATGCCATTTGATAAGGACAAGAATTCTCGTGCTAAGGGTAAGAGAGAAGTTTTTCATTGTGATCATTGTAATAAAACTGGTCACACCAAGGATCGCTGTTGGGATATTTATCCTCATCTTAAAGCTACTTTTGACAAAAATAAGCTTGCTCGAGCTGTTGTAGCTGACAATTCATCCTTTACCATAGACCAATTGAAGGATTTCTTTAACCAGTTGGGTAATAAGACTGAGCGCAAGGCCAACCATACTTCAGGTAACCTACTAGCCTTTCTTACTACGCCTGTTTCCAACCGCCAAGTTTGGATTATTGATTCAGGAGCTACAGATCATATGGCAAATGATCCTTCGTCAGTTCATGCATTTATTCGCAGCTCTCATAAAAATGTTTCAGTTGTTAATGGCTCTACTGCTCCTGTGATGGGCAGTGGGAAAGTGCATTTTTTTCCAGATTGTCCGCCATCTAATGCACTTGTTGTTCCATCATTTCATAATCAGTTGTTATCTGTTGGTCAAATCACTAATTCTCTGAATTGTGATGTTACATTTACCCCTACCTCGATCATCTTTCAGGATCGAAAGACGAAGAAGGCGATTGGTAGAGGCATCTTTTCTCATGGATTGTACCTGTTACGTTCTAGTGACATGGCATGTCTCACTCAAAGATCTACTCCGCAGTTCCTTTATCATAAAAGACTTGGACATCCTTCTAGTCGTGTTTTGTCTAGGATTTTTCCCACATTTTCTGTCCAGACTCAAGTCTGTGATGTTTGTCAGTTTTCTAAACAATCTCGTTTTCCATTTCCTAATTCTGTGACTCGTGCTACAATGCCTTTTGAATTAATTCATTCTGATTTATGGGGCCCTGCTCTAATTGATGCTTATGCTGGGTATAAGTATTTTGTTATCTTTATAGATGATTGGTCACATGATGTATGGATCTATTTACTCAAATCCAAAACTGAAGTTTCATCTGTATTTGCGGATTTTCATTGTATGATACGCAACCAATTTGATGCACAGGTTAAAATCTTTAGATCAGATAATGGCACTGAGTTTGTCAAAGGCACTCTTCCAGGTTATTTGCGTAGTCATGGTATTATCCATCAAACTAGATGTGTTGGTACTTCACAGCAAAATGGTGTTGCTGAACGGAAACTACGTCATATTCTGGAAACTACTCGTGCTCTTATGATTCAGATGCATGTTCCAAAGAAATTCTGGTCTCATGGTTCTCTGACGGCCACTTATTTGATCAATCGTCTGCCTAGTCGTGTGCTTGAGTTCAAATCTCCATTAGAGGTTTTGAAACGTCATCAGCCTGGCATTTCTCATCTCAGAGTTTTCGGTTGTGTCTGTTATGTACATTTACAGGTAAAGCATCGTGATAAAATGGATTCACGGGCAACTAAATGTGTGTTCTTTGGTTATTCATCTACAAAGAAAGGTTATATTTGTTATCATCCACCCACTAGAAAGCTACAGATTTCTCGTGATGTTGTATTTGATGAAGCAGTGGCTTACTTTCAGTGTGATTCTGGCAGTCGGTCTCAGGGGGAGTGTTACACAGATTTGGCACCACTTCCAGTTATTACTGAGATACCTACTGCGTCAGATTCCCACAGAAATAATGGTGGTGGGGTAGAGTTGGTGGACTTACCTAATGCAGTGTTGGATGTGCATAATGAAGCAGTTCATGAAGAAGCTTCAAACAATAATGTTAGTGTTACTGATGATAATATAGGATTACAAGATGTGCCGCATCAAGTTCCAGAATCTGAAGTTATGGTTCCACAAGATCATCAACCAGTGGTACCAATTGTCAGAACCTCAAGTCGTGAGAAGAAGGCTCCATAGAAATACAAAGACTTCTTTACATATCATTCCTCTACGTATCCTATACAAGCACATTTAACTTATGATCATGTAGGTTCTTCACACTCTGCATTTCTAAGTGCTATATCTAGTCATCAAGAACCTAGAAACTACAATGAAGAAAAGTCTAATCCAAAATGGAGGGAACCAATGGAGAATGCGTTACGGGCCTTAGATGTAAATAATACATACAGTATTGTCAAGTTGCCTCCTGGGAAGAAGACTGTTGGATGTAGGTGGGTGTACAAAATTAAATACAGAAGTGATGGAACTGTTGAGCGTTATAAGGCAAGATTAGTGGAAAGAGGTTTTACTCAGAGATATGGAGAAGACTACACAGAAACCTTTGCACCAGTTGCAAAGATGAATACTTTTCGTGTTCTCATGTCTCTTGCAGTTAATAAAGATTGGAAATTGTTTCAAATGGATGTAAAGAATGCATTCTTACAAGGTGATCTAGAATAAGAGGTATATATGAGTATACCACCTGGACACCCTCGAGAAGGAGAGATCAATATGGTTTGCAAACTTAAGAAGGAAATATATGGTTTAAAGCAATCACCACATGCATGGTATGCAAATCTAAGTTCAGTACTCATCCAGAATAAGTTCAAAAGGAGCTCTGCCGATTCTTCCTTGTTTATTAAAAGAAGTAATCTTGGTATAACTATAGTTCTAGTGTATGTTGATGACCTTGTGATTACAGGAGACAATCAACAAGAAATTCGAAATCTTAAAGCAATGCTTCATTCCAGATTTGGCATCAAGGATTTAGAGATACTGAAGTATTTCCTGGGATTAGAAGTTTCTTACTCAAAGAAGGGTATTTTTCTGAATCAAAGAAAATATGTGTTAGACCTGCTGAAGGCTACAGGAAAAATGGGAGTAAAGCCTTGTGATACTCCTACAGAAATTGGCAACAAACTTGATAATGATGGTGATGTGTTAAGTGATATTGGGTCATATCAAAGGTTAGTAGGCAAGTTAATTTATCTCACTGTTACCAGACCTGACATAGCACATGCAGTAAGCTTAGTCAGTCGTTATATGCATACACCTCGTGTTAAACATCTAAATGCAGTAACTAGGATTCTACAGTATTTAAAAGGATCACCAGGAAGAGGAGTCTTGATGACAAAGAATGAAGCCTATTCAATTTCTATCTACTGTATAACAGCATATTCAGATGCTGATTATGCTGGATGTCCAGTTGATCGTAAATCAACAACAGGGTACTGCATATTCTTTGGTGGTAATCTGGTTACATGGAGAAGCAAGAAACAAAATGTTGTTTCTCGATCAAGTGCTGAAGCAGAATACAGAGCCATGGCTTCAACAACTTGTGAGATTGTTTGGCTGCGAGCATTACTTAAAGATTTGGGTTTTCTGTCACCTCAGCCAGCTAAGATGTTTTGTGACAATCAAGCAGCGATACAAATCGCATCAAATCCCACCTTTCATGAGCGTACAAAGCACATAGAAGTGGATTGTCATTTTGTTAGAGAGAAGGTATTGGCCAAAGTAATATACACTCCCTTCGTTCGTAGTCATCAACAACTGGCCGATGTTTTTACTAAGGGTTTACCTGTCAAGCAATTCAATGGAATTCTATCCAAGTTGGGCTCCACTGATATCTTCGCACCAACTTGAGGGGGGTGTTGAAACAAAGGAGAATATTTGGTTTCTCTATTTATGATTGGCTTACACTGCAAGAAAATATTCTCTAGATATGTTGCTATCTATACGAATATGTGGCATGTATAGGATATATATATATATACACGTCTTGTAAAACCTCCATTGATAATAAGAAACCCTAATCATTCTTCTCCCGTGGACGTAGGCTATAGCCGAACCACGTTAAACTGTGTTTCTTCTTTAATCTGTTTTAGTTTACTGCATAACATCTTATGCAGATCCAATATTGACTGCATAACATCTTATGCATACTGCATAACATCTTATACATACCAACAATATGTTACTACAAATTTGTGTTCTGTATGGGTGTCGTTTTCACTTAAAGCCTTCGTGGAAGAAGAAGGAAAATTCACAGTTAGATGGAAAAGGACGAAAGCTAAAATGTTATGAAAATAATTCAAACCTTCAACGCTAGTCGACTCAAGGTCAAGACGTTTTGGGAAATAAAAAATGTCAACTAACGGTTTCCAAACGATCTTTGGTTAGTTTACGACCCTATTGCATCAACTGCGACTTTTACGACCCAGACCCTAATTAGACACAAGTAATGCACCCCTTTTACAAAATAACTCTAAACAAAAAGCCCCACCTCAAAGAGGAATTGATACTTTATATTGAGTTTTATAACTCAATTCAGTTTTTATGTTCAACCCAAAAACTCTGATTCAAACTTTTCATATATATAAAGAATGCAAGAATAAACTATGATACGCAAAAAAAAAAGAAAGAATAGGCTCGGTCTCAAACCTTTAAGTACCAACTTCTCCCCACCAGAATAGATTAATCTACCTCATGGGTATCCTTCTAAGTCATCTCCAACTACTTCACCCACCACTTTCAAGACTTATTTGTCCCCTAGAAAATCATTCAACCACAATTCTACAAGGATAACACCGCCTTACCTTATACTAAAAGACTCACTCCAGATCAAATGAAGGTAAAAATAAAGAAAGGTTGTGTTACAAATGTGAGGAGGTCTACATGCAAGCCGGTATATATATGCAAATGACAAGAATTATACATGTTGGTGGCTGAAGATCGGGAGAGTGATAATGTAAAAGGAATATATGATATCCAAGATGTTAAAACAGATTCTCTAGTTGAGTCTCATATGAAAGTTTCTATACATGCCTCAACTAACAATATCAATGGTGATACCATCATAATCCCTCGATAACTGAAGAAGAAATCTATTTCAATTCTCATTGATACATGTAGCATCCACAGTTTTCTAAAAAATTCCGATTTACATTATCAAATGCCTTTGCAAAAATCAAGCTTGCAAACCAACCCCAGTAATTTTTGACGAGTATTTGGTAACATTAATTCCCATTTAAATCCTGAAACAAATATTTGGCAACATTAATTTGCTCGTTGTAGTCAGAGTCAGAATCGAAATCTTCTTATTATCTTCATATAAAGGCATTTTCATCTGATTTAACATGACTCTTCAATAGATTCCTACAAATAGATTTCATCACAGGATGATCAGAAATACCCATCTTCCCCCTCTCAATATATTATAGAAGTCCAAATTCAATTTGGAAGTCGATTACCTAATATATTATCATAAAATTAATACATTAAGGTAAAAACAAACCCCACGTATTTTATGCGAAAATAAAAGAAAGAAATAAATAATATCCTAGCTTTTCTCCACCTATTTCATGTATTCCCCCGCCACACCAAATCAAAAATATATCGCCACGAGTCGGGGAGGAGCTCCGCGCATACCATTTCAAAATTTAAAAGAAAACAAATACCCTTTTTTTTGTGAATAAGGCATTTCATAAAAGGAACTAAGACTCGGGATGAGTCGAGATCACAGTAGAAGTAGAGCCATCTAATCTGCGAGTTGAGAATTCCCAAGATTGGATTTATCTATTAAAAGTTGTTTTAAGCTACAAATGGGTGGAAATGTTTCTCATTCCCACTATTGAATTTAAAAGCCTAACAAACTTGGCCAAAACATCGGCAACTTGATTACCTAATTTAGGAACAGAATGAACCCAAAAAGTTATTGCATAGTTGAGCTATTTTGTTTGCCTCGTTGAGACAGGCCTTAGCACACCAGAAATGCCTGAATTATGCCCATGAAAGTAGTTGAAAATGCTTTCGCAGTCTCCTTCGATGTTGAAGCTTTGAATCTGTTTCTCCTTAGCCCAAATTGCTACCTGTAGCATTCCTATAGCCTCCGCTTCTTGTAGATCAGCTCTTGTCGACTACCCTGCTCTTCCTCCTTCACAATTTTCTGTATCATTTCTTAGAATTAAAGCATAATTGGATTGTAGCAACTCTCATATCAGAATTTGCACAAATGTCCAGTACATAGCACTGACATAAATCTAGAGAAAAGGTGAAAAGTTAGGTTTAGTTTGTTTTGGTCTAAAAGTGTAGACTAGATTTAGAAAAACCTTTTAGAAATTACCCCACTAACATATAGGGAGCGCCCAGAAACATTCTTAGAAGAAAAAATCAAAATCCTTTCTGAATCAGAGCTTTGTTCTTCTTTGTTCAGCACCCGGCTCAAACCCATTAATTTGTGCTGGTAGACTATGCTACTTATTTTCATTCCCAATAGAACAGTAGTCTGAATTTGGAGTTCAAAATCCATTTACACCACTAACTTAGAATAGTTGTCCGGAAATTTTCTCAAAGTCAACATTTCTACTTCGTACTCTAGTAGTCTCGTTATCTGATTTCGCGTTTATCAGATTATTAAGGAAAAAAAAAAGTCCTACATACGACAGGGTTAAGTGATTTATTGTGACCCATCCACCATATCCAATGCCACCCACTAATTAAACGTACACTTTTACTGTTTTTTTTTTTGATCAGCAAAGAAAGGAATAAATTGATGATAAAAGAGAGAGTACAAAAGGATTATACCACCCTTAACCAAGTACAAAAGAAAAGATGAAAAAAGAAAAAGAAGAACAAAACCTACATATAGGTTAAGCTCGAAAAAAGTGGTCTACAAACAGACCAAACTACTGACATTCAAAGAAGGTAGAGTGCCAGTTATTCATAACATCTGTGGATGAAATAGCTTCAAAATCTTTGATGGTTAAGGACCATGCGTAAAGGCGGTAAATAGCCTTGTTGGTAACTGCAGTTTCATTGCGGATTTTTCCATTGAAAATTCTGGCATTTCTTTCTTTTCAGATACACCAGATAGTTGCTGCAGGGATTAAATTCCAGATAGCAGTTACAGCTGAAGAAGAATGAGCCAAATGCCAAGATTGAATAGCAGTAGAAGTATGCTGTGGCATTGAGAAGAACCACTTCTAATGTTGGTATACTGCATCTCTCAGTAATCGTACATGAATTAATAGTTCTAATTTACGCGGAGAAAAATATCTCTTCCCTGACTAACAAAGGCTTTTAAATATCAACAGCATCCGAGCAGAAATGCTTCAAACTGATAATATCAGAATAATGGCTGGAGAAACATCTAGGAGAGAAAACCAACAACAAGAAAAAGTAGCAGAAGAAACTCCTCTTCGTGGAGATCTTTTAGCTCACATAATTTCTTGCTTACCAACAATCCATCTCGTACCATCATCTTACGTATCAAGATCATGGGAACATGCAGTTATTTCCTGTCTGCGGAATCCTTCACGTGGTAAACCATGCATGGCTCATTGTACACATGCAAAACCGAAGGAATCTGTCTTCAGTTGTGACTCGTGCCTATGATCCTGGTTCAAATGTGTGGATTGAGTTTAGGTGGCCGTCAACGACCACTTACACATCCTCACTTCGGTCATCTCATTCCACTACACTTTACATGGTAACGGCTTCCAAATTCAGTTTCTCGACAGACCCACTTCATGAAACATGGCATGAAGCTGTCGCACCACAGATTTGGAGGATCGATCCAACAGTTGCAATTGTTGGATCATATGTTATTGTTGCTGGCGGCGCTTATGATTTTGAGGAGGATCCCCTGCCTGTTGAGCTTTATGATATGGCATCTCCATGTTGGGCTGAGTGTCAAGCCTTACATGTTGTCTTGAGGAATTCTGCTGCTGCCTCTTGGCTATCCGTTGATGTGTTAGACCAAAAAATGTACTTACTTCGTGAAAGGACGATAGTCCCACATCGCTATAATCCTCTTAATTAACTTAAATATAATATGGAAGGGCCGCTCCACTCATAGCCAATTGATTTTGAGTTGGATGCCCGTAGACTTTAACATGGTATCAGAGCTAAGCCCCAGACACAGACTTGCGTATGCCGGGTGTAGGCCGAGTTACTAGCCGAAGTGTTTAACCGATTTTTTCATTTGTACACCCGGGGTGTAGGCCAGTGCCGATACTGGCCGAGGTGTTACCCCCTGATTTAGTCACTCACCTATGTACACCTGTTACCGATGGACTGGTAACTCGTACGTAGGTCCACGTGTGAGGCCTAGTGACTGGCCTTACACGTGAGGGGGCGTGTGAAAGGACAATAGTCCCACATCGCTAGAATCCGCTTAATTAACTTAAATATAATATGGAAGGGCCGCCTCCACTTATAGCCAATTGATTTTGAGTTGGATGCCCGTGGACTTTAACATACTTGATAAACAATCTGGTAACTTATGCTGGTTCGACCCAAATACAAAGATATGGAGCCATACTTGTGGCACACTAACTCTGCGTCCAGACCCTTCCATTTATTTCTCATTTTTTGCCTTTGCTGGTGAACCTTTGCTTTTAGTTGGGCTAATGGGTGATCCAGAGAATGCTAAAAGCCTAGGAATTTGGGAAGTGAATTACGATGGTTTTGACTGTGAAGAGATATGAAACATGCCACTTGATATGTTCGAAATGCTTAAGAATGTGCATCCAATGTTATCCTCGATTGATATTTCTTTGGCATAGAATTTCGTTTACATATACAATTCATCAAATCCGAGGGACATATTCTTTGTTGATTTGACTGCAGGGGCATGTGAATGGTGTACTGTACGGAGTTCTTTCTTAAATGATCGAGTACTTATGGATACAAGTGGAGTGCACATGTGACGTCGGCAAACAAACGTTAATCCATGTTTGCAAAAATGTGACGCTATAATAAAATATTTCTCAGCAAGATACCAACAATAAATTATTATTTTTTTCCATTTAGAATTACATCAATCAAAAATACATCACCCAACTCTATCACATAATTTTAGAACATCTTGAAAAACAACATTTCTGATATACGTTCCAGCAATATCTGGAAGAGCCCCGTTCTTGACTAACACTTTTGTTGTGGTTCTTGAGACTCCCCTGGACAAAGCAACATATAACTGTCCATGACTAAACACATGTTCTTGTAGGTAAACACCAACATGTGGTATGGTCTGCCCTTGAGACTTGTTAACCGTTAGAGCAAAACTTGTGGGAACTGGAAACTGCTTTCGTGTAAGTTTAAAAGGAAGTTTTGAGTCTTTTGGGGGCTCCATGGGTATCCTCCGAATCAACACTCTCATACCTGTGCAACTACCTGTAACAATTTCTGCATCGATAAAGTTTGTGAATAATATTCGGCATAGTAACCTTGTGCCATTGCAAAGCCCACACTTTGGATCAAGGTTTCTCAAGAGAATAATTGGAGCACCTATTTTCAGTATAAGCTTGTGAGGAGGTAATCCACCTGGAGCAATAGTGTTAAGAAAATCTTCTGTCCACAAATTCTTGGGGTCATCTGTTACCGTGTCAAAAGAATGATACACTACCTCTGCTCCTGGGAAGATTTCAATAACTTTCTGATTGAGCTTTTCAACAACGTCATTCTTTGGGGTTATCAAGGCCCTCTGACTCATATAAACTTTGTCAAATGCATTCTCTTCAAGTCTTGGAAAAACCTAGTCAATCAATCTCTTAACAGCCTGCTCTCCATCCCATTCCAACACAATGTCATCTGGAAGCTTCACCATATCTTCCATAACACAGGGCTCAACTCCATCTCCAATGAGAAGCAAAAATTCTAAGAAGTCGGGATCCAATCTTGAACGCATGTTTTCTTTGAGATGAATTACCTTGACATCCTTCCAGAATTTAGCATTGGTTAAGCATGCACTTAATGCCTGTGCTCGTGTGCCATGTTCAATTACAGGCAACACTTGACGGAAATCACCACCCAAAACCATAATCTTACCTCCAAATGGTAGCTCAACCTTAGTTATATCTCTTAAAGTCCGATCTAAAGCTTCAAATGCATATCGATTTGCCATTGTTGCTTCATCCCAAATAATCAAGCTGGCCTTACGAATGAGATCTGCTAAATCAGTGTCCACATGTATGTCACACGAAGATGTTGAGTCAGCTGGTACGGGTATCTTGAACCTGGAATGAGCAGTCCGCCCACCTGGCATCATCGTTGCAGCAATTCCTGATGTCGCCGTTGCAATTGCAATATGTCCTTCAGTTCTTAGATAGGCCAGTATCGCCCTGTACAGGAAAGTTTTCCCTGAACCACCCGGACAATCGATAAAGAATATAGAATTTTCGCGGCGAGAAACTGAGGTCACCACCCTGCTTAAGAGTTAATATATTATTACAAATCAACCCATATACAACAAAATACTAATAAAAGTGTTTAACCTAAGCTTTCTATGTTATCTGTCATCTGAACACACTACCACCACCTTTCTGATTGCTAAGAACTCAAAATGAATGACTCGTGGCGAGTATAACTCAGTAAAATTGAGATTATAATACGAGTATATGTTGCAAGGAATTTTACCTGTCAAATGCATGCCTTTGGTCGTTGTTTAGCTGGCCGATAGCCGACAAATCTTCTGGAGGAATAGGAATCGATTTTTCTTCCATGACCAAATCATTTGTTCCTGAAGTGCCTACGTCTTCGGTGATGGTTGGGAACTTATACTTCTTCATCAAATCTGGACCAAGAGTAGAACTAAGTTCCCGCAACAGAAGATTAATAGCACCTTGTTCTGTGTTGGAGCGGATGTGATCTTCAATCAAGTGTGGAAGGAATTCATCCCATAATTCACGAACTCCGGTCGGGTTCCATAAGGCTAACATCGTGCAGAAAAGCCTTCTCAAAGACGAAGGCATCTGCACTTGTGTTGCTTCAAATAGTGTATCACGCATGGCAGTATCACTTTCTAACAAACCAAGATGCTGCGCCACTTCTCTGTACGTCGAAAAGGTAACAGAACCTACCTTTAGCAGGTCCTCATAAGAAGTTGGGCCCCTAACATTGTTCAGCAGAAGTCTCGGATAGTAATTATTAGTGCAAGTTGAAACAACATTTACTCTTCCAATCACTCTATTATTACGCCGCCTTCTATCCCACTGCCTTAATGACTGATTCCATACATAATGCTCAGGAAACTCTTTGTATAAAAGGGTTCTTGCAAACTCATCTTCTGCGTTTTTCTTAAAATACTCAGTAAGCTTTGTGCGGGATGCCCTCTCTCTCTGCAACACAGCTCGCACAGTCCGTCCTTCTGGAAGTAAAATCTTTTGATGATCCTTAAGGTGTATTTGTAATGAGACTACAGGTGGGCAAATCTTATTCATCTGATATTTGTATATTCTCCAGAGTGCTTCTTGCGGGCATATCCAACGGGCGTCTACATACTGCTTGATCTCATCTTCGATACCTTTCTCACTTGAAACCTCCATGCAGACACAATCCACCCCTTTCCAAACATATTTGTACAAATATTTCACTGATTTCACACTTGAGCAAATATCCACATTGATATGGCAGTCGTACTTCTTTAAAAGCCACGGATTATACGGTACAACCCAACTGTTATTCACCACTTTCCCATTGTGGAGTGTAACTTCTCTACCATCATCTCGCCTTCTATAGATTGGATATGAATCCTCGCCTTCTAAAGTAGCTGGTGCAAATTTCTTCGGAAACTTTTTCTTACACTTCCCGTTCTTCTTACAAACACTATCAACCGACAACGAACACGGCATATGTATCATGTGTTTTAAGACATCCTCATACAGCTCTGGTTCAACATCTGGATCGGGTATTTCTGCTCGAACAACTTTATCGTAGTCATCTGGGCTACGTAGCTTGTCTTTCTCATCTGGCATATGAATCCTCGCCTTCTAAAGTAGCTGGTGCAAATTTCTTCGGAAACTTTTTCTTACACTTCCCGTTCTTCTTACAAACACTATCAACCGACAACGAACACGGCATATGTATCATGTGTTTTAAGACATCCTCATACAGCTCTGGTTCAACATCTGGATCAGGTATTTCTGCTCGAACAACTTTATCGTAGTCATCTGGGCTACGTAGCTTGTCTTTCTCATCGAGAATGATAAGAATATGTGCATGTGGAAGACCTCTTTTTTCTGAAACTCAATGACATGAACATGTGCTACAACCTTTCCTAGAACCCCCTTAGTGAACAGATCCGTCTTCAATTCTCCAAACTTAGAATGAAAGACTCTCGTCGTCAAATCTGGCCTATCATGTGCTTGTTGCCCTGGTGTTAATTCCTTCTGGATCTCCTCCCACTTAGGATTACATGTCATGGTTATGAAAAAATCAGGCTTTCCATACTTCTGAACCAATGCCATGGCGTCATAATACCTTTGATGCATATCACGTGGGCTTCCTGTGTAACTTGGAGGCAGAATAACCCGCTCTCCAATATCACCTGCAAAGAACCACCACAATTTAGAGAAATCTAAAAGATAAACTTCAACTACATAATCATAGAAATGACAGTTTATGAAATCACATTTTCACATATAAATTCTATAATGCGAAGTCAGTAATTGTAGTTTAACTTATATAATCATAGCCTTTGAGTTACCTGTATTTGCATCTGCCTTGTCAAGAGCACCAGAGTACCAATCAGCTCGGAATGTCCTTTGGTTATCTCGAACCCATCTCAACTTCATTGTTGAGATCTTCACGTAGTTATCGACCACATATTGCTGTAGCAATTTCCCAGCACGTAAGAGAATCGAGTGATCATTTTCTCGAATCTAATGACATCAAGTTAATTAGTTAGTAAGATGCAGTCAAAGAATCTTAGGTCTGAGAATTTACTAATTCAAAGTAAATTACTGTTACATGTAGCATATATGCATAATATGCCCGACAACTAATCCTTCTAGCGTTGTCGGAGAAAATTGTCAAATCCCAACCAAAACTCCCATAAGGAAGTAGCAATGGGTATTGTAGTGGATCGTATAAACATGCCGTATCGGGTACATTCAGAAGTTGTCCAGAATTTGTTTCAACAATGATGTCCCTTGGAAGCACTTCACTCGGATCTTCTCCTCCAACTAAGATAGCAGCAACTTGCGGTGATGTTGGCATGTTATATTGACGACGATAAGTTGGCTGCTCTTTTATATGTAGACGAACATCATGCAAATCATTAACTTGTGAAATCTGGCGAATAACACGCACGTAGGGGTTGCATCTGTCCAACATTCCTTTTAAGATAGCTAGAACTTGCCTGTTAAGCGGTTCTTCACTTGTTGTTGACTCCTGAGCCTGAGCCGTACCTTGTCATTCTTGGCAGCAAACTGTTGCTCTTTCATCCGGTTCTCTAATTCATGTTCGGTGTCGTATATGTACATTTGAAGGAACCTTGGTCTATCACTTGGTTCTGGTATGAGACTCCCAATCTTGTGATACATAGTACCTTGAGCACGATATGTATACACTCCCTTCCTAAGATTAGCCGTGTTATGGTCGATACGTACCCCGATTGATGTGAAGGCAAAAACATGGTTGTATGCACGAATATTATGCCTAAAATGAAATCCCTCTTCTGATTGTGCAGTATATAGCAACATATGTTCTGGAGGTACCGGCAGATTTGGTAGACTGACTTTTCCATTCAAACAACAGAACTGCTTAGTCTCATGGGGAAACAGCTTAGCACCACAATGGTCACACGACCTAATGTTATTCAATTTCAGGCGTGGAAGAGAATGTAAGTCGATGAAACCCCTTGCAGAGTTGTGAAATCCTTTATTAGACAAATTTGTCCCCCTTCCTCTACTGTTGTTTGCAATAGTAGATTGAGGACCCCGTGATTGACCTACAACACATTACAGAAGAGAATAATAGTTGACACCCGAAAGATCAAAAAGACAATAAGCATAAACTGTCCTATTTAATAATTGCAAGTTCCAGAACGGATACTTCGCAGCCAGCATGTTCAGATAGTGTCTCATAAGATTCTCTTTATGCTATTACTGGATTCAATTGAACAGTATAATCTAATTTGTAGAACTATCAGTTGAAGGGTTAAAATCTGTCCATTGTAGCATTTCTAATGTCAAATCAACAACCTGGACACTCATAACTAATTGCATAGTCCAGAATACCATAGTCCAGTACACTATTTCGACAGAAAAGTTTTTTGACCTACCACACATATATGCAGAGAAGATACACACGCTATATCTTTTAACATTTTTAATTTAATAAATTTTAAACTACACTAAATGGAGGGTGAGCATGTAAACTAAAAAGCATACAGTTACAGAACGAATACTTCGCAGAAAGCATGTTCACATAGTCTCTCAAGAGTATAATTACATTACACGTTGTTTTCAGATAACAAATATATGCAGCTATTGTTGTCATTGCAAAGTCCAGCAAACCACAATCCAGTACATTATTTCGAGAAAACAAAACAAAAGAGGAACTAAACACAGACGCAGGATAATAGTTTACATTTTATTAGTATGCAGTAAGAATACAGAATCGTTAAGAACTGCAGAATCTTACCTCTCTGCCTTACAGGTTGTCTTTCACTGTCGTTTCGTTGATTAAATTGAGGATTGTGCAGTTGCCCTACAATAATCATAACACCGTGCAGTAAGAATTACTACTAAGAATTCTAAAACAAATCCCTATATACCATCTCCACCAGCACTATGTTTTCTAATCCATGTAGCACTCATAACTCCCTGCAAACATGTTTGAGTTTTAATGTTTGTCAAAAACATACCTTCTTGCATATCCTCTTGGTGACTCTCATCCAGATCGTCTCCTGTATCGTTGATTTGCTCATCAAACTCGAGCATATCGTCAAATGTTGTATGTATGGGAGCTACACAGGTTGGAAATTATGCACGGCTTGAGCAGTTATTGAATTGTATTATATGTTTGGTACAATAGAAAAATTCAAGTACATACAACTTACCTCTGTGTTCAGGCCCAACTCCATATACCCTTCGCTGGTATTCATTACTACTGTTGAGATGCGACCGATAAGTATCTCAACTTCTGCCTGCACATGTTCATGCATAACATGTTCAAATAAGCTTGGTGAAGTGTTGCTCGCTATTGATGAAGGAAGGTTCATCTTGTCTTTGGCGGCTAAGTACCGATTACGATCACGCTCCCTTTCAATCAACCTCTGTCCCTCCGTCATATCCTGCCGACGGGTTCTTTCCCGAACACGGTTCCTTTCTCGTTCAATCGACCTCTGCTCTTCCGTCATATTTAGCCGACGGGTTCTTTCTCGAACACGCTTCCTCTCTTGTTCATCTGCCAGATATTCTTCAGAAATGTCCCGTCTCTGAACTACAGAGTTCCATAACAATACATGCAAATCTGATCAGATATAAGGATTATTTTAAAAGTGTTAAAGATAGAAAATGAAAGAAAATGACGGGACACCCATTCAAAGCTGACCAACGTTGGGACTGGGACCATCTAGTGAATCTGCTCACTAAAGCATTACCTTAAATCAGTCCAAGAGTAGATATGTATCCTTATCAATGTTTACACTATGAAAAGGAATAGACAGGAGTAACATTGCAGTGTAGAGAAACCACGATGAACCCATGGAACTAAACTGGAGATGTTTATATCCCGTGGAACTAAACCACACTGTGTCTTGCAAATGACAGAAAATTCATTGTCAACTAATATATGTGATGGATGCATACATATTTTTAAAACTGATTCTCTTTTTTTTTATTCTGATGCAAGTATTTTTTACCAAGACATTTACATTATTAGTACCAAAAATTATCTCTTTTTTCTTATTTTTAATTAGAAATTACTCGATCCAGATGTATGCTTTCCCTAGCGTATCCACATTCCATACCTGATTTTAAGTGTATCTGGAGGGTTATTCATTTGGTAGGAGGCCTATTTACATCATAGCCCAACCCCTTCACTGTACCTAGAGGGTTATCTACATATAAAGATATTGGATGCATCAACCAAACTAAGACATTTTTTGTACTTGTTCCGTTTCGTAAGACGACTATGGGTTGCCTATGTTTTACTGGCCTTTTGGTAGATTAATCCACTACTATCCGATGCAGGAGGGTTTCATAAGTTCAGCAACCAAATCTGCTAACTACAACATTACCTTCATTCAACAGTCCTGCTGTGTTTCCACGTCCAATGAATCTTGGGCTTCGGCGAGGAATGATTACTCCAGCTGAGTTAGACACTTGAACACTTGCTGCACATGTAAAAAAGCTATATATAATAAGCTTATGTTGTAAAATCCCTGTGTATGGTTATGTAATGAGGTTTTCAGCCAACTAAATTCGGCAACTATATCTGAAAACTGCAGCATTACCTTTATCCAAAGATTCGTCTGTGTTTCCGCATCCAATAAACCTTGGGCTTCGGCGAGGAATGAATCCTCCAGCTGAGTTAGAAAATTGAACACTTGCTGCACATGTAAAAAAGCTAGCGATAATAAGCATAAAAATTATGAAACTTGAGCCAAACAGGCCAATGTGTAGCTAGTGTGCGGAGCTGGGCAATCGTGTTGCTGCAAGGAAAAGCTACAGTTTGACACATTTCGCAGGCACATTCTTATTTGGTGGATCTACTGTGCATGTCATGGTACTAAGTTAGGGCGGCACAAATATAAACGAATATACGAACCTTACACAACTTGCATCCCATAAAGAAAACGACATAAGTTAAATGGCTTAAGAAAATCGATGAACGAAAGACTGGAGATACCCTGAAATGAAGGTGTGTGCTAGGTAGAGGTGATTCATATCAATCTCATTCAATTGTCACATCTAAATGAGAAACCCAATATAATAAGAATCTTAATGGCAATAAATCTGAATCACATTGCACCTTATTGTGTTTCAAGAATCTTTATGAAATAGGACATTGCTAATATGGCACTAATTCACATCTTCTCATGTGCATGACACAATATATACAGTAAATGGATATTTCAATTTGATTTTCAATCAAAAACCATCTGAGCAAAAAGGAAGGTAAAGGGAATGCAATCAGTGGTATTAGTAAGATGTAAAAAAGCTATCTATAATAAGCTTATGTTGTAAAAATCCTTGCTTAATGGTTATGCGATGAGCATTATTGAATCAGTAAACTTACAGCTTGTACTGGCTTCATTAATTCTTGTCTTCCGTTTTTGATAAGCAAGACGCCGTCTTTCATCGAACTCCTGTTTTTGTTGTCCAGTGATTTTCTCTTGTTTTGATTTGTTTTGAGCACTCCACAGTTGTTTTTCCCTATCACGCAGCTCAATAAGTCTTGGGCTTCGACGTACGCCATCTTGCGATGAATCCATCTATCTACATATCAATACAGGTACACACAGAGGTATCAATATGCAAAACCCAAAACAGTTACGAACCCTAGTAATCAAATCATACATACCTAAATCGTTTACCAGAAGAGAAACCAGATCTTGTGTCTTGCTTCCCTCAATTAGAAATTACAATACAGAATCACATACCTATCGAAGTGATTGCATGAAAACGAAAAAGAAACTTGAGGCGCAGGTTAATTTCACATTCAATGGAGTGGATCGATTGAAGAAATCTGCTGCGGAGAAACTGAGAAAGGAAAGAAGGAGGAGAACTTGGTAAGAAGTGAGTTTTGATAGGGGTATATTTGTCGAGTAACCAAAAAAAAAAACGCCTGTGACGGAAATTTTTAGAGAATATTAGATCATCTAACGGTCCATATTTTGAGATAAATGATATCTAACGGCTTGTGTTACTTAATTCTTAGAATTTTGATTAGGCTTGCGCTCATTAAAGGGGGGGAGATGTTTATTTTCACATGCTCAAAAGTAGGCCTCAGTGATCTCCGGAAGACTTTCACGTCAGCAACTAGGGAGTTCAGAGTACAGGTGGCTGAAAAAAATGTATTCCAGTAACTAAGCATCATATATTTCACTCACGGTACAAAACTTTCCTCTCTCTCTTGAAACTACCTAAATGAAACCAGCTGTTCCGCCTCCTCCATTTTGTATAAGATTGATCACAGTGGATATTCAGATCTGACATGGATTTGAATATCATTCTTATAGTTTTTATGGTTCAAAATGATTGCTATTTCTTGCGATCTTTAGAAGCTTTTAGGGTTTTTGTTCTTTTGTACTTTCTTGATGGCTCGTTCATATATATATAGCACGAATGGTGCTTATTTCGATCGTAGCAATCACTTCAAATAGATCATTGAAGACGACTTGCTCCGGAACGACGTAGTGCTAATTTTCTACGAAGATCGAAGGCTGTCGGTTTTGGTCTTGATGATGATGTAGCGCGCATATTACTCCTCTTTCATGGATGATTTTAATCTTTTTGGAGAAGAAAAAGACGCAAGTTCAAGTAGCTAGATCAAAATTCAAAAGCCATCGCGCAAATATCATCAGTTTTTTATGCGAACGCCATACAGTTGATACTTATTTTGTATCGCATGTTCTCTTGTTTTTGTGAGTGTATGTTTCGCAATTCCATGTTTTTCATCTTTTGATGTATTTGATTATGATATATCGTGCCTGTTATCAATAAAATTAACGGAAAATGGGTCATTTGTCCAAATATTTTTAAAACATGGTTCAAATGGACGAGGTCCCAACACTAGTAGAAAAATGACCTTTAGACACGGTAATTTACCGTGTCCAAACGTCTATGGCCACGGTGTTGCATTTTCTGGAAAACCGTGACCAAAGGCTGCGAGGCCAAAAGTCACAGCTTCTGGTCACGGTAATCTACCGTGACCAGAACTTTAAATAGTCACGGAATTTTATCATACACCGTGACAAGTTTGCTCATTGGTCACGTGATGTTGAAATACACCGGGACAAAATCTGTTCAATGGACACGAACTTTTGTTTACACCGTAACTAATTTGTATGTTAGACACGGATCCCAAATATTCACTGTGTCTGAACAATATACGCACTGATTAAGATACTTTGATGTTGGGCAAAGTTTTGAGTTGGAAACATCTTTATTCCTTATTTACAAAACAAAATAGGCAAAGCAGCAATAGTATCTGAATATAATTGTACGAAACATGGAACTGAATATGATTGTATGGTGAAAAATCACAATATTTTACATGTTTCTTGATATATACATTTTACTAGAGTGAATAAAATCAATATCAAATTATGTTTCTCCTAAAAGAGTAGGAAAGGCAGCCTCCAACAAGCTGCAAACGAAGATACCACTAAAAAAAAAAAACTCAATTTACAGTACAAGATCTTAATATACTGCGGAAGTGTGTAGTAATTCGTCGAAATTCTAAATCGTCTCTGCAGCTGATCTGAAAAGCTTAAGCAAGCATTTTGATTAAGATGCACACCCACTGAAAACATTCATGTAAATTTTCTCTTATTCCAACTATACAAAAAGAAGAAATAATCATTGATGGCAGCATCGATGTTAGCTTGCAAATCTCAGAGCAAAGATATGGAACTCATACACTGGTAAAGTCGAAACCAGCAATAACGAATTATAATGGAGGCTCCCCCTTGATTTGTTCCTGGATCACAATAAAAAAAATGAGCATGTGGCAGTAGGTGGTACCTTCAGAAACACATCTGTTTCTTTCTAATGTACCAAGCATCATTCAAAGTTGGACAATGAGAATAATTTTTCATAATAAGGAAAGAGTAACCCAATGTAATGATAAGTGGTTTTCCTTGACAGTGATGGATAATAAAGAGCCATATTGCAATTGAAAAGAATCAAAAGATGCATGTGCACCAGCACAAACAGACAGATATGACGGATATTCAAGTATAGTTTACCTTTCCCCAGCTATACTCATCATTTCTCTTGTTTTAAAACAAAACAAAAGAAACTACCAGTACAAGGTTTATGAAACAACCCCATAAAGTGCAGAGTAATTAAGAACAACCAGTTAAAAACCCTTCATCAAAAGGTTCCACTGAAATGAACCTGCAAGTTAGGGACTGACCCAAGGGGGCAGAATGTTAAAAAAATAGCTAGAGAACAAGCAAATACATAATTAATGATGGGTTACAAAAAAAAAGGCAAGTTGTCACAAGACAGTTTCATACGCGATTGCTGGATGTAATGCCTAGTGTTGCTGAAACAATAAAATCAACTATCAAGTATAAGTATTTCATATTCGTAAATGGAAACGGTCCACAACTTGGATTATCCTAATATTTAACATTCAAAAGTAAGTTTATTTGTTTAAACTGCCTGCAATTATGGGTCCCGTAAAGCCTATGTTTTAAGGAAAAGAAGCCTATGTCTAAAATCAATCACAATACGTAGGTATATAGATAATGAATCAAATGATCATTTACTTTAGCATCTAGCATGTAGGCTTACTTGAGAGAGAGAGAGAGAGTTTTTTCTGAAAGAATTTAATGCTTTTGCAAGTTATGTATTTCCAGTGCCAGGCCTTTCTTGAAGCGAGATTTCCTGTCAACAAAATCAAAATGTTAACTGTGAAGATGCGAAAGTTTATGAAGATAAAAAAATTGGTACGATGAAATTACCTTCTGTTAATCTACCCCCAAAACTTCCAATAAATCAGGATGTTTAATTAGGCAGCTTAAATTAAACAAGTAAATAATTTTGAAATTATTTTGCAAATCAAATAATTTATACAGAACATGCAAGTCACCTAGTAAGATTTTGAAAGTGTTTCTCGAGCTTTATGTTTCTCCATTATTAATCCAAGTGCCACGACTTCCCATTTACAAAACGAAGCCAGATGATTAACCCTGCAATATGGCCAAAAAGCATTCCAAGATCGACATTAAAAAAAATATATCTTGCAAAAAAAAGAGACCATATTGCCTATTAATTAAGTGCAAGTTTCTACAATATAACACAAAACTAGAAGAGAACTTTCTTTCAAAACCAAACTCTTAATGTTTCATTTTTGTTATCTTTCTCGTCATTAGGCAGTGGCAAAAGAAGGATCAGTTTTATGTTTCTGGTTCACTGTAACTTCCAAGGTTCTAGTAGAGCTTACCTAGTTCATGCCCCTCTTCCGATTCTTCCAATGTTCTTGAAGGGATTACCTAGTTCATGTCCCTCTTCCAATTCGGCAGGTACAAGTGATTGCTACATCGTTGTTTACAGGATTATTGATAATTCGGAGCTTGACCATTTCCTAAATTTCCTGAAATCCAAAACAAATAATAAAGGATGAGATAGAGACAGATAGACAGACAGACATAAAAGTACCCTGAGAGAGTATCGTTTCTTTAATTTGACTAAAAGACTTTAGAAGCAAGGCAGGAAGATATAGTATCACCTGGAAACCGCTTTGTCAGTTCAACTTTTCCTCAAGGCACACGATTAATAGGTAAATTGTTACATTCATTCAGAAAGATATTTTAAATTGTTATTCATGGAAGTTAAATTAATTAACAAAAGAAAGTATAATCAATTATTCTCTGGTATAAAATTGTAGTAAGTCAACTTACTTGCATATGGGCCCTAATAAAATTTACATATTGAAACTCAGATTGATCTGCTCTGCAACATAGCCTGGTTGAAGGGTAAGGAAGCATATCTTAATTCTTTGCCAACGGACACCTGTGGTTGCGGCATAAAGATTTACATGAAAAAGAAAAAGGAAAAAAAAAAGGGAAATGATTAAATCTCTTGTATATATAGCTATAGTTTTCCATTTAGCTGAGCAACCAGTCTCTTATCATGTTATTGAGGATCTTTGCTGCTGAGGTGCCTGGATCAAAGAGATCATGTAAGAACCAAGGGTCCAAGACCAATAAGCTCTAGATGGAGAAAAAAGTAGGCTTACAAACAAACCTGTCAGAATGAACTCAGTTTTAGGGTTATCTTCATCAACAAAGCCATAGTTTATCAAAAACTTTAAATTTGGTTGTGAAGCATCGCCTTACGGCTGTTTCTGAGCCAAAAAAAGGTGGCCTTGGAGGAAATAGTTTCAATTTTCGTGCCAAACTAATTTATTGTTGCATTAAGAAGTTACAGAATTCAGAATTAGTTCACGAACCTTCGCTGTTCATCCCACTAAAACAAACTCAACATGTACAATGGGTTTACAGTCTATAAAACTTGCATCAATTGCCCTTGATATGGTATTATGCATCCAAGTTTTCAGATAAATGAATTTTGTATGACAAGTGGATGAAAGATATGCAGGAGAACAGTAATCACACCACTTAAAATATCAGTAAGATACTGAAAATCTCAGCTGAGGAGACAAAAGTTACCTGCAATTGAACATATATAATTGACCGACAACAAAACTAGAGCTCTAAAATCTGATATGGAAAGGCCTCGGTAAGTATAACATACAGGTACTACTGCAAAATCAAATCAAAGTCACATTAGGTTAAGGATATAGTATCCATTGAATTAAGCACCAAGGAAAAGGAGTGTAATCTCAGGAAGGGGAGTTGGATTTTTTTTATACAGCCTTATAAGTGCAATAATCTGATGTCAACTGGATTAGTTGCCATTATGATCTTTGGGTTCACTGTCAAAGAATCTTTGGGTTCACTAAAAAACTTAGAAAACCATTTCATCATTAAAACAAGATACTGAGGAAGAATCTAACTTACCATTCACATAAAGAAAAGGCATGGATCTCCCACACTCTAGCAATGCCTATTTTAGGGTACCTAATTTTAAATTCAAACAAAATTAAAATCGGAAATATAATGTGCCATGATTATAAATAAGAAAACCCATAAAATACAAAGAATTCACAAATTCAACACTAAATTTATTACATCTATTAACCAATAGTGAGTCCAAAAATTAACGATTTCAGACTCTTAATAGAAAACCCAAGCCGCTCGAACTAAATCGAACATCAGATTCATCATTAAATAGCAAATGCATTGTTAATTTACTCCGAATTCCTCAAATGTTAACCATAAAATTTCCTGAACTATGTAATTTCTATGTAGAGGAAGACAAAAACATTGACTGACTGATTAGAACTTCCGATTCAAACTCCATAGGAACAGAATATCAGATCGAACAATCAATCAATATAGATAAAATAAAGTTTTTATTCGGGATTGAATTTAACGCGAAGAGAAGAAGTAAGAAGGTGGGCGGAGTTGAAGGAGAGATCGTGGGAGACTGGGAGTGTAGAAGGTGGGTTAGAAACCAAAGCGGTTCTAACTTTTGATCATGTTATGGATTGATGTACGTAGATTAGACACGAATTGGATGTACCCGTATCCAAATATATATGAAATGGCTACGGAAACATGTTTACCCGGGACTATCAATATTTTAGTCACGTTTATAGATAGAACCGTGACAAGGTCAACCGTGACCAAAGAACATAATTGTACTAGTGCAAGTGCTTCTATAATGGTGATGCTGAACTTACAACCTTTGGGATCATTGGAGTATTTGGAAGTGACGAAGATTTCGAGTAATGTTGAAGATTAGGCATGTGGAATATGATCTACTAAAGTTTAATTATCTTTTTTGTATTCCATATGTATTGATAGTTTTTCACTAAAATTGACAAAGAGGGAGATTGATAGAGCATTGTTCGGTCGAACTTGCATGCGTTGCTATCTCAAGCATGTTTGTCAATGTTAGTGATCAAAACTATAAGTCTTGATTTCTGATCTATTATAGCTAAGTCTCGGACTAGGATAGAAAGTGAAGTTGAGCAATAACTCCATGGCGATTCATCATACAAGACGAAGAAATACTCAAGGAACCGGTGGAACTTCATCAACTAAAAGGTATGTGGAGACTTGAACTTATATATCACTCAAAAGTCTATCTACTCTATCTCCTACTCTTTGAGACAAAAGTCGTTTGCTATATATAGACTTTGATTATACACATTTGGTATTTCGAGCCGAGTATACCTCGCCTATCTATATCTCGAAATATGTGTTGGTAAGCTTTTCGCTTCAACCGAGTTTATCTTTACCTAGTGACAAAAGTCATGATATGTTCCAATCACTTTGAAAATTGCTTTGACGAGATATGGTATAACAACTATATAATGTCCTCTAAGAATGTTTCGATGATTGGAATGAGAGTTTAGATTATATAACCAATGGTGGACATAAATATTGTTGTGGAAACACATTTATGTACAAGTCCTATTCCTTGAACCAAAGTTTGCGAACTTTGTTGATCAAGAGAAATGGAATGTAGCGTCAGCCAGGTCCGCGAACTCAGTCCGCGAACCGGCGGAAGTTTTCGTCCGAGAATTTATACTGAAGTTTGTGAACTCCTTCCGTGAAATTAAGTCCGCGAACCCAGTCCACGAACATGAGTAGGTTATATCTAAAGATGTTGATCGTGAGCTAATACTTATAAAGACTAAGGAATGCAGTATGCAAACCGTGGCTATAAAGTTCATGTACCGATTCAAGTGAATCATATCATCTTTGCTTCAATCGGGTCTTGTATAGTACATGAGATTTCCTTGCAATTGAACAACTCTCTAACTAGTTCATTTGAAGTCATTTGAACTAGTTATGGTGAAGAGGAACATGGTTGATATGAAATGCTCATATGGCTAACCATTTGGTTAACTATTATTGAACCAACAAGTGCATACGTTTGGGTACGGTTAACAAACCTAGAAACGTGCATTTCAATTGTGTGTAACAAGCTAAGTGTTCGATCTAACGGTTGAAAGATATTAGCTTGAATCTAAATCAGGTTTTTCATCTAACGGTGAATATTGATTGCTTTGTTACCAAGGTAACATTGATTGGAAACCCTGATTTGAAAGACTATATAAGGGGAACTCTAGTATCTGTGCAAAACTAATCCCCACACCTTACGTGTGATACTAGTTTGCGTTCTAGAGTCGATTCTCCTTTAACCTTTGGTTTTCTTCTTCTAAAACCAGGTTAACGACTTAAAGACTTCATTGGGATTGTGAAGCCAGACCGATACTACTTTTATCGTAGTTGTGTGATATGATCTTGCATCTTCTATCGTACGACTACAATCATATTGATTGGCTTGAGATTGATATCTCCGATAGGCAAGATATAAAAAGTAATCACAAACATCTTCATCTCATTATTTGCGATTCCGCAACATCTTGTTTCGCTACCATACGATTAAAATTGTTGTGAGGTGATTGATAACTCTAGGCTGTTCTTCGGGAATATAAGACCGGATTATCAATTGGTTCCTGTTCTCTTGATTATTATCAAAAGATGGAACAAAACCTTTAGGGTTTATCTGTAGGAGACAGATTGATCCTTTGATAGACTTGTCTGTGTGAGACAGATTTGTTTATTATCAAGTCTTCGACTTTGGGTCGTAGCAACTCTTAGTTGTGGGTGATATCAACTAAGGGAATCAAGTGCGCAGTATCCTGCTGGGATCAGAGACGTAGGGAGTACAACTGTACCTTGGATCAGTGGGAAACTGATTGGGGTTCAACTACAGTCCAGTCCGAAGTTAGCTTGGAGTAGGCTAGTGTCTGTAGCGGCTTAATATAGTGTGTGTTCAATCTGGACTAGGTCCCTGGGTTTTTCTGCATTTGCGGTTTCCTCGTTAAAAAAATTCAGGTGTCTGTGTTATTTCTTTTTCCGCATTATATTGTTTTATCTTTATAATTGAAATAATACAGGTTGTGCATTTAGATCATCAATTAGAATATTCAACCTTAGGTTGTTGATTTTCATTGATTAATCCTTGGATATTGGTCTTTGGTACCATCCAAGTTATTCCTTGTGTTTGATTAAAGACTCGTTGATTTCTATTAGCTCGAGTAAATCAAAACAAGAGAGAGATATTAACTCCTTGAGATACTTTTACCTAGATTGAGTCTGACTGTCTAGTTAATTTTCTAGAAAGTATTTCGGAGTTAATCCATTCAGATTGCTAAGCGAAATATTGGGTGGTGTTGTTAGACACCGCTTTTTCAATAATTTTTCCATCAAACATGAATAAAATGTTTAAATAAAGATTTTACTATTTTATTTTGGAAGAAACTTTTTTGAGTTGAGAGTAAATAAAAGATAAAGTTTTACCCACCCGATGCGCTCTGGGCCTCTGGCCATTTTGATGAACTATCTAACCCTTTAGAGT